>NC_079191.1:268817395-270019895 GCF_029499605.1 Hyla sarda | reverse complement strand
AAAAAATAAAATTTACCCGTAATGGGGCTGGTCCAGGCCATCCTTCCTTCATGTAGTGTCCGGGGTTGTTCCGGAGTTGAGAAGAAGACCGTGGGAGAAGGACATCCCGGACCGGAACGCCCCCGGACACTACATGAACGGATGGATGGCCCGGAGCACCCTGGCAGGTAGGGGAGAGAAGCAGGTGGTGGTGGCGGCGGCGGCATATGGCCCCGCAAAAGCCACTGCAGATCATTGATTTAAAGCGCCCGCTTTAAATCTATGATCTGCAGCGGTGTCGCAGGGGGTTAAATAGCCGATAACTTATACCGGAATATCGGTATAAGTTATCGGCTATCGGCCCTAACCTGCACTGAGTATCGGTATCGGCCCTAAAAAAACGATATCGGTCGATCCCTAATTTAATGCAACAATATCTAATGCAGTAAATAAGGTTATTAACTAAGAACTATTATTGCGCAACCAGGTGGCTGTTATACAATAGAATTTAAAATATTAAAAAAATTACAATAGAATAAAGTAAATAAAATTGTTCGTATATGATATACTAGTCCACAGCAAGGGCCCTGCTTGGACTATTTACAACATTATTCTTAATAAATAGTAATTAACTGCCTATACAACTAGTCTGTTATATAGTTGTATATATGTAATCTTGAGGTATGTAGCACATTTCAGCAATCTTATCCTCTTTTAGGAACGTGGGTTACGTGTAACGCGCATATATATATATATATATATATATATATATATATATATATATTATATTAACCTGTTCAGGACCAATGGCGTAACGTTACGTCATGAGTCCGCTCTCAATCATAGCGGGTCGGGCCCAGCCGTTATTAGACGGCTGGGACCCGTGGCTAATAGCGCGCGGCATTGAAAGTTGAACGCCGCATCTAAAGTGAAAGTGAAAGCATGCCGGTTAGCTCAGGGAGCTGTTCGGGATAGCCGCGGCGAAATCGCGGCATCCCGAACAGCTTACAAGACAGCTGGAGGGTCCCTACCTGCCTCCTCGCTGTCCGATCGCCGAATGACTGCTCAATGCCTGAGATCGAGGCATGAGCAGTCAAGCGGCAGAATCATGGATCACTGGTTTCCTATGAGAAACCAGTGATCAATGTAAAAGATCAGTGTGTGCAGTGTTATAGGTCCCTATGGGAGCTATAACACTGCAAAAAAAAGTTAAAAAAAGGGAATAAAGATCATTTAACCCCTCCCCTATTAAAAGTTTGAATCACCCCCCATTTTCCCATAAAAAAAACAGTGTAAATAAACATATATGGTATCGCCGCGTGCGGAAATGTCCGAATTATAAAAATATATTGTTAATTAAACCGCTCGGTCAATGGCGTATGCGGAAAAAAATTCCAAAGTCCAAAATAGTGCATTTTTGGTCACTTTTTAGATCAACAAGTCCTATCAATGCAAAAATGGTACCTCTAAAAACTTCAGATCACGGTGCAAAAAATGAGCCCTCATACCGGCCCATACGCGGAAAAATAAAGTTTTATAGGGGTCAGAAGATGACAATTTTAAACGTATTAATTTTCCTGCATGTAGTTATGATTTTTTTCCAGAAGTACGACAAAATCAAACCTATATAAGTAGGGTATCATTTTAATCGTATGGACCTACAGAATAAAGATAAGGTGTTATTTTTACCAAAAAATGCTACGTAGAAACGGAAGTCACCAAAAGTTACAAAATGGCGTTTTTTTCAATTTTGTCTCACAATGATTCTTTTTTCCCTTTTCGCCGTAGATTCTTGGGCAAAATGACTAATGTCATTACAAAGTAGAATTGGTGGCGCAAAAAATAAGCAATCATATATGGATTTTTAGGTGCAAAATTGAGTTATGATTTTTTAAAGGAAAGGAGGAAAAAAACGAAAATGCAAAAAACGGAAAAACCCCTGGTCCTTAAGGGGTTAAACAAATTCTTCTCCACTGTATTCACTGTATAGACCCCTATTTTTAATATTCAGGGACTCTATAGTAACAAGGACTGTTCCCCAGGACTGGCGCATGGCAAATGTGGTGCCAATATTTAAAAAGGGGACAAAAGGTGACCCTGGGAATTATAGACCTGTTCGTTTAACCTCTGTTGTATGTAAATTGTTTAAGGGTTTTCTAAGAGATGATATTTTTGAATATCTTGATAAAAATAAATGTATGACTCCATATCAGCATGGGTCCTGTCAAACTAACCTGATCAGCTTTTATGAGGAGGTGAGCTCCAGACTGGACCAGGGGGAATTGCTGGAAGTCGTATGTCTGTCTGGATTTTTCCAAAGCATTTGATACCGTGCCACATAAAAGGTTGGTGCATAAAATTTGAAGGATTGGGCTGGGAGAGAATGTGTGTAAGTGGGCAAGTAACTGGCTCAGTGATAGGAAACAGAGGGTGGTTATTAATGGTACTTATTCTGATTTGGTGACTGTTGCTAGTGGGGTACCACAGGGGTCAGTCTTGGGTCCTGTCCTATTTAATATATTCATTAATGACCTTGTAGAGGGGTTAAATAGTAAAGTAGCAATCTTTGCATATGATACTAAACTCTGTAAAGCGTAAACACAATAGAGGACAGTGCACTGTTACAAATGGATCTGGATAGGTTGGAGGTTTGGGCTGCGAAGGGGCAGATGAGGTTCAACACTGATAAATGTAAGGTAATGTACATGGGGAGGAAAGCCGGGCTGGGATTATGTATTAAATGGAGAACACTTGGGACGACTGACATGGAAAAAGATTTAGGAGTCTTAGTTAATAGTAAATTTAGCTGTAGTGACCAGTGTCGGGCAGCTGCTGCCAAGGCAAATAAAATCATGGGGTGCATCTATAGAGGCATAGATGCCCACGACAAGGAAATAATTTTACCGCTGTACAAATCACTAGTCAGACCACACATGGAATACTGTGTACAGTACTGGGCACCAGAGTACAAGAAAGATATAGTGGAGCTGGAGAGGGTTCAAAGACGGGCAACCAGAGTAATACGGGGAATGGGAGGATTAAAGGGTTATTTAGTTTAGAAAAGAGTGCTTATGGGAGACCTAATAACTAATGTATAAATATATCAGGGGACAGTACAGAGATCTTTCCCATGATCTATTCATACCCAGGACTGTATCTATAACAAGGGGGAATCCTCTACGTTTAGAGGAAAGAAGGTTTCTACACCAGCACAGACGCGGGTTCTTTACTGTAAGAGCAGTAAGACTGGGGAATTCTCTCCCTGAAGAGGTGGTTATAGTGAACTCTGTAAAAGAATTTAAACGGGGTCTGGATGCATTTTTGGAGAATAACATAGCTGGTTATGTATATTAGATTTATAGAGACAGAACGTTGATCCAGGGATTTATTCTGACTGCCAGGAAGGAATTTTTACCTCTAGTAAGAGTTTTTTTTTTTTTGCCTTCATCTGGATCAACTCAGTAGGGGCTCATTAGGGCTATAGGTTGAACTTGATGGACTCTGGTCTTTTTTTCAACCCTATAAACTATGCTAATATAGATAGATAGATAGATAGATAGATAGAAAACTCCGAGAGCAGCACTCCTAGGGTCAATGCAGTAATGATAGGGTGCGTCCAGTTGCTACAGATCCTGGTTACGAATCCCTCCAAATAGAAAACGAATGGCAACCGCACTCCCATATGTTACAAAAAAAGTGGTCTTTATTCACACAAACGTGAAGGTGGCGACGTTTCGGCTAGCTCACCTAGCCATTATCAAGCCGGCTTGATAATGGCTAGGTGAGCTAGCCGAAACGTCGCCACCTTCACGTTTGTGTGAATAAAGACCACTTTTTTTGAAACATATGGGAGTGCGGTTGCCGTTCGTTTTCTAGATAGATAGATAGATAGATGAGTAAAAATTAGGGAACCGGCACTGTACAATAGGACTTAAAGTCCAAATCGGGTGCTCAGCCTTCACAGGTTCAAACTCCAAACCCTTCTTAAACAACTCCAAAAAAGGAAAGCGGCACTTCAATGGCAGAAAAAAGGTGTATTTATTCACCCATCAAGTCAAGTGCGACGTTTCAGCCTCACAATGAAGCCTTTCTCAAGCTTGAGAAAGGCTTCATTGTGAGGCTGAAACGTCGCACTTGACTTGATGGGTGAATAAATACACCTTTTTTTTCTGCCATTGGAGTGCCGCTTTCCTTTTTTGGAGATATATATATTCTCTTATATAGTGTGAGCCCCCGATCTACAGCTTTTCTCCATATATATGTTTATTATGCTGTACTCAATAGTGTGGTCTGCTGTGACAGTCCAGAAAATGAAGGCTGTACCATAACTCCTCTGTGCTTAATCCTGTTTTATCTATCAGACTGCAGCATGAAAACAGAAAGGAGGGGGTTACAGAGCAGCCTCTAGTAGTTGGAAGAAGAGGCCCAGCACAGCAGAGGGGGAAAGTGAATGCATGCATGAGTGAGCATGGGCTCAGTGCTTGCCGAGGACATGCCCCCTCCTGAGCAGTGGATATCAGAATAAGTGAGCAACAGAACGTAGGGATTTGGTAGCCAAATACAGACCCTTCTAGCCTTCATCCTAAATGATGAGATGGCATAACTATATAATTGAGAATGTGTAGTTTTTTTTTTCAGCAAATTTAGCAATCCAACAGATTATTTAAATGACGTTTCGATACATAAATGGATCTTCATCAGATATCCTGGATTTATGCCGAGGCTCGTGTAGGAACGGCCTATAGCCGGGAAATTCAGAGATGTGGTAGTTCATATTGTATGATCATATTGTGAATCTCCCACTATGCAAAACGCGATCGTAGATCGCACTACCACGTCTCTGAATTTCCCGGGTGTAGTCCGTTCCTGCACGAGCCTCCGCAGCAATCCAGGATATCTGATGAAGATCCATTTACGGATCAAAACGTCATTTAAATAATCTGTTAGGTTGCAAAATTTGTGGAATAAAACTACACATACTTAATTGCATATGTGTGCCAAATTTATTTCTACTTTGAGTGAAGGATTGGGATCCTATTTGAGCACCATAATTTGAAAGACAGTGCCATATATCATTCACATAACTACAGTCATGGCTGTAAATGTTGGCACCTCCTGAAATTTTTCAAGAAAATGAAGTATTTCTCACAGAAAATGATTGCAGTAACACATGTTTTGCTATACACGTTTATTCCCTTTGTGTGTATTGGAACTAAACCAAAAAAGAAGGAAAAAAGCAAATGATATAATGTCACACCAAACTTCAAAAAAATGGGCTGGACGAAATTGGCACCCTTTCAAAATTGTGGAATTTCTTTTTTTCTCCAAGCATGTGATGTTCCTTTAATCTAACCTGGTGCAAGTAACAGGTGTGGGCAATATAAAAATCACACCTGAAATCAGGTAAAAAGGAGAGAAGTTCACATAGTCTTTGCATTGTGTTCCACACTAATCATGGAGAACGGAAAGAGAAGAGAACTGTCTGAGGACTTGAGAACCAAAATTGTGGGAAAATATCAAGAAACCTCAAGGTTATAAGTCCATCTCCAGAGATCTAGATTTGCTTTTGTCCACAGTGTGCAACATTATCAAAAAGTTTGCAACTCATGGCACTGTAGCTAATTTCCCTGGGCGTGGATGGAAGAGAAAAATTGCTGAAAGGTGTCAACACACGATAGTCCGGATGGTGTATAAGCAGCCACAAACGAGTTCCAAAGATATCCGAGCTGTTACGAGATCTTGGGTCTTCCAGCAGGACAATGACCCCAAACATATGTCAAAAAACACCCGGAAATGGATGGCAACAAAGCGCTGGAGAATTCTGAAGTGGACGGCACAGTCCAGATCTAAATCCCATTGAACACCTGTGGAGAGATCTTAAAATTGCTGTTGGGAAAAGGGAATAAGGGAATAAGGGAGACTTGGAGCAGTTTGCAAAGGAAGAGTGGTCCAACATTCCGGCTGAGAGGTGTAAGAAGCTTATTGATGGTTATAAGAAGCAACTGATTTCAGTTATTTTTTTCCAAAGGGTGTGCAACCAAATATTCAGTTATGGGTGCCAATAATTTTGTCCAGCCCATTTTTGGAGTTTGGTGTGATATTATGTCCAATTTGCTTTTTTCCTCCCTTTTTGGTTTAGTTCCAATACACACAAATGGAATAAACGTGTATAGCAAAACATGTTACTGCAATCCTTTTCTGTGAGAAATACTTCATTTTCTAGAAAAAATTCAGGGGTGCCAACATTTATGGCCATGACTGTATATAATTTACAGATCCAATGCCATTTGGTAACAATTAGGCATTGTATATATGAGATAAAAGGTTCTGTCTAGCTTTAGGAAGACAATTAGGAAGTTTCAGGCTGAGGACACCTATCCTGTCATCGTTAAGAGTTAATAATATAAAGAAACATACCTGTATACTCGCCTTGGGTCACTTGAGGCTGTAGAAAGACAGAATTAGCATTAACAGGCTGTGATCTTGACATGATGATACTAGAAGCCCACCTCCTTCCCTATAGACACACAGAACCAGGGAGTAGGTGGTGTATCTACCAAAGAAGCAGGTATTTGACTTCTATGGGGCCCAGTGGATGGGGGGCCCTGGTCAGTGTTGGAAGCTTTCCAAACCTTCCTCTTTATAATCCTCAAGAAAATTGATCAGACAACCTAGCATTGAACAAGAACGGACCTTGGCAGAGGCGCTTCTTGTTCATGGCTAGACAATAAAGACAATAAGACAAAGTGCAAACGATGTATCCGACGTCCAAATGAATTTTTATTGGACAATATGCTATACATAAAAGTGTGTTTAGCCTGAACTGGGCTCATCGTCAGGCAATACAATGCAACGTTCATGCTTAAAAACCTTCACAGAGAAATGATTACCTCTGCTCCTGTGCCGGCTCTGGCGCTCAGAATAATAAAGCCTGGCAGGACCAGGCTTTATCAATCGAGCGCAGAGCACACAGATCAATGTGGTTCTATGAAACCACATTGATCTCTATGAGGAATCAAATGACTCCTCCTAAAAGTCCCCTAAAAGTATAAATTTTCCTGCATGTAGTTATGATTTTTTCCAAAAGTACAACAAAATCAAACCTATCAGTAGGGTATCATTTTAATCGTAGGGAGCTACAGAATAGAGTCTCATTTTTACTGAAGAAATTTTTACCGTAGAAACGAAAGCCCCCAAAAGTTTCAAAATGTATTTTTTTCTTCAATTTTGTCGCACAATTATACTTCCCCCCCCCCCCCCCCCGTTTTGCAGTAGATTCTTGAGTAAAATGACTGATGTCATTACAAAATAGAACTGGTGGTGCAAAAAATAAGGGTTGAAATTGAAAGGGTTATGATTTTTAAAGGGAAGGAGGTAAAAACTAAAGTGCAAAAAAACAGAAAAATGCTTGGTCTTTAAGGGGTGAAGAAAGATCCTATGTTGGGGGGGGAAGGAACAAATGCGGACCAAGATCTTGCAGGATAGGTAAACTGATGATTAGAATAAAATATATATAATACATAAAGGAAAAAGAGGCTTTTGAACCAGTGAATATTCTATGCCCATCAGTAATGGGATGAATTGCATATTAGTGCATGAATGGAGTCAATGTACAAACAATTTTAAATCTCAAATTTCAGTGATCTCATTAAGACCATTAGGAGCTACAGTGGACAGTTTGTAGATACAAAAAAATCTAAACATTTGGGTACTTCAAAATGGAAGAACTACCTATCTAATGGGGGACCTTTTTACCTACCCACTTTTACTGTGCAGGGCACTAGGGCCCGTGATTGGTTTAATTTGGGGGATCATAGATGAGGGGTGGTATAGAGTTAGGATGGAGGCGAAGATGGCTTTTCTGGCACATTCTGCAGAAAAGGGTCATGGCTGAAAGAAATTGACAGATTGAAGGAGAAAAAGGTATGATATCGGCTCCAAAAAGTCATTTGTGAGTGAAGATGGGATAAAGGGGGGGAGGGGGGTGTCCAGGTCCAAAATTTGCCCTAGGGCCCGTGAGCTTATAGTTACACCCCAGCAGGGATTAAAAGTTCCTGTGCTGCACCCAAACTTCAAATGAGTATTCCTTCAGCCCAAGGGTTAAAAACAGAGACTTATCCAGGGACAAATCAATAAAATGTGATGTTGCCCTTGGAAGTTAGTAACAGTTGGCAGCTATGAACTATTGCTGGCTTTATGTACAGAGGCCTACGGCGAATTTAATACAGATAATATATTCATTCATTTTTTATTGTTGTTGCAGAATATTTTTACCCAGTGGTGTTTTATGCTTAAGCATTATAAAATGTTCTAATAAGAAACTACGATAATGCACATAAGTTGTCTTGGTTAAAATAGCACAGATTTTATAACCCTTGTTTCATATATTCCAAACTGAAGCATGAGTATGCATAGGTTTAGAGCATGTAGCACATACAATATCTCAAAGAAATGAGTACACCCCTCACATTTTTGTTAGTATTATATATCTTTTCAAATGACCTAATTGAAGAAATGACGCTCTGCTACGATGTAATAAAGTGAGGGCACAGTCTGTGTAAGTGTTTAATGTTGTGTCCCCTCAAAATAACTTCACACAACCATTTAATGTCTAAACCTTGGCAACAAAGTGAGTACACCCCTAACTGTAAATGTCCAAATAAGGCCCAAAGTGTCAATATTCTATGTGGACACCATTATTTTTCTACACTGCCTTAACCCTTTTGGGCAAGGAGATCACAAGATCACCAGTTGCCACTGGAGTCCTCTTCCATGACCATATCACTGAGCTGGTGGATATTAGAGACCTTGAGCTCCCCACTTTCAGTTTGAGAATGCACTACAGATGCACTATAGGGTTAAGGTCTGGAGACATTTTTGGCCAGTCCATCACGTTTACCCTTAGCTTCTTTAGTAAGGTAGTGGTCGTCTTGGAGGTGTTTGGGATCGTTACCTGCGTCCCTATCTCCGAGGGGAGGGGGTAATGCGTTCATGGGTTCCTCAATGAACTGTAGCTATTCAGTGCCAGCAGCACCTATGCAGGCCCACACCATGACACTCTTACTTTCATGCTTGACTGTAGGCAAGACTCATTGGGGGAGATATAAAAAAAAAAAAAAACTACTGTAATTTCTGTTAGTGATATTACACTTTTTTTTTTTTCTCCTCATGTTTTGAAAGGCCCAGACAAGCGATAACTGTATAAATAAAACATTACTAGGGCTTAAATGTGAGTTCAGGTGCAGTGACCATGAAATATATGTATTTTGCAAAACTGGTGTGATTAGTGTAAAGGAGGGATGTATATATGATATATATACAAAAACCAGTCCTCAAGAGCACTGAGGGTAGGAATGAGGAAAAGAAAGAAAAGTTTAGGATCCAATAAAAGTATATTTATTATAATAAAAATACGACCGATCGCCCTGCAGGGCCCTTGCAAAAGCGAAAGGTGTATGTGATATTAGGTAAATAAATGTAGCACTAATCAAACGATAATAAAAATATATATATCCACTATAACAAGTTGTGTTGGTATAAATAGATATGATTCACAGTTCGTCACAACCAACAATATTGTAGAAAAGTAGTAGCAATAAATTCCAATGGTACTGAAATTATATCTGAGTCTCCAGTAGCATAAATCGTGCCGTTTGTGACTGTATTGCGATGCGCAGTTGTATCAATAAATCCAGAAGTAAAGTTTGTAACCTTGTTGCAGTTTTGAGATAGTTATAACAGAACTGTATCAGCGGTGTTTGTAAAGGTAATGTTCGTAACGGAACGGTGCACAGCACCACTCACCCTCCTCGGCAGATCTCTGATGCAGGCTTGGTACGGCAGTATCTTAAGGTGGCGATGTCTGTCTGTACTTGCGGTGCCTTGTTGAGGTGCAGTCTGGGTGAGTGGCTCTCCGGTGGGCTAAGAAGTTCCCGGGTTGGCACGGAATGGCGTCCGGCCTCGTGGGGTGATGTCCGGGAGTTCCGCCGCCCGGGGCTGTGATGGAAGATTACAGGAAGCAGGTGCAAATCTGAATAGGGCGCTAGTAGTTAGCGCGTCACAGTGGTCCCAAGGATAGGGGCATCCAGCAGTTGCAAATTAAAAATAGTGGATATAGTCTATTTTCAAGTGATGTACACTTGATAGAGTAGTGCTTGAACACGTGATTAGTGTAAACCTTGGATAATTCTCATGTAAAATATTTTGAATTTCTGATATAAACTTTTCCACGCCAACATTTTTGAATATGACCCCCATTTTCTTTGTGCTTCTCTACCTGGTTGCCGCCACACATGCTTGACACTATCTTAATCAAATAAGTTTATCTTGATCTCATTGGACCACAGGACATGGTACGAGTAAACCATGTCCTTAGCTTGCTTGTCTTCAGCAAACTATTTGGGTTCTTTTTGAGCATCATCTTAAGAAGAGACTTCCTTCTGGGACAAAAGCCACGCAGACCAATTTTATGAAGTGTGCAGGGTATGGACTGGGCACTGACAGGCTGACCCCCACCCCCTTAACTCCTGCAGCATTTGTCATTTGTTCTTTGTTATCACACTGAAAGATATAATAAAATATTTACAAAAATGTAATGGTGTACTCACTTATGTGAGTTGCTGTATATTGCTGTACTCAAGCTGAGAGCCTAAATTGAGATATGGGACATTGAGCATTGCAATAAAAGTCACACCGTAAAATGCAAATCTGTTTAAATAATTGATCCGTCAACTACACAGGTATGTGAGAATCTGCCTTTTCAAAGTACACAACAAGATAATTACAGTATGTGGTGCGTAACCAATAAATACCACATCATATTGGTGTAGTGTATATTTAAATGGGCACTGTCATGAAAAGAGACATTTTTAAATAAACATTTTAGAAACCTTTCAAGAGAGCTAGGAAAAGGGTGTGCGTAACCCTAGGAGATGTTAAAAGTTTTGACTATTGACAGGGGCACATTTTAAAGGAGTTATCCACCATAAGGTGATTTTAAAACTTACCTGCCAGACAGTAATGGACATGCTTAGGAACAATCCGTGCTTGTCCTTAAGCTAGGAGGCTATGTATATTTTTGTGAACTGGCTCCCTTCAACTACAAGTCCCAAGATTCCTTGTTTGTAAGTGTGAGAATTTTCTCCCTCCCACACTTCATCCATCTCTTCCCCCCCCATTGAAACAAACCTGTCATCCTTTCCATGCTATAGACCAGTGTTTTCTAACCAGGGTGCCTCCAGCTACAATTCCTTGCAGAATGATCTCCCTCCCACCCAGCGGTCGCTCCACCTATTGAAGCAAAAGAGAGGCTCCCACTGAACACCTTACTAAAAATAATGAAAATAAAATAAACATTGGGGCAAAAATCACAGAAGAATTACAAGACCACCATCAAACACAGGTACAGGTTTCCTATATTATGAACTACACTAACTTTACAGTCCCTGTAGCATAGTCAAATAATAAAATCCTGGAATATCCCTTTAAGGGTAGGGTCACACGTAATGGATCCGCAGAGTATTTTACGCTGCAGATCATCCGATGATCGACCCTATAGTGTGCTCACTTTACCCTGACATGGCAGGCGCTCTCGGCCTAGCTCGGAGCAGGGAGAGCAACTGGTCCGTGAGTACACTGGGTGTGCGCGGTGGCTCCCAAGTCCCTGTGTATATGTTCATAGCAGTGGATTGCTGCTACTAGCAAGCAAAGCAGGAGGCACACTATAGGGTCGGTCATCCGGATCCACAGCATAAAGTACACTGCAGATCCATTCCATGTGACCCTACCTTTAAAGGACAACTGCAGCCTTATTACACTTATCCCCTATAAGTGTTTGATTGCGGGGGGTCTGACCGATGGAACCCCCCCCCCCCCCGTGATCTCCTGAACGGGGCCCCCGTATTAGTGCTCAGTGAGAGAGCTAATGCGCTTAGCGTCGACCTGGAGAGGTCGATGGTTACGCCCCCTTCCCATACAGTTGTATGGAAGAGGCAGAAAGGAACGAACTCTGCCTCCCCGCCTCTCCCATAGAACTACATGGAGGAGGCGCCGTGTCAGCCACGGCGTCATGCTGTGGCCGGCAAGCCTCCTGCACAGGAGAGCCGCAGCAGATCTATTGCCCCGTGCAGAAGATCGCGGGGGGGGGGGTCCAAGCGTTCTAACCCCCGTGATCACTTATCGGCCACAGATGGCCTTTAATGGTAGGGTCACACGTGCTGTATTTTGCTGCTGTGCATTTTCCTACCCATTGAAGCTAATGAGTAGCTAAATCCGCTGCAAAATAGGACACGTGTTGACCCAACCCAAAGGGTACATTTCATAAGTGTGTATTCTCTGTTGCAGAGTTGCTTCAGTGTGTAGCAAAATCTGCTACAGCAATTTTTCAGCAGATCTGCAACAAAAAATATGCATGTGTGAATGTACCCTAATCCTTTAGAAAAATCCTGGTATATAAGCTCTTCAACATTTGAAATTGCAACATAAAGAGGGATAAGTCTTAATAGACATGTTGATGAAACGCAAGTGATAAAACAAAAATGTAAACAAAATATTGGCAAATATCTATTCTCTCACCGTAAGTGTACTGAAGAAAGGGGAGAAACCCTCGATACGTGTGTAGCCCCCACCACCAGCTTGTTTCGCCCACCTATCAGATTTTCCCTAAGCGGACTACTGTCTCTAATATTAAATCTCTGCTCCAACGCTCCACCCCCCCCCCCCCCCCCAAATCACTGGACATCACAGGAACACCTACACTACTTCCTCCCTTCCACGGAGCTCACTCGCGTGGCCGGTTCACACTGTGTACAGGGACTGCACACAGCAGTTTCAGCCTTGAAGCACCTTAACACCTTGGGAACGATTAGCAGTGTTGTAACACATTCTCTTTCTCCACAAAGGTCACTGAAGACATAGATCAGACACTCTAAAGGAGACAATCATCCAGCTTTCACAATGAGGGCTAAATGAACTGTTACTTCTATGCACAATCTTTTTTCCATAGGATAAAGACCGCACTACATAAGGTGCTTAGTACCTAACCCACATGACATAGCTGCATAATTAACCCCTTAACAACGTAAATGTACGTCCTGGTGAGCTGGTATTTAACGTACCAGGACATAAATTTACGTCCTATGCATAACTGTGAGCATCGGAGTGATGCTCGGGTCATGCGCGGCAGGTCCCGGCTGCTGATAGCAGCCAGGGACCCGCCAGTAGTGGTGGACGTCCGCGATCGCGTAGATGTCCACCATTAACCCCTCAGATGCTGTGATCAATACAGATCGCAGCATCGCGGTCACTAAAATGGATGATCGGATCGCCCAGAGCGGCAGACGGAGGTCTCCCTCACCTGCCTCCGCTGCCTTCCACGGGTCTTCTGCTCTGGTCTGTGATCGAGCAGACCAGAGCAGAAGATAGCCGATAACAATGATCAGTGCTATATCCTATGCATAGCACTGAACAGTATTAGCAATCGAATGATTGCTATAAATAGTCCCCTATGGGGACTATTAAAGTATAAAAGTAAAAAAAAGAAATGTGAAAAAAAACCTCCCCCAATAAAAATGTAAATTGTCCCATTTTTGCCAATTTCACCACCAAAAAGTGTAAATAAAATATATTTTATATACATATTTGGTATCGCTGCATGCGTAAATATCTGAACTATTAAAATAAAATGTTAATGTGAACGGTGTGAACGTAAAAAAAAGTAATAAAATAAATTTTATTCCAAAAATATTCTATTTTTTTTAAATGTTCTGTTTATGCAAATATGGTATCAAGAAAAAGTACAGATCACGGCGCAAAAAATGAGCCCTCATACCACCGCTTATACGGAAAAATGAAAGTTTATAGGTCTTCAAAATAGAGGGATTTTAACCCCTTAAGGACATAGGGCGTGTCCATACGCCCCCGTTTCCAAGTCCTTAAGGACCGAGGGCGTATGGATACGCCCTGAGCATTTCCAGCCCCCACCGCTAGCCGGAGGGGAGCCGGAGCCGGATGCCTGCTGAAATCGTTCAGCAGGCATCCCGGCATATCGCCCAGGGGGGTCATTATGTCCCCCCATGTCGGTGATTGCCGCAGATCGCTGGACAATTCAGTCCAGCGATCTGCGGCGGATTCCGGGTCAATCGGGTCTCCAGTGACCCGATGACCCGGAATTACTGGCTGATCGGGGCCGTCAGAGACGGCCCCGAACAGCCAGAGCCTGCAGGAGTGAGGTGGCACTGGTGCCACCTCACGATCGCCCTGATTCGTCGGCCGGATTACCGGCCGACCAATCAGGGTGCCTGCTGCGGGTGTCACTCCCGCAACCCGCTCCGCCCTTCTTCCGGAGGACGTGAGCGGGTGCGGGCAGAAGACCCCGGGTGCTGGGGACCCCGATCCCCGGCGTCCCTGTTGGGATCGGGGCCCCAGGAGCGACGGCGGCGGCGAGGGACAGTCCTGCAGTGTGGATCATTGGAGGTGAGTGACAGCCTCCTGCTGTTGCTTAGCAACAGCTCCCAGCATGCAACAAGGGCATGCTGGGAGCTGTAGTTATGCAACAGCAGGAGGCAGACCACCACAACTCCCAGCATGCCCTTATGGGCATGCTGGGACTTGTAGTTTTGCAACAGCTGGAGGCACATTCTATGGAAAAGTGTACCTTCAGCTGTTGTATAACTACAACTCCCAGCTTGCACAATCAGCTAAAGTGCATGCTGGGAGTTGTAGTGGTGCATCTGGTGGTTGCATAACTACAACTCCCAGCATGCCCGTTGGCTGTCGGTGACTGCTGAGAGTTGTAGTTTTGCAACAGCTGAAGGCACACTGAGTTAAGTAGTAAACCAGTGTGTCTCCAGCTGTTGCATAACTACAATCCCCAGCATCCCCAGCCAATGTAGTATGCCTCCGGCTGTTGCATAACTACAAGACCCAGCATGCCCTTCCGCTGTCCGTACATGCTGGGAGTTGTAGCTTTTGCAACAGCTGAAGGCACACTGGTTGCAAAACACTGAGTTTGTTACCAAACTCGGTGTTTCACAACCTGTGCGTCTCCAGCTGTTGCAAAACTACAACTCCCAGCATGCACTGATAGACCGTACATGCTGGGAGTTGTAGTTTTGCAACAGCTGGATGTTTCCCCCCCCCCCCCCCCCAATGTGAACGTACAGGGTACACTCACATGGGCGGAGGATTACAGTAAGTATCCGGCTGCAAGTTTGAACTGCGGCAAATTTTCTGCTGCAGCTCAAGCTGCCAGCGAGAAACTACTGTGAACCCCCGCCCGTGCAACTGTACCCTAAAAACACTACACTACACTAACACAAAATAAAATAAGAAGTAAAAAACACTACATATACACATACCCCTACACAGCCCCCCTCCCCTCCCCAATAAAAATGAAAAACGTCTGGTACGCCACTGTTTCCAGAACGGAGCCTCCAGCTGTTGCAAAACAACTACTCCCAGTATTGCCAGATAGCCACTGACTGTCCAGGCATGCTGGGAGTTTTACAACAGCTGGAGGCCCCCTGTTTGGGAATCACTGGCGTAGAATACCCCTATGTCCACCCCTATGCAATCCCTAATTTAGGCCTCAAATGCGCATGGCACTCTCACTTTGGAGCCCTGTCGTATTTCAAGGCAACAGTTTAGGGCCACATATGGGGTATCGCCGTACTTGGGAGAAATTGGGCTTCAAATTTTGTGGGGTATTTTCTGCTATTACCCTTTTTAAAAATGTAAAATTTTTGGGAAAACAAGCATTTTAGGTAAAAAAAAAATTTTTTTTTTTTTTACATATACAAAAGTCATGAAACACCTGTGGGGTATAAAGGTTCACTTAACCCCTTGTTACGTTCCCCGAGGGGTCTAGTTTCCAAAATGGTATGCCATGTGTTTTTTTTTTTTTGCTGTCCTGGCACCATAGGGGCTTCCTAAATGCGACATGCCCCCTGAGCAAAATTTGCTTTCAAAAAGCCAAATGTGACTCCTTCTCTTCTGAGACCTGTAGTGCGCCAGCAGAGCACTTTTCACCCCCATATGGGGTGTTTTCTGAATCGGGAGAAATTGGGCTTCAAATTTTGGGGGGGGATTTTCTGCTATTACCCTTTTTAAAAATGTAAAATTTTTGGGAAACCAAGCATTTTAGGTAAAAAAAAAATTTTTTTTTTTACATATGCAAAAGTCGTGAAACACCTGTGGGGTATTATGGTTCACTTTACCCCTTGTTACGTTCCCTGAGGGGTCTAGTTTCCAAAGTGGTATGCCATGTGTGTTTTTTTGCTGTCCTGGCACCATAGGGGCTTCCTAAAGGTGACATGCCCCCCAAAAACCATTTGTCGCTCCTTCCCTTCTGAGCCCTCTACTGCGCCCGCCGAACAATTAACATAGACATGAGGTATGTGCTTACTCGAGAGAAATTGGGTTTCAAATACAAGTAAAAATTTTCTCCTTTTTACCCCTTGCAAAAATTCAAAAATTGGGTCTACAAGAACATGCGAGTGTAAAAAATGAAGATTTTGAATTTTCTCCTTCACTTTGCTGCTATTCCTGTGAAACACCTAAAGGGTTAATACACTTACTGAATGTCATTTTGAATACTTTGGGGGGTGTAGTTTTTATAATGGGGTCTTTTATGGGGTATTTCTAATATGAAGGCCCTTCAAATCCACTTCAAACTGGTCCATGAAAAATGGCGAGTTTGAAAATTTTGTGAAAAATTTCAAAATTGCTGCTGAACTTTGAAGCCCTCTGGTGTCTTCCAAAAGTAAAAACTCATTAAATTTTATGATGCAAACATAAAGTAGACATATTGTATATGTGAACCCAAAAAAAAAAATTTTTTTGAATATCCATTTTCCTTACAAGCAGAGAGCTTCAAAGTTAGAAAAATGCTAAATTTTCATTTTTTTCATCAAATTTGGTGATTTTTCACCCAGAAAGGATGCAAGTTACCATAAAATTTTACCACTAAGTTAAAGTAGAATATGTCACGAAAAAACAGTCTCGGAATCAGAATGATAACTAAAAGCATTCCAGAGTTATTAATGTTTAAAGTGACAGTGGTCAGAATTGAAAAAAACGCTCCGGTCCTTAAGGTGAAAAAGGGCTCAGTCCTTAAGGGGTTAAACGTACTAATTTGGTTAAGTCTACGAAATTTTTTTTTTAAAGCGCAACAGTAATAGAAAAGTATGTTATCATGGTATCATTTTAATCGTAATGACCCAAAGAATAAGAACACGTCATGTTTACCGTAAATTGTATGTCGTGAAAACAAAAGCTTGCAAAATTGCGGTTTTCTTTTTAATTACCCCATACATAGTATTTTTTGGGTTGCACCATACATTTTATAGTAAAGTGAGTTGATGGCATTACAACGGACAACTGGTCGTGCAAAAAACAAGCCCTCCTACTAGTCTGTGGATGAAAATATAATGTAAAAAAATATAAGAGTAATTATTTTTTTCAAGGCGAGGAGGAAAAAACGAAAACGTAAAGAGTCCTTAAGGCCCAAAATGGGCTGTGTCCTTAAGGGGTTAAACAGCATCAGAAAGGTGCCCAATTTTGAACATTCTTGCTTATTCTATTTTCTTTTTTTATAATATGAACTGCACTTTGATTTGACTGAACTGGTTTTTTTTTTTTTTTTTTTTTTAGTCCTGAACCATATTTACAAAGTGGACTTTTTATTGTATCAAATTTTTTATATATATCTTAATTTTTATTTTTAAACTCCTACTACTGTATTTCTATATTATTCTTCACTTTGTTTCCATAAATATAAGGTTCTTAGCAGATAAACACTGACACAGGGGCTCTTCTGCTTGTGTGCAAGTTGTACCGTGTCATTGAGTCATGCAAAGTGCTGGTAGCTTGCACAAAACATACAAAAAAAAGTACGTATACGACTACACATGAATTGAACCGGTTTCATTACTTTTACAAATCTATTATTATAAAATCAGTTTTATAAAATCCATATCTATGCAATAGTATTTGTTGCAGAAATACTAGATATTTCTTCTTTAGGTCCAATTGTCCACCCTGAGCTATCTGTTTTAGTAAATAATTATATTCCCTGTAAAATAATAATTCTGAAACCTCTTTTCTTAGAACAGTACATTGTGGTTTCCCTCAGTTTTGCCTGCTAGAAGGCATGTTTCCAACAGTGTTATGCTGTCCATTCATTGCTAGCAGTGCCAGACAGTGTTGTCACCTCAAATTGATAAGGACAATAGCAGTGCTAAGCATGGTGTTAATTTTATGATACATTTCTAGAAGGAATATGTGGAAAATGGTTTATATTTCTTAGACAAGATTCTTGTTGTTTTGTGGGAAATGCAAATATTTACCAAAAGGGGCAAGTCTAAAGGTTCTCTTAAAAGGTAACAGATTTGGATGAAGCAGAAGCATATAAATTTACGATTTCTATTATACATAGGCAGTTTTTAAAGCAAAGCTTGTATCCACATTTAACTGCCACCATCCCAGACTGAATCTCTTTAACCCGTTCAGGACATCGGACGTACAGGTACACCCTTGTGTCCTGGTACTTAAGGACCAAGAGGGTAGCTGTGCGCCCTGATTCCTCCCCTGTCATTTAACCCTTTAGACGCCGTGATCAATGCCCATCTGCGTTAAAACCAAACCCTCCAAAAGTTGCAAAATTTCAGTTTCCACTCACAAATAATAATTTTTTGGTTTTGTGGTACATTTTATGGTAAAATGAAAGATTTCATTACAAAGTACAATTGGTCGTGCAAAAAAAGCCCTCATATGGGTCTGTAGATGGAAAAATAATAAGAAAAAAAAACACACATATGCTTTGATATATCTCTATCAACTGGCTCCAGAAAGTTAAACAGATTTGTAAATAAATTCTATTAAAAAAATCTTAATCCTTTCAGTACTTATGAGCTGCAGAAGTTGAGTTGTTCTTTTCTGTTTAAATGCTCTGACACCTGTCTCAGGAACTGTCCAGAGTAGAAGCAAATCCCCATAGCAAACCTCTTATACTCTGTGCAGTTCCTGAGACAAGCAGAGATGTCAGCAAAGAGCACTGTTGCCAGACAGAAAAGAACAACTCCACTTCAACAGCTGACAATTATTAGAAGGATTAAGAATTTTTATTTTTTTATTTTTTGTTAATAGAAGTAATTTACAAATCTGTTTAACTTTCTGGAGACAGTTGATATAAAACATAGTTTTTTTTCCTGGAATACCCCCTTAAGGCCAAAATTTGGCTATGTCTTTAAAGGGTTAAACAAAGTGTTATATTGCCCTAAGGATTCCCCTCGTATTGGCACTTTTTCTTTTCACTGTACTTTTATCTACAACAAATCCTGCACTTTGCAACACTAGTTCTCATGCTTTGGATTAAAAAATCTACTCTGCAACTAAATTCCCACACAGGGGTGTGTGTGTGTATGTATATGTATATGTGTGTGTATGTATATATATATATATATATATATATATATATATAATATAAATTTATTATATAGATCGACCGATATCGTTTTTTTAGGGCCGATAATCGGTGCAGGTTAGGGACGATAGCCGATAACTTATACCGATATTCCGGTATAAGTTATCGGCTATTTAACTCCCTGAGACACCGCTGCAGATCATTGATTTAAAGCGGGCGCTTTAAATCAATGATCTGCAGTGGCTTTTGCGGGGCCATAGGCCGCCGCCGCCGCCCGCTTCTCTCCCCCTACCTGTCAGGGTGGTCTGGGCCATCCATCCATCCATCCTTCCTGTAGTGTCCGGGGGCGTTCCGGGTGAAGAGTGAACCGGTCCGGGCTGTTCTTCTTCTCCGGCGGTCATCTTCTCCACTCCAGGCAGGCTCCGGCCTAGTACGCTGCATAGACGCCGCTGCGCAGTGACGCCCGTGCGCAGCGACGCACCTGACGTCACGGCGTAGCGGCGTCTATGCAGTGTACTAGGCCGGAGCCTGCCCGGAGTGGAGAAGATGACCGCCGGAGAAGGACAGCCCGGACCGGTTCACTCTTCACCCGGAACGCCCCCGGACACTACAGGAAGGAAGGATGGATGGCCCGGACCACCCCCATTACGGGTAAGTTAAAATTTTTTTATTGACTCGGAGGGTGGGGGAGGGGCCCGACCGGTATAGCGGTATGGGATAAAATCCATACCGGTATACCGCCCAGCATCACGGTGGGGGGGTGCGGGTCGGGAGGGTGGTGGGGGCGGTGCGGGGGGCGGGGCATTATCGGCTTATCGGCAAGGTAATTGCCGATACCGATAATGCCCTAATCGTGATTATCGGCCGATAATATCGGCCATACCGATAATCGGTCGATTCCTAATATAAATATATATAAACTTTATTTTTATTTTTTTTGTCCAAAACTCCTCCACATGCTTTTTACTATAATCCACTGTGTATTTTCTGTGTGCAAATCTGCAAAGAAAATCTACAGATCGATTCTGTATACATTTAATTTTACTGTAAAGGCCACTCCCAAATGAAACAAGTAAGAAACTAGAAGCAGGTTGCAAACTATATATCTGTGGTCTAAAAATGAACAGGAGAAAGAACATTGCAGCCTGATGCATAGTTCCACTGTTTAAACCATTAACACTAACTAGTTAACCACTAACCTATGAAAAAATCTTTTTTTTTTTTAATGGGTAATGTGTCCATAGCTTTACATTTTAGATTTTAGTGTTTGTCTTTATAGAATTATTTATTTCCACTCATAAAACTATTTGGTCATTTCAGCCTTTATGGTTACCTGAATAGGGAATCTTGAGATCCTCACAGATTGTTAGAGCGAGCTGGGAGAAGCGCATGGACAAGTGCTATTTCTCTCCATCACTTTGCATGAGACAGGCACGTAGGCTTACTATTGAAGTCGATGAATTCTCTCTGGGAGAGAATGAGCTTAGCAGGCACGTTGTTTGTGTTTAAACACCCAGGCTCCACTGATCAACACTTTTGACATGTCCCAAGGATATGCCACAGGTTTTTGAAATTAAAGCACCCATTTAATCTCTGCATAAAAGATTTTAGAAAATGTCTCAAATGAAAAATATGACACTGGTGAACAATATACTGTATATAATTGGTTCACAGCAGAGCATGGCTTATATTGTGTTTAGAAATTTATATTGATCATGGTGGAAACACAAATGCTCTTCCTTTTTAAAAGTTCTAGTCCGTGTATTTCTGAACGCATATTACTACCCCCCCCCCCCCCAATTAAATTAACTTGTTGAAATGAAAATTGACAACAATTACAGGAAAATAGTTTTTTTTTTATTTTTTTTATTTCTGTACGTTATGGCTGTATTCCTACACTTGTGAACTGCGGTTAGAAAATCACATTCGTTCTTTAGAATGAGAAATCGTGGGGGGGTCCCAGCGGTGGGCCCCCCGCGATCAGACATCTTATCCCCTATCCTTTTGGAAAGGGGATAAAATGTTTTTGCCCGGAATACCCCTTTTAATTGTGCTCAGGCAGCATGAAACCACCCATTGCCAGAAGTGGGATTCTGCTGCACTGGAATTTTCAAAGTAAATTCTGTTTTGAAATTCCACTTGGAAATTCCATAGAGTGAACCTTGCCAGGTTGCCTTTTGACACAAGAAATTGAAGTTCTAATTATTTAAACAAAGAAATGTAGCAAAAAGATGAATGTAGCCAGACAGCCTATTAGTCGTGGACGCTGCGTGCAGAGTTGGGCCTGAATTGATGGGTCGTAATTCAAGACAATTCACATTCACACAGATTTTTGTTCATCTTACCCTGCTCTTGAAGCTTTCTTGATTTAAAAAAAAAAAATAAAATAAAAAAAAACCTGAAGAACCAAATAGCAAAAAAAGGTTGAAATATGGAAGATTTCATCCTATATCAGGATGCCACTTTAGGGTAGTAGGGTCACCAACAACATATACACAGCTTATTTCAAGCTGCTCAAAATCTACTGCACAGTGGAAAGTACGCTGCGTATTCTTCTGTTAGCAGACACACAGGGCAACCCGGCAGCATCCCTGAGTGTTCATTGAGGTTTGGAGGTGGGGCCACATGTCACAGTTACATTGGTGCGTGGCTTAGTGCTTAGTGCTTTCAAAATTATTTAGTGGTTTATTGGTGACAAATAAGTTCTACTGAGATCTAAAGAGATTTAAAATACCATTGAACAAAATGCGACCCTACCACTTTTATAGTGTATAATTCAGTATTGGAAAATGCTGCAGTTTTTGTGGCAGTTTTTTTAAAATTCAGTTTACATTTTAAATGGGCATTGTCACATAAAATGGTCATTGTCACACAAAAACTTATGATGTTACTGATGAAAATTAAACACCGTTTGTAAGTCAAAGTAGTTTTGTATTACATTTTTTAATAAAACATACAAACAGTTAAAGGGAACCAATCATCAGATTTTACCCTATGTAACGCTTGACAAAGTGTTATATAGGATAAAATCTTTATTTTCACCATTCCCGGGGGACGCTCCTGCCCCCAGGGATGGTGAAGATATGAAGTTATAAAGTAGTCGCCGCCGCCGTAAGTAGTCACCTGGGCGGGGAGCTCTTCTCATCAACTCCCGTTCTTCTGCCGGCAGCAACGCCCCCTCCGCTTGATTGATGGGCCGCGTCATTGTTCTGCGCACTGAACAGACGGAGCAGAGTGATGATGCGGCCCATCAATCAAGCGGAGGGGGCGCTGCCGGCCGAAGAACGGGAGTAGGTGAGAAGAGCTCCCCGCCCAAGTGACTACTTGCGGTGACTAGTTTATAACTTCATATCTTCACCATCCCTGGGGGCAGGAGCATCCCCCGGGAATGGTGAAAATAAAGATTTTACCCTATATAACACTTTGCCAAGCGTTATATAGGGTAACATCTGATGATTGGTTCCCTTTAAGATATGGAATTAACCAGAATTTAAACTTCTTTATTTATTTCAACATACAATGTAACAGTTTACTGTGTAATCATAAAAAACAAAGAATGTCTGTTAGTTATCAAAGAAAACCTAAATACATAAAATAAAGTAACTAAAGATCATAGCCTTCAAGCTAGGAATAAATGTTATGATTAAACTTGGACAAACTAGAACTATGGTATAGTCTTTTAGGCACAAATATGAGTAGAGTTTGTATAATTATGCAGTTAGGTGGTAGCAAGGGTACATATACCATTCGAAATCTAGAACATTTATATTTAACTAAATTTGGGTCTATGGCATAGATCTTCCATTACCTTCACAGGAAGTGATCATATGAGCAGAAAAAAATAACATTAACAATTACTAGACTAAAATGTACCTGTATTTGCCTTAACTACCGTGTCACTGCGGCTATGATGAAGAGAAAGAAAGAAACATGGGTATCTCTGAGATGGTTTTTTTTAGCAATTGAAAAAGAGGGAATTTACCCTCCGAAATATGTCTTACAACATCTTTTAAAAGTTCCATGTGTGTAATGAAAATACACTGTTACTTTTTACTCTGACTCCAACTGTGCATAACCGCAGAACATCTTTTCTACTTCTAAGAATTTTTAATAGAAGTAATTTACAAATCTGTTTAACTTTCTGGCACCAGTTGATTTAAAAAAAAAAAAAAAAAAAAATTTCCACCAGAGTACGCCTTTAAATAAGAAAAAAAAACTGCAGAGGTAGTTTTTATTTTTCCCCTAAAAGAACATTGGAGGGACTTTCTCAATGCCAAAACCTACCCAACAACCATTGATAAATCCACATTATGTGCCTAACTCAACTATTTAGCTAATAGCAGAAATAAAACTTTCTCAGTGCAGAAGGCTGCTTTTAAACAACGTTAGCAGTGTCTGTCAAACATACACATCAGGAGAAGTCCCACCGTATACCCCCCCATGTATACCTAGATGGCACTGAGGGCATAGGGTTTTATAGATATTTTCTTTTCCCACTGGTTCCATCTCAATAGAATAGCGAGAGAGTCTGCAATATTCCATCCATCCAAACTCAACACAGTGTGAAATCAGCCTTAGGGTAGGGTCACATGTAACGGACCCACAGCGTATTTTACACTGCAGATCCGCTGACCCTATAGTATGCCTCCAGCTGTTCCAGCAATCTGCCACGATGCGCAACCGCACAGGGACCTGTGAGTCACTACGCACACTCGCAGTGTACTCGGACATCGCGGATCGGACACGATACCGGAGTATCACGGGGTGGGGGGGATGTGGGTGGTGTGTGAAACAGCTGGAGGCACACTATAAGGTCGGTTCACCGGTGGATCTGCAGTGGAAAATATGCTACGGGTCCCTTACGTGTGACACTACAGTTTTTTGTGCTGCATATTTTGGCATTTATTTTTTTGGCGTTTTTTCATTTGTGTGGAAATTGGACCTTGGCAGTTGTTTTTTTTTTTTGGTACCAAAAAAAAAAAAAAAAAAAGATGGAGCAGCGATGGAATTTTTTTATTAAACCCAAATGTATATATTTTATGACAACATTTTTATTTTTTAATAGTGTGTTTAATTTTTTTTTCTTTTTCTTTTTTTCATTTTTTAGGCACAGTCTGTTCCATGCTGGGAGTAGTAGTACCTGTACTATAGACATATGGCCCCGGGTGTCAGTCCTGACACCCGATGCGATCATCCATAATATAGCAGAGATGGAGCGGCTGTATACAGCTGTACTCCGGCCACTCACTCATTCATATTTTCCGCCCAGAGCTGTGATTGACCGGATGGTTGCAGCCAATCACAGCTCTGAGGAAAATATGAATGAGTGAGTGGCCGGCCCAGAGATGCGAGCACTGTATACAGCCGCTCCATCTCTGCTATATTATGGACGATCACAGAGGATGTCAGTAGTGATACCCGCTGTGATCTTTCCTTAACTGCAAGTACTACTACTCCCAACATGGAGCACACTCTGCTCCATGCTGGGAGCTGTAGTACCTGCATTAATATACAGATCGCAGAGAGTGTAACTTCTGACAACCGCTGCGATCTGTCTATTTATGCAGGTACTACAGCTCCCAGCATGGAGCAGAGTGTGCTCGATGTTGGGAGTAGTAGTACCTGCAGTTGAGGAAAGATCACAGCGGATGTCACTACTGACACCCGCTGTGATCCTCCTGCATAATGTATAGATGCGGCCGCTCTTCTATGGTCCCCTGCACTGACGTATATATACACACGTACTCCTATATCCCACAGAGAGCTGTGATTGGCTGGAACCATCTAGCCAATCACAGCTCTGCAGGAAATATGAATATGTGTATATATACGTCAGTGCAGGGGACCATAGAAGAGTGGCCGCTGCATCTATAAATTTATACAGGAGGATCGCAACGGGCGATCTGTCAATTAGTACAGGTACTACTACTCCCATCATGTAACAGTGTGTTCCATGCTGGGAGTAGTAGTACTACCTAAAATAAATGTTAAAAATAAAGAAAAGTGAAAAACACACACTACATTTTTATTATTGACAGCTACATTTTTAGGTCCCCGACCGCCCACATAAATTGATCCCTGTTTAAAAAGTAATAACAATTTTGTAAAAAAAAGATACATTTCGTTAGATACAATTTTTTCCTTCACTACTGTATCATTTTTTTTTTTTTAAATGGAGATACATTTTTTTTAATAAAATTTCGTAGGGCACCATCACTTTTTTGGATCGCTTAAGTCCAAAAAAGAATGAAAACCGCCTGCAAAAACGCCAAAGTTTAAACCCACATATCGGTTTTCTTGGCGTTTTTTCAGTCCCCTAGACTTCTATGGGAGAAAAAAACGCCACGATTGTGACTAAAAAATCGCCAGTTGCTCCACATGCTGCGATTACCGAGGATCTGAAAAACGCCCAAAAAAGTGAAAAAACGCCAAGTGATTGATTTACAGCTAACATCTTGCCGCAGCGTTTTGGCCGAAAAAACGTCATGCGGCAGAATTGGCGTTTTTCTTGGCGCCCCCCCCCCAAAAAAAAAAGCCAAGTAGAAACTTAGCCTTAGAGGAAGAAACAAAGTATATAAAAATAAAATTTTCTGAGAATAGTTCAAGGTAATTCTCAGCTACACGAAAAGGTCTGGTGTGTCTGCCAGTCCATTAGCTGTCTTTTACAGCATGTTTGTTTTAAGGAGCTGCCTTCCCAGTTCAAGAAAGAACAAGCAATAAATTAAAAAAAATGTATGCCTGTTGCAGATTTATTTTTTTTGTACTATTGTTGCTGCCATGGTTGCAATTTTAAAACTGTAGGAAATAACCCTTACTGTTGTAAAACAGCAAGCTCAATTTATCGTTTTGGGCTTTTTGGCTTTACATAAATAGTGAGTACAAGTTTGGATCCTATCACCAAGTCACATTTTCCAGGCAAAGTTTACATTTTGTTTGTCTGAGAACTGTCTCTGCTCCAGCTGCTGTACCTTATGCAGAAGAAGTTGTTCTCGGAGTCTTTACAAGGTAATGGAACTGAATGAGCTATTTAGATTCTAGGAATTCTTTACTGTTGGAGGAAGGGCGTTTATCATGAAATAGAAGATTTTTAGGGAAAGTTTTAAAACATCTGGTTGTTCCAGTAATGGCGGAGCTAGCATTTTACTCCTGTCAGCTGAGCTCCAGGTAAAATAAAAAAGGGTGCCTTCTACTTTTTTGAAGCCAATTAAATGTATATTATTGCATTAGCATTTACACTAAAAAGTGTAATAACTGACCACAGCATTAATAGACTATTCTATAAGCTGTGGACTCCCAGACGGTGGTCTGAGGCCCTATAAGAAGTCCCCATGCACTATGGAAACGAGTGCCGATCTCATGGATTGACACTTGTTCACGGCTCAAGTGTCGCATGGGGAGGGCCACGTGAATGATCACTAGACTGACTGAATCTCTTACATTAGGCTGTTGACTGATGGACCGCAGTGATCACACTAGGCTGTGGACTTACTGACTGCAGTACTTACTAGGGATGCACTGAAATTTCGGCTGCCGAAAACTATCATCTGAAAATGCCCCTTTTGGCATTTTTGGCTGAGTCAATTTTCTGACAAAGATTTAGGGGGCGTGGCTTAACCCCTTCCAGACCCATGACAATCATGGATGTCATGGGTCTGGTTAGGACATGACCCGACCCGTGGGCCGGCATCATAAACCGGAGATGCCAGCTGACATCTGCCTGTAATGAATGACACATTGGAGATAATAATGACTATACCTGGCAGTCCCTGCTAATTTGCGTTTTATGTTGATAATTTGAAAAGCAAGTGAATGGGGAAAGTGTCTGCTAATTACACAAGGAACACTCGCTCCCCTATCCAAAGGATAAGATGTCTAGGGGCGGAGTACCCCTTTAAGGTGAAAATGGTCATTCTGTGGTTGTGGTACCATGTTAGCACAATGTCCAAAGTTTGTCTAGAGGATCTTCATATCAGAAGCATTGAACAAAGTGCCTTTTTAAGTGGGTGAAATGTTTTGCATGTTTTATAATAGATATCTTTTTATATTTAATTTTTGTGAGATCAGTTTTCACAATTTTTTCCCAAGAGCATGCTTTGTAAATTCCTTTTTTTCTGTTCCTTTGATCATGTTGGAAATGCCCCCATTTATCATGGTGTGGCTGTGTTAATCACAAACCTGTTAAGCAAGTTTTAGAATTTGTATCTTGTTACAACTGACAGGTTTCAGTTTACCAAAATGTATCCGTTAAGGAGGGTCTGGTGGGTGGGATCAGTACTTAAAGGTCTGCGTCACTAGTGAGAAGACAAAGTGTCAGGCAGTATTTGTACTATAATCTTGATACATCAGAAAAAGACACTGTTGCATATTTTAAAGTGCTAATGCCAAATAAATTGGGCTAGGACTTTCTTTAACCCCTAAAAGACATAATTTTTTTTTTTCATTTTGCCTAAATCGCACAGTAGCAATTTTTCCCATAAGAACATCCACAATGATGTTGCCTTGTCTTATGTAATTTTATTGTCCTGTTTAGTGGCCAAAAAATAGGTAAAAAAGACTTGTTAGTGTCCTAGAGGTGGGGCCAGTGCCGATCTGCTATGTCTCTCATCACCATGTCACAGCCGAGTGATTGACAATCCGTTATCTGGCCGCCAGCAGCTCAGACACTGCATGCGACTGTACTTTGTTTTGGCGCTTGCGCAGACTGCACAGATGGAGCTGCTAATGTCCGGATAATGTGTGATGTCAATTACTCGGCTCTGATGCGGTGCTGATCTAGTGGATGTGTGTGTATGTGTAATATATGCATTATAAAAAAGACTATTTGGCAAAGCCCATCCCCCACGCTACTCTACTCCTTGCTAGGGGTCTACTCACACATAGGGTAATGTGTGGTTCTTGCCATGTGGCCAAAACTTACAGGACTTTGTACATCTGGCTGGGAGGTAAAGGCAAGCAACGAGGTGTTCCAGGCTGTGACATTTGGGCAGCTCTGCATTAACTCATAGACCCTAGGCTGAGAAATAAAAAGGTGATTTTATAACTGGCAACCACCATCCGCTCCAGGAAAGGTACAGTTTGCTTCAATACCCAAACAGCTATCAAGCAATGTCTGCAGAAAATAGAGCTGACATTCCCTTTAACAATTCATAGGAAACATAAGACCCCTTCTTGCTATAGCTTGGCTCACCTGTAACATCATGTCTGCAAACTCAGAAGTGCTGCACAGCAGGGACCAGAGTTCTGTAATACCAGCGGCAGCTCACCCCCTCACTGAGCCATATGCAGAAGAAACCTTATGGACAGATTTAAAATATGAATCTGTAGTATTCTTTTGCAGCTCCGTGGTTAGCACTCCTGCCTGCAGTGTTGGTCCTGAGTTCTAATTTGACCGCTGGCAATGTCTACATGCAGTGTATTCTTCCTTTTGTATAGGTTATCGCTGCATATTCTCCCACACTTAATCCCTTAACGACAATGGACATAAATGTTTGTCATGGTGCCGTGGTACTTAACACACAATGACGTACATTTACGCTCCGCCATTTCCGTGAGCACCAGACCGATGCTCGCGTCATGCGTGGCAGGTCCCGGATGGTATCAGCAGCCAGGGCCTAGCTGGTAATGGCGGACATCCGCAATCGTGCGGATGTCTGCCATTAACCCCTCAGATGCCGTGATCAATATAGATCTCTGCAGCTGTGCGGTACTTTAAATGGATGATCGGATCACCCGCAGCGCTGCCGCAGAGATCCGATCATCCAGCATGGCAGCCAGAGGTCCCCTCACCTGGCTCCGGCTGTCTCCCGGGGTCTTCTGCTCTGGTCTGAGATCGAGCAGACCAGAGCAGAAGATCACCGATAACATGCTCTATGCATAGCACTGAACAGTATTAGCAATCAAAGGAATGCTATAGATAGTCCCCTATGGGGACTATTAAATTGTAAAAAAAAAAAAAAAAAATATGTAAAAAAAATGTAAAATAAAAAAGGAAAAAAATGGGAAAAATCCCCTCCCCCAATAAAAAGGTAACACGTCCGTTTTTCCCATTTTACCCCCAAAAAAGCGTAAAAATTCAAATTATTAATACACATATTTGGTATCACCATGTGCATAAAAGTCTGAACTATTAAAATATATTGTTAATTATCCCGTACGATGAATGGCATAAACGTAAAAAAATAAATAAAAATTAAGTCTTAAATTGCTGCTTTTTTGTCACATTTTATTTAAAAAAAATTTTATAAAAAATGAAACCTAGGCAAAAGTGGTACTGATAAAAACTACAGATCATTAAAAAATGAGCCCTCATATTGCCCCATATACGGAAAAATGAGAAAGTTACAATTATAGAAAAGCATATAACATGGGTATCATTTTAATCAGATTGACCACAGAATAAAGAAAACATCTCATTTTTACCAGAAAGTGTACAGCTTGAAAACAAAACCTTCCAAAATTTGCTAAATTGCAGTTTTATTTTCAATTTTCCCACATAAATAGTATTTGCTTGCTTGTGCAGTACATATTATGGTAAAATAAGTGATGTAATTACAAAGTACAATTGGTGACCCCAAAAAAAAGCCCTCAAATGGGTCTGTGGATGGAAATATAAGAGAGTTATGATTTTTAGAAGGCGAGGGGGAAAAAACGTAAATGCAAAAATAAAATTGGTCTGGTCCTTAAGGCCAAAATGGGTCTGGTCCTTAAGGGGTTAAAGGGGTTCTCTGGTGCTTACACATCTTATCCCCTATCCAAAGTATAGGGCATAAGATGCCTGATCGCGGGAGTCCCGCTGCTGGGGACCCCCGTGATCATGCATGCGGCACCCCGTTTGTAATCAATCCCCGGAGCGTGTTCGCTCCGGGACTGATTACAGGCGACCACTGAGCCTGTGGCGTGTGACGTCACGCCTCCGCCCCTTTGTGAAGTCCCGCTCCGCCCCTCAATGCAAGCCTACGGGAGGGGGCGTGATAGCTGTCACGCCCCTTCCCATAGGCTTGCATTGAGGGGCAGAGCGTGACGTCACACGGGGCGGAGGCGTGACGTCACACGCCGGTGGTCGTCTGTAATCAGGCCCCGAGCGAACACACTCTGGGGACTGATTACAAATGGGGTGCCACGTGCATGATCCCGGGGGGTCCCCAGCGGTGGGACTCCCGCGATCAGGCATCTTATCCCCTATCCTTTGGATAGGGGATAAGATGTGTAAGCACCAGAGAACCCCTTTAAGGCCAAAATGGGCTTGGTCCTTAAGGGGTTAAAATGATCATGCTAGGCAAGTTAACTTTCTAGTGTATATTTAAAATAGAAAAATTAGTTTGTGATCCCAGATATGACTCGGATTATTAATGACAGTTTTGGTACACTGCAGCATATTGCCCCTGCAGGTAGGTATGCACCTTGGTGGAAGCCTCCAGGTATAAATTCCATAAATAGTTTTTGTAGCAAAAGTAAACTGTATGAAAGTATAGTAGAGGCTGGGATACAGTACAGGATGAGCTGGTTGAAAAATACCACATAACATCATATGTTCACAGATGGTATGCATTTATGAATCGTGATCAGCGGTCCTACACAGACAAGTATCAAACACTTGTCGGGGCAGACAGAATATATAGAGAAAGTCCTGAACTTTTGGAGCCCTGCAAACTTACAGCGTGTGTTTTCTGAAATGGAATGAACAAGGGGAACTTATCATTTGCTGCCTATATGAAGTTGTTCATATATCTTAAAGTATCTGTTTTTGCCTTGCTTATTTAAGTAAAATGTATTCAATTATTGGCCATTAATTTTAGAGCGTTCACTTTGCGGTAAAAGTTATTTTGTGGATCAGTAAATTTATAAATTCAACTATAATTTTTTCATGCTGCTCTTACAACCAAATTCTTTTTTTTTTCCCCCTCTTTTTGTCTTGCCATGTTCTGACAACCATAACTTTATTTTTTTTTTTCCAACGTCCTTAGAAAACATACATGGCAAAATAAATCTGCTCTGGAGTAAGCTTAAAGGGGTACTCCGATGAAAAACTATATATTTTTTTTAAATCAACTGGAGCCAGCTAGTTTACAAACAGACTTGTAAATTACTTCTATTAAAAAATCTTAATCTTAATCCTTCCAGTACTTATTAGCTGTTGAATACTACAGAAGAAGTACTTTTCTTTTTGGAACTGAGAGCTCTCTGCTGACATCACAAGCACAATGCTCTCTGCTGACATCTCTGTCCATTTTAAGAACTGTTCCGAGTAGGAGTAAATCCTCATAGCAAACATATGCTGCTCAACTCTGTTCCTAAAATGGACAGAGATGTCAGCAGAGAGCACGGTGCTCGTGATTCAGCAGACATCACGGTGTTCCAAAAAGAGAATAATTTCCTCTGTAGTATTCAGCAGCTAATAAGTACTGGAAGGATTAAGATTTTTTAATAGAAGTAATTTACAAATCTATTTAACTTTCTGGCACCAGTTGATGATAAAAAAAAAAAAAAAAAAAAAAAAAAAAGTTTTCCCCTGGAGTACCCCTTAAGGACTGAGGGTTTTTCGTTTTTTTTCCTCCTCACTTTTTAAAAATCATAACGCTTTCAATTTTGCACCTAAAAATCCATATGATGGCTTATTTTTTGCTCCACCAATTCTACTTTGCAGGGACATCAGTCATTTTACCCAAAAATCTACAGCGAAACGGGAAAAAAAATCTTTGTGCGACGAAATTGAAGAAAAAACGCCATTTTGTAACACTTGGGGGGCTTCCGTTTCTATGCACTACATTTTTCAGTAAAAATGACACCTCATCGTTGTTCTGTAGGTCCATACGATTAAAATGATCCCCTACTTATATAGGTTTGATTTTGTCGTACTTCTGGAAAAAATCATAACTACATGCACGGAAATTTATACGTTTAAAATTGTCATCTTCTGACCCCTATAACTTTTTTATTTTTCTGCGTATGGGGCGGTATGAGGGCTCATTTATTGCGCCGTGATCTGAAGTTTTTAGCGGTACAATTTTTATATTGATCTGACTTTTTGATCGCTTTTTGGAATTTGGAATTTTTTTGCGCGTACGCATACGCCATTGACCGTGTGGTTTAATTAATTATATATTTTTATAGTTTGGACATTTACGCACGCGGCGATACCACATGTTTTTATTTTTATTTACAGTTTTTTTTATGGGAAAAGGGGGGTGATTTGAACTTTTATTAGGGAAGGGGTTAAATGACCTTTTAAACTTTTTTTTTTTTTTTCACTTTTTTTTTGCAGTGTTATAGCTCCCATAGGGACCTATAACACTGCACACACTGATCTCTTATACTGATCCCTGCAGAGCCATAGCTCTGCACGGATCAGCGAGATAGAGGCTCGAATGCTCAAGCCTGTAGTTCAGGCTTGGAGCAATCAAACCCCGATCAGATGCCGCGGACACGGGTAAGGAGACCTCCGCCTGCCTCCCAGCGATTTTATCGCGATGTCCCGATCAGCCCGACTGAGCTGCCGGGAAGCGTTTACTTTCGTTTTCAGACGCGGCGGTCAACTTTGATCGCCGCGTCTGAAGGGTTAACAGCGCGGCACAACGATCGGTGCCGCACGCTGTTAGCCCAGGGTCCCGGCTATGATTAGCAGCCGGGACAGACACCGGTGTGATGCGGGGTCACGGCGTAACCCCGTTTTTAACTCTAGGAGGTTACATTCAGTCCATGGAAAAATGTCGATATGTTGACATATATAGCAAACAGGGGTTTTAAAGGGAAACAGACAGCCAGTTCGCTCGCACTTAACCTGCACTATAAACCTGTGTATTGGTTTACATGAGTAAAAAGATGTATTCCTTCTAAAGCTTGGTCTTGGTCTTGATATGAGACAATAGGACAAAGCATTTCAGTGCTAACTTGCGACTTTCAGGTCCACCGTAAATAACTTTCTGGTAATGCATGTATGTCTGGTGTAGGCTCACACCACGGATGCATGTGTTATCCTGCTGGGATGCCAGAAAGGTTTTTACGGTGGACTTGAGGAAGGCGCAAGTTAGCATTGAAATGCTTTGTCCTATTTTAACCAGTATTTGCATACTCCCAACAAAGTGAACGCTATAAAAAAAAAAAAAATTCAAGTTTTTCACAATACATTCTAAGTTACTTTTGCGGTAAAAGTTATTCTGTGGATCGGTACGATTATGGTTATACCCAATTTATATAACTTTTTTAATGACTCCCCCCCCCCCCCCTTTATACAACAAAATCCTTTCCCCCTTTTTTGTCTTGCAATGTTCTGACAGCCATAATTTTTATTTATTTTTTTGTCCAATGTCCTTGTGTGAGGGCTTATTTTTTGCGGGGAGAGCTATAATTTTTATTGGTACCCTTTTTGCGATACAATGTACAATTTTTTTTATTTTTTACACGATTTGGACAAAAATTTGCGATTTTTATTTACAGTATTTATGATGTTCACTGTAATAATATAGTTTTTATCCTGCACAAAATGTTAATACCTATTATGCATGCATGTGTGTGTGTGTGTATATATATATATATATATATATATATATATATATATATATATATATATATATATATATATATATATATATATATATATATATTTATATTATATAAATATAAAAATTATAATTTTTTTTTTTTTTTTTGAGGCGGGGGCTGGGGGGCATGGGAGTTGGTGATAATACAGGGCTTTATTGGGAAAGGGCCACTTATTTTTTATTTTATTTACATATTTTTACACTTTATTAATTTATTTGAAAATAACTTTTTTAAACAATTTTCCACCTTTTACCTGTTATAATATGCTGCTGTACATCTGTACTGCAGCATAGTATGACTGTCAGTATACACCGACATCACAGGTTGCCGTTGAAGTGAAAAAAACTGACCCGTAGCTGAATGATCATAGCATCTATGTGGTAAATGCTGCTAAGACTGGGGCGATCCCGGTCTCAGCAGCTGCAACAGGACCCCAACTGTGATTGACGGCAGGGTCCCGCTGTTGATCTCCTGCAGTGCATCGCGCTGTGCAGGAGTTCGCTAGAATGTATGCACACATCCGGTTGTGCCAACTTGTCAGCTACAGGGACGTATGCATATTTCTTGAGGCGGGAAGGAGTTAAAAGGGTATACTCAAAACCAACATTTAACGGCTGGATCCCCCACTGATCACGAAGGAGTGGTTCAAACCTGTAATCACATGTTTGATTGCTTGTGCCCTGGCACTCCAGTGTTAGTACTGTACTCTACTACCTTCCTCAGTCCCATAAACTAAGTACAGGCCCTGAAAAATGTATTTGCAAAAACAAGTGGTACAAACACCATTTTGTTCTAGGTGCAATTCTAGGGCATTTGTTGACTGTTCAGAACAAACTAAAACGTTATTTACCAGCTTTCCTTATCCTATGCTTTAACCCCTTAAGGACGCAGCCCTTTTTCACCTTAAGGACTGAGCCCTTTTTCGCATATATGACCACCGTCACTTTACGAATTAATAACGCGAAAACGCTTTTACCGAATATTCTGATTCTGAGATTTTTTTCGTGACATATTCTACTTTATTTTGGTGGTAAATTGTCAGCGTTAATTGCATCCTTTTTTGGTGAAAAATCCCAAAATTTCGAAAATTTAGCATTTTTCTAACTTTAAAGCTCTCTACTTGTAAGGAAAATGGATATTCCAAATAAATTTTATTTTTCTTCACAAACACAATATGTCCACTTCATGTTGGCATCATAAAATGGACATACTTTAATTTTTTCAAAAAGCAAGAGGGCTTCAAAGTAGAGCAGCAATTTTCAAAAATGTCATGAAAATTGCTAAATCTGAAGGGACAGATGTTACAGAACTACAACTCCCAGCATGCCTGGGCAGACGAGGCATGCTGAGAGTTGTAGTTTGGCAACATCTGGAGGGCTACTGTTTGGGCACCACTGTAACAGTGGTCTCCAAACTGTGACCCTCCAGATGTTGCAAAACTACAACTCCCAGCATGCCCAGACAGCCTTTAGCTGTCTGGGCATGCTGGGAGTTGCAGTTTGGCCCCCCTAGTGGTTGCCACAGTAAAGATCTATTCACTTTCAATTCCCCCCCCCCCCACTGTCGATTCCCTACCTGAGCAAAGATCCAGCAGGCTCCAGCGAAGATCCCAGGTCCCCAGGCATGTTCTCCTGCAGGTACGGCCTCCATCTTCTTCCCAGAGCCCCTCGACATCCAGGGGTGGGCAATACGGGGGGTTGCCATGGCAACCCCCTGTCCTACACTGCCATTGGTCAGAACTCTGTTCTGAGTAATGGCAGGGGATAGGAGGAGATCGCAGCTTTGCCACCTCACTCCTATCCTTTAGGCTGATCGGGGCTGTTGCTGACAGCTCTGATCAGCCCTATTTTCCGGGTGATCGGGTCACCAGAGACCCGATCAGCCCGGAATTGGAGAAAATCGCATTTCTGTTCTGAGTAATGGCAGGGGATAGGAGGAGATCGCAGCTTTGCCACCTCACTCCTATCCTTTAGGCTGATCGGGACTGTTGCTGACAGCTCTGATCAGCCCTATTTTCCGGGTGACCCGATCAGCCCGGAATTGGAGAAAATCGCATTTCTGAATTGACATGCGATTTTCTCTGATCGCCGACATGGGGGGGGGGGGGGGGGGTCTGGGTGCCTGCTGAATGATTTCAGCAGGCATCCGTCACCGGCTAGCGGTGGGGACCGGATTTCCCACGGGCGTATGTATACGCCCTCTGTCCTTAAGGACTCGGAATGCAGAGCGTATCCATACGCCCTGTGTCCTGAAGAGGTTAAAGGGATTCTCCGGTGAAAAAAAACTTTTTTTTTTCAAATCAACTGGTTGCAGAGAGTTAAACACATTTGTAAATTACTTCTATTAACAAATGTTAATCCTTCCAGTACTCATCAGCTGCTGTATGTTTCAAAAGAAGTTGACTTGTTTTTCAGTTTGACTCTCTCTGCTGTCATCTCTGTCCATGTCAAGAATTGTCCAGAGCAGGAGGGGTTTGGTATTGAGATTTGCTCCTACACTGGACCGTTTCGGACATGGACAGAGGTGTCAGCAGAGAACACTGTAGTCAGACTAAAAACAACTCAACTTCCTCTTTTGTATACAGCAGCTAATAAGTACTGGAAGATTAAGAAGTTTTAATAAAAGTAATTTACAAATCTGTTTAACTTTCTGGAACCAGTTGTTTTGAAAAAAAAATTCTACCGGAGTACCCCTTTAAAGTAATGATTGACAGAGGTGTGTGTCTATCTAGTAAAGAGAGAGATATAGATTACTAAAAAGATTTACAGAATATTGTTTGAGGCGTAGGAGCTAGGTGTGGTATAAGTCCCCTTAAGCCTCCCTGTTCATTTTAATACAGTGTTTAGTGGAGAAAAGGTCTCACTGAAAAGACAGGTTGCTAGTCATTATATCCCATAGCAGACTCAGATACACAAATCTGGACTGACACATTGCTTTACAGATAAGGGAAAAAAGATAAAAAAAAGGTTTGCTTTACCTGTTACATATTGAATTTAGGGGTTATCCTTGGAGTCCACACTTGTTAATATGCTATGTTAGGGCTGGTTCACATCAAGTTTTCCGCAACCACTGTTTTAGGTACGGGTGTAAAAGCGCATAAGGGGGAAAAATGAGCCGACCGAACTCCGGCCGGCTCATTTCACTCCGGCCGGCTCATTGAAATGAATTACATACGGGACCGCATACAGCTCAATACGGGAGCGCTAGTTTTTAGCTCTCCCCTGCCGTATGCGGTCCCGTATTGCGGAAAACGTGATGTGAACCAGCCTTCCGTTTGTATGTGCCCTCAGTTTTTTAACAAACAATGCCTCTCTTTCTAATGGAGTCCAACTATACCTTTATCTATGTATTACATAAACAGCCATTCATTTGAAAGGCCACATTTAAGGTTGCATTCACACTGGGGACCCTGTCACAGCTTTCATTTAAATAACCAGACAAAAGACGTAGCAACCATATACATACATATATATATATTTTTTTTTGGTTAAAGGGGCACTCCGGTGAAAACCTTTTTTTCTTTTAAATCAACTGGTGGCAGAAAGTTAAACATATTTGTAAATTACTTCTATTAAAATTTTTTTATCCTTCCAGTACTTATTAGCTGCTGAATGCTACAGAGGAAATTCCTTTCTTTTTGGAACACTGATGACATCACGAGCACAGTGCTCTCTGCTGACATCTCTGTCCATTTTAGCATCCATGCATAGCAGATGCATAGCATATGTATGCTAAGGGCAGCATGGTGGCTCAGTGGTTAGCACTGCTGCCTTGCAGTGCTGGGGACTTGGGTTCAAATACCACTAAGGACAACAATAAATAAAGCGTTATTATTATTATTATTATAACGTCAGCAGAGAGAACTGTGCTCGTGATGTCATCAGAGAGCATTCCCAAAAGAAAAAATTCCTCTGTAGTATTCAGCAGCTAATAAGTACAGGAAGAATTAAGATTTTTTAATAGAAGTAATTTACAAATATGTTTAACTTTCTGCCACCAGTTGATTTAAAAGAAAAAAGGTTTTCACCGGAGTACCCCTTTAAGTAAACTCCGGTAAAATGAGGGTAACGGGATGGAAACCAGACAGACCACAGTAAAGTCAATGGGGTGTATTGTGCTCCATAAGTGACCCATTCACACTAATGTTAAGTTCACACCGCGGAATTCGGCTTGCTGAGTTCCGCTCGTGGAATTCCGCGGGAATTCCGTTGTGTGAACGCACCCTTAGATGACTTGAAGATGCTATTTAGCGCTCTCTATGACCTTTTCAGAGGTCATGCTGTTAGGGAGGAGGGATGCTAATCTCTGCTGTAAATGGAGGTGTATCTCTCTACTGGTTCACCTTTTACTGTTCCCCTTGTTTGCTAAGAATAAACTGGCAGATATCATGGTTATTTTAAAATATAGACAGTAAAATGGAAAATTAAAAAAAAAAATAAACTAAAAATTTTTCATATATGGTTAACGTAAAAACATGGATATTTTTTTTTTATAAAACCTTTCCTTTTTAAAGCTGCAAAGAGCATTTTTTTTTTTTTAACTGAAAATATACACACTTTTTAACCAATGTACCGTATATTACAAATATAATGTAATGGTATTATCTACATTATATAAAGTTTTTGCTAATGACAGGCACACTTTAATGACGACAAAGTAGCTTTGTTAACCGTGGAGCTCTGATCAGAGGATATGGTAAATTACATCTTGACACAGCTGTAGCATCCACAATTTCTAAATGTACTCTTTATTCTAGCTGTTAAAAGGACCAGCCACTTTATACTAAAACTATTTACTGCACTGTATGAGTAAGCTTATGTCACCTATGCAACTTATGTTCTCGCACTGTTCTCCCTTGCTGTGACTCTTTTATGTCCATAATAATAGACAGGATTTCTGTTTTCAGTGCCTGGAAGGACCGCACAGCAAGGGTGCTTGGCTTCTTATAGAAGTTCTACAGAGCATATAAGGAGCACATATATTACCACAATTATTGATCGAACAAGCTGGAAACATTGTTAGTTGGCCACACACCTCTCTCTGTAAATAAGGGATGTGCAGCTCACAATGTAAGTGTTGGTTGACATAAACAATACAGCAATTGTTCATGCAGTCTTCTGCCTAGTAAAAAGGACCTTTAATGACTAACCTCTTGGGGACGCAGGGCGTATAGGTACACCCTGCAGCCTCAATCGCTAAGGACGTGGGGCGTACCTTTATGCCCGTGGGTATTCTGGTCCCCAAACCATTCAGCAGGCATCCCGTGCCAACGCCTGGAGGGTTCCTAAGACAACCCAACCCCCCCCCCCCCCCTTCCCATGTTGGCGATCGACGCAAACCGCCGGGCAATTCAGACCAGCGATCTGCGGCGATTCCAGGTCATACGGGTCGCTGGTGACCGGAAAAATGAGGATCGGGGCTGTCAAAGACAGCCGCGATCCCCCTGAAGGAATAGGAGTGAGTTGGCAGGAGTGCCAACCCTCCAATCCCTGCTATTGGTCGGTCAGAAGCAACCGACCAATAGCAGATCGGGGAAGGGGGGGGGGAATTAGAGTTCGGTTCCCACGCTCTGCCCACCCACGGTAGTCCGGGCAGAGCTGGGGAACTGTGCTGGTAGCGACGGCGGAGGGCGGCGATCCTTCTCTGGGTGCGGCGGTGGCGATTCTGCAACTGACGGAAGCCAGGTGAGTTGTTGCCTAGCAACATCTGGAGGGTCACAGTTTACAGTGGTTTCTAATCTGTAGCCCTCCAAATCTTGCAAAACTACAACTCCCAGCATGCATGAACAGCAAATGTCTTTCTCGCATGCTGGAAGTTATAGTTGCGTGCCTCCAGCTGTTGCACAACTACAACTCCCAGCATGCCCTTCAGCGATCAGTACATGCTGGGAGTTGTAGTTTTGCAACAGCTTGAGGCACACTGGTTGGAAAATACGGAGTTAGGTAACAGAAACTTACTCAAGGTTTTCCAACCAGTGTGCCTCCAGCTGTTGCAAAAGTACAACTCCCAGCATGCATTGTCTGTCAGTGCATGCTGGGAGATATAGTTTTGCAACAGCTGGAGGTTTGCCCCCCCCCCCATGTGAATGTTCAGGGTACATTTACACGGGCGGGGTTTATAGTGAGTTTCCTGCTTCAAGTTTGAACTACGGTAAATTTTCTGCCGTAGCTCAAGCTCCAAGTGGGAAACTCACTGTAAACCCCCGCCTGTGTGAATGTACCCTAAAAACACTACACTAACTCAAAATAAAGGGTAAAACACTACATATACAGACCCTTACACTGTCCCCCTCTTCCTCCCCCAATAAAAATGAAAAAACATCTCATGGCATTGTTTCCAAGACGGAGCCTCCAGCTGTTGCAAAACAACCTCCAGCATTTCTGGACAGCCACTGACTGCCCAGGCATGCTGGGAGTTTAGCAACAACTGGAGGCACTCTGTTTGGGTATAACTGGCGTACAATATTTTTGGTAGCGGAGGCAATTGTAATGCTTGCATCAGAGTCCACCCCTATGCAAATCCATAATCTAGGCCTCAAAGGCGCTTGGCGCTCTCTCACTTCAGAGCCCTGTCATGTATTTTTTTTTTTTTTTTTTGCTGTTCTGGTACCATAGGGGCTTCCTAAATGCGACATGCCCCCCTAAAAAAACTAATTTGCTTTCCAAAAGCCAAATGTGACTCCTTCTTCTCTTCCAAGCATTGTAGTGCACCAGAAGAGCACTTTATGTCCACACATGGGGTGGGTATTTCCATACTCAGAAGAAAATGGGGTTACAAATTTTGGGGGGCATTTCTCCTATTGCCCCTTGTAAAAATGCATTTTAGTGAAGAATTTTTTTTTTTATTTGCACATTCTACTTTAACGAAAAGTCGTTAAACACCTGTGGGATGTTAAGGCTCACTGTACCCCTTGTTACATTCCTTGAGGGTTGTAGTTTCCAAAATAGTGCCACGTGTGCGCAGAACACTTTACATCCACATACAAGGTATTTCCTTACTCGAGAGAATTTCTCTCCTTTTACCCCTTGTAAAAAATTTAAAAATGGCTCTACAAGAAAATGCGAATATAAAAAATGTTCTCCTTCACTTTGCTGCTATTCCCTTGAAACACCTAATGGGCTAACAAACTTTCTTAATATCATTTTGAATACTTTGAGGGGTGCAGTTTTTATAATAGGGTCATTTATCATGTATCATTTTCACATTTTTCATAATTTAAAAAAAAAAAAAATTTCACTAAGAAATTATGTATCGCCGAAAATTTACCACTAACACAAAGTAGAATATGTCACGAAAAAAAAACGATCTCTGAATCAGAGTGAAAAGTAAAAGCAAGAGTTATCAATGCATAAAATGACAGTGGTCAGAATTGCAAAAAAGGTCATTAAGTGGGCACTCTTATTAAAACAAATTTTTGCTATTAGGCTAAGTTTCCACTTGTTTTTTTTTCTGGCAGTTTTTGGAAAACTGCAGTTTTTGAGCCAAAGTCAGAAGTGGATCCATAAGGGAGGAGAATGGTAAGTCCTTCCTTTATATGTCCTATTCCTTTTGAATACATTTCTGGCTTTGGCTCAAAAACGGCAGTGGCAAAAAAAACTGCCAGAAAAAAAAAAGTGGAAACTTAGCCTTACACTCCTTATGGTAAATAGAAAAATAGAAAATCTTTCTAATATACTTTGTTATAAAAAAATGAAGTTTTCTATGTTTTATTTTTGTTTAAAAAAACTGCCACTAGGTGTCTCCCTACTTGTCCAGAGCACATTCTCTTAAATCCCCCCCATCTTTTGCACAGACTTTGGACTCCTGCTGGCCTGGCAGAAGTCCAAACACAGGAAATGCAGTCTGGAGTGCAGATGGGGTGTATCCAGCCTTATCCAATCATACCTCCTCTTACACTTAACTGCCGTTTGCTGTTGGTTGTAGAGTAAGGGAGGAAGTTCTCCCCTGTATGGGTTCAGATGATGTCACACCTGCTGGGTAACGCCCCTTCCAAGTCTGTGAACCTGAGGCTGAGCAGAAAATACAGAGCAATATCAAGGTAGAAAACAAAATAAAAAATAATAAAAATAAAGCAGGGGGTGGTTTATCATGATGGGGGCAGTGAACTGGGAGGATTATAACATTTATCAAGATCATGAGAGGTACTCTTTAAGGTGAAATTGGGCTGAGTCCCTAAGGGGTTAAAGGAGTACTCCGGTGAAAATATATTAATCTCCTTTCCACAGGATAGGGGATAAGTAGTTTGACCGCTGAAATCAAACCCCCAACACCACCCGCTCTGAAAGGAAGTAAAATAACTCTTCAGGTTCTTCATGCTCTGTATCAGTGAGAGACACAGCAGTCAGTTCAATTGCAACTCCAGTGGCATATAGGAAATTCTTTTGCAGGCCCATATTTATGGTCAGTAGAGACTTTTTACTGTTAATTAAAATGTTATTTTTGTTGTGCTTTACAAAACATAATGTGGTGCATTCAAATAAAAGAAGCGTTTACAAGGTACGTTATGTAGGGCAGAAGGGAAGAGGGTGGTATTCATTAATATTTAATAATCGCTTGGTTATAATATTTACACTGAATTTATATTAACCTCTTAGTGCGGTGGGAAGGGGGGGGTTTCCTGGGTCATGAGGGCTTTTTGTCTGTTTTCTATCTTTCCTAATAAAGAGCATCTGTCAACTAAACTGACGCATGTAAACTAGTGCCATTAGCAGATACTCCTTACTGTGCTATTTCCTTACATTCTTTTGATTTGTATTTCTGTTAGCAAAAACAAGGTAAAATAGCACTTTACGATTTCATAGCCAGTGTCCTGGAGGTGGGGCTAGCGTCTCTGATGCTGTGCCAAGCTGACGCTCCTCTCTCTCAAACTCTGCTTTTGATTGACACACAGGGCTACTTGGCCGACAGAAGCCCTATGTGTGCAGTCTGCTTGTGCTGAGTAGCCCTGTAATGTCAGCCAGAAGTCAGTAAGGAAATAGCACAGTAAGGCTATGTTCACGTCGGAATGTCCACACGAAAAATCTCTGTGCGGACATTCCAGAGACTGCGGGCACAGGCATTAATATGCTGGCACTAGGACCACACAGGAATGCGCCGTCTCATAGATGGCTATGCATTCTGTGTAGAGTCTTCAGAAATAGTGAACAGGTTTATTCTTTCTGCGGAAAAGGAATTTGTAATTTCTGTGCCGGAAACATCTGGCACGGAAATTCTGCCCTGTGCACAGTGCAGCAGATTCCAGTTGAATTCAATGGGACTCTGCTGTAGCTGAATTTCTGTGCGGAATTCCGCACAGAAATTCTGAGGTGTAAACATAGCCTTAAGAGTATGTGCTTATCGGGGCTAGTTTACAATAGTCAGTTTAGGTGACGGATTGTTGTTGGAAGTCTCCTTTATACATTAGAGAAAATTCAAAAGTCAAGAAAGAAGGTTAGGGCATGTTTAATTTCAAATGCTCAGTGTTTTTGTTTTCTTTTTATAATCTCTAGGAAATAAACCACTGCCATAGCTGTCTGACAGTAGTGTACCCTGCTCTCCTGTGAGACCACTTAAGTACTAGGGGTGTGAATCGCCAAGAATTTGGCAATACGATTCGAATCGCGATACAAGTGTGGCGATTCGATATATCCCGATTTATCGCGATACCGTCTAGGTGACGATACATCGCAATATATCCCGATACATCACCCACCTGGGAGCATTCATAGATTCCAATAGACGTCGCTGTCAGCTTTGACAGCGGCGATCTAGTAGTCAAACGCGCACTTTTCTCATTTTTATCCCGTCCGGGCTGCAAAATAAAAGAAAACACACTTTATCTTACCTGCCAACGAGCCCCCGGAGCTCCAGTACAGGTGTTCGGTCCCCGGGCTGTTTTCTTCTTACTTCCTGTTAGCCCGGCACGTCATACAGAGCTTCAGCCTATCACCAGCAGAGGCGGGACATCGCTGCGGCCGGTGATAGGCTGAAGCTCCGTGTGACGTGCCGGGCTAACAGGAAGTAAGAAGAATGCAGCCCGGGGACCCAATACGTGTACCGGAGCTACGGGGGCTTGTTTGCAGGTAAGAGAAAGTGTGTTTTCTTTTATTTTGCAGCCCGGACGGGATAAAATGAGAAAAGTGCGCGCCGGACTACTCCTTTAATAGCCAGCCGTGGCGATCGCCACATGCTGGCTATTAGCGGCGGCCCCCGGCTACTGAAATCAGCCAGGGGCTGCAGAGTATGGAGCGGGCACGAGTCGGAGCCCGCTCCGTACACCCAGAGCGCCGCCGCTTGAGATCCGGCCTGCCCGGCTCCACAAATGTGGAACTTGTGTCTCCTGATGCCCGGGACATGCTGTTGTGGGGGTCAGGAGATACAAATTCCACATCCCTAAAAGAATCGATTCAAAAATATTTTGAATCGATTCAGTATCGCCAAGTGAAAAAATCGCGATAATCGCACGAATCTATTTTTTCTTGCATCCCTACTAAGTACATGTGTATGGGGGATGTGGAAAGATAAGCTGTCTTATGTGTATAAACCTCCTTTCACTGACACCAAGGCTTCACTGCTTTGAGTAATCTTTCTTTACATATTTTCTAATATGTTATTATTCATAAGCATTGGATTAAAAATAAAAGTTTGACATACAAACAACTAGACGACTTTGCTAAATAAACATCACAGAAAAGGAAATCACCTGTGCGTTCTCATAACCGTGCAAAATACAGTCACAATAATTATGGTGATTAGAAAATGAATACAAATGAAGGATAATACAGCAACCACTTTTGTCAGTGAGAGAGTTAAATATCTGGCATTAAGTTCGTCTGGTCTAGACAGGCTATATGTGAGTATCAAATACAACAGACGTCACTCCTGAGCTGTCAGCTCGCAGCTTCTCACTCCCATCTCTTTAGCTGCTGGTGTCGTGACTGTTTTGCTTGACATATACAGTGACATAAGAGTCCCCGTAGGGAGCCATCCTGTGGTCAACATGAATTCAACTTTGTTTACTAGCAGAGAACTTGTAGTGCCAAGGAAAGATAAGCGTGATTCTCACGAACTGGGCAAAGGGAACCAAACCTGTAACACTTATATAAATAAAAGGGGTTCTCTTGTTGTTTTGAACATATGTAACTTGGGGTTTCTTTCTGCTATGTTTTTCTTTACACTGTTTATTACATCCGTCAGACATCTAGTTTTCCAAATGGCTGAGTCATAGTCAAAGATCAGCCACATGCTCTGGTGACAAAACTGCTTTATCATTGCTGTAGAAAACCTATACGCAAGGTAATTTTTCTATGAAGCCAACTTTAAAGAGGGAATTATTAGCTAAAATGCAGCGCTCAAACGCAACTTTCAATTGCCCTGTCTACATATGACCTCACTTTGTCACTTTGTGAATTTCATGCAGTCATGTATTTACCTTGTCATCTATTTAGCCAGACCGTTCATTAGCCTGGTCACTTTCTTCTGGAGAGTGGTTGTGCACTTCAAACAAAAACTGTCATTTATAATAGTTTTATTCCTTTCTACGTTATTCCTGTTCCTGGCTTTAGACCTTACAGTAAAGAGAATGTATAATCAAAAATGACCTATTTTTATTATATATATATATATATATATATATATATATATATATATATATATATATATATATATATTATATTTGCAGGGTGCAGGCACATATCCGATTAATAACTCTGGTGTACTTTTTACCTGTCGTACTAGTAGTAGAAATAGAATAGTAGTACATTTTTGTTGATACTTGCAGCCTTTATTAGTTAAAAAATCCCAAATTTCCATAGAAAAAAATAAATAAAATAACAATGTTTTCAAAATGTAAAACTCTCTGCTTTCTAAAGACCTTGGAATGTTTTGCCAAGATGTACTACATAAGTTATTAATTCTGACAGTGCCCATTTAATAAAGGGTATGTGGCTGCATGTTCAGGAGCTCCTGCTGTCTGATTGTGGCCATGACCCTTCATTTAATATGCATGCCCCCACATCAGTCAATGCACTGAACTTAGCACACAGTTTAACTATGTCCCTTTCTCTGCCTGAGTACTGTCATAGGGGGAGATTGATCAAAACCAATCAGATTGCTTCTTTCATTTTTGACATGCCTCTTCAAAAATGAAAGGAGCTATCTGGTTGCAACTGCACCACTCTTCCTCTAAACAGATTTTGATAAATCTCCCCATTGTATCTCCGGAATGGGGTGACAATCAACATACTATAAACAGTTATGAGTTATGTGATCATTCGCCCACCCAAACTGCCACTCCCCAAACTCTCACAGCTATTTATAGGTATAACTAAGTATTTTTATTTATTTTTTTTTTTCTCTACGCGTGTCCCCTTTATCTTTTTAAAGTGTACCTGTCGTTAGCAAAAACTTTTTATATAATGTAGATAATACCATTATGTATATTTGTAATAATACACTGATTGAAAAAATGTGTGTATTTTTGGGTGAAAAAATGCTGTTACTACAGCAATTGCATGTGTGTCTCTATGAGGAGTCCAAATACAGGAAGTAAAGGCAGGACAAGAAGGGCTCTGTGCAGGCACCTGGCTAGTCAGTCATGTTGCTGTGTGAGCCGGGAGTGTGTCACAGAGCCTCGGCGCACAGTGCCCCGCTTGTCCTCGGCGCACAGTGCCCCGCTTGTCCTCGGCGCACAGTGCCCCGCTTGTCCTCGGCGCACAGTGCCCCGCTTGTCCTCGGCGCACAGTGCCCCGCTTGTCCTCGGCGCACAGTGCCCCGCTTGTCCTCGGCGCACAGTGCCCCGCTTGTCCTCGGCGCACAGTGCCCCGCTTGTCCTCGGCGCACAGTGCCCCGCTTGTCCTCGGCGCACAGTGCCCCGCTTGTCCTCGGCGCACAGTGCCCCGCTTGTCCTCGGCGCACAGTGCCCCGCTTGTCCTCGGCGCACAGTGCCCCGCTTGTCCTCGGCGCACAGTGCCCCGCTTGTCCTCGGCGCACAGTGCCCCGCTTGTCCTCGGCGCACAGTGCCCCGCTTGTCCTCGGCGCACAGTGCCCCGCTTGTCCTCGGCGCACAGTGCCCCGCTTGTCCTCGACGCACAGTGCCCCGCTTGTCCTCGACGCACAGTGCCCCGCTTGTCCTCGACGCACAGTGCCCCGCTTGTCCACTTTAACTTTGTACACATTAATTAAATGAATTAATGTTTGAGTAGAGATGTCTCAGTATTGGCGCTTATACTGGACATTTGTGTCCTTGTACAAATGTCCCAGATATCTATCCCAATACCTGCAGTCCATTAAAAAAAAAAAAAAAAACACCCAAAAAATAACCTACATTGTGTATCAGGAAGAGAGTAATTCCAGACACTGTACATATGATAAAGGTGGTAAAAATTACAGAACACATCACAAGAAACAAGTACAATAAACATGAACTAAATAAATTACAGACTGATACAGAGGGACAGAGATTCCTTTCTGTGATGGTTTACAATCTACAAGTGAAGGAGACATTAGATTTTATATTATATCCTTAGATTTCTCTAAATTACGTGTTAACATAAAAAAATCTTTTGTATTTCCTTTTGGTATAGTGAGTGTAGGAAGTGTTGAATACGTTATGAGCACACAGATGGGGTGAGTGTGCAGGTTTAAGGTCAGCTCTTAGTTAATTTTCTGAACTACTTGTTTGCTTTGCTAATTAATTTCCCGCCATCTCTGGTGTCACTTCACATAACAGCAGGTTGTGCGCTCTTCTCTGCTTCCAGACAGTCTTATCTTAAATGTTTTTTTTTTTTTTTTTTTTTGACAAGCTAAGTCTTAGTAGTTCTGAAATAAACTTCAATAATTTGTCAGAGCAGTTGACCTCCGGAGCATTTTATTACTTTGCCTATGTTGAGTCATTTTTGTTTTTGCATGCTTAGGTTGTGTGCAGCCTATCTGTACAGTATTATTTACTGGTGAGTAGACTTAGAAGGAAGTGTGAAGATCAGTATAAAAGGGTTGGTTTATGCACAGTGACATTTGTGTAGTCCGCTTATTAACAAATAACTGTAGAGTTTCCAAGAGCCATGATTTTCACATTTCAAGTTTCTTATGCCCTGACTTTTTCTGTGCTAAGCATACGAACTAAGGAGGTATATGTGAAGAACTATCCGGAACTTCGAGGTGATCATTCAGTGACCTACATGAGTTTCCAGTTGTTGCCTCCATTGGGCATCTTTGACATTAGGTAGGGCTGAGGTAGAGTTTTCAAGCAGTTTTTCATTGATTCTCTGATACAATTTCCTAAACATCTGTGAGAAATGAGAGCTAAAACCTGATCTCTTGCAGTTATGTACAGTTATTATTCTGTGCCGGACATACCTTTCTTGTGTACTGCATGCAATGCTCTCTTCTCAGCTTGCTTCAGCATTTCCAATACACACTTTAGATATTTGGTAGGACTCGTGCTACTGGGTCACTTCTAAAGCTAAAAGGTGTAATTGTGGATGTCTGCCTTTTAAAAAAAAAAAAAATTTACAATTGTGTCTAGTTCTTTGAGTCTTGGGGGGAGGGAATTTATCATATCACGGCATAAGGACAAAAAAGTAAAGGCAATAAAGTGGCCATCACAAAGCACTGATCTCAAACTAGGAAGGCTTACAAACATGACTTCTAGCAAGGAGGCCTACAAACCTGTTACACCTGTTATGTCATGTTTGACCCAAGTTAGCAATTTCTACTAAATACTAACAACACTAATGTAAGCTTTTGAGCCACAGAGAGTCTAATAGAAGTTGAAATGAATCCTTGTCCCTTGTAGTATTCTGACATTTTGACGGATGAATAGCTGATCGCGGGGGTCCCACCGCTGGGGCTCCTTGCGATCTCCTGAACTGGACTCTATTCTGGTCAGTCAGGAGCGTGTGTTGTTTACCTCTAGACGGCACATGTTCCATTCATTATAATGGAGCATGGGCCGTCTAGAGGTATACGACACGTGCTCCTAAATAAGTGGGACAGAGTCCTGTTCAGGAAATCGTGGGGAGCCCTAGAGGTCGGACCCCCTGCGATCAGCTACTTATTCCCTATCATGTGGATATGGGATAAGTTAATCTGTCTGCAGTACCCCGTTAAAGGAAAACTGTCAGCTTTCTCCCCCCGCACTAACCAGCGGTACTGGCTGGTAGTGCGGGGGACGCTGATGCTTACCGTGCCCGGATCTGCCGCGCCATTCGGCTGTAATCTTCTATTTTCAGCATATGCTAATGAGGTGCTAACGGACATTCTGAGGTCACTCTGCCGTAGCACCGCACAGCTCATCAATATTCCTCCCCTCCCTCCCACCTCTCCCTCTTCTCCCCGCTCTGTAATGGAGAGAGGGGAGGAATATTTATGAGCTCGGCGGCGCTGCGGCCAGCGGCACTGATGTCAGAGTGCCAGTTAGCCCAGCCGGTGCCAGTTAGCACCTCAATAGCCATACCCAAAATAGAATATTAAGGCCAAACGGCATGGCAGATCCGGCCACTGTAGGCATCAAACTGATCAGCGTCCCCCGCACTACCAGCCAGTACCGCTGGTTAGTGAGGGGAGAGAAAGCTGACGGTTTTCCTTTTAAAGGGGTTATCCAGGAATAAACTTTTTTTTTTTATATATATCATCTGGCTCAAGAAAGTGAAACAGATTTGTAAATTACGTCTATTAAAAAATCTTAATCCTTTCAGTACTTATGAGCTTCTGAAGTTGAGTTGTTCTCTTCTGTCTAAGTGCTCTCTGATGACATGTGTCTCGGGAACCGCCCAGTTTAGAAGAGGTTTGCTATGGGGATTTGCTTCTTAACTGGGCGGTTCCCGAGACACGTGTCATCAGAGATCACTTAGACAGAAGAGAACAACTCAACTTCAGAAGCTCATAAGTACTGAAAGGATTATTTTTTTTTAATAGAAGTAATTTACAAATCTGTTTCACTTTCTGGAGCCAGTTGATATAAAAAAAATAGTTTTTTTTCCTGGAATACCCCTTTAATTCCACCTTTATTTTTAATTAAATGTAGACAGAAGTAGCTTTAAATGGTCAGAGATCAGAGCTCAGTACTAATAGTATATGTAATAAATATTGCATAGGGTGGGCAAAGGATACAGTCAGTATTCAGATAACAGCTGTAGAGCACTGTATGACATTAGACGTCAATTTGCCAATTACCGCTGTAAAGCACTGTAAGGGTTCAGTGGTAGCTAATGCCTGTGGAGTCATGCAAATTTTTTGTCCAAATACTGTATAACTGCCCTGTTTATATTAAACTATCATAGTAGGTCCACTTAATCCCAAACCAAATGTGTAAAATTGCCACGAGGCACTTTACTTAAAAATAATTTTATGCATTTTTTTAAAAACTTTTTTTGTAGCCAAAAGTCTGACCTTTCTAGGGCCTTAGATGTATACCGCCGATATGTTAATGCTTATGTCTACATGTACATATCTTTACAAAATCATCAAAAGTGAAGAGACCAAAAATAACAACAACGCAGATGAGAGAAAACATTAGAGTAACAAAGCTGACATATCTCCTGATTAGGCTTTAACCCCTTAAAGGACAACTGCAGCGGCATTACACTTATCCCCTATCCACAGGATAGGGGATAAGTGTTTGATCGCGGGGGGTCCGACCGCTGGGACCCCCCCCCCCCCTGATCTCCCTAACGGGGCGCTGCCATAAGCGCTCATGGTGAGCGCTAAGGCACGTAGCGTCGACCTAGAGGTCGATAGTGACGCCCCGTCTCCTCCCCGTCCCCATACAGTTCTATGGGGGATGCGGGGAGGCACGAATGATTCCTCCCCGCCTCTCCCATAGAGATATATGGAGGAGGTGTGCCGGCCGCAACGTCATGCTGCGGCTGGCACGCCCCCTGCACGGGAGAGCCGCGGCCCCGTACAGGAGATCACGGGGTCCCAGCATTCGGACCCTCCGCGATCAAACACTTATCCCCTAACGCTGCAGATGTCCTTTAGGATGTAAATTTACATCCGTTGTCCTTAATGTTCTGGGAATTTGCGCACCAGGGCATACATTTACGTCCTGTACATGACACTAGCACCGGAGCGGTTCTTGCATCATGCACGGCAGGTCTTGGCTGCTATCAGTAGTCTCAGGGGCCTGACGAAGCACCTAAAGGTGTGATACGGCTGTGGCCCGACACCTGATTCCCCCATTTCCATCTGCCGCCTCCCTGCTTTCTCACCGAATGGATGTGAAGTAATACAGTGACCCCCCGACTTATGATGGCCCCGACATATGATCATTTCAACATATGATGGCCTCTCAGAGCCCATCGTATGTTGAAGGCAGCCTCGACATATGATGCTGCTGTGTGTCGGGGCCATCGTACAAACAGCTATCTGACATCGCTGACAACTTCAGCAAATGACAGATAGTTGTTTAATGCTCCCCGTGTGCCCCGTTCTGCCTCCTGTTACTCACATGCTGTCCTGCTAACTCATACAGGCTTCCACTGTGAGCTCCGTGTAAGCCCCCCCCCCCCCCCCCCCAGTGCAGCCATAGCCAATAGCCCTCCCCTTCCTTTCCTATAGAGCTGTAGTCGGCAGGATGGTAATGGAGGACATTCTGTCTCCCCTGAAGGTATTTAAAGAACTGTACAGTACTGTATGCGAAGTCACACATCACATACAATACATATACACACTATACACCCCATACATCAATGTTTCCCTATCAGTGTGCCTCCAGCTGTTGCAAAACTATAACTCCCAGCATGCCCAGACAGTCAATGGCTGTACATGCATGCTGGGAGTTGTAGTTGTGCAACAGCTGGAGGCACCCTGGTTTGTTAAACACTCCCCATACACTCCAGATACAATGGTCATCCCAGAACCAATTAGCAGTTTCCCATAGAGATATGTATTCAACATACAATGGTTCCGAGGCCCCAGAACCAATTACCATTTTTACATAGACATATGTACTCGACATATGATGGTTTCAACATATGATGGTTCTCCTGGAACCAATTAATATCATATGTTGAGGGACCACTGTACATCCTGCTGCTATCTACCTACCGGGTGAGTTGCTCCGCACTCCTCTTCATGAGTTTGCATTGTTCATTTGCTTCTTCTATGCGTGTAGCACCACCAGCAGCATACACTCTTATTCCATGCACTGGCTATCACATTTGCAGGGAAAATTAGTGCTGAATACATTGTGGCAGTGCCGGATCCTGTCTTCTTTCTTGACCACATTTCTACAACTAATCTGCCCTGCATGAATATATCCTATCATGTGGTGATCTTTCATCCTGCTGTCACTTGCAGCTTCCGTCTCAGAAAAAAAAAACTTTACCTCTTGCTCCCAAATTTATACTAAGCCAAATATTGTGCACCTAGGGATTTTATTCTGATCATTTGTCATATCATACTATGTATTTCCCTGGCAGTGAAACAGTTAAAGGATTTGAAAAACCTTCATAGCCAATTTTTTTCCATTTAAAATGAAGATTGAAAGTGGAATTACAAATGGTATTAACAAATTCCCTTTCATCTGTCTATATCTCTTTGTAGACCTATGTGTCTCTATTGTAACAGACTACAAATACATTCTATGAAATATTATCCTGTGTCATACTCGGTTCCATCTGCCCCTTACTAATATACACTAATATATAGAGTATGAGCATCACGTGCAGAAATACACAACCTTGATACACCCCTTGGTATTAAAAGTGTATCAGTGGTTGTCTGATGATGGGTTTTGTCATGCATAATGCACTTTGGCATGAAAATAACTAGGATCTGCTGCTGCCCGCAACCTTTAGTGATGTTTAGGCCACTCAGGCTGCTCACAATAGTATGAGCAACATGTGGCTTGGTGGTGTTCTGATGAAAATGGATTATCAGTCAGAGCAGAGGTTTGCACCCGGTTGTACACCACCTCTTCCGGTCATTCAGGTTCATTGTCGGTCGTTCAATCAATGGAGCAGTGCTGACGTTTTTGTCTACACATGTAGTGATCTGTCAGGATACTAAATAAGTCTCTCAGTTTAAGGATTATGAAGGGTATTTATGAAAAGGGGGGTAGGTGAATGTCTCTTTACTCAATTATTTCATGTAATGGAAACTGTGTACCTGTCTTAAATTTATCACATGGTGCAGGACATGTGATAAATCTACCCCAGATGCATTGATGCCATCTGTATCGGAAAAGCAGTGATTAAGTAGCACAGACGAGGGCGTGCAGATCAGCCATTACAAGTGTCTCATTGCTGCTGATGTCGTGATCTGTATTGATCAAGGCATCTGAAGGGTTAATGGCGGACATCAGCACAATCGCTGATGTTCGCCATTACCAGTGGGTCCCTTGGTGCTGATAGCAGCCAGGACCTGATGTTCATGAAGCGAGCACTACTTCAGTGATCGGATATTATACAGGACATAGGTGTGTATCTATAAGATACATACAGTCATGTTTGTAAATGTTGGCACGCCTGAAATTTTTCTAGAAAATGAAGTATTTCTGACAGAAAAGGATTGCAGTAACACGTTTTGCTATACACATGTTTATTCCCTTTGTGTGTATTATTGGCACCCTTAACGTAATATTTGGTTGCACACCCTTTGGAAAAAATAACTGAAATCAGTTGCTTCCTATAACCATCAATAAGCTTCTTACACCTCTCAGCCAGAATGTTGGACCACTCTTCCTTTACAAACTGCTCCAGGTTTCTCTTATTGGAAGGGCGCCTTTTCCCAACAGTAATTTTAAGATCTCTCCACAGGTGTCCAATGGGATTTATATCTGGACTCATTGCTGCCACTTCAGAACTCTCCAGCGCTTTGTTGCCATCCATTTCTGGGTGCTTTTTGATGTATGTTTGGGGTCATTGTGGGAGATTCAGCAAAACCTGTGCAGATTGCTTGTTTGTTTTTTCACAGGCCTTCCTAAAAATGAAAGAAGCAATCTGGTTGCTATGGGCAACTGGGCAAGTTTTCCTCTGCACAGGTTTTGATAAATCTCCCCCATTGTCCTGCTGGAAGATCCAACATCTCGGACGCAAACCCATCTTTCTGACACTGGGCTGTACAGTGCGACCCAAAATCCATTGGTAATCCTCAGATTTCATGATGACTTGCTCACATTCAAGGCACCCAGTGCCAGAGGCAGTAAAACAACCCCAAAACATCATTGAACCTCCAACATATTTCACTATAGGTACTGTGTTCTTTTCTTTGTAGGCCACATTCCGTTTTCGTTAAATGGGCACTGTCACCAACTTTATTTTTTGATATGTTGTAGTACTTATGTACTACAACATATCTCTAATATACTTTTATTATTTTATTTTTTTCATTAAAAAGGTTTAATTTACATTTAAAAACCGGCCACTGAAAAAGGACTGATTTTGGAGTGGCAATCAGTCCTTTTTCAGTTAGGCTGCACTCGCTCCCTGCCTGTCAATCAGACAGGTGGGAGCGAGTGCATTGGCTCCCCGGCCACTGGCTGGGAGGCCCCCCCTCCCGCACATCGCCGCCGCCTCGTTGCCGCCGCTGTCCCTGCACGCCCGCTGCCGGACTCTTCAGTAACTGCAAGTGTAATGAGGGAACGGGGTATGCGGGGCGGGGGGTTGGGGGGGGGGGAGGAGTGAACGGGCTAGTGCCGTAGCGGGGGGGGGGGGGGGGCGGTAAACGGGCTAGCAAAAAAAAAAAAAATAGGATGGTGGGAGCTACCCTTTAAGGAGTAGAATGATGTGCTTTACCAAAAAGCTCTATCTGGGTCTCCTCTGTCCACAAGACGTTTTCTTTTTAAAACATGTGTTACTGCAATCCTTTTCTGTGAGAAATACTTCATTTTCTAGAAAAATATAAGGGGTGCCAACATTTATGGCCATGACTGTATATATCAATCATGATCACTGTGCTCTTGCCAAGTATCCGAAGTTGCCAGTTTTTTTTTGCCATTGTTTTTTAAAGTGGACCCTATTGTTCTTTGGCATTGAAAACGTACCCATCAGAGCCAACAAAAAATATATATTTTTTAATATATCAATCAGTACCTAATCCTGACCATGTACATTAAATTTTTGTGTAGCACCTTTATTTTTTATTTTTTTATTACACTTTTAAGGGAGGGGGCGTGGCCTCACTGTGCTTGTCTCCGCCTCTGCTCACATCTCCCCTAGCATTAGCAAAACTACAACTCCCAGCTTGTCCTCACTGACAGTAGCGGGACACAAGCTGACAGTGGGAGGATTTTTCCTCCAGCTGTGAGCCCTGCGCTCACAGCTGTCAATCAAGGAAGTGTGTCCATGACTTAGGTGATTATGCATGGACACAGCAGGACTAGTATGCTTCCAAGCAGGCAGGGGGGGCAGTTGTTTGACTGGATCTTTCAGTATGAAATACTGAAAATCTTCTAATGAAAGCAATTGCAAAACCTATTTGTTATGCATGCTTTACAACATATCAAAAGTTTTTGTATCTGACAGTGCCCATTTAAATAGATCACCCATAATCTAACATAACCAGGAAGAATGGTAAAATAGCAAGCTAAAATAGTGTTTTGTTCTGTCTGTGCTGGCTGTAAAATTTGCTAACAAGACGTTTTTTCTTATATCATTTCTGGCTTGGCAGGAAGTCCTATTCATAATCATACTGTTCTTTGATTCTGAATGTCACAGTTCAGCTTTTTCTGAATGCAGCTTTGTTTCTTTAGATGTTATTTCTTTATAACGTTAATTCTGTTTTTCAGAGGAAAATGACAGCTTTTATTAAAAAATTTGGTTATTTTAGTCACCTTATTACTGCCTTAACATATTGCCTAGACTGGGTCCTAAGGAGGGTCCTGTCCCTTGATGTAGATATTTTTATTCACGGACAGTAAGCAGATGTCTTGCAAATAGTGAAAAGTGTTGAATTTTTTTTAAATAAAATTGCTAAAGTTTTTATTATAACAGGAATTAACTAGGGCTGCATGATTTGGGGAAAAAAATGTGCGATTGCGGAGCTAAATATTGCGACATCGATCTGAGATTGCGATGTAATAAACAATTATGGTGAAAATCCCGCTATTTAATGTCCAATCCCTCTGTTTCATATAGCCAACCCCCCAAATTTCATGTTCATTGACTGAACATAAAATGGAGGGGATTGGATATGAAATTGGGAGAAATGAACTTAATTCCTCCTCCACATTTCATGTGCCTGGCCTGATATACTGTAGTCTGCATGCTCTCCTGATATACTGTTGTCTGCATGCTCTCCTTATATACTGTAGTCTGCATGCTCTCCTGATATACTGTAGTCTGCATGCTCTCCTGATATACTGTAGTCTGCGTGCTCTCCTGATATACTGTAGTCCGCATGCTCTCCTGATATACTGTAGTCTGCGTGCTCTCCTGATATACTGTAGTCTGCGTGCTCTCCTGATATACTGTAGTCTGCGTGCTCTCCTGATATACTGTAGTGTGCGTGCTCTCCTGATATACTGTAGTCTGCGTGCTCTCCTGATATACTGTAGTCTGCGTGCTCTCCTGATATACTGTAGTGTCCGCATGCTCTCCTGATATACTGTAGTGTCCGCATGCTCTCCTGATATACTGTAGTCCGCGTGCTCTCCTGATATACTGTAGTCCGCGTGCTCTCCTGATATACTCTAGTCTGCGTATCCTCCTGATATACTGTAGTCTGCGTGCTCTCCTGATATACTGTAGTCTGCGTATCCTCCTGATATACTGTAGTCTGCGTGCTCTCCTGATATACTCTAGTCTGCGTACCCTCCTGATATACTATAGTCTGCGTGCTCTCCTGATATACTGTAGTCTTCGTGCTCTCCTGATATTCTGTAGTCTGCGTGCTCTCCTGATATACTGTAGTCTGCGTGCTCTCCTGATATACTGTAGTCCGCATGCTCTCCTGATATACTGTAGTCTGCGTACCCTCCTCATATACTGTAGTGTGCATGCTCTCCTGATATACTGTAGTCTGCGTGCTCTCCTGATATACTGTAGTCCGCATGCTCTCCTGATATACTGTAGTCTGCGTATCCTCCTGATATACTGTAGTCTGCGTGCTCTCCTGATATACTCTAGTCTGCGTGCCCTCCTGATATACTGTAGTCTGCGTGCTCTCCTGATATACTCTAGTCTGCGTATCCTCCTGATATACTCTAGTCTGCGTATCCTCCTGATATACTGTAGTCTGCGTACCCTCCTGATATACTGTAGTCTGCGTACCCTCCTGATATACTGTAGTCTGCGTACCCTCCTGATATACTGTAGTCTGCGTGCTCTCCTGATATACTGTAGTCTGCGTGCTCTCCTGATATACTGTAGTCTGCGTGCTCTCCTGATATACTGTAGTCTGCGTGCTCTCCTGATATACTGTAGTCTGCGTGCTCTCCTGATATACTGTAGTGTGCGTGCTCTCCTGATATACTGTAGTCCGCATGCTCTCCTGATATACTCTAGTCTGCGTATCCTCCTGATATACTGTAGTCTGCGTGCTCTCCTGATATACTATAGTCTGCATGCTCTCCTGATATACTGTAGTCTGCGTGCTCTCCTCATATACTGTAGTCTGCATGCTATCCTGATATACTGTAGTCTGCATGCTATCCTGATATACTGTAGTCTGCATGCTCTCCTGATATACTGTAGTCTGCGTGCTCTCCTGATATACTGTAGTCTGCGTGCTCTCCTGATATACTGTAGTCTGCGTGCCCTCCTCATATACTGTAGTGTGCGTGCTCTCCTGATATACTGTAGTCTGCGTGCTCTCCTGATATACTGTAGTCTGCGTGCTCTCCTGATATACTGTAGTCTGCGTGCTCTCCTGATATACTGTAGTCTGCGTGCTCTCCTGATATACTGTAGTCTGCGTGCTCTCCTGATATACTGTAGTCTGCGTACCCTCCTGATATACTGTAGTCTGCGTACCCTCCTGATATACTGTAGTCTGCGTACCCTCCTGATATACTGTAGTCTGCGTACCCTCCTGATATACTGTAGTCTGCGTACCCTCCTGATATACTGTAGTGTGCATGCTCTCCTGATATACTGTAGTCTGCGTGCTCTCCTGATATACTGTAGTCTGCGTGCTCTCCTGATATACTGTAGTCCGCGTGCTCTCCTGATATACTCTAGTCTGCGTATCCTCCTGATATACTGTAGTCTGCGTGCTCTCCTGATATACTCTAGTCTGCGTACCCTCCTGATATACTGTAGTCTGCGTGCCCTCCTCATATACTGTAGTCCGTGTACGCCAGTGACCACGCGGTTTCGTTAATGTTATTTTAATAGTTCGGACAATTCCAAATACGTTTATTTTTGCAACATTATTTTATATAAAAATGGGGAAATAGAGGGGTGATTTAACCTTTTTTTATTTGGCATTTTAGACGCCACGAACAGCTTTGATCACCGCGTCTAAAGAGATAATGCCGGACATCACTCGCTACAGGGAATGAACTTACTGCCGGAGCCCGGCTCGGCTTCCTTGTCTGCTCCCCTATGGTCTGGCTGGCCCCTTCATTGTACGACCCACTTTTTTAATCGTACATTTTTGCAAAGGGCTGCATCATCATATCGCAGTCCCTAGATATTGTGATTTGATTGGGATTGCGATAGATCGTGCGGCCCTAGAATTAACCAACATTTCCCATCAGAGACAATATATGTGATGTACTGCTGCAATATATCATATAAAATGAAACCTCCTTGAGAAGACCACACAAAATTCTATTGAAATGCGGTCTTCTTACAGTGCGATCTTCTCAAAGAATGTGGCCGCTATGCATAATATATAGTGGACTGAAAATGTCACATGAAATCTGATGTGGATAAGGGGGTGATCTTTTTGAGAGGTCTCACATACTGTATGTCTGATCAGTGGGGGTCATACTACTGTTATCCCCAAGAAGCAGCACAAGTACAGCATCCATTTTAGATGTGAGGCATTGTTTCTATGGGAGAATACTTCTGGAATATAAAATGCATTGTTGCACATCATAGTTTTTCTTTACGGTTTTAAATATTTTTATATGGATTGCAAATACTGCTATGAACCCATATTGACATTTTCCACTAATACTTACAAGATAATAAGAGTTTTTTTGAGCTGTGTGGGTACATATTTCTTTCACTCATCAGTGGATATAGTGTGAATAATTAATACATTATATTTCATAAAAATAAACTATATACATGTATAGCCAGTGGACCTTTGTGTTCCACTGTGTTCTGTCTCTAACTCTGTCCTTCTTCCCATTATGGAAATAATACTAATAAGCCTGGGAAAACCAACTTTGTATGTTCTCCTTTTCATGTTTGTACTGTTTGTGAGATCTTGTTTCTCTTTAGCATTGCGGTATTAGAATGACAAGTCTCATGTATTCCCATAAATACATGATCCCCCCCAGGATTTGGGATTACTCCTCTGGCTGACTCCTCTGGCTGTCTAGTGTTTGTATTTCCTTGGTAATGCTTTTCATGTGACTTAATTCCTTAGACACTCAAGACTAGCAGTATTGCTTCATTTTTCTTTCTTAGTTTACTCAATGATGTTGCTTTATTATGACATGAAAAATGTAGAAGCCCTGTGCATGTTTGCATGTTCACCAGTAAGAAATACCTTTTTTTTTCTTTTTTTTTAAAGACAGTAGTGGAAGGGTGGTTTTTTTTTTTTGATTAAAAATGAATCTATTCTACAAACCACTTTCTGAAATGAAAAGAATAGGACACTCCTTTTGTTACTGATATTCACTACAACACTGTTCATGTAGTGTATAAACAATTGCCTTTCCTGTGTATTGCAGACATTGCGGTGGTAGAAATGACAGATGCTTTTCGCCAGCCTTCTCTGTTTTATCACCTTGGCGTTCGAGAAAGCTTTAGCATGGCCAATAATATCATCCTATATTGTGACACAAATTCTGAAACTCTACAGTCCCTTAAGGTAAGGAAAAGCAAAATAAATGTGACGCAGGGCTAGTAAATTATCATTGTTTGTTTTGTGAAGGTAAGACGATTGGACTTGTTTATCTTTTACTAGGAAATCTCTTTAAAAAAAATATATACTGTATTTATCGGCATATAACATGCACTTTTAAAACTTAAATTTAAGGCAAAAAGCCTGCCTGCGTGTTATATGGCGATAAATCTTCTGGTCACTGAATTAAAGCGGCCGCAGCAGTGGCTGCTTGTTAAGTATTAGCAGCACGGGCGCGGCCACTTTAAATCAGTGACCAGCGGCGTCTCCTCCCCGCTCTGCTTTTAATTTTTTTGATGAGACATGGGGGGTGGCGATGAGAGGGGTAAATGTGGCACAGGGACTGATAAAAGGGAAGGAATCATGTGGCACTGGAGGGGACGGGACCAAACTGAGGTGCAGAAGAAAACGAAGTTGGGGGGATGATGTGGCATTTAGTCCAAGTCATTTCTTTTACATTTTATTTTTTTTACTTAAATTTCCCTGTTAAAATGGGGGTGCGTGTTATACGCCAGTGGGTGTAATACGCCGATAAATATGGTATATACATTACATTTACCATCAAGTTAGCTGAAGTTTTGTAACTAAGCTTTACAAACTTAGATTTTCTCTTTGGCTGCAGAGGCCATATTTGCTAAAGTGACAACAGGAAGTGCAGTTGTATTGGTTGTCAATTTTTGTCACAATTATCTAGCAAGTTGTCACGCTCTGCTATCCAGATGGCAAAGTCTCCATCTTTTATTCCATTTGCCACAGCTAGAAATAGCTAGCCGCATCAATTTCCCGCCCTGGCCAGCGGTTCTCTGTGTTGCAGTATGACAAATTGGGCACTTTCTGGCCCTGACATGTCACACTGCAACTCAGAAAGACTAACGCATCAGGGCACTGGAGCAGGACATCGTCCTGGAGGTGGGTAAAGGTTTGTTTTTAATATCCAACACAATGGCATAGGAGTAAGTATAAAAAAACAAAAAAAAAAACTACCAGGCAATAGGATAGTAAGTGAAAGAAGCATTTTTGTCTGATATGTTACAAAGTTTCCTGTATTCGCCTGTACTATTGACTTAAGCAAAGTTTTTTTGTTCAGATGACAGGTTCTATTTTATAAAATAACCCCTTTTATTAAAGAGGTACTCCCGTGGAAAACTTTTTTTTTTTTTTTTTAAATCAACTAGTGCCAGAAAGTTAAACCGATTTGTAAATTACTTCTATTAAAAAATCGTAATCCTTCCAGTACTTTTTAGGGGCCGTATACTACAGAGGAAATGTTTATCTTTTTGGATTTCTCTTATGTCACGACCACGGTGCTCTCTGCTGACATCTTCTGTCCATTTTAGGAACTGTCCAGAGCAGGACAAAAATTCCCATAGCAAACATCTGCTGCTCTGGACAGTTCCTAAATTGGACAGCAGAGGTCAGCAGAGAACTCGGTGGTTGTGACATAAGAGAAATCCAAAAAGATAAACATTTCCTCTGTAGTATACAGCCCCTAAAAAGTACTGGAAGGATTGCGATTTTTTTAATAGAAGTAATTTACAAATCGGTTTAACTTTCTGGCACCAGTTGATTAAAAAAAAAAAAAAATATTCCACTGGAGTACCCCTTTAACTTTGCCCCTCTCTCTCTCTTCCAATCGCTGTTTTTAATGTACATTCACACTAGGGATCGACCGATATCTGTTTTTTAGGGCCGATACTGATAATCGGTGCAGGTTAGGGCCGATAGCCGATAACTTATACCGATATTCCGGTATAAGTTATCGGCTATTTAACCCCCTGCGACACCGCTGCAGGTCATTGATTTAAAGCGGGCGCTTTAAATCAATGATCTGCAGTGGCTTTTGCGGGGCCATAGGCCGCCGCCGCCGCCACCACCCGCTTCTCTCCCCTACCTGTCAGGGTGGTCCGGGCCATCCATCCATCGTTCCTGTAGTGTCCCGGGGCGTTCCGGGTTGAGGGTGGTCCGGTCCGGGCTGTCCTTCTCCTCCGGCAGTCATCTTCTCCACTCCGGGCAGGCTCTGGCCTAGTACGCTGCATAGACAGTACGCAGTGATGCCCGTGCGCAGCGACGCACCTGACGTCACAGCGTAGCGGCGTCTATGCAGCGTACTAGGCCAGAGCCTGCCCGCAGTGGAGAAGAAGACCGCCGGAAAAGGACAGCCCGGACCGGACCACCCTCCACCCGGAACGCCCCCGGACACTACAGGAACCCCCGGACACTTACCCATTACGGGTAAGTTTAATTTTTTTTATTGACTCGGAGGGTGGGGGAGGGGCCCGACCGGTATAGCGGTATGGGAAAAAATCCATACCGGTATACCGCCTAGCATCACGGTGGGGGGTGCGACGTGGGTCGGGGGTGCGGTGCGGTGGGTCGGGGGTGCGGTGCGGCGGGTCGAGGGGGTGGCGGTCGGGGTGCGGTGGGGGCGGTGCGGGGGGGCGGGGCATTATCGGCTTATCGGCAAGATAATTGCCGATACCGATAATGCCCAAAATCGTGATTATCGGCCGATAATATCGGCCATACCGATAATCGGTCGATCCCTAGTTCACACATATAGGATCCTGCACAGATTTGATGCTCAGGATTTGTAACTGCAGATTAGAAGCTGTGCTCAGTCATTTAGTTTACATTGAAATCTGCAGCAGAAAATCCTGCGCTTCAAATCTGCAAATGTGTGAACGTGCCCTTAAGTTGTAATTTTGGTTGTAAAGTAATCACTTACATTATTAAAGGGTCCATTGTCTTTTCCTTATTGCAACTATTTGCTGTTCATCTTTCAATGTAATAATTCTTGTTTTAATTATATTCTTTTTCTTCTATTTAGGAAATCATTTGTCAAAAGAACAATGTGAGTATTCTCATGTATGACTATTGGCTTCTAAAGTTTTTATTGCGAGATCACAAAAGAATTATCAGCTAGCAAGTCACTTTCTCAACTTTTTTATATAAACTTATAAATTGTATTTCTTGAGAAAGCATGAATACAATAGAAAGCCCACCACGTCACTACAAAGTATAACAATGTGTTTGTTGGGATGTACAATGCAGACACTGATATGTGGGTAAGAAATGTATCCTGATATTAGAGGTGCCCCCAAAAGGATCAAGCTGTAATTAGCCCTAAAATGATTATGTACATTAAAATTTATATGTAAAATATCTTATTTTTTAGGGGTGCTCACTGTCTCTGCAGTTTTTCTGGTGGCTGTGAGCATTCCTTTTTTGGCTGAGGGTATTCCTTTAGGAGCCTGATGAACTTGCTCTTTTCTCTCCCCTCTGCCTTGTCACGTGGCCTGCACTGGGGCTTGCCACGTCCACAGTAAAGCTTGTAAGTCCACAAGAAATTTGTGTATTTTGTGTCCATAAAGAAGCCTATAAGTGTACATTAAAAAAATGCATTGTATGTAGTAACTTGCATTGATGGCCAGTATGCCTGGAAATTGCGGTCTTCTCTTATTGCTGCAGATGTCTTTCTCCGGTCTCCCTCTCACATGGTTCAGCTGCCACTGCTGAGTTCATTGAGCAAACCAGTGTGATAACCCTGCCCCCTTCCAGTCAAATCTAACTTTTTTTTTCTGTTCTGTTCTGACTTTGCAATCTGACTGCCCAACCACAATTGTCGAGAGTGAGACCCCTAGTGGCTGTTCTTTTAAAACAGTTTTACAGCCATATAATTTTTTCTTTATTAAAAGTATGTTAATAAAATGTACTATAAAAAGTATTATTAAATGACAGTGATTTTTTAAAGGGAATGGGCCATCAAAAGGTCAGCCATTGTTTAAATAAAGTTATATGTTAAACACAGATTTATTTATTTATTTTTTCCACCTTGTTACCTTCTTTCAGTCTGGCAACTAAGCCTAATAATATGTTGACACACATTCTGCATTCTGTTCTGTAGAGTTTTTTTTTTTATTTCTTTTTTTTATTAAGTTGTATCATTATTATCACAGGCAGGACTAGAAGAAGGTAACACCTTTTAATATAGATAACACAATTCACAATAGGTGATGGTCACAGACCCCCTCTTCCCCCTTCCTGCACAATGACCTCTACACATAAAATTACTGGAAATGCTTGCTTAGCCAGTCACTGGCTTCAGCGATGACCCGCCCCAGCAATTGCGATTTGTTAGGCATTATTTTTTGTTTTGAAATTATTAATCCTGCTGGACAGCCCCTTTTATTTATCTATATATATAAAACTCAATATGTGTGTGTATGTGTGTATATGTGTATGTTCCAGCATCACGTCCAAACGGCTAAAGATATTAACATGAAACTTGGCACACATGTTACTTATATGTCAACAACAAACATAGGATTGGTAATTTAACCCTTACTCACCCCCATTTGCCAGGGGCGGGGTTTATGTTTAAAGTCCCATACAAGTCTATGGGAAATATGTTACTGCATAACTTCCAAACTGCTGGAGATATTTCGATAATACTTGGTCACATGTTACCTATCTCCACTTAAAATATTTATATTAACCCTTAACTACCCCCATTTGTTAGGGTCGGGGATTTTGTTTAAAGTCCCATGCAAATAAATGGGTAATGTATGTTCCCACATAACTTCCGTACGGCTGGAGATATTTCAATACCTGGTACACATATTACGAGGACGGGATATGAAGGCAAAAGCTTCCTCCTTTGTTTATTTTCCTCCCCCAACAAGGATTAGGAAGGAAAAACCGGGCAATGCCGGGTACTCAGCTAGTAATATATATTTGATCAAAAAGTGCGCTAAGAGCCTCAATTTATTTGACCAATGTGTGCTGCTGCAATCCTCTTTTTTTTGTATACTCTATATATGCCATGGCAGTGTGCACCCGTGTATTAGGCTGTTGTGCTGGCTATCTTTCTTTTTTCTTGTGTGTTTGTGCGTGTGTATATATATATATATATATATATATATATATATATATATATATATATATATATATATATATATATATATATATATATATATATATATAAAAACTCAATGTGTGTGTGTATGTATGTATGTGTGTATGTTCCAGCATCACATCCAAACGGCTAAAGATACTAACATGAAACTTGGCACACGTTACTCCACCCCTAGACATTTTATCCCCTATCCAAGCATAGGGGATAAGATGTCTGATCGCAGGGGTCCCACTGCTGGGGACCCCCGCGATCTCTCCTGCAGCCCCCCAAGTCATCAGCTGATGACTATACAGGATACATGGACCGGAGGTTTGTGATGTAATGGCTTTGCCCCTCAGGACATCACATCCCGCCCCCTTAATACAAGTCTATGGGAGGGGGCGTGACTGTTGCACATTCCCTTTTAGAAGAGATGTGCATCTGACAGCCAATGATTTTTCAGTACATGTAAATGACCCCATCGGCTGTTCAGATGATAATCGTCTCATGTAGTAGTGCCCTTACAATAGACTGTGGACCAAACAACTGACCTCTAGACTTTGCACTGCCCTATTTTTAGAGGATCTTAAACTAGGCTGTCCCTGATTGGCTGAGCAAAACACTATAGGGAGCACTGCATATTGTTTTACATTGAACACAGTAATGGTACTATTGAAACCACAGGAACAGAGAATAGAGCCAAAACAAGCTACTAACTATTAAGACATTTCTAGTCAGATCACGAAGGATTAAAGGGTTATCCATCATAAGGTGATTTTAGTATGTACCTCCCAGACAGTGATGGACATGCTTAGGAAGGATCTGTGTTTGTCTTGGGGCTAAATGGCTATGTTGTGAGATTACCATAACATTGGGGCTAGCTATTTGTGAACTTTGTATTTGCTGTTTGTTTTCTTCTTTGCCTACAAATCCCATAATTCCATTTTCCTCCCTTCCACACATCAGCCACCCAACCCATTGAAACATAAATGAACTGCATCCATTCAAAAGTCCTGTGGTTTTCAATCAGGGTGCCTACAGCTGTTGCATTAGTTGCAGATTGATCTCTCTCCCACCAAGCAATCCCTCCACCCATTGAAGCAGACAGGCTCCCTGTCATCAGCTGACTAGTGAGTCAGGTCTCGGCCGCATTGCAACCTAGGAACAGGCATTTTGTATGCTTTTAAAAATAAATATTGGGGTGAAAATAACATAAGAATTGGGAGAAAACCGTCACACACAGGTACAGACACTATATTATGGACTACACTAACTTTACAGCCCCTGTAGCATAGGCAAATAAAAAAAATTCCTGGAATACCCCTTTAAGAAAAGATGATAGGTATGCAAACAAATATATAATGTGGTCCTGTGTTTAGTCGCTGGAGCCAAAGGCACTGATGTGTTTTTTGTTTTTAGCCTAGAGCTCTTCTGCATAGACAAACATTTACAACATAGCAGAGTCTTTGGCGTTTATTGCATACCGTGTCATTATTGTACTTAGAGCACCTCTCATGATCTTGTTAAATGTTATAATCCTCCCAGTTCACTGCCGCCATCATGATAATCGACCCCCTGCCTTTATTTTTATTATTTTTTAGTTTTCTACCTTGATATGGTTCTGTATTTTCTACTCCGTCTCAGTAAGATTCACAGACTGGGAAGTGGCATTCCCCATCAGGGGTGACATCACCTGAAGCCATACAGGGGAGAACTTCCTCGCTTACTCTGCTACACGCAGCCTAGAGCAGTTCAGTGTGAGATGAGCCATGATTGGCTAAGGCTGCACACACCCTCAGCACTCCAGACTACATTTCCTGATTTTGGACTTCTGCCAGGCCAGTAGGAGTCCAAAGTCTGTGCAAGAGATAGGGGGGAAATTGTGCTCTGAACAAGTAGGGAGACACCTAGTGGCAGCTTTTTTAAACAAATATAAAGCATAGAAAACATTTTTTTTTTTTTTAAACAAAGTACATTAGAAAGATTTTTTATTTACCATAAGGAGTGCAATAGCAAAACTTAGTTTTAATGATAGTGCCCATTTAAATCAACATATTTTGTAACCTTATTATCTTCAATCGACTTGCGCTGAATGTTTTTATGATGGCAGTCAGTGGCAAACAACTGAATAGGCCACAGTAACACCTGGTTATACATTTAGAGGATTAGGGTTATAGTTGTAGTGTTGTGTATTAAAAGTAATAATGAAGTTTTACTTTTTTTGTACCCATTTAGACAGTTGTAAAAAAAATTCTAACATCTTTCTATTTTTTGTTCCATGAATTTTTATTGCAGATGTGCACGGCTAACTACACATTTGTTCCTTACATGATCACACCCCATAATAAAGTGTTTTGCTGTGAATCAAGCGTCATGAAAGGACTGACTGAGTTAATGCAGCCTAACTTTGAATTGCTCCTTGGACCTATTTGTTTGCCCTTGGTGGATCGCTTTATAAAGGTGTTAAAGATGGCACAGGCCAGCTCATGGTAAGGTCTTTACTTCAGTTTGACAGAATAACCTAATTGAGGTTAAAGTTGTACCTGTTAGGAGATTTAAAAAAAAAGAAAATCTCCAGGCTTATTCTATTACTTATAAAGTCCTGGACTTGGCCAGCAATGATTCAGTAAAGCCAAATATGGGAGTTTTGCCTCACTCTGGCCTTTGATTCAATTGTTTCTCTACCGTCTTAAGGCTAAGTTTCCACTTGGTCTTTTTCTGGCAGTTTTTGGAAAACTGCCAGTGAAGTTTTTGAGCCAAAGCGAGAAGTGTATTCAAAATGAATAGGACATATAAAGGAAGGACTTATACTTCTCCTCCCCTCTTATGGATCCACTTCTGACTTTGGCTCAAAACTGCAGTGGCAGTATTCCAAAAACTGCCAGAAAAAAATTCAAGTGGAAACTTAGCGTAAAGGGGTACTCCGGTGGAAAACTTTCTTTTTTTGTTTTTAAATCAACTGGTGCCAGAAAGTTAAACAGATTTGTAAATTACTTCTATAAAAAAAATCTTAATCCTTCCAGTACTTCTTAGCTGCTGAATACTACAGAGAAAATTATTTTCTTTTTGGAACACAGAGCTCTCTGCTGATTAACGAGCACAGTGCGCTCTGCTGACACATCTGTCCATTTTAACCCCTTAAGGGCGCAGGGTTTTTCAGTTTTTGCATTTTCATTTTTTCCTCATCACTTTCTAAGAATCATAACTCTTTCAATTTTGCGCATAAAATTCCATATGATGGCTTATTTTTTGCGCCACCAATTCTACTTTGCAGTGACATTAGTCATTTTACCCAAAAATCCACGTTGAAACGGAAAAAAAATTCATTGTGCGACAAAATTGAAGAAAACACCCCCCCCCACCATTTTGTAAATTTGGGGGCTTCTGTTTCTGCGCAGTGCATTTTTTGGCAAAATAACACCTTATCTTTATTCTGTAGGGCCATACGGTCAAAATGATACCCTACTTATATAGGTTGGATATTGTCGTACTTTGGAAAAAAATGATAACTACATGCATGAAAATTGATATGTTAAAAATTCTCATCTTCTAACCCCTATAACTTTTTTTATTTTTCCGCGTATGGGTCGGTATGAGGACTAATTTTTTGCGCCGTGTTCTGAAGTTTTTATCGGTACCATTTTTGTATTGATCTGACTCTTTGATCTCTTTTTAATCATTTTTTTCATGATATAAAAAGTGACCAAAAATATGCTATTTTGGAATTTGGAATTTTTTTGCGCGTACGCCATTGACCGTGTGATTTAATTAATGATATATTTTTATAGATCGGACATTTCCACACACGGTGATACCACATATGTTTGTTTTTATCTAGTTTTTTTTTTTTTTTATGGGAAAAACTTTTATTAGGGAAGGGGTTAAATGACCTTTGTTTACTTTTTTTTCTTTTTTTCACTTTTTTTTTTTTGCAGAGCTATAGCTCCCGTAGGGAGCTATAGCACTGCACACACTGATCTCTTATGCTGATCCCTGCAAAGCCATAGCTTTGCATGGATCAGCGAGATAGGGGCTCGATTGCTCAAGCCTGTAGCTCGGGCTTGGAGCAATCAAACCCCGATCGGATGCCGCGGAGACAGGTAAGGGGACCTCCGCTTGTGTCCTAGCTGATCGGGACATCACGATTTTATCGCGATGTCCCGATCAGCCCGACTGAGCTGCCGGAAGCGTTTACTTTCACTTTCAGATCGCCGCGTCTGAAGGGTTAATAGCGCGTGGCACAACGATCGATGCCGCACGCTGTTAGCCCAGGGTCCCGGCTATGAACAGCAGCCGGGACCGACCCGATGTGATGCGGGGTCATGGAGTGACCCCGTTTTAAACACCTGGACCGGGCGTAGGGCGTACAGGTACGCCCTACGTCCTTAAGAGGTTAAGAACTGTCCAGAGTAGGAGAAAATCCCCATAGCAAACATATGCTGCTCTGGACAGTTACTAAAATGGACAGAGATGTCAGCAGAGAGCACTGTGGTTATGTCAGCAGAGAGTACTGTGTTCCAAAAAGAAAATAATTTCCTCTGTAGTATTCAGCAGCTAAGTACTGGAAGGATTTATTAATAGAAGTAATTTACAAATCTGTTTTAACTTTCTGGCACCAGTTGATTTAAAAAAAAAAAAAGTACCCCTTTAAACTAGGCATTAAAGAATATCTACCAAATGAAAATGTGAAAAGACCATTTAGTGGCTTCAAAAACTGCAGGTGTTCTTTTAACCCCTTAAGGACTCAGCCCATTTGGGCCTTAAAGGAGTAGTCCAGTGGTGACCCAGTGGTGGATAAGTTGCAGATCGCGGGGGGTCCGACCGCTGGGGCCCCCTGCGATCTTCTGTATGGAGCCCCGACAGCCCGTTGGAAGGGGGCATGTCGACCTCCGCACGAAGCGGCGGCCGACACGCGGCCGGCCGGCAATCTCCGGCTCTGCCATTGAGATGTATTGAGGGGGCGTGTCGGCCGCCGCTTCATGCGGGGGTCGACACCCGCTATCTGGCCGGAGAGCCTGGCCCCTGTACAGAGAGATTGCAGGGGGCCCCAGCGGTCGGACCCTCCGCGATCTCAAACTTATCCCCTACCCCTTTAAGGACTACCCCTTTAAGGACAATTTTTATTTTTACGTTTTCGTTTTTTCCTCCTCGACTTAAAAAAATCATAACTTTTACATTTTCATCCACAGACTAGTATGAGGGCTTTTTTTTTTTTGCACGACCAGTTGTCCGTTGTAATGCCATCACTCACTTTACCATAAAATGTATGGCGCAACCCAAAAAATACTTTGTGTGGGGGAATTAAAAAGAAAACCGCAATTTTGCTAATTTTGGAAGATTTCGTTTTCACGCCGTACAATTTATGGTAAAAATGACGTGTTCTTTATTCTTTGGGTCAATACGATTAAAATGATACCCATGATAACATACTTTTCTATTACTGTTGCGCTTAAAAACAAATTGCAAACTTTTTAACCAAATTAGTACGTTTAAAATCCCCCTATTTTGAAGACCTATAACTTTTTTTCATTTTTCCGTACAAATGGCGATATGAGGGCTAATTTTTTGCGCCGTGATCTGTACTTTTTATTGATACCATATTTGCTTTTATAAAACTTTTAATCCATTTTTTATAAAAAAAAAATTTGGAATAAAATGTTATAAAAAAAACAGCTATTCTGGACTTTTTTATTTTTACCTTCATGCCGTTCACCGTGCGGTATCATTAACATTTTATTTTAATAGTTCAGATATTTACGCACGTGGTGATACCAAATATGTATATCAAATGTTTTTTTAACACTTTTTGGGGGTGAAATAGGGAAAATGGGACAATTTTAAGTTTTTATTGGGGGAGGGGTTTTTTCACTTTTTTTAACTTTTATTTTTACACTTTAATAGTACCCATAGGGGACTATTTATTACAATCATTCGATTGCTAATACTGTTCAGTGCTATGTAAAGGACATAGCACTGATCAGTGTTACCGGTCATCTTCTGCTCTGGTCTGCGGGAAGGCAGATCAGAGCAGAAGTCGCCGGGAAGGCAGCGGAGGCAGGTGAGGGGACCTCCGTCTGCCATGCTAGATGATCGGTCGCTGCGGCGATCCGATCATCCATTTTAGTGACTGCAATGCTGCAGATGCAGTTATCTGTATTTGTGTGGGGAAATTTTTGAAGAAAACCGAAATTTAGCAAATTTTGGAAGGTTTTGTTTTCACTCTGTACAATTTACGGTAAAAATTACATGTTTTCTTTATTATGTGGGTCAGTATGATTAAAATGTTACCCATGATTGCAATTTTTCGACCGCAGACCAGAGCAGAAGACCCAAGGAAGGCAGCGGAGGCAGGTGAGGGGACCTCCGTCCGCCGTTATGGATGATTGGATCCCCGCGATGGTTCATGTGCGCCTTTCCCGGCGGGTCCCTGGCTGCTGATAACGCGGTCATCTACAGGATGTAAATGTACGTCCTGGTGCGTTAAGTACCAACGCACCAGGACGTACATTAACGTCCTGCGTCGTTAAGGGTTTAAGGTGTCAAAATGTCTGGTGGCAACTTTCTCCTTTTAGAACAAAAGGACTGGGTGTTGAAATGTAACATGTCAAATCATTCTTTTCTTCAAAACTCTGCACGTCCCTATACAGATAAGACATTTGGCCCGTCCACCAAATTCTGTGGGGTTTGCCCATTTTGCTCTTGCATGTGCAGAATTTATAACCTTAAAGGGGTACTCCGGTGAAAACCTTTTTTTCTTTTAAATCAACTGGTGGCAGAAAGTTAAACATATTTGTAAATTACTTCTATTAAAAAAATCTTAATCCTTCCTGTACTTATTAGCTGCTGAATACTACAGAGGAAATTCTTTTCTTTTTGGAATGCTCTCTGATGACATCACGAGCACAGTTCTCTCTGCTGACGTTATTATAATAATAATATTTATTGCTGTCCTTAGTGGGATTTGAACCCAAGTCCCCAGCACTGCAAGGAAGCAGTGCTAACCACTGAGCCACCATGCTGCCCTTAGCATACATCTGCTATGCATCTGCTATGCATGGTTGCTAAAATGGACAGAGATGTCAGCAGAGAGCACTGTGCTCGTGATGTCATCAGTGTTCCAAAAAGAAAGGAATTTCCTCTGTAGCATTCAGCAGCTAATAAGTACTGGAAGGATTAAGATTTTTTAATAGAAGTAATTTACAAATATGTTTAACTTTCTGCCACCAGTTGAATTAAAAGAAAAAAGGTTTTCACCGGAGTACCCCTTTAAGCCGGTTTTTAAGTTAAAGCTTCTGCTTTAGCCAGTCATTGTCCCGAACACTTTCCAAAATCTTTTTCATCTTCATCCATATTCAATATATAGATTATTTTTTTTTTATTTTTTTATTATTATTTTTTTTTTTTAGAAGGCTAAATTCACACCTTGTTAATTTATGTTCGGCACGTCTGATCTAAATATATAAATAGACCTGTTCAGCAGTGTGCCTATGTAGCTGTATATATACACCATATACAACATTTAGAGTTATTAAACAACTTTTTGCTGAGTTGAGGCTGGGAAATCCTGAAGAATTCCAGCCAAATGTATGCCCAAAGGATTTTTTTTTTTCAATGTGTGGTCAGCAAATTGCCAAAAACATAGCTTCTTTCTACCACAGAGAGTACCTTGATCGTGGTATTGCAGATCAGTTTCATTTAAGTGAATTGAGCTGTGTTCTAATATCACAAACAATCTGTAGACAGGTGTGGTGCTGTGTTCGGAAGAAAGCTGTTATGTTTTTTGGATTCCTTAGTGCTGGAAACCCAGCCTTGGTCTGAAATTATTCTGCATAAAATTTGGCACATATTTTATATTACATACTGATTTGCCAACATTTTATGGGATCTCTACATCTGGAATACAATACTTGTGTGATCCCAGCCTAAGGCTGCTTTCACACAAAGTGGCCACCGCATTATCAGAGACAAAAAACCTGAAGTGAATTCAAAAGAAATAGGAAATACTGTATAATGAAAGGAGTTATACTTCTTTGTGTTGGATCCACTTCTGTCTTTGGCTCAAACTGCAGTTGCAGTGTTCAAAAAATAAAACTCCACTGTTTGACAGGAGCCTTAAAGTCCATGGTCATTTTGTATGCAACAGTGTGCTACAGATCTGGTGTGAATTTAATCTAATAGGTTTTGTAAATGCACCATTACTGAACATTGTTGTAAAGTTTAAAGAGGTTATCCAGGATTAGAAAAACAGAGCTTATTTCTTCAAAAAAAAAAAAAAAAAAAAAAAAAAGCACCACACCTGCAGTCAGCTTGTGTTTTAGTTCCATTAAATTGACTTGAGCCAAGTTTTAATACAACACACAACGTGAAGACAGGTGTAGTGCAGTTTTTGGAATAAAATTATTCCTGGATAACCTTGTTATGGTAAGGGTACATGTAGCATATCCTCAGCATATTTTACACTAACCTAAATCCTCTGCACAGCAGGAAATATGCTTCATATTCTCCTATGAGCAGACACACAGGGCTGCCATTGTGTCTGGAAAATATGCAGTGTTGCTTTTTTAGCATTTTTCTAAACGTTTTATTTTTCATCCATTTTTTTTAATGCTGCAGCACATGCTATTATGCAAGTTGCAAAGCAGCTGTTTTGGGGATGAACAGAGCCCAATAGAAGTCCCTGGCACTTTAACTATAGGAATTAATTATGTAAATTTTAAGTGTGAAGTGACAGTGACTTAAATGTAGTGCAATTCAATGGTAAATAAAATGGTATGAGATTCAAACAGTTATTTTGGTTTGTGTTTGTTTTTCTCTTTGTTAATGTAGCCAATACTTCAGAGAAGCCATTCTAAATGACATTAGGCGTGCACGCAACCAATACACTGGAAAAGAGCTAGCTGCCGAGTTGACAAGGATACGACATCGTGTAGACAACATTGAAGTTTTGTCCCCTGACATCATTATAAATTTGCTCTTGTCCTATAGAGACATCCAGGTATTAAAAACTAAAAGTAATCACAACTGAGGATTGTATTCTGGTTTTGTTGTGTATACTGTGTACTAGCACTAGCAATTGGGCTTGTTTGCTCTTGACAACCCATTTTTATATGCACTTTAACAAAATGTAAGATAATAAAGAGGGGAGCAGCCTTCATTAGCCTAAAGCGAAAACCATGTAAAGTGTGCTTCTCTGCTTTGAAGGACCATGAGCATACCCTACAATTGAACTTTTAATTTTCAATTTCCCCTATAAAGGCTCGGTTTCCACACAATTTTTTTTCTGGTGTCTGCCATTGCAGTTTTTAAGCCAAAGCCAGAAGTGTATTTAAAAGGAATGGGAAATATAATGGAAGGACTTATTCTTCTCCTTCCTACTGAATACACTTCTTACTTGGGCTCAAAAATTGCAGTGGCAGTTTGCCAAAAAGTCAGAAAAAAAACCCTGTATATTTAACATGTATTATAAAATTTTATATGCCTCAAAGGAAATCAAGACACGGCACCCGAAGTTCTACTTTTATCTTGCTGCTTTATTGCCACAGGCAAGGCATACAATGAGGATGTACTACACCAACAAATATAAAATTATAAAATTTAACGTAAAGATGACTCAGATTGCAACAAATGTATTAAACAATGCGCAATATTTTATAAATTTGATGTACATAAGCATGCCAAAAGCAGTCACTTTAACCCCTTCCCGCAGAATGTCATATATAAACGCCGGGTTGTGCAGTGCGTTCGCGCATCCCGGCGTTTATAAATGACATTCAGTTAACCCGGCGATGCGCAGCATCGCACGGGTTAACTGGCAGAAGTCCCGCTGTTTCCAGCAGGGGACAACTTCTGCTTCACCCCCAGGACCATCCATTGATGGTCCTGGTCAGCGATCACTGTGATTGGTCCCTGTGGACTAATCACAGTGATCTGGGGTGAAAGTTCAGATCACCCGCACTGCCCGCCCCTGGAAGTCAGGCAGAACGGGGGACGATGGCTGCGGGGGCTTGCGGGGACCTGCAGCATAGGGGGGGAGAACACGAGGGGACCGGCAGCCTTACCAGATCCAGCGGCGGGACCGAGGAGCAGCGCGGGACCGGCCACGTGGACGAGTAGCGACGGGTAAGTATGTGGTCCTCAGAGGCAGCAGTGAAGATCTTCACTGCTGCTTCTAGGAGTCTTAAAACTACAACTCACAGCATGCCTAGACAGCCTTTGGCTGTCTGGGCATGCTGGGAGTTGTAGTTTTGCAACATCTGGAGGGCCCCCGTTTGGAGACCATTGTATAATGGTCTCCAATCTGTGCTCTTCCAGCTGTTGCAAAACTACAACTCCCAGTATGCACTGACTGTCCAGGCATGCTGGGAGTTTTAGTTCAGCAACATCTGGCCCTTCAGATGTTGCCGAACTACAACTCCCAGCATGCCCTTCAGCTGTCTGGGCATGCTGGGAGTTGTAGTTTTGCAACAACTGGAGACACACTGGTTGGGAAACATTGTCTGTTTCTAACTCAGTGTTTCCTAACCTGTGTGCCTCCAGCTGTTGCAAAACTATAACTCCCAGCATGCACTAACAGACCATGCATGCTGGGAGTTGTGGTTTTGCAACAGCTGGTGCACCCCAGGGTACATTCACATGGGCGAGGCTTTTACAGTGGGTTTCTCGCATCTTGAGATGCAGCAAATTTTGCGCTGGGAAACTCGCTGTAACCCCCGCCCGTGTGACTGTACCCTAAAAACACTACACTACATTAACACAAAATAAAATAAAAAGTTAAAAACACTACATATACACATACCCCTACACAGCCCCCCTCCCCCAATAAGAACGTCCGGTACGCCACTGTTTCCAAAGCAGAGCCTCCAGCTGTTGAAAAACAACTCCCAGTATTGTCGGACAGCCGTTGACTGTCCACGCATGCTGGGAGTTTTGCAACAGCTGGAGGCACCCTGTTTGGGAATCACTGGCGTAGAATACCCCTATGTCCACCCCTATGCAAATCCCTAATTTAGGCCTCAAATGCGCACGGCGCTCTCACTTTGGAGCCCTGTCGTATTTCAAGGCAACAGTTTAGGGCGACATATGGGGTATCGCCGTACTCTGGAGAAATTGCGTTACAAGGTTTGGGGGGCTTTTTCTTCTTTAACCCTTCATGAAAAGGAAATGTTGGGGTCTACACCAGAATGTTAGTGTAAAAAAATTAAATTTTTTACACTAACATGCTGATGTTGCCCTATACTTTACATTTTCACAAGAGGTAAAAGGGAAAAAAGCCCCCCAAAATTTGTAACGCAATTTCTCCCGACTACAGAGATACCCCATATGTGAGCGCAAAGTGCTCTGGGGGCGCACAACAAGGCCCAGAAGGGAGAGTGCACCATGTACATTTGAGGTGATTTGCACAGGGGTGGCTGATTGTTACAGCGGTTTTGACAAACGCAAAAAAAACAAAACCCCACATGTGACCCCATTTCGGAAACGACACCCCTCACGGAATATAATGAGGGGTGCAGTGAGAATTTACCCCCCACAGGTGTCTGACGGATCTTTGGAACAGTGGTCCGTGAAAATTAAAACTTGTACAGCCCACTGTTCCAAAGATCTGTCAGACACCAGTGGGGGGTAAATGCTCACTGTATCCCTTGTTACGTTCCTCAAGGGGTCTCGTTTCCAAAATGGTATGCCATGTGTTTTTTTTTTGCTGTTCTGGCACCATAAGGGCTTCCTAAATGCGATATGCCACCCGAGCAAAATTTGCTCTCAAAAAGCAAAATATGACTCCTTCTCTTCTGAGCATTGTAGTTCGCCCATAGTGCACTTCAGGTCAACTTATGGGGTACCTCAATACTCAGAAGAGAAGGGGTTACAAATATTGGGGGGTATTTCCTGCTATTAACCCTTGCAAAAATGTGAAATTTGGGGGGAAACACACATTTTAGTGGAAATTTTTTTTTTTTTTTTTTTACATATGCAAAAGTCGTGAAACACCTGTGGGGTATTAAGGCTCACTTTATTCCTTGTTATGTTCCTCAAGGGGTCTAGTTTCCAAAATGGTATGCCATGTGAGTTTTTTTTTGCTGTTCTGGCACCATAGGGGCTTCCTAAATGCAACATGCCCCCCAAAAACCATTTCAGAAAAACGTACTCTCCAAAATCCCCTTGTCGCTCTTTCCCTTCTGAGCCCTCTACTGCGCCCGCCGAACAATTTACATAGACATATGAGGTATGTGCTTACTCGAGAGAAATTGGGCTACAAATACAAGTATACATTTTCTCCTTTTACCCCTTGTAAAAATTCAAAAATTGGGTCTACAAGAACATGCGAGTGTAAAAAATGAAGATTGTGAATTTTCTCCTTCACTTTGCTTCTATTCCTGTGAAACACCTAAAGGGTTAAAATGATGACTGAATGTCATTTTGAATACTTTGGGGGGGGGGGTGCAGTTTTTATAATGGGGTCTTTTGTGGGGTATTTCTAATATGAAGACCCTTCAAATCCACTTCAAACCTGAACTGGTCCCTGAAAAATAGTGAGTTTGAAAATTTTGTGAAAAATTGGAAAATTGCTGCTGAACTTTGAAGCCCTCTGGTGTCTTCCAAAAGTAAAAACTCGTCACTTTTATGATGCAAACATAAAGTAGTCATATTTTATATGTGTATAAAAAATTTTTTTATTTGTAATATACATTTTCCTTACAAGCAGAGAGCTTCAAAGTTAGAAAAATGCTAAATTTTCAAATTTTTCATCAAATTTTAGGATTTTTTACAAGGAAAGGATGCAAGTTACCACAAAAATTTACCACCATGTTAAAGTAGAATATGTCACGAAAAAACATTCTCGGAATCAGAATGATAACTAAAAGCATTCCAGAGTTATTAATGTTTAAAGTGACAGTGGTCAGATGTGCAAAAAACGCTCTGGTCCTTAACCCCTTCAGGACCAAGCCCATTTTGGCCTTAAGACATCTAAATGGCATGATGAACACCGCAAGTATTATTTTGTTCTCCTATACGCTAAAGACAGTGCCCCCCCCCCTTCAACCCCTAGAGGACACGGGGCATAAAATTGCCCCTGTTGCCTGGTACTTAGTGTTTTATATCAGCTGGGACCCGCAGTCTGTCAGCAGCCAGGGACACTTCTCTAATGGCAGACGTCGGCGATCAATACTGACCACAGCATCTAAAGCATTTTGCACAATTGCAGGGGTCCAATGAGGTAAGATGGCCACCGGAAGTCCCTTTGCCTGCTCCATGTCACTCTGCTGTTATCCATTTGTATGATCTGCAATAAGCTACTCCCCCAATAAAAAAGAATTACCCCCTTTCCCGTTTTACAAATAAAAACATGTTAAATACATATTTGGTATTGCTGCATGAAGAAATATCCGAACTGTTAAGATATGCTATTCATACCATAAGGTGAATGTCATAAATGTAAAAAAACAAATGTGATTTTTGGTCACATTACATCCCAGAAAAATGGAATAATAAGTGAAACCAATAAATAAAGATCACTGCACAAAAATGCACCCTCATACTGGCCCATTTATGGAAAATATAGGGAAATTTTTGACATTTTGTTTATAAAAAAAAAATATATATGTATATAAATAAATATATATATATATATATATATATATATATATATATATATATATAAACTTTAACAGTAATAGAAAATAAAAATTAAATAGAAAATGGTAACTACGGTATTGTTTTTGATCTTATTGACCCTCAGAATAAAGAGAACATTTCAGTTTGACCATAAAGTTAACTGTGTAAAAACTTAGGGGCTGGTACATCAGTTGCGAGCCACAGTGGAGGGGGATGTTGGTAAAAGACTGTTCAGTAAATGCAAAGGCTTTTAAGGTAGCATGTCTGCATCAATCCACCACCTGGGAAAGGAGGACAGACAGATAAGTCCAAAGATCAGGTTGACCCATCCCACCGACTAGCTTTGGATAGACAGTTTCAAGCAGACTTGTTTCTTCCTTTGGGATCACCAGAAGGTGGGCTTGTGTAGAGTCAACTGAGAGTGGGACATTCAGAGCTATTGAATTTTATAAAGTGTCAAAAATAGGGGGGAGAGGAGGTCAAAAAGCATCTTGTACTAGACCAGGGTAAAACAATCCGGGCCAACCCTGTCTTACTCTGCATAACTGCTGCAGAAGGTTCTACCTGTGTGACAAGAACATTAATGTCAAGCACATTAGCTTTCATGGGCTGAACAACCCCAAGCTAAGGGGGGCTTGGTTAGAGGTTTCTATGAAATACAAATCAGCATAAAAGTCCTTTTGAAAACATCAGCAGTGGACAAGTGTATTTGGCCTTTGATGGAACCTTTTTATAGCATAGTTTGGGTTTTCCTTACCCAATATTAAGCCTTCCACACAGTCGTTTTGGTGTCAGTTAATGCTTGTATTTCAACCCACATATGAAAATTACCACCTGTTTGATATAATTAAACATATACCTGACTATATAATCCTGCAAAAATTCAGATTTTTGTGCAAATGTACCTAGAGGAATTGTTGCTGTTTTGAAGGAAAAGGGTGGTCCCAGCAAATATAAATTTGATTTAGATTTCTTTTCTATTCACAGCATTTTGTTAATTGATTAAAATAAACTATTTACACTTCTATTTCTTTAAAGCATTCTTACTTTGCAGCATATTTTTCTACATCTGCCTAAAACTTTTACACAGTATTAGTCTGTAACTGACGAAACTGTTGTACAGCGCAACTGCTCTTGATAAATCTTTAGTCTTTAGTAAATCTTGCATATGATGACATAAAGACAGGTGGATATGTAAACGTCTGTTTCATTGTATGTCTTTCCACACCAGGAAAGACATTTAGGGCAGGGTCACACAGGACGCATCCACATCGTATTTTTCATGCTGCAGATGCGCCGACTGCAGTCACAGAGGGACTGCAGAGTGAACTCCCGGATGCATCTGGTTAGCTCTGTGTCCGCTTGTAGCGGTGGATTTCTACAGCAGGAATTCTGCCACTATGGCCACAGCCAGGAGCTTGTTCTGCAGTCCCTCTGAGGCGCATGCGTAGTATGAAATATGCTTGGGATGTGCTCCGTGTGACTGTGCCGTAACAAAGTAGTTTTTAAGCTCTGTGCACATGCTCATTACAGGTGAAATGAGCCACAAACTCAATAACTGTAATCATACACCTATATGTATACAGTAATATAAATGGGTCTGTCACCATTGTGATTATTTTTTTCTCTCTTATGAATGGTTCACTTGTAAAGGATTACGATTCCATTGTAAAACTAGTTGAGACGTTAGAAAGACTGCCAACCTTTGATTTGTCCTCTCATCTTCATGTGAAGTTTCATTATGCATTTGCCCTAAACAGGTGAGAGTAATTTTCTGTTAACTTTATTATAGTTATAAGAAATTGTTTTTGTTTTCCTACCATTTAGTTTATCCCTCTTGTACGCCAAGCATATAAAAACAAATAATTCTTTAAGGAGCAAGGGCGTACAGGTACGCTTTGACGTCCTGGTACTTAAGGACCCAGGGAGTACCTGTAAGCCCCATCGTGGGAATTCCGGGACCAGGATGCCTGCTGAAATCACAGCGGCGAATCATGGCTTTTCCTGGCTGATTGGGTCTCTGGTGACCTGATTGCCCTGAAATATGGATGATCGGAGCTGTCAGACAGCCCCGATCATCCTAAAGGATAGGAGTGAGGTGGCAGGGGTGCCACCTCCTCCTATCCCCTGCCATTGGTCGGTCAGGACTGACCGACCAATGGCAGTTGGGGGAGGGAGGGTTAAAATTGAAATCCCTGCTCTGCATTTTTCTGCAATTTTCGTTAAATTTGGACGTGAAAATTAAATTTTTTATATCCTTTCACAAAAATGCTGGTGTTATCCCAAATTTTTCATTTTCAAAAGGGGTAATAGGAAAAAAAGAGTATATAAATACCCCATGTGTGGACGTAAAATGCTCTGCGGGCACACTACAGGGCTCAGAAGAGAAGGCGCGCCATTGGGCTTTTGGAGAGAGAATGTGTGTTTACAAAGCCCCCATGGTGCCAGAACAGTGGACCCCCCCCACATGTGACCCCATTTTGAAAACTACACCCCCTCAAGGAATGTAACAAGGGGTGCAGTGAGCATTTACACCCCACAGGTGTCTGACAGATTTTTTTGAACATTGGTACATAAAAATTAAAAATGTTTGCTTTTCATTTGCACGGCCCACTGTTCCAAAGATCTGTCAAACGTCAATGAGGTGTAAATGCTCACTGTTCCCCTTATTACATTACGTGAGGGGTGTAGTTTCCAAAATAGGGTCACATGTGGGGAGGGGGCATTGTTCTGGTAGCATGGGGGCTTTGTAAACACACATGGCCCCCGACTTCCATTCCAAACAAATTCTCTCTCCAAAAGCCCAGTGACGCTCCTTCTCTTCTGAGCATTGTAGTTCACCTGCAGAGCACTTTACATTCAAATATGCAGTATTTCCATGAGGTTAAAAATTGGGAGGCTTTTTCTCATATTACCCCTTGTGAAAATGAAAAAATTGGGGCATCACCAGCATTTTCATTTTCACGTCCAAGTTTAGCGCAAAATTGTCAAACACCTGTGGGGTGTAAAGGCTTTACTGTACCCCTTGTTACATTGCTTGAGGGGTGTTGTTTCCCAAATAGTGTGTTATGTGGGGCTTTTATTGCTGTTCTGGCAGCATATGGGCTTCCTAAAAGAGACATGCCCCCCAAAAACAATTTCAGCTAAATTTGCTTTCAAAAAGCCAAATGTGACTCCTTCTCTTCTGAGCATTGTAGTGCGCCCGCAGAGCACAAATACATGAAGTATTTCCATACTCAGAATAAATGGGGTTACAACTTCTCTCTCATTACCTCTTGTAAAAATTGTAAATTTGGGAAAAAAACTGTATTTTAGTGGCTAAAAAAATATTTCATTTACACATCCAACTTTACCCTAAATGTAAATGTTTTATTTAATTTTTTTAGTGATTTTTAGGTTACTTTATCCTGAATACTTCTTCAAATGACTCCAGAAAGCAAACTGTATAATACATGTAATGTAATGAGTTATCTGTAGACTTTAACATTCCTTGAGGCTTTAGACACAAAGCAAGCGGATACCTTATAAACTGCTTGCAAGCACAACAATGTGCAATTTACATTGCTTGCTTTCTTTTTTTTACTATTTTATTTTACCATTTTAGAAAATCCCTGTATATCTTAACAGTTAAAAGTGAAAAAGAGCATTATCCATCTACATTTTGGTTTTACACTATATTCTATTGAAATACAATGTTCTAGTTAATTCTGCACTCCAATTTGTGGTCTTTTTTGTTCAGGCGGAAGCTGCCTGGTGATAGGAAGAGAGCTCTTGAGATTATGTTACCTATGGTGCAACATGAAGACCAGGTTGCTTCTGATATCTTCTGCCTGGTAGGAAGAATCTTTAAAGATATGTTTCTTGATTCTAACTTCACTGATGAGGAGAGCCGAGACAAAGGCATATACTGGTTAGTATGCAAAGAAGCCAATAGTTAGTCAGGGTTGACTGTTTTATATGCATAGAGTTATTTACGGAAATAATTTATAATGGTGTGTGACCAGATCAATGCATCCAGCTAAATATTGGGATAATGTTAAGCACATGTGACTACAAGTAAAGGCTACTATACTACAAAACGGTTATTTCTGACAGTAGACAAATTTTCTAGATGAGCAGCTTTCATGTCAGACTTGATGTGTTTTGCTTGCCTTCCATCTTTTTGAAATAGTGTACTGTTCAAATGAGGTGGCATAAAGTTTAATAAATGCAGATTTTTCAGTGCAACATGAACACAGCATACAGAAATTAAAACATTATTCTGTATGGTAATAACTGTATGGTAGCAACCCCAATTTACTGCCACACTTTATCATTTTTTATTTATTTTTTAAATCCTATACATTTTTTTTAAATTTTTCCAGGAGAACTAAATCAACGAACCATCAAAAATATCAATAATCATACAAGGTGTCCTTACCTGTTTTTGTTTATACACATACAAAGAACACAACAAGAACATATACATAAATTCCCCTCCCCTTCTTATTACTATGAACCCAATATAAAATGGTACAATCATCTCCCTAGGCTAATGAGAATTATTCCCCAGTATGACACAGACAGACTTAGTATATACTCTTAGAAAATCCCCAATTAGGTCCGAGATAAAACTCAAAATTTTTACTGATTATTACATAATAATATACAAACAAGTGTAAGTGTTGGGATGGGGGAGCGGGATTAAGGTGAATATCTACACTGGAGGCCCTGCCTATCTAGGGAGGAAACTCCTGATGCGAAGTGTGGATAGGGTTAGGGAAATAAATTGAACAATACATACAATTAGTGAGTAGAACCTCTTTTACCAACACGTTTTGCCCAACGATGGTAAGGGCTCATCAGGGAGTTAGAGGAATCCACAGTGGGATACAGAACAATAAACAGAAATAGAAATCATAGATAGTTGCACCTACAGGGTGCTGTTAATGATGTTAGTGCAGTGTCAGTAAGTTAGGTGTCAACCAGTCTGCTAAGGTACAGACTTGAGTCACAGTCAGTATAATGTTTAAATAGGTGACCAAGGAATAGACTTAGAGAACCAGAGTTAGATCAAGAATAACATTCCATAGATAAATATCAACGGATGGACAAACAGATGGTCCATAAGTTACAGATAGCGACTCATTTGGACTCTTGAAATGTGTTCCTGTCCACTGTTTATACAAATGAACAAAAAGAGAATCACAAGACATAAACTTCTAAGAAAGGGATGTAGAAATAATACACTCTGTCAGAGGGTAATTCGCTTACCAATTATGGCAAATTAATACAGATACGGCGACCCATATTCATCCCTTTTGAGTTATACAAAGTTTGACAGCTACAAGATCCAGATAGGGACCATATCGTTAAGAACAGTCACCTGTGTGTATATGTATATGTGTGTGTGTGTGTGTATATGTATGTATGTGTGTATATATGTATATATATATATATATATATATAGATATATAGATATATAGATATATATATATATATAGATATATATATATATATAATAGTCCGCATGTGAACGCTGCCTGTGAACCCGAGAACGCCGCTATGAGCCGGACGCCTGGCGCTTAAAAAGCCCAGGGCAGCGCATGGATAGGCGGAAGTTCCGGATCGATGGAACGCAAAATTACGTCACATCTGGTCTGGTGGAACACAAAATTACGTAACGTCCTGTATTATGGAATGCAAGAAGGCGTTCTAGTAGTAATGGAACGCATGAGGCGTTCCATCTGAGAAATGAATGATTTTGAAGACAGTAGGGATGATAACGAAATTATGGATACATGATACTAATATGCCTAATAGCTTGTAGGTGATTAAAAGGAGTAAGATTTGTGTAAAATAGTGATTTTGTGATAATAACATGGGCTCTTAATGGAGAAACCGGAGGTTTTTAGGTAATTTTATGTTCCATCGATCCGGAACTTCCGCCTACCCATGCGCTGCCCTGGGCTTTTTAAGCACCAGGCGTGCGGCTCATAGCGGCGTTCTCTAGTTCACAGGCAGTGTTCACATGCGGATTCCGTCATCAGGTCTGTAGAGTTTATTACTTTATCATATTAGTTGTCTGTATTGCCATATGACTAGCTGTTTCTTTACTAGGATTATCTCAATTTCAGTTCCGTGTATCTGCTTTATCTGGCGGCTGCTCACTTGTTTGGCTACCTGCCTTTCCCTCTCCTTTTCCATCACAAGGTCAGGGATTTTGCTTATTTTATCTCAGGCTACAGTTTAATGTCATGACCTAATATCTTTTCCTTATGTACTGATGGGATGTCCTTCTATCCCTTGCATAATAGCCTACAAACACGTATTATCACTCTTTCTCTGCCTGCCCGATCCCCCCTCTGTTTGCTGTTGCCCTATATCCTGGGATAAGTGTGCTATTTCCTTAACATAGATTATGGAGAGTGTATTTACATATATATATATATATATATATATATTAGAGATGAGCGAACTTACAGTAAATTCGATTCGTCACAAAGTTCTCGGTTCAGCAGTTGATGACTTCTCCTGCATAAATTAGTTCAGCTTTCATGTGCTCCGGTGGGCTGGAAAAGGTGGATACAGTCCTAGGAGACTCTTTCCTAGGACTGTATCCACCTTTTCCAGCCCACCGGAGCACCTGAAGGCTGAACTAATTTACGCAGGATAAGTCATCAACTGCCGAGCCGAGAAGTTTGTGACAAATCGAATTTACTGTAAGTTCGCTAATTCCTAATATATAGATATAGATATGTGTGTGTGTGTGTATGTGTATATATATATATATATATATATATATATATATATATATATATATATATATATATATATATATAATAGTGTGTGTGTATATATGTATGTGTGTGTGTATATATAATATACGGGGTCAGTACTTTCCTCGGGGAGAGGACACATCTTCAGGTGTAACGGAGATTCAAACACCCCGAAACAGCTGTCTGCAGAGTCTGCAGATGGGTCCTCTTTCCTTCTGGAGAGAGTTCTAGCTTGGCATAAATCCCAATCAGTTCTGAGACTTCTTAAATGGAGCCTGAGCTGTTTTGCAGGACACACTACCTGTGAAGGTGGTGTGGTGAGCTTATTTAAATATATATATAATAATATAGTTTTTGGTGGTTTATATTTGTGTGTTTTTCATCATGTGCATATGCATTATTCTAGGTGACTGTTCTTAACGATATGGTCCCTATCTGGATCTTGTAGCTATCAAACTTTGTATAACTCCAAGGGATGAATATGGGTCGTCATATCTGTATTAATTTGCCATAATTGGTAAGCAAATTACCCTCTGACATTGTGTATTATTCCTACATCCCTTTCTTATAAGTTTATGTATTGTGATACCCTTTTTTGTTCATTTGTATAAACAGTGGACAGGAACACATTTCAGGAGTCCAATTGAGTCGCTATCTGTAACTTATGGACCATCTGTTTCTACATCCGTTGATATTTATCTATGGAATGTTATTCTTGATCTAACTCTGGTTCTCTACGTCTATTCCTTGGTCATCTATTTAAACATAATACTGACTGACTCAAGTCTGTACCTTAGACTGGTTGACTCCTACTAACTTACTGACACTGCACTAACATCATTAACAGCACCCTGTAGGTGCTACTATCTATGATTTCTATTTCTGTTATATGTTCTTTATCCCACTGTGAATTCCTCTAACTCCCTGATGAGCCCTTACCATCGTTGGGCAAAACATGTTGGCAAGAGAGGTTCTACTCACTAATTGTATGTATTGTTCAATTTATTTCCCTAACCCTATCCACACTTCGCATCAGGAGTTTCCTCCCTAGATAGGCAGGGCCTCCAGTGTAGATACTCACCTGTATCCCGCTCCCCCCATCCCAACACATACACTTGTTTGTATATTATTATGTAATAATCAGTAAAAAATTTTAGTTTTATCTCGGGCCTAATTGGTGATTTTCTAAGAGTATATATTGAATTTGTCTCCCCCAGGGACTCATCTATCTAACTGGCGTTGGGTGCCAGATATCTTATACCCATTTTGTGTGTTGTACAAACAGACTTAGAAAGAAAAATGGGTCCTAGAATGTCATAAGGGTCATAGAATGGATATCTAGATTATTACAGCTCCATCAGGGTTGTAGAACCCCTAGGAGAACTTTGAATGAGTGTTCTAGGTGTCATTCCTCCCCAAGTGGTCTCCTCCATGTTTTGGATATGGCAATCTTTAGAACCTTTTTAGAAGAGGGGGCTCATCTATATTTTTATGAGATTGCGTATGAGTTTTCCCATCTACTCCCCTCTTATGTGTTTTTGATTGTATTGAAGATGTCCTAGGTGTCAACCATCAAAAAGTTGCTATATAGCACATTCTTTACAGGCAAGGAAATATTGCAGCCCACTTGTTAGGATCATCATCCAGTGGTTGTATAGAAAAAACTATTACAATAGGACATCTAGACACCCCAAATCATATCCTACTTTACTGAGGCATGTTGTTTCTTATATGCCCCAGCCTTCCAACATAACCACTGTATGCACCCTTACAAATTTAGACAAAACAGGAGATGATGATCCTAACAAGTGGGCTGCAATATTTCCTTGCCTGTGAAGAATGTGCTATATAGCAACTTTTTGATGGTTGACACCTAGGACATCTTCAATACAATCAACAACACATACGAGGGGAGTAGATGGGAAAACTCATACCCAATCTCATAAAAATATAATGCCCCCTCTTCTCAAAAGGTTCTAAAGATTGTCATATCCAAAACATGGAGGAGACCACTTGGGGAGGAATGATACCTAGAACACTCATTCAAAGTTCTCCTAGGGGTTCTACAACCCCGATGGAGCTGTAATAATCTAGATATCCAGTGTTTCTCACAAAGCAAGAGGGAGAGACTAGGGACTGCAGCTAAAACTCTTATTACAATTTTTAGTCCAAGACTTGCCCGCTGCTTATGTGATTAGGATATGGATTAGCCAGAAGTCCCATGCAAGTCTATGAGATTTAAACAGGCATCCTGCTGCCAGACCAACATTGGAGTTAAAGGGATACTCCACTAGAAAAAAAAAATATTTTAATCAACTGGTGCCGGAAAGTTAAACAGAGTTGTAAATTACTTGTATTTAAAAATCGTAATCCTTCCAGTACCTATCAGCTGCTGTATGCTACAGGAAGCTCTTTTCTTTTTTTTATTTCTTTTCTGACTGACCACAGGGCTCTCTGCAGATACCTCTGTCCATTTTAGGAACTGTCCAGTGCAGGAGAGGTTTTCTATGGGGATTTTCTCCTACCCTGGACAGTTCCTGACATGGACAGAGGTGTCAGTAGAGAGCACTGTGGTCAAACAGAAAGGAAATACAAAAAGAAAAGAACTTCCTGTGGAGCATACAGCAGCTGATAAGTACTGGAAGGGTTAAGATTTTTAAATAGAAGTAATTTACAAATCGGTTTAACTTTCTGGCACCAGTTGATAACAATAATAATAATGTTTTCCAGTAGCCCTTTAAGCTTTAACTTAAAATAATAGTCTTACATGATCATCAGACAATAGGTGATATGCAATAAAGGATTTAGCAATGGAAGAGTGAATTATTATTCCATGCTGTATTAATCACAGTCTTCAGAGGCCTAGATACATCTGTGGTTTATACATATTTTATTGCTTTAATAATCATGTTTTATTGATGTTTCACTGTTCACTTTTTAATGTTGGGCTTAAGCAGCATAATTTATTCCTTCAAAACATTGATGTATTGCTATATACAACAATAATACAGTCGCATTGCTTCCTACATTAAAGTAAAATTATATATATTGTATATCAGCAATCATCTGAATAACCATGTAGTTTAAGAGTAAAAAATGATACATTAGGTGAAGAAAACTCATAAACAGGCATGTTTCTCCTCTGTTACACTGTTTGGTGTTTCCTTCTCTGACGTCATCACCAGACGGAAATGGAGCACCGTGAAGGAGATGCGATTTAGGCTATATCACTACAGTAATCCGCCTCTCATTAAGATGTCTTTTGCTATTATCACCAGGATTAATGATAGAACAGTGAGATTGTTTATCCATCAGATAATCTTTTTTGAATGATCTGGCAATTTTTGAATCACAGAAATGTTATATAGTGTAGCTTAAAGCTGAACACTAAGGAAATATAACCAGCTGGGAAATTCCTCTGATTAGGAGCACATTTTATCATTATGTTGCTTTGGACTTTTTGTGTGTTTTTTATTTTTATTTTTTTAAGGGGGTTTTCCTGTGAAAACATATTGATGGCCTATTCCTGGGATATGTTATCAGTATCTGATCAAAGCAGATTGTCAGCACCACCAGCTGTTGGGCATAGCTGTGGCTCTCGCACTACACAGTAAACAGAGCAGGACTCAAAAGACTCCATACGTAGTGAAGTAGCTGTGCTGGGTTACTGCATCCAAGATCCCAAAGATGTGAATGAGACTTTAACGGAAGTTGCCGGGCACAGCCACTACACAGTGTATGGAGCCTTCTGCTTCTGGCTCTGTTCCCTGTATATTGCAAGTGCCGCAATTCTGTGCAGCTGATAATCTGGGGTGCCAGGTCTCTGCACCCCACCGATCTCCTATTTTTGTTCTACCCTGAGGATAGGCCATCACGAGGTTTTTGCTGGAATACCTCTTTAAAGGGAATGTTTCATCAGCATATTGACTGTTTTAAATCAAGCTTTCATCATATATATATATATATATATATATATATATATATATATATATATAATATATATTTTTTGTAATTTTCCATTTTACTATCTGTTTTAAATTAAGCCTTAGACCTCTAAGCATAGACATCGTGTTCAGTGAAAATGAGGAGGCTGTTGAAAGTACAGTATAAGGTGACACCAGTGTATAGATGAGACCGGATCTTTACAATTGCTGAAGCTCGAAGCTCAGCCTTCCCCTCCCTGTGGAATGTCAGAGGACGCCCAGACATCTTTCTTATTCATATGAATGAGACTGCTCCTGTCTATTGTTGCCAGTGTCCATGGGTCTTGTTTTAAAGCTTATCTCTAAATGGCAAGATGGCAGCTCCCCCCTAAAAATGTATATAAATCTGAAATAAAAAATTAGTCATAAAATGGAAACAGATAACAAAAAAGAACATGTTTTGGTATTTGGCTTTAATCAGTGAAAAAAATATCTAATATATTTCTTTAATGTTGAAAATAAAGCACAATTTCAGGCTATACAGCAGAAGGAACTGAACGAATTGATATACATATTTATGAGCTAAAAAAAAGACAGCAGAACTAGTGATTTATTATTAAACCTTTTCCCTGCCATAGATGTATGTCATATGACAGGGAGGCACTTAAATAGGCACTGTCATTTCAAAAACCTTTGCTCTATTTAATAGCCAGTGTGATTCCTAAAATATCTGTAAATCGATTCATTTGCCCAAAAAAAATTCTCCTTCCCCCAGAAAAAAAACCATCTAAAATCTTGGCCACTAGGTTTCTCACTTCTATGCAATCTGCGGTCTATTGCCTGGGGCAATCTGTTGCTGTATACTACAGAGGAAGTTTTTATTTTTTATTTTCCTTTGTCTGACCACAGTGCTTTCAGCTTACTCCTCTGTCCATGTTTGGAACTTTCCAGAGCAAGAGAGGTTTCCTATGGGGATTTTCTCCTACTCTGTACAGTTCCTAAAATGGACAGAGGTATCAGCAGAGAGCACTGTGGTCAGAAAGAAAGGAAATTCAAAGAGAAAAGAACTTCCTGTGGAGCATACAGCAGCTGATAAGTAATGGAAGTGTTTAAATAGAAGTAATTTACAAATGTTTAACTTTCTGGCACCAGTTGATTTATTAAAAAAAAAAAATGTTTCCATCAGAGTACCCCTTTAACACAGGCTGAGAGCTCCTCCTGACAGGATTTATTGAGACAGTTCTATTACCTAATTTTCTCAATCTCCGCCTCCTTTTGAAAAACCCAACTTTGATCATATATCCTATCATAGTTTGAGATAATTTTGTATCCAATCAAAATTTACTAATACTGTATCCAAAAAGTAGTCTGAGTGATCAAGTTAAAACAGGACTGAATTTATACTGTACATGGAGTATCTCTGAAATGTGTACTGGCACCAATATCACTTGATCAGTTTATTAATCATGTAGATATAGTATTTTCAGAAAATGCAAAGCTGTAATGTTGTAGATACTGGGCAGTCATATTCCTACAAGGGCCACAGATAAATTAGCTTTATAGGCAGTACTGAAGACAGAATATTGATATAGGGATCTGTTATTTGCAAGTACTGATCAGGTAAATACTTTTCCACTCTGGCAAACTTATCAATGTCTTTCAAGGGTTTTTGGCTTTCTTCGAATAATGTTGGGATTGCAAATATAAAAGGTTAAACGTCAATGCATGTAAAGATTTTTTTTTTCTTTCACAGCAAATATACAGATTATGCTAAAATGTTTGTAAACTGAAGCCAGTAAGCCACCATTGAGTATAGACATCAGATAAATTCCTCAAAAGTGAGTTGGGTAAAAGAAGTAATGAGTGATGAATTATTATATAACTACAGGAAGCTCTGGATGTTAACACCAGTCTTTCTGTTTATAAATTGCACTCCATATGTTTGCTTTTATAGGTACGGAAGGGCATTTGAGTCTGAGCCAACTATTCAGTCTGGAATTAATTATGCAGTTCTCCTCTTGGCAGCTGGACATCAGTTTGATTCTTCATTTGAACTTCGTAAAATCGGTAATTTGACAAATTCGTCATTTTCCTATCCTGCATATGCTTTACAGTAAACAAGACTCTGTTAATAGTAAAAAAAAATAAAAAAAATTAAATCTGCCCTAAGGAGACACTATGAAGGAGATTTATCAAGCTCCGCAATAGATAATTTTTTTTGTGTAAAAAAAAAAAAAAAAAACTTATGCATGTGCGACTTTTCTATACATGCAGCGACTTTTTGATATTTGCTTATTCCAAAACACATTTTTGAAACCTGCTCACATAGTAAATTTTTTTTTCTCTACTTTGCAGTGGTCATGTATTTATCAAATGCGATAGTCACTATTTATGAAGAAAAAATCTCCATTTAAAAGCCGCATATGTATTCCAGGTCCAACCTGGCTTACAGAAAGTGCATACTAAAAGAAAATTAACACCCACTTTAACTGTTCTTGTTCTGCATCATGAAACAAAGCTACTACATTAGAAAAAATAGAAAAAATGTATGATATAACTAATAACTAATATTTATTTTAATTTTGAAAATGCACACTGCACACCTTGTTAATTTTAGGACACGTACATGCTGGCGTAGCCACTAAATTTTGAAATAATGTTGTGTAAAATTTTTCCTTAAAAAAACAAAAAATCCATAGTAATACAGCTTCATGCACATTTTGGGGTGGGTAACGTACCAAGTCGTTTTTTTTTTTTTTTTTTTTTTTTTGGTGTGTGTGTGGCATCACTGTTTTTTATGTGCCTGTAGGTGCTTCCTTCCTGACATAAACTCCGGCCTCAGCGCAGTGACGCAAGACTCCCACCACGAACGTCACAAAATGGGGGCTCAAAATTAAACAGAAATGCATCCAGAGTACGGATATTCATGGTGCAGCATATTTTTTAATTTCTGAGGAGAGTGGCTTTTGTTGCAGGATATTTGGAGTGCAGCTATTTAGTGCCAGGCAGGCCAGTCAGGGTGTCACGCGATGCGGTATGCCCCCTCTCCCTATCACTCTCTAGCAAAGCTACTAGTAATAGAGTAGGTAAAGAACTTCGGCCATTAACATAAGGGAAAACTTTTCTGCTTTGAAAATTGTTTTTGTAAGCGGGTTTCCTGGGTTTTGCTTACGTGTGATTTATCTATCAAGGTCGTGCGACTATTTGATAAATAGGTTGCATGTAAGCAAAAGTAAGTAAAAAAAAAATTCATATAAAAGCCATACATTTGAAAAGAATGATACATCTCCTTCCATGACTTTTGCAAAACATAAATATTTCTTTGTGGAGATGTATTCATGTCATTTCATGAAAATTTTGCATTTTTCTAACTTTGGAATATCCATTTTCCTTACAAGCAGAGAGTTTCAAATTATATATTGATTCACAAATACAATATGTCTACTTTATGTTGGCATCATAAAATTGTCATGTTTTTACTTTTTTGAAGACATTAGAGGGCTTCAAAGTATAGCAGCAATTTTCAAAATTGTGGACAGCATAAGGATGTACCTCTTGTCCTTTTATACCTGACCAGCAACAGGTTTTCATGGAAAAAGGCACGGGCATCACCCCAGGGGATAGGAGTCTGCAGGGGATAGGAAGGAAAGCTTCTTTGATTCTTCTGGACTGTCCCACAATCGATCGTGGATCTGACAGCAAGGGATGTGAAGAGAGGGATACTAGCGTAAAAGTTATCCACGTAAAGGTGGTAACCGTTATCTAGCAATGGGTGCAAAAGGCCTCAAACTATTTTCCCGCTAACACCCAGATTGGGGGGACATTCTGAGGGCTCAAGACGGGAATCTCATCCGTCATACACTAAACTTGCAAGAGTACCCCGAGGTACTCTCGCAAAGTTTATATATCTTCACGCCATACCGTGCCCGCTTGGTTTGGATGTATTGCCAGAAGCCGAGTCTCCCCTTAAAGCTGATGAGAGACTCATCAATAGCAACCTCCCTTCCGGGGACAAAGGCCTCCCAAAATTTGGTTCCGAAGGGATTGATGACCTGCCCGATTTATACAGGCAGTCATACGCGGGATCAGTACGGGGGCGGGGGGCGTCATGCCGCATTATCAGCATAATGCAAACATTTCCAAATGGCCTCGAACTGGCGACAGGTCATGGCCATACTGTAGAGTGCTGTCTGGTAGAGGACGTCATCACTCCAGTACTGCCTGACGTTTTGGTTTTTTAACGAGGCCCATATGCAGAGGAGGCCCCAAAATGTCAACTTTTTGGCTACACTGACTGGAAACCAGCCACTGGGTCTAGCTAAATAGGAGCCCAGGTTTGTGGTGACGAACTGTTGGGCGTACAGGTCTGGTCGTCTGGTCAACCATCAGATTGACAAAGTCGTCACTGAAGAAAAACTAAATAATCCATTTCAGTGAACCAGACGATGTCAATCTTGATTCCTAAGTCTCCAAAAAACTCGGGAATCACGGTCTCATGGTTCGCTGGCTGAGTCCAGACAAGTTCACCTGTACCAGGCACCGGTAAACTTGGCTGGGGGGCTTGACTAGTATGAGCGCCAGGGGGACTCATACTAGCATTGGGCACAGGGAACAGGAGTAGAGGAGGTTTGCAGCCTCGCATGGCGGCCTCTCCACTGCCTTGCTGGCTCCTCATCAGAAGATGATGAGGAGGAAACGGAAGAAATAAGGAAGGTGGGGTCTTCCTCATCCTCTACGGGGCTTTCAGTGTTGAGGCAAGTATAGCATATGCCTCCTCTGCTGAAAACTCCCTGTGGGCCATTTCCCTACTCTAATGGGGGGGGGTTAAGTGTATGTACATGTGGGGGAAAACTTTATTGCTGTGTGTGCTGCGATATACCCTAACCTGCCGTAAACTACTAACTAACTGCTTTAAGAACAAAAATATAAAAATATGAAACTAAACAAAGGGGGGAAAAACAAGTTTACCTAATCAGTGGTGAGCACACTGATTAGCGTTTGGTGGCGGCAGGGAGCGCAGAAGTCAGTGGGAGTCCGGCCACTCAGTCCAGAACAGTGGCTGGTGGCATGTACACAGACCCCCACACAAAAAAAAAAAAAAAAAAAACGCTACAACCAGAAAAAAAAGCACCCGACTGAACCCCAAAAATATGCTGATCAGTGATAAATCACTGACAGTGTTGGGGCAGGCCGCACACACAGGTACGGTTGGTCCACACAGCACAAGCCTGCTACTGTTGGCATGGACCGACTAACTGGTGTAATCAGTACTACGGGACTGATCAGTGGTGGGTGGGCTTTAGCTAACTGTGGCCGGCCACTCTTTTATATGGAAAAGGGACGGCCACACAGTTAAGCAAAAACAAAAAAGGTCTGCGCCCAAAAAGAAAAAGCTGGGACAGACTGAAGCGACCCTGTATGGCCCAGGTCACGCAGCTAAAGGTGCTGCAGACCCGCGTACACCTACAGTATATGGTACGCTGATTTTTTTCCCCCCCATTTTTGTCACCACCTAAATCTTTCCCTGCCTAATCTAAAGCTGTCCCTATTCGCTCCTGTGCCAGGGGGCACAGAATCAATGTCAGATGGCACTTTTTACACTGTGAGGGGGGAGATGCAGCATAGGGCTGCATCCTGCTCAGCACCAGACACAAAATGGTGATGACCAGAGCCGAACTGCGACCGCCCAATCACAGCTGTCCTGGGGTGGAGTGGGGGGGTGGCAACACTGCCACCTCCCAGAACAGTACGGATGATGATTGGTGGTGTATATTACACCACTGATCATCATCCTTTTCCGGCGATCTGTGGCATTGTGCCGGGATGCCTGCTGAATGATTTCAGCAGGCATCCCAGTCCGATCCCCTCCCTTAAGTTTTCCACCGGAGTACCCCTTTAAAAGAGATATCTCATGCCGGAAAACGTATCCCCTATCCGCAGATGATGTGATCTCTCTTGATCACGGCATCTGGGGGGTTAATGGCAGACATCAGAGCGATCACTGATGTCTGCTATTATCGATGGGTCCCAGGCTGCTGATAGCAGCCGCGACCCGTGGTCTGTGATGAGAGTGCACCCTGTACAGAAGAAAATTTTACCAATTGCCTATAGCAGCCAATCAGATTGCTTAATTTATTTTCCAGAGTCCTTTTTAAAAAATTAAACAATCTGTTTGCTATGGGCAACTGGTAAACGTTCTCTGGACAGGTTTTGATAAATCTCACCACATGTTTTACATGGAACTGAAATAGTCTGACAAATATTGTGGATGTGCGGCTGTGTTTCTGTTTCTCTATTTTTGTTTTAGTCTGACAAATGTGTACAGTAATTTTCAAGGTATGACATTCCAACTTGGAATGGTCTTTGCTTCAGTGAGTAGTGTTTACATGTTATAAATGTGGTCACATTTTGTTGGCTTGAGTGCATTATGAGAAGGAAATGTGTTACTGGCACTCTTAGCAGCAAGCTGTGCCAGACAAGAATTACAATACCATTACTACTATGCAAATGAAGCACAACTGGATTTGGTTAGATTTTATAAGTGCATAGCCTTACCTTAATCAAATATTAAAGAAAATACAAAGTTTTACTTCTAGTCTAACAGAAAATTCAACATTGGTCAGACTAAATGGAAAAAAAGATCCTTGTGTATATATACTTTGATTAGTATTCCATCTATGGGTCATCTGCCATCGTGATACTTTTTTCATTTGATAATTGTATGATGCCTCTTGCATTTCAGGGTTAAAGGGGCTATGTCTCATTACATTGCACTAGTTGCGTGAGTCTTATATGGGTTGTCAAGCAAAAACTAACGTATACCTATCCACAGGAGGGGATATGTAGCTGATCACGGGGGGGGGGGGGGGGGGGGGGGTCCTACCGCTGCGACCCCCTTGTGATCTCCAAAAGGGGACCCTGGCTTTCAGTAAGGCGCATGTGTGGTAGACGGCATGCGCTCCATGCATTCTCTATTGGGGCATTGAAGAGGCCCAAATATATCGTAGCCAGCACCTAAACCCAATACACGGGTGCACGCTGCTGTGGCAAGTACAAAACTTAGAGCATTTTTTGATCAAAACGTGTCTTCCCCCCGCCTCCACCGCATGGAGGTGGCCTCATATCGGATGGGACCCTAACATTCACTCACCTCTGGCTGGGTGACGTGCTGGATCCACTAACAACCTAAAACCACCTCCTGTGAAAATAAGGTAGGGGATGCACGGCTACAGAGGGAGCCACTCTCCCAAATTGCATAGCAAAAAAAAAAAAAAAGGAAAGGAAGACTGAATTAACCATTTGAATGTTCTACTGGTAATTCTTTTGTTTGTTTTAAATCTGTTTTGTTTTGTCTATTAACAGGAGTGAAAATTAGTAGTCTGCTGGGTAAAAAAGGGAACCTAGAAAAACTTCAGAGCTACTGGGATGTTGGATACTATATGGGAGCTAGTGTATTAGCAAATGACCACACAAAAGTAATCCAAGCTGCAGAAAAACTATTTAAGATGAAGACACCTGCATGGTAAGCTGTTTTTATAATCTCATGTGATCTTAATTGGTTCCAGACTGCATATGCACTTGTCCTTATTCAACTCTGCAACGGGTCCCCCTGTCTACCTAACTGGTTTGTCTTAGTGTCGAATCTAAGTACCTATAGGTCTTCACTTATATCTTACTCTAGGATGTGGAAGCTTGGCTTGGTTGCTAGAGGGTACCAGGAAATGGATGGCTAAGTGGACCAGGAAACACTGGTGTGTGGCACCAAAGGGATAGGCACAGGTCAATATATAGGATATTGGGAGAATAGCACACCATCACTATGGACTCGGGTAACCATAATAATGGTCAATTAAATTTGGGCAGAGTAGCCTTAAAGCGTACCCATCAGAGCCAACAAAACATTTTTTTTAATATATCACTCAGTACCTAATCCTGACCATGTACACATTTTTATGTGTCTAGAACCTTTTATTTAATTTTTTTTATTACACTTTTAATTCAGCTCACTAGTCTGAATTCCTCCCAAAGGGAGGGGGTGTGGCCTCACTGCAGGTCTCCGCCCCCCCTCCCTCAGTATGCTGTCTGCTCACACCTCCCCTAGCATTAGCAAAACTATAAATCCCAGCTTGTCGTCACTGACAGTAGCGGGACACAAGCTGACAGTGGGAGGATTTTTCCTCCAGCTGTGAGCCCTGCACTCACAGCTGTCAATCAAGGAAGTGTGTCCATGACATAGGTGATGATTCATGGACACAGCAGGACTAGTATGTGTCCAAGCAGACAGGGGGGCAGTTGTTAGAAAGTTTTCTGTATTTCATACTGAAAAAGCCAGTCAAATAAAAGCAATTGCAAAACCTACTGGTTTTGCATGCTTTACAACATATCAAAAGTTTTGATATGTTTGATCTGACAGTGCCCATTTAAAGAGGTAATGCTAAGCAGAGATAGGTAGGGGACAGGTTAAATGTGCACTTGCCCTAGGTGCCAGACAAGGAACAGCAGCAGGAGAGCAAACACCATGGGGAGACAGAGAAGGGCACAGACAGAAACCCGGCAGCGTCCCTACAGGTATATAAACCAATAGGTAATCTATTTTCGTGCAGAATGGTGCATCCATTAAATAGTGGTACCACATTATTGTTGTAATAGATACACAATTGATTAAAATTTGTCATTGTTGTTTTACAGACGTACACATTAAAATATTGAACATATTGTCATCATATAGTTTAGTGAATATTATTTTTTTTGGGTCAAAAACATATTTCTTTATTGTGTGTCAAACAAGTTACAGGATATCCATTAACTAATTCCGATCACTTCTATATTACAATTCCTAAAACCTACAATGTTTGCACCAGTTGTTTAATTTTCTGTTTGCCATTTTTATCCCAGTAACCTACTAGGGGACTATATCAGATGTTAATATAAATCTACATCAAATGTGTTGTCATGTAAAAATAATAAATTTTTATTATAGTAACAATTTATTTATATTTTAGGTACTTGAGCTCTGTGGTAGAGACTATACTGATTTACCAAAAATATAAAAAACCAAACTTGGAGAAACATGTATCCAAACAAGAGCTGGTTGATTTTTGGATGGATTTTCTAGTTGAGTCTACAAATACAGATGTGTCTGTAGTGCGATTCCCAGTAAGTATGTTGCGTGAAAGCTTGATAGCGATAAAAAAATAAACAAAGAGCTAATTCATATGAACATTTTCTATCTACCTGTAGTAACCTAGTCTAAAATAACGAATATTGTCTGCACCCTGACACTTTATAATAATAAATGGCTCAGCTATCAAGAACTTTTCCTGCATAGACGAGCGCATTGTCCGATGCTGTAAAAATAGGTGCGGCCTACCTCATTGGATTAGTCAGAGGCAGCTACTTTCAAGCTAGGAGATTGTCGCACTGTTGCCACATCACCAGTATCAAGCAACGGCAGGGCAAATATAAGGTTATAATATGTCAGTGGCATAGCTTGGGTTGGCAAGCAAGTAGTGTGTGTCCCATTAGATAGATGCCTACAGTAGGTGAATAATTCCCCCTCTATTAGGTAGATGCTCCCATTAAGCAATTTCTCCCAATAGGTCCCCTTTACAAGAAATATTTTAAAACCCACTCCTTGAATATAAAAAAATCCTGTGCTGAGACCGGACACTCTGCATCCTCCACTCTTGTCACAAGGACAGTCTCCTGCAGGCTGGATGTTAAAAAGTGTAGCCTGAAGCATAAGTACCGGTACAGTAGAGAAGCAGGAAGTCCTGTTCACCTTTAGATTCCCTGCTCCTGTACAATACTAAATGGCAATGAGTGTAATGTATGCATTTCCACTCACTTTAGATTCTTAGGGGGTGAGTTAAGCCACCCTCTGTCATATGGTGAAGCAAAAACCTCCGTGGTAGATTTATGTAAGATCTATTCTTAGTGTTGTTACACTAAAGTAAATAGTATTTTAGATCAATATTTGCAGATAGTATAAATATATTCAGTACATTAGTAAAACTGATGTAATACAGACGTGCTTGTAGAACTCTTTATGGACAACCCATTTTTTCTGGATGCAAAAATATTTTTCCTTTTTATGTTCCTGTGATTAGCCTTTAGAATATAATATAATATGATTGTGTATAAATACTACTTTCAGACTAGCAAAAGAGAAAACTTCCACTTACAAACTTTAAATTAGGTAGACCTTAAAATTCCTTCATTTTCATCCTGGAGAAATCCACAGTTTGTTTTGAAAACAAAAGCATCAAATTTCTATTGCATCTGTATTCTGAGATAATGGCCCTCATTTACTATGCTAAAACAGACTAGTTTTTGTCAGGTTATTTCAAGTTATTATGGCGCATAGTGGCCCTGATTTACTATTGTAAACCCGACATGTTTTGTCTGTGCCAACTCTGCATTTTACTGAGAGAACCCGGAAAGGGGCGTGGTCGGCTGGGAAAGGGGTGTGGTCACTGGAAAGGGGCATGTCCCCGACATGTTTACTAGGGTTTCCACAGAAAATGTGGTGGTTCAGAGCATGTGTTAAAAAAGAGAAAAAAGAAAAACATAGGGAAAAGTGCAAAATGAAGGGAAACATTAGTAAATACCGTGGAAAAATATCTGTTTGAAAAAAAAAAATATATATATAAAACACAAAGAAAACTCCACTCCACTCTTAGTAAATCAGGGCCAGTGTGTGATATGACATTGCATTGTAAAAAGCCAAAAAAGGGGCATGTTCTGTCACAAAGGGGTGTAGTCTGCCTGAAAAGGGGTGTGATTTCACAACCGGACCTATTTACTATTGAATTCACAGAAAATTCTATGAATAAACGACTGGAAATGTCCACCTAGAAATAGCTGTTCAGAAAATTTTCCCAACTTGTAAGGGTACGTTCACATGAGCGGACCCACAGGATATTTTACGCTGCATGGTAGCTTTACATGTGCCTGCTTGGAGCGGCAATACGCCATTACGAGCAGACACATTGCAATGTGCGAGTTGCGGCCCATGCGCGGTGTACTGGCACACATCGCGGCCGCATGAGCTAGGCCGAGAGTTGCCTTGAGAGTCGCAGTGTCTGCTCGTAGCGGCAAATTGCCGCTCTGAGCAGGCACATGTAAAGCCACCATGCAGGGGTCCTTCAGCGGGGGATCTGCAGCGTAAAATACGCTGTTGGTCCGCTTGTGTGAACGTACAACAAATCGGTGAAATCCTGCAAGTCTGAAACAACAGTTAACACTAGTAAAAACCTGACACTCCTAGTAAATGAGGACCATTGTGTCTGTATGAAATCAGGCTATTAGGAGTTTAAAAAAGGTTGTAGAGTGTGCCCTTTCTGTTGGAAACACCACAGCTGATTTCCTCAGACAGAACCCCCTCCTTCACAACAACTTATTTTTATCTGTAGCAAGATTTGTCCTGTGTAGTGGCCTGTGTAAAGAGGAGGGTCCCAAATTGGGAAGTGATTCTAGTAACTTAGTCTGAGAGGACTTTTTCATACCAGTGCTTTTTTATTTTAACTAGGTGTTGATCCTTGAACCTACAAAGATCTACCATCCATCCTATCTTTCCATCAACACTGAAGTTGATGAGAAAACAATTTCTATTTGGCATGTGCTTCCTGATGATAAGGTACTTATATGGAATAAGAAAAATTAGTTGCCATTAAAAAGTTGTAGTGTATATATTTAAAATTTCAGTGCTGTTATGTCATTGAATTTAATGGCCATCTGTCAATAATGTATTGTAGTTAACGGTCCAGTGAACAATCTTTAAAAAAAAAAATCACACAAACACTCAGGGCTGTTTACTGTTTAGTGGAAGCTTACTGACCTATATTGTTTTTAACCCATTAAGGACAATGGACGTAAATGTACATCCTGATGCGTTAGAACTTAACACACAGGACATACATTTACCAGACCGGTGCTCGCGTAATGCACGGCAGATCCCGGCTGCTGTCGGCAGCCAGGGACCCACTGGTAATGACGGACATCAGCGATTGCGCTGATATCTGTCATTAACCCCTCAGATGTCATGATCAATACAGATCACGGCATCTGCACCTGCTGCGGCACTGCCGCTGGGATCTGATCATCCAACATGGCGGCTAGAGGTCCCCTTACCTGCTCCGGCCGTCATCCCAGGGTCTTCTCTTGTCTGACATTGAGCAGACCAGAGAAATAGATTGCCGATAATACTGTTCAGAATATGCAATCTAATGATTGCTATAAATTTAGAAAGTAATGTGAAAAAGCCCCTCCCCAATAAAAATGTAAATGTCCCCTTTTTCCTATTTTTTTTTCCACAAAAAGTGTTAAGAAAATAATTTTATAAAAATATTTCGTATCACCACGTGCATAAATGTTCGAACTATCAAAATATAATGTAAAAGATCCTGTATGGTGAACAGTGTAAACGTAAAAAAATTCTGCTTTTTTTGTCACATTTAGAAAAAAATAATAATAATTGAAAGCAATTTAAAAGTTAAATATCGGCACCAATAAAAGCAACAGATCACAGCGCAAAAAAATTAGCCCTCATACTGCCCCATATACGGAAAAATGAGAAAGTTATTGGTGGTCAAAATAGGGCAATTTTAAACATACTAATTTTCTTTAAAAAGTTTGAGCATTTTTTTTAAAGCAGTACAATAATAGAAAAGCATGTAACCATGGATATAATTTTAATCATATTGACTCACAGAATAATGAAAACCTGTCATTTTTACTGTATAGTATACGTATATTATACGAGTGAAAACAAAACCTTGCGAAATTTGCTAAATTTGGGTTTTCTTAAAAATTTCCCCACATAAAGAATATTTTTTTGGTTGCACCATACATTTTATGGAAAAATAAGTGATATAATTACAAAGTACAATTGGTCATGCAAAAAACAAACACTCATATGGGTCTGTGGATGGAACTAAAAAAAAAGATTTTTAGAAGGTGAGGAGGAAATAACAATAATGCAAATATAAAATTGGCTTGGTTAAGGGGTTAATAAGGACTATAAAATCTTACAAATTGCAAAAATCCTTTTTTTTTTTTTTTTAACAGTTTGTAAATAAATTGTTCTTGTCAGTTATACTGAATCACATGTTTTTTGTTTTTTTTTACTTTTTTTTATTGTTTTAGAAAGGATATCATGAGTGGAATTTCTCAGCCTCTTCCATCAGAGGTGTAAGGTATGTTTCAAACTTTTCAAGTAACTTTTTACACTTTGTATATTTAAATAAATGTTGATTAGCAATGATTTTATTAATCTGTGCTAATTTTGTGTTTTGAGTGTTTTCTTCTCTGTTTAGATCCACAACTTTACAAATGTTTTATATTTCAATTTGATCACCTATCCAGTACAGAGGGGATAAATGTTAGATGGAAATACACCCTGTTCCAAATTATTACGCAAATTCTATTTGTGTCACAAAGATTAAATATTTTGTTTTTCAGTTTAAAGGGGTACTCTGGCGCTTAGACATCTTATCCCCTATCCAAAGGACCGCTAAGGACCCCCGTGATCTTGCACGCTGCTACCCGTTAAAATCAGTCCCCGTGTTCGCTCCGGGTCTGATTACTGTCGATCACGGGGCCGGAGCATTGTGACGTCACGGCTCCGCCCCATGTGATGGCACGCTCCGCCCCCTCAATGCAAGCCTATGGGGACTGATTTTAATGGGGTGCGGCGTGCAAAATCACGGGGGTCCCCAGTGGTGGGACCCCCGCGATCAGGCATCTTATCCCCTATCCTTTGGATAAGGGGATAAGATGTCTAAGCGCCGGAGTACCCCTTTAACTCATGGATGGCATTGTCTCTGGTCTCTTTTGATCACTGAAAACAATCTCGGACACCTGTCATAATTAGATTGCCAGGAAAGCCTAATTTAAGGAAAAACTACTAAAGGTGGGTGCTCCACATTATTAAGCAGAGAACCATTTTCAAGCAATATGGGGAAGGAAAAGGATCTCTCTGCTGCCGAAAAGAGTGAAATGGTTCAATGCTTTGGATGAGGTGTGAAAACAGTAGATATTTTACAAAAAACTTAAGCGTGATCATCGCAATATTAAGAGATTTGTAGCTGTTTCAAGCACAGACTGGTTCGTGCAGATAAAGGCACATTGAGGAAGATTTCTACCAGATCCATGCATCGGATCTAGACAGCAGCTGTTAAAATACCATTACATAGCAGAAAACAGATATTTGAAGCTGCTGGTGCTTCTGGAGTCCCACGGACATAAAGGTGTAGAGTGCTCCAGAGTCTTGCAACTGTGCATAAACCTTCTATTCACCCACCACTAACAAACAGAAACGGCTGCATTGGGCAGAAAAATACATGAAGACAAATTTTCAAGCAGTCCTGTTCACTGATGAGTGCCGTGCAACCCTGGATGGTCCAAATGGATGGAGTAGTGGGTGGTTAGTGGATGGCCACCCTGTTTAAACAAGGCTGCGACATCAGCAAGGCGGTGGTGGAGTCATGTTTTGGGCTGGGATCATGGGATGAGAGCTGGTCGGCCCCTTTTGCGTCTCCGAAGGTTTAAAGATGTCCTCTGCAAAGTATATGGAGTTTCTGACTGACCACTTTCTTCCCTGGTACAGAAGGAAGAACTATGCTTTCCATAATAACATCATCTTCATGCATGACTGTGCACCATCTCATGCTGCACAGAATACCTCTGCATCAATGAAGTCATCCTCCCCTGACCTCAGTCCTATTGAGAACCTTTGGAGCATCCTCAAGCAAAAGATCTATGAGGGTGTGAGGCAGTTTACATCCAAACAGCAGCTCTGGGAGGCTATTTTGACGTCTTGCAAACAAATTCAAGCAGAAACTGTCCAAAAGCTCACAAGTTCAATGGATGCAAGACTTGTGAAGCTGCTTTCGAATAAGGGGTCCTATGTTAAAATGTGACGTGACCTGTTAAAATGTTTAAAAAGTTACAATGTAAAAAGTTTGATTGAAATAGCTTTTGATTTCAGTATCATTTGCTGTAAACACAATAAATGACAATTTTCAGTTCTTTACAACTTATGAAGTGTTTTGAAATTTACTGTGTGTAATAATTTGCAACAGTGCTTTGTAAGTTTTTTTTATGTTTAAGAAAAATACTGTTATCATTAGGAGTAGAGATGAGCGTATTTACAGTAAATTCGATTCGTCACGAACTTCTCGGCTCGGCAGTTGAGGACTTATCCTGCATAAATTAGTTCAGCTTTCAGGTGCTCCGGTGGGCTGGAAAAGGTGGATACAGTCCTAGGAAAGAGTCTCCTAGGACTGTATCCACCTTTTCCAGCCCACGGGAGCACCTGAAAGCTGAACTCATTTATGCAGGATAAGTCATCAACTGCCGAGTCGAGAAGTTCGTGACGAATCAAATTTACTGTAAATTCGCTCATCTCTAATTAGGAGGTTTGTTCAATATAATTTGAATTGTACTCTTAATAGTTGATAACATGAGAATTATTGTAACACTCACGTTTCAGAAGACAGGAACCCCGGTGGATGTGGATCTGCTGGACCTGTGTGGCAGATGACTCGGACCGTACCAGGGTGCGGAGTCTAAGGTGCTGCTGGTTTTCACCATGGCACGCCGCAAAGCGGGATGGACTTGCTGCGGCAGGCGGCACCCAGGTCGCTACCCCTGGCACTGCTCGACCACACTGACGGCTGAGGAGATGCGAGGCAGAGGAGGGATAAGACAGCTCATAGTCAGGATAGCAGAAGGTCAGGGCAGGCGGTACAGTAGCGTAGTCAAGAACATAGAAAATGGTCAGTAGGCAGGCGGCAAGGAGCAAGGCCAGGTCAGGGAGCGACGGATCAGATACACGGCAAGGCAATAACAAGAATGCTTTCCCTCAGTCTCAAGGCAACAAAGATCTGGCAGGGAAGTGAGGAGGGTGCAAGAATCAATGAGCCACAGGGGAAATACACTAATGAGCGCACTGGCCCTTTAAATCTTAAGGCCCTTGGGGACGGGGACACGCGCGCCGGAGCAGAGAGGCAAAGGCAGGGGCAGAAGAAGCACCAGGTGAGTGACTGACTGCGGCTCACATTTGGGTGCGTCCCGCGATGAGAGTCCCAGCCCCGCCGGCAGCAGTAGGTAACTGGACCATGCGCTCACTTCCAGAGCGCATAACGTAACACTTTTGCTGACTGTTATTTACATAATTTATTTAGGTAAATGAGAAAAATATAATTTGCATAATAATTTGAAACTGGGTGTAGACCTTAAGAAGCTTCACTGATTGCTAGAACAGAGGGCCTAGTTCTGTGATGAGGAGGAGAATCTGTGCCTGTACCATCCACAACAGGTAGCGGCTGCAACAGACAGAATGATGGTGATTGCACAAAGAGGAGGGCTCCCTGTGACATGATCATAGGCAGCGGTCAAGTCTTGGAACAGTGTTCATGTTGTGGAAAAAGTGGTAAAAAAAAAAAAAGTTGCCACGTGTTTCTGCAGAATTTGAGCCCTGATCACATGGCACAGATCATCGGTAAATACCCCCCTCCAAAAAAAAGAAAAAAAAATACTGAAATAAATGCTTTTAATAACAAATTGGTCATCCTGCAAAAACAAAAACTCAATGCCAGAAAATGCCACAAAAATATTCCTTTAGTTCTAAAGGCAGAAATAAATTGGATCCTGAAGAAGTAATTTTTTTTTTTTCTTAAGCATTCAGGTAGTGATTTAATTGGCTTTTTTTAATTTTTTTTATATGTGTTGGTGATTATAGCGTGTTTAATTTGTTTTACCCATATATCAATCAAATAACCCAACTCCTTTTTTCTTTTTCACTGTATGTTATTTACTTATTTTGCAATCCCCATCAACATACTATAGACAGTTTTTATGAAAAAGGTTGACTGCATTTTATAAACTGAAAAGTTTTACTTATATTGTTCAAGTTGACTTTATGTGATTTGATTTGAATCTAAAATTGGATTCTAACATTTACTCTCGCTTTCTCTCTTTTAAAGCATCTCAAAGTTTGAAGAGAGGTGCTGTTTTCTGTATGTGCTACACAACTCCGATGACTTTCAGATCTACTTTTGTACAGAACTTCACTGTAAAAAGTATGTGTACTATTTCTATGGGAATTTAAAACATCTGGTTTGTTTTACCTTCATTTACTACTAATGGGGTTATCTGGAAATACAGTATTGATAATCTATCCCAAGGATCGATCATATAGTGTCACACGTAACTGATCTGCAGCATATTTTATGTTACAGATTCGCCGATGACCTGACCCAATAGTGTGCCCCCTTCTGTGCCTGTCTGCTCGTAGCAGCAATACGCCCCTATGAGCAGACACACTAGGACCTGCCAGTCCCAGTGCGCACGTGCAGTGTACTCAAACATTGCGGTCACTCCCCCCCCGGCTCCCTGAGCTAAACCAGAATGGTCTCGATGTCTAAGTACACTGCACATGCGCGCAGCGACTTGCAGGCCCCTGTGTGTCTGCTCATAGAGGCAGATGGCTGCTACGAGTAGAAAGGCACAGCAGGAGGCACACTATAGGATCGGGTCATCGGCGGATCCACAGCGTAAAATTACGCTACGGATCCGTTGTGTGACGCTACCCTTATAACTCATACTAAATGTTTTCATCTGTGGCTGTCTGGGTGCTGAAACCTCCACCAGTCTTTAGAACCTACGGTTAAAGGGCATGGCTGAGTGCTGTTTCTCCCCACTGTCTCGCTCTCACAAATGATGTGCTCTATAGAGTTACTATAGAAAGCACAAAGCGGTGGTGACATTTCAAACATTTTCTAAAATGACATTTACACTAGCAAAAACTGGGGGGCATATGACTGGTGCTTTGCACCTTAGGTCCAATAAAGGTGATATTTCCAGCACATATACCTCATGACACCCTAATGTGGGGGAGAGGGCTTGTGCCTTGCACCAGCAGGAGAGATTTCTTATGTTTCACAGAACCGCTCCTTGCCACAATACTTCCACACTTCACAAGCTTCTTAAAACCATCTATGGTGTCCTTGCCCTCCTTCCTCTTCTGCCTCTCTCTGGCTCACTTTTAGTTATTAGAGTTTTTTACAGACCCCTTGATTTCCATAACTGAGCTTCTACATATCCTAAGAAATGCCTTTAAAATGTAGATAGTGACAGCAGTTGATTCCTTTACCAGACAAATTCGACATTGCCAAACTCACTGTTTAAATTAGAGCTTCACGTGGATTTAGTAGCACATTGCTTGGATTTAAGACAAGGGTAAGCAGGGGACACAAATTGAGACCCTTGAACTTGAACTGTAATAGATTCCATGAAGCAAATCTTCAAATTTGGAGACTTCCTGAAAACATTACCTATACTGAAGATACAGTGATGAATCTTTTTACAGGACTATTGCCACAAATTGATCAAGTTATTCTACACCTTACAAGAATACACAGAGTACTAGATAGATCCAGATTTCAACACACCCAGAAATGTGATTGTCTCTTGAATCCTCATAATTAAACTTAAAGGATAAGTCTCATGCTAGAAAACGTATCCCCTATGCAAGGTTTTAGATTGCGGGACGTCCGAGCGCTGGGGCCCCCGCAATCTACTGTACGGAGCCCCTGTGCTTTAGCACAGGAGCGCGTCACGACCCCCACCCGAAGCTGAGGCTGACACGCCCCCTCCATATAGCGCTCTGGGAGAGCCAAAGGTTGCTGAAAGGCTCTCCCATAGAACTATATGGAGGGGGCGCGGTGGCCACTTGGGGTGGGGGTCGTGACATGCTCCTGTGCTAAAGCACAGGGGCTCGATGCAGGAGGTCGCGGGGGGCCCCCATCTCCTTCGTATAGGGGATACGTTTTCTAGCATGAGACTTATCCTTTAAGTTGCCCCTTAATTCCTGGAACACAAGGCACAGTTCACATTTTTAATATATGTCTATCAATGCTTACATGTTGCCAAACCCTTTGGCTGTTGACACAGGCGCTTTTATCTGCTTAATTTAGATGTAGATTGAAATTTTTCTTCTTTTTCAACAAATACTTCATGTTCAGTAAAGTTTTTTTTTTTTTTTTTTATAAAAATCGAAATCAAAGAGCAGGCATACTTTTCTAGATTAAAACACAACTCCAAACTAAAACACTATTTCAATAACACACTAAAACATCACTTCCACAACAGTGAAACTTTTGACACCCCCATGTGTAATGTTCATTACTTTTTGGTTTAGTTTTTGTTTTCTTTTTTTTCCCCCTTTTACCAATATTTCAGATAAATAAAAGGAACAAGAGGCGCTTCCACCAGACCCCTCTGTCCGCCACTGACACCTCTGTTCCTTCAAATACTGGAGACTGGTAACAAGTGAGCCAAAAATCGACTTTCCTGAAATGGTTGTGTTAATCCTGATACAACCCGTATCAAAACATGAAGATATAGGGCTGCAGCTACTTCCTCCAGCACACTCCGAGGGCCTGATACATAGAAATAGAAATCCAACTCCAAACTCCACCAAACAAAGAGGATCCACGTGCGCTGCCCACCATATACTAAAATGGTAAACTAAAGAGCCAGTAGGGATTTATAAAAATTCAAGAATATAAAAAAGTGTACAGCGCGTTTCGAAGCCAGAATGGCTTCTTTCTCAAGTACGATACAAATGAAGATGCTGCAGGTATAAATACACCTCCACCCCCACAGACTATCACATGACCGGAAATGCAGTACAGTATATAAAATTCAACATATAAAATAGACATTAAAAAAAATGATAAAAAATATTACATACAAGTTCACATGGCATTATAAATAATGAGCTGCAATTATATGATGATCACCCTATACACAGACCAAATAAACCGCACAAAAAAACACTATGTGAACAGATAAACAAAATTTCATTAAAAAAAACAGTGTCCATGAGGCACCTTTTATAGTGGTGCGTTCAATTACTTAACTGAGGCCATCCGGAATTAAAGTATTAAACATGAAGCTCCAGTATGACTCCCTACTAAGAGTTTGGAACCTATTCGTTATTTCTAATTGTATAGATTCAATGATCGATATATGTAAGACATTAATATTTCCATCATGTTTCAAACATACGTTCCAAATGTTGGAAACATGATGGAAATATTAATACTTTAATTCCGGATGGCCTCAATGAAGTCATTGAATGCACCACTATTTAGGTGCCTCGTGGACACTGGGGAAGATTTATCAAAACCTGTCCAAAGGAAAAGTTGCTGAGTTGCCCATAGCAACCAATCAGAATGTTTCTTTCATTTTTCAGAGCCCTTTTCAAATATGAAAGAAGGAATCTGGTTGCTATGGGCAACTCAGCAACTTTTCCTCTATACTGGTTTTGATAAATCCCCCAACTGTGTTTTTTGTTTTGTTGTAAACAGATTTGTTTCTGTTCATATATTGTGTATTTTTGTGTGGTTTATTTGGTCTGTTTATAGGGTGGTTATCGTATAATTGCAGCTCCTTATTTATAATGCCATGTGAACTTGTATGTAATATCATTTTTTATGATGTTTTTTAATGTCTTTACTTTACTTTATTTTTGTACGTTGAATTTTGTATACTGCATTTCCGGTCACGTGATAGTCTGTGGGGGTGGGTGTGTACATATACCTCCAGCATCTTCATTTTTATTGTACTTGAGAAAGAAGCCAATCTGGCTTCAAAACGCATTGTACGTTTTTAATATTCTTACATTTTTAAATAAATCCCTACTGGTTCATTAGTTTACAATTTTAGTATATGGAGGGCAACCCACGTGGATTCCCCTTGTTTGGTGGAGTTTGGAGTTAGACTAAAATTTTACACCTTGAATAAGTTCTATGTGGAATTCAGAGTTTACACCTTGCAGATGTCTTCAACTACATTCAGCTATGTAATGCTTCCCAATGTGCTTTAATTTGTTAACCTTCCGGGGGAAAGGGGGGTAAATAGTATTTGACACTGTACAGCTTAATAATGTCCATACAGTTATGTCCGTATGTGTGTTTTGGTTCTTCTTGCTCAATTCTATGTTCCATGTTCCGTGCTCTGGTTCTCCTGCAATTTTCCGCTGTATTTTCTGCTCCAGGGTCGACTTGGAGCATGGGCAGAGCTTCTTGACAGCAGCGGTGATATCACAATATTCCGCCCATGCTCCAAGTCAGCCCTGGAATAGAAGATACGGCGGAATACTGTGGAAGAACCAGAGCATGGAACTGGACCAGGTAAGTATGGTTGTCATCAGTGTCACCTGCACTACCGGTCTGTCCCGACCGGTTAGTGCAGGTGAAACTGGTGACAGACTTCCTTTAAAGAAGAACGGTCATCCTGTTCACCCACACTAAACCCAATACACCGGGTTATGCTGTGGGTGAACAGGAGACAGATGAGGGGTCACTAACGGCTATACGTACATGCACTCCGGAGATCTGTCCCTCTGAAGATATACTGAATTCACTTAAATATCATAATGAAGTTAGGTTAAAGGAAAACGGTCATCCTGTTCACCCACACTAAACCCAATACACCGGGTTATAATGTGGGTGACCAGGAGACTGATGAGGGGGTCACTGACTGCACTACGGAGATCTGTCCCACCAAAGATCTGCTTCCATCTTCCGTGAATTGCGCACTTGAGGCGGGCCCGTTGGCTCAATTTGAATATTCATTGTCGTTGGTCACGTGAGCGATTAGTCGGCTCAGCATTCCTGTCACCCGAAATAATGACTATTCAAATTCATTCGGTGGGCCCTCCTCCAGCTCGCAATTCACGGAAGATGGAAGCAGATCTTTGGAGGGACAGATCACCGTAGTGCAGGTACCTATAGCAGTCAGTGACCCCTCATCAGTCTCCTGGTCACCCACACTATAACCCAGTGTATTGGGTTTAGTGTGGGTGAACAGGATGACAGTTTTCCTTTAACATAACTTCATTGTGATATTTAAAGGACCTGCCCGGGGCGCACTTTTCTCATTTTATCCCGTCCGGGCTGCAAAATAAAAGAAAACAAACTTTCTCTTACCTGCCTACGATCCCCCGGTGCTCCGGTACAGGTGTTCGTTCCCCGGGCTGTATTCTTCTTACTTCCTGTTAGCCCGACACGTCACACGGAGCTTCAGCCTATCACCGGCCGCAGCGATGTCCCGCCTCAACTGGTGATAGGCTGAAGCTCCGTGTGACGTGCTGGGCTAACGGGAAGTAAGAATACAGCCCGGGGACCGAACACCTGTACCAGAGCTCCGGGTACTCGTTGGCAGGTAAGAGAAAGTTTGTTTTCTTTTTTTTGCAGCCCGTACGGGATAAAATTAGAAAAGTGCTCGCCGGACGTGTCCTTTAAGTGAATTCAGGCTACTAGATATGTCTCCAGAGAGCTTTTTTTTTTATTCGAATATATCAACTTACTCACAGTATACTCAAATGAACCGATACAGGGATGTGTTGTTTGCCAAAGACAAATGTTTCACAGTAGCAAATCAACTATTAAAACTTAACTATTAAAGGAAATCTGTCATCAGAATCACCTGCACTAAACCTGTTACACAGGCTTGTAGTGCGGGTGATCCTGATTAAAACGCTCCTTACCTGGTTAAAAATGGTTCAGCGGTTCTTCAGATATCTTTATTTTTAGTTTTCTGTTATTCCCTGGCTTGGGACTCAGTGGGAGGTGTTATCATCTGGGACTCGGCCCCACGTCATTCTAGCTGGGCGGAGCAGCCGCCCGGCTCATGAATATTCATGAACTTATCCTCGCGGCCCTCCCCACCAGACCTAGAAAAAGGAGCTAGACTACGAGGATAAGTTCATGAATATTCATGAGCCGGGCCGAGTCATGACGTGTGGCCGAGTCCCAGATTATAACACCTCCCACTGAGTCCCAAGCCAGGGAATAACAGAAAACTAAAAATAAAGATATCTGAAGAACCGCTGAACCGTTTTTAACCAGGTAAGGAGCGTTTTAATCAGGATCACCCCGCACTACAAGCCTGTGTAACAGGTTTAGTGCGGGTGATTCTGATGACAGATTTCCTTTAAATTAGCCAATAAAAAATAATACTCGTAGAATAAACACAAATGTGACCCGAAATATTGATATCAAAATCGCAAAGCAACCCCAGAAACTTGAATCAGATTGCAAACCTCTGATATACGTAGAGGAGCAACAATATAAATGTCCAAGTGCTAACGCGTTTCACCCGCACTGTGCTATGCGGGATCGTCTGGGGACATAGCTCTGGTGAAAAAAGAAATATCTGGATACCAAGTTACTTGAAAATGTAAGATAGGTCAGATACACAAAGCAGACTTATCCAAAGCACCACTGTGAAAATCATATCATGCTCCCTAATGGAGACCAAATATCTTATAGGGGTACTCCGGTGGAAAAGTTTTTTTAAATCAACAGGTGCCAGAAAGTTGAACAGATTTGTAAATTACTTCTATTAAAAAATCTTAATCCTTCCAGTGCTTATTAGCTGCTGAATACTACGGAGGAAATTATTTTCTTTTTGGAACACAGAGCTCTCTGCTGACATCACGAGCACAGTGCTCTCTGCTGACATCTCTGTCCATTTTAAGAACTGTCCAGATTAGGAGAAAATCCCCTTAGCAAACATATGCTGCTCTGGACAGTTCCTAAAATGGACAGATATGTCAGCAGAGAGCACTGTGCTCATGATGTCAGCAGAGAGCTCTGTGTTCCAAAATGAAAAGCATTTACTCTGTAGTATTCAGCAGCTAATAAGTACTGGAAGGATTAAGATTTTTTAATAGAAGTAATTTACAAATCTGTTTAACTTACTGGCACCAGTTGATTAAAAAAAAAAAAAAGTTTTCCACCAGAGTACCCCTTTAACCCCTTAAGGACCCAGCCTTTTTTTTTTAACATCTGACCACTGTCACTTAAAGCATTAATAACTCTGGGATGCTTTTACTTTTCATTCTGATTCAGAGATAGTTTTTTCGTGACATATTCTACTATGGTAGTGGTAAAATTTTGTCGATACTTGCATCATTTCTTGGTGAAAAATTCCAAAATTTGATGAAGAAAATTTTAAATGTTTGCATTTTTTTTTTTTTACTTTGAAGCTCTCTGCTCATAAGGAAAATGGATATTCTAAATAAATTATATATTGATTCACTTATACAATATGTCTACTTTGTTTGCATCATAAAGTTGACATGTTTTTACTTTTGGAGGACATCAGAGGGCTTCAAAGTTAAGCAGCAATTTTCCAATTTTTCCCAAAATTTTCAAAATCTGAATTTTTCAGGGACCAGTTCAGTTTTGAAGTGGATTTAAATGGCCTTCATATTAGAAATACCCCACAAATGACCCAATTATAAAAACTGCACCCCTCAAAGTATCCATAATGACATTCAGTAAGTGTGTTAACCCTTTAGGTGTTTCACAGAAATAGCAGCAAAGTGAAGGAGAAAATTCAAAATCTTCATTTTTTTACACTCTCATTTTCTTGTAGACCCAGTTTTTGAATTTTTACAAGTGGCAATAGGAGAAAAAGCCAAAATGTAACCCAATTTCTCTCGAGTAAGGAAATGCCTCATGTGTATGTCAAGTGTTCATTGGGCGCACTAGAGGGCTCAGAAGGGAAGGAGCGACAATGGGATTTTGGAGAGTGAATGTTGCTGAAATGGTTTTTGGGGGGCATGTCACATTTAGAAAGCCCCCTATGGTGCCAGAACAGCAAAGAATACCCACATGGCATACTATTTTGGAAACTACACCCCTTAAGGAACGTAACAAGGGGTACAGTGAGCCTTAACTACCCACAGGTGTTTGATGACTTTTTGTTAAAGTTGGATGTGTAAATGAAAAACTAAAATGCAGTTTTTTCCCTAAGTTTTACATTTTTTACAAGGGGTAATAGGAGAAAATTACCCCCAAATTTGTAACCCTATTTCTCCTGAGTATGGAAATACCCAATGTGTGGACATCAAGTGCTCTGCTGGCAAACTACAATGCTCAGAAGAGGAGTGCCATTGAGCTTTTGGAAAGAGAATTCGTTTGGAATGGCAGTCAGGGGCCATGTGCGTTTACAAAGTCCCTCGTGCTGCCAGAAAAATTTAATTTTTCATTTTCACGGACCACTGTTCCAAACATCTGTCAGACACCTGGTGGGTGTAAATGCTCACTGTACCCCTTATTACATTACATGAGGGGTGTAGTTTCCAAAATGGGGTCACGTGGGGGGGGGGGGGGGTCCATTGTTCTGGCACTATGGGGGCTTTGTAAACACATGTGGCCTTCAATTCCGGACAAATTTTTCTCTTCAAAATCCCAATTGCGCTCCTTCTCTTCTGAGCACTGTAGTTCGCCCGCAGAGCACTTTACATCCACATATGGGGTATGGTCTTACTCAGAAGAAATGGGGTTACAAATTTTGGGGGGCTTTTTTCTTATTTTCCCTTGTGAAAATAAAAAATTTAGGGTAACACCAGCATTTTTAGTGAAATTTTTTTTTTTCATTTTCCCATCCAACTTTGTGAAACACATGTGGGGTGTTAAGGCTCACTATACCCCTTGTCACGTTCCGTGGGGGGTGTAGTTTCCAAAATGAGGTCACATGTGGGTATTTTTTTGCGTTTGTCAGAAGCGCTGTAAAATCAGCCACACCTGTGCAAATCAGCAATTTAGGCCTCAAATGTACATGGTGCACTTTCACTCCTGAGCCTTGTTGAGCACCCACAGAGCATTTTATGCCCAAATATGGGGTATTTCCGTTCTCAGGAGAAATTGCGTCAAAATTTTGGGGGTCTTTTTTTTTCCTTTTACTGCTTGGGAAAATAAAAATTGTGGGGCAACACCAGCATGTTGGTGTACATTCTTTTTTTTTTTTTACACTAACAAGTTGGTGTAGCCCCCAACTTTTCCTTTTCATAAGGGGTAAAAGGAGAAAAAGCCCCCAAAATTTGTAGTGCAATTTCTCCCGAGTACGGAAATACCCCATATGTGGCCCTAAACCGTTTCCTTGAAATACGACATGGCTCCGAAGTGAGAGAGCGCCATGCTCATTTGAGGACTAAATTAGGGATTGCATAGGGGTGGACATGGGGGTATTCTACGCCAGTGATTCCCAAACAGGGTGCCTCCAGCTGTTGCTAAACTCCCTGCATGCCTGGACAGTCAGTGGCTGTCCAGAAATGCTGGGAGTTGTTGTTTTGCAACAGCTCGAGGCTCCGTTTTGGAAACGCTGCCATACAATACGTTTTTCATTTTTATTGGGGGGGGGGGGGGCGACAGTGTAAGGGGATGTTTATGTAGTGTTTTACCCTTTATTTTGTGTTAGTGTAGTGAAGTGTTTTTAGAGTACATTCGCACTGGCGGGTTAGGGTGAGTTTCCCGCTAGGAGTTTACTTTTTGGGCATGCTGGGATTTGCAGTTTTGCAACATCTGGAGAGCTACAGAGAAACCACTGCACAGTGATCTCCAAACTGTAACCCACCAGATGTTGCAAAACTACTAATCCCAGCATGCCCAGACAGCAAACAGCTGTTTGGGCATGCTAGGAGTTGTAGTTTTTCAAGATCTGGAGGGATACAGTTTAGAGACCACTGTGCAGTGGTTTCTCTGTAGCTCTCTAGATGTTGCAAAACTACATATTCCAGCATGCCCATACAGCTGTCTGGGCATGCTGGGAGTTGTAGTTTTGCAACATCTGGAGGGCTACAGTGTAAAGACCACTGTATAGTGGTCTCAGACTGTAGACCTCCAGATGTTGCTAGGCAACTTACCGGCTTTCGTACGATCCAGGGAGCCGTCCTCTTCTGCCGCACGACATTGCCGCCCGCCGATCACCGTCGCCTGCCGATCACCGTCGCCCGCTGCCTCCGGACAGTTAAGTGGATCTTCGGCGCCCGGTCCCCTTCAGTTCCCCGTTCTGCCCCGCCTATTGTAGGTGGGCAGGATGGGGAAAACTAAAGTTAAACCCCCCCCGCCCCCGACTGCTATTGATCAATATCAGCAGTCACCCCGGTCTGGTCCCCGCCCGGCGCGCGGCAGGGACCGAAATTCCCACGGGCATATGGATACGTCCTGGGTCCGTAAGTACCAGAAAGCCAGGGCGTATCCATATGCCCTAGGTCCTTAAGGGGTTAATATAAAAACTTAAGTAGATAGAAGTTATGAATATCCACCATTACTAGCAGCACATCCTATTCCACATCTCGGGATGCAATGAGTGGCCCTATCATGGGTCGTGGTTCTTACTTATCAGTTTCAATTGTGTGGCCTGTCTCTGATGTCCACCTGGATTAATTTCAGGCATCTTAACCTTATTGTTAATATATGTAATGGTGGATATTCATGACATAAGAGATTTGGTCTCCATTAGTTAGCATGATCTGATGTTCACAGTGGGGCTTTGGATACGTCTGCTTTGTGTATCCTACCTATCTTACATTTTCAAGTAACTTAGATCGGGGATAAAAATAAATATCTGGATACCATGTCCCCTGAGGATCCCGCATAGCACAGTGCGGGTGAAACTCGTTGAGCTTGGCAATTTCTATTGTTGCTCCTTTACGTATATGAGGTTAGCAATCTGATTTAATTGTCTGGGGTTGCTTTGTGATTTTGATTTCGATATTTTCCTGAATAGTTTATTTTTTTTGTTTTATTTCCATGTTCATTCCTTATGGCTCCATTATAGCAGGTCTATTATGGACATGCTGTATTGCATCATGTTTTTGATTTTTGCAAACCAAATAAAATATGTATTAATGACGATTCTATAAAAAAAAACAGAAGGATTAAACTACCTAAAATGAAGTATTTTTTTGATAGATTTTGACATGATATGACTATATTTACTTTCGTTTAGGTTTTTTGATATGGTGAATAGCATCACTGAAGAAAATGGAAAAAACACTGATGAAGTAGATTGTGACGGAGATTCCTTGGAAGTAAGAAACTTATTAACACACAGTTTGACACAGTAGTAACATTGGGTCCTTGGGCTAAGTGAAAGGGTTCTGTAACTGTCACAAAAGGCCATTTGTTACAAGCTAAAACTGTCCTGATCACATCCTTCTTATATAGATGCAGGGGATATTACAGTCAAGCTCTTGGCTGGATTTAGATTGAATATGCATGTTTCTATGTTTTTATACCTGGCAGACAGGTGCCTGATCAATCTCGTAGATTCATAGATCTGATCTCCCTTATGCACTCTTCTTGAGATGATGGCTCCCTTTTCTGAACAGGCCTTCTCCTTTCATTGGACCTGAGGAAACCTAAATTGGGAATATCTGTGCTCTGTTTTGGAGCAAAGGGCTTTTCGATCGTCTTTCGTGACATTGTTGAAAACGTAATATGCATCCCCAATAGCTAAAATCAATATCAGGGGATATGAATCAGACACCATTCTGATTGGGTGGGGGATGAGGCAGGGATGTCCACTCTCCCTGATCCTATTTGCACTAGCCATTGAGCCTCTGGTGGCCATGATTTGGGGTTCACCAACTATTTTGGGCATTTGGGCAGGAGAACATAAGGAGGGAGATTTATCAAAACCTGTCCACAGAAAGTGTTGTCCAGTTGCCCATAGCAACCAATCATATTGCTGCTTACATTTTTTAGCAAGGCCTCTGCAAAATGAAAGAAGTGATCTGATTGGTTGCTATGGGCAACTTGCCAACTTTTCCTTTGCATGGGTTTTGATCAATCTCCCCCAAGGTGGTCCTTATCGCTGATGACCTCCTTTTGGCTCTAGCTCCCCCCCCCCCCCCCTCTCCTCCTAATCTTCCAACCTACATTGTTTGCTACACCAATTATCTGATGTTTCTGGCCTAGAATTTAATTCATCTAGGTTCGAGGCTCTAAATGTTAGACTGCCAGAATGAACAGTTAAGCTACTTGAAGTAAAGGAATACTCCAGCTTAGTGAAATTTCCTATCCAAAGGACCACCCGCAATCTCCTTCCTGGCACCCCGCTCTCTGTTCATGTATCTCCGGCTCTCCCATAGTGGTGCATGGAGGGAGCACATTGGTCACCGTTTTGGGGCACTGGGCACGGGATGGCGCGAGGTCCTAGCAGTCAAACCCCTCGCAATCAGACACTTATATTGTATACATTTTTCTAAACTGAAGTTTAGTTTCTGCTGCAGATAAGATAAACTGCCCTACCTGAGAATAATAATGACTCCTACTGTGTCTTCTCTATGTTCAGCTATGATTAGGGATGACCTGAATGCCTGGTCTCATTTGAAATTATTTTGGCTTGGTAGAGTTGACTCTGTGAAAATGAAAATTTTGCAACATTTCATTCTCTTCCACTCGTTAAACTAATTCCAGCTCTAGTTTGTTTACAGCAGTATCTCCTAAAGTTTGTTTGGGTCACACAGAGTAGATGAGTGAGCAATGCTTAATAGACCCCTCACCTCCTGGGAGGCTTTGGAATGCCCCATCTTAAGAAATACTACCAAGAAGCTAGGATTGCTTCAGGTTTTTCAGGTTCGTGCGGCCTTAGGGTGGGTTCACACTACGTTTTCTCCCATACGGGAGCGCATACGGCAGGGGGGAGCTAAAACCTCGCGCTCCCGTATGCCTTCGTATGCACTCCCGTGTGTCATTCATTTCAATGAGCCGGCCGGAGTGAAACGTTCGGTCCGGTCGGCTCATTTTTGCGCCGTATGCACTTTTACGACCGGACCTCAAACCGTGGTTGACCACAGTTTTAGGTCCGGGGGAAAAGCGCATACGGCGCAAAAATTAGCCGACCGGACCGAACGTTTCACTCCGGGCCTGCTCATTGAAATGAATGACACACGGGAGCGCATACGGGAGCGCAAGGTTTTAGCTCCCCCCTGCCGTATGCGCTCCCGTATGGGAGAAAACGTAGTGTGAACCCAGCCTTACATGGGTTGAAGCTCTGGCGGTCCCTACATGCACCATTACTCTACTTAAGTGTATTCCTTCTGGATGCAAACCCCCAATACTGTGTCCAACACTGTTACAAACCCTCACATGCTGGGATGGCCTTCAGAACTGCTTTTCTTTGCAGCCACCACACATTTTGGCAGCCCCAATATTACAAAACCCAAACTTTCCTCCAGACATAGTGTCCCTGGTGTTTTCCTGGTGGAACAACAAGGAATTTGTTTGCATAGACGGTTTCATCGATAGACTGGGTATTAACTTCCTAACTCATTTTTGTACCTTATATTTCCTTCCTGACTCGAAGTTGTTTCACTTCCAACAAATATCATATTTTTTGGCTGATCTAAAGAAAGCTACTGCAGATATAACCTGTTGCACGCTGTATGACACTTTTTTTGTCCATTCCTCAGATTGTAACGTTTTTTTTTTTTTTATAGCTGTCTATAGGGATTGAAGTATGTCCTCCTACAAATTCCCTTGTTCCCATGTTAGCCTGGAATCTGACTTCGGGCAGACATTTAAACCTAAAACATGAGCTTAAAGGGTTACTCCGCTCCCCAGCATCCGGAACTCAATGTTCCGAACGCTAGGTGCAGGCTTCAGTGTTCACGCCCGCCTTTCTTGATATAACGCCCCGCCCTGTGACATAACGCCCCCCACCCTCCCCCAAATGAAAATCTATGGAAAGGGGGCCTTGACTGCAGTCACGCCCCCTCCCATAGACTTGCATTGAGGGGGCGGGACGTGGTAGGGCGTGATGTCACAAGGGGGCGGACGTGAACACAGAAGCCCGCACCCAGCTTTCGAAACATTGAGTTCGGTGCTGGGGAAGCGGAGTAACCCTTTAAATGGCTGACTACTTCTGTACTCTCTATTAATGTAAAACTGCAAGAAGTGGGCTGGAAGATCTTACTTAGACGGCATCTAATTCCCACCAGAGTCAATGGGATTTTTCCATCAGCCTCTCCCTATTGCTTTTGTAGTTGTCAGAATAGAGGCACCATGCTTCCTATATGGTGGGACTACTTCCATGTGTGACACTTTTGGATCCATATCTATCTCTTAATCTACTGTCACAGGCGTTCTACTTTGGAAGCAACTGGAGCAAGCACTGTTGAATGCACCAATATCGTACTGGAGACATCTTGGGCATTTGGAGACCTACTTATCTTATGTTCCTGGCTGCCAAGATTGCCATCGCTATGATTTGGAAAACTCAATCAATCCCTTTACAATTGGTCAAATTAAAGTTAAATTGGATAATTGTCAATGATAAATTACATAGTATCCTCACAGATTCTCAAAAAACTTATGATTCTACTTGGCAGCCATGGATAAACCTATTCAGAAGTTTCCCACTAATCTCCTTTTGTTCTTTACATTTTTCTTTCACAGATGTGTAGGATTCTTTTCCCTCTTAGCCATTCTTGTTTGTCTTTTCTTATGTTTATATCGCTACCCTATTACTCTGCTGGAATGCCAGGAAGTTTCGAGTTTTGTACTTAACGCACCAGGACGTACATTTACGTCCTGTACATGACCACGAGCATCTGAGTGATGCTAAAGTCATGCGCGGCAGTTCCTATCACCAGCCAGGGACCCAGCTGGTAATAGCTGACATGGCGATCGCGCGGATGTCTGCCATTAGCCCCTCAGATGCCGTGATCAATAGAGATCATGGCATCTGCGGGAGTGCGGTCAGAAAAATGCATGGTCAAATTGCCCGCAGCGCTGCTGTGGCAATCCGATTATCTGTAATGGTGGATGGAGAACTGCTTTTTACTTGAGGGGTTGAAACACAGTTTAATGGAAACTTGCACAGCTTCTATTTATATGATTAAAAAAAATGTTTATTGGAACAAAACCTCCTTTAACCACACACATTCTTTTTATTAGCTGCTAAGAAGCAGGAATTTTTGGTATTACGATCTCATAGTTTTGTAGCCTAATTCTTTAACGTGAGTAACATTTGTATCAACAGTTATTTGCACTGATGACATTAACACGTGTAAATTAATTACCTTTAATTATAGGGAAGGCGACAGGCTGTTCACCTGCATTAAACCCAATGGCCGACATCTATCATTGCCTTTAGGCTAAGTTTCTTCTTGTGTTTTTGCGCAGCATTTTTTGGGTAGAAAAAAAACGCAAGAAAAACATCAGTGCAATTTCCTGCGCCTGGCATTTTTTCTGGCAATTTTTCATTTGTGTGGAAATTGCACATTGGCAGTTTTTTTGGTCCCTAAAATTTGTTGGGTACCAAAAAAAAGGATGCAGCAGTGATGGAAAACATTTTATTAAACGAAATGTATATATTTTATAACCAATTTTTTTTTTTAATAAAGTGTGTGTGTTTCACTTTTTTTCTAAAATTTTTTATAATTTTTTTTAGGTAGTACTACTACTCTCAGCATGGAACAGGCTGTTCCATGATGGGAGTAGTAGTACCTGTACTATAGACATATTGCCCTGGGTGTCAGTCCGGACACCCTATGTGATCATCCATAATATAGCAGAGATGGAGAGGCTGTATACAGCTGTACTCCGGCCACTCACTCATTCATATTTTCCGCCCAGAGCTGTGATTGGCCGGATGGTTGCCGCCAATCACAGCTCTGAGGGAAATATGAATGAGTGAGTGGCCGAGTATAGTGCAGAGATGCGAGCGATGTATACAGCCTCTCTTCTATAGACAGGACGATCACAGCGGATGTCAGGAGTGATAGCCGCTATGATCTTTTTTTAACTGCAAGTACTACTACTCCCAACATAGAGCACACTCTGCTCCATGCTCGGAGCTGTAGTACTTGCATTAATAGACTGATCACAGTGAGTGTCCCGCTGCGATCTGTCTATTAATGCAGGTACTACAGCTCCCACCATGAAGCAGAGTGTGCTCCATGTTGGGAGTAGTAGTACCTGCAGTTAAGGAAAGATCACAGCGGATGTCACTACTGGCACCCGCTGGGATCCTCCTGTATAATGTATAGATGCGGCTGCTCTTCTATGGTCCCCTGCACGGCCGTATATATACACATATTCCTGTAGTGTAGTCAGAATGAGTACCTTCTGTAGATTGCGCTGATAGCCGGACGAGTCCCAGTCCCTGGGCAGAGGGTGCGCTGCTAGAGACTCGGCCGTCTCAGACGTGCAGCGGTAGCAGTGGGCTCAGTCTGTGGATACTGCAGCGGTTCTCTGTTGTATTCTTGTGGAAAAGGTTGATGTGGCACTTGGATTGTTTGTGGTTGAAGCTGGATGCGTTTCAGTTCCTCCTTAGGCTTACATATGTTTAGCTGCTGAAGAAAGGTCCGAAGGAGGACCTGAAACGCGTTCAGCTTCAACCACAAACAATCCAAGTGCCACGTCAACCTTTTCCACAAGAATACAACGGAGAAACGCTGCAGTATCCACTGACTGAGCCCACTACTGCCGCTGCACATCTGAGATGGCCGAGTCTCTAACATTATATACTGAAATAAACATACGTTATCCTAATATTCACGACTCTGAGCCCCAATTTCTGTATTCTATTTCAAATTTTTTGGCACCGTGGGTATAGGTGTTATTTGGGCAGCTAGAGTCTCAGGTTGCCAGGTCAATAGGAGCCTCTCTATCACTCTTTTTTTTCTTGTTAAATTCCTATTTCCCACAGAGAGCTGTGATTGGCTGGAACCATCTGGCCAATCACAGCTCTCTGCGGGAAATATGAATAGGTGTATATATAAGTCAGGGCAGGGGAACATAGAAGAGCAGCCGGCCGCATCTATACATTATATAGGGGGATCGCAACAGGCGATCTGTCAATTAGTACAGGTACTACTACTCCCATCATGGAACATTGTGTTCCATGCTGGGAGTAGTAGTACTACCTAAAAAAAATTAATAAAATAAAGGAAAAAAAAGTGAAAAACACACACACACTACATTTTTATTATTGTCTGCTACATTTTTAGGTCCCCGCCCGCCCACATAAATTGATCCCTGTTTAAAAAATAATAAAAATGTTGTTATAAAACATACATTTCGTTGGATACAAATTTTTCCTTCACTACTGTATCTTTTTATTTACATTTTTTTTATGGTACCCTAGGAAATTTTATTTAAAAAAAAAGGTATCTCCATCACTTTTTTGGATCGCTAAAGTCCAAAAAAGAATAAAAACTGCCTGAAAAAATGCCACAGTTAAAACCCACATCGTTTTTCTTGACGTTTTTTCACTCCCAAAGACTTCTATGGGAGGAAAACACCACGATTTTGAATAAAAAATCGCCAGTGGCTCAACATGCTGCGATTACCAAGGATCTGAAAAACGCCAAAAAAGAGTGAAAAAACATTAAAAGGATTTAAAAAATGCCAAAGTGAAAAACGCCAAGTGGAATAAGAATTTTGCGATTTCTCATTGATTTACAGCTAACTCTTGACGCAGCGTTTTTTGGCCATGCTGCAGAACTGGCGTTTTTCTTGGCGTTTTTACCCCCCCAAAAAAGGAGAAACTTGGCCTTAGACTGTTTGTTTTTTGTGTCTAGAAAAGGTGCAAATAATGCGCAAGCAGGGTTTATTTGCGCCTTTTTGTTTTACACTTTTCTGCTGATATTGAGTTGCAATTCACTGATTTTGGCAATACACATGATATGGAAGGGTTTTATGAACTGCGTCTTTTTGTGAAAAGGTGCAAAAAAGGCGCAAATCCACTGAAAAGTCTCTAAAACTACACCAGCCCAGACTTGGCTTAGCTTTTTGGTTTACTGTATGTGAAGAGAGAAATTTCAGAAAATGTTTACCTGCCCAAAATTTATCAAATGCTCTTTGACCATTTAATAAATGTGGTGCTCCTACACATTACCAGCACACACAAAAAAGTGTAGAAAAATGCTTCACTTACACCTACAATCATAAATGCCGGCCAATATACTGGGTTATTGTGCGGGTAACAGTATTCAAATGCGGGGTCACTTACATGTATTAATAAAGTATTTCCAGCCTTAGGTGTCTTTAAAGGGGTATTCCAAGAGTTTTTTTTTTTTCTTCTTTATTTGACTTTGCGACTGCTGGATGGGAGAGAAATCATTCTGCAACTAATTGTATTTTTGCAACAGCTGGAGGCACCCTGGTTAAAAAAAAAGGTCTTTTGAATGGAATGAAGCTCATTTGTGTTTCAATGGATGGGGTGGCCTATGTGTGGGAGGGAGGAAAGTGACCTCACACTTACAAACAAGGAACTGTAGGATTTGTAATTTGGGAGAACCAACTCCCAACAGGAAATACCAGTTCACAAAAAGATAGCCACAGCGTTATGGTAATCTCACAACATAGCCGTTTAGCCCCAAGACAAGTGCAGATGCTTTCTAAGAATGTCGATTACTGTCTGGCTGGTATGTACTAAAATCACCTTATGGTGGATAACCCCTTTCATTTTCTAGGTGCATTGTACGGCAATGAAGGCAGAGGCAGCCCTGCCAAAATTGCCTGGATGCTCTCTTGTTTTTTTTGCTTGTTGACATGGGATACATCCTATAGGTAGTTTTCTCTTCTGGTCAGGCATGCTCAGTTTTTCTTACACATAGCCAATATACAGCGGATTAGACTGCAGCATACAGCTACTAAACAGCATACTTATGAGGGAGTCTGGCTGAATATTCACTGGCCATTATGAGGTAAATATATTGTACATTTACTCTGCTTTAAATATACTGTATTTACTTCTATAGCTTCATTGTACGCTGAGAAGAGAGCTTTACCATTATGAAGATTAGGTTCTTAATGCAGCACAGGAAAAAGCATCTGCACTAATGACTGCCGGGAAATTAAATTCAAACCAAATCATGTGACGCTCCACCCACCACACAGATTTTCATATGAAAAGGAGAGTGGATAAAATAAGGCAGAGACAAGGAAATTGCTTTTCTCAGGTTGTGTGCCTAAATGTGATTTTTTTTGCGCATTACTACAAAACAAACCTACAAACCTGAGAAAGTGGCGTGCTTTCACAACCCAACCTATTTACTATTGAATTCACAGAAAATCCTGTGAATAAATGGCTGGGAATTTCACCCAAGAAAAAGCTGGTCAGAAAACTATCCCCATTTGTAAATCTGTAAATCCTCATGGTATTTCCTGTCCATTTGCAGAAGGTCTGGTAAAATCCACCTATTTGGGGACCTTTATCAATCTGCCTGAAACCCTAATTGTCTGGTTTTTATCACAGTAACCAATCACAGCTTAACTTTCATATCTTAACAAGCTCTGGTAAAGTTAAAGTTGAGCTGTGATTGGTTGCTGTGAAAAAATCAGACAATTACGGTTTCAGGCAGATTAATAAAACACAATGGCCCAGATTTAGTAATCATTGTGGCATCAATTACCATATTAGATCATTTTGTTGTATTAACCATTTATTATGCAATATTTCATTTTTTTGTTTTTTTATTTTTTATAGTTTGATTACGAATATGATGAAAATGGGGACAGAGTGGTGTTGGGTAAAGGTACACATGGAGTGGTTTATGCAGGACGCGACCTCAGTAACCAAGTCAGGATAGCTATAAAGGAGGTACCTGAGAGGGACAGCAGGTATGTTTCTCAACATAAAAAACAAAGGGTGGAAAAAAATATTAACTCTTTTTCCATGAAGCACTTACAGGCAGTGTATTAATGTCAGTGTATATGTTGGATCTTTGTTAGAATTTGTTAAAATATTTTTTTCCCCTCATATGTAATGTGAAAATATTATCTAAATATGGTGTTCTTATTTTTGCATTTTGCGTAATTACCTATGCTAATTTGATGCACTAATACTTTGGATTAGGTCTAATAGGACATGTCTCTACAACACTGGAAGACCAGAAACTTAAAGTATCACCTTTTTTTTCCTTCTAATTAGTGTATAGGTGTCGGCACAACTGCTAGATGTGGTATCAAATCTAGAAACAGATAGAAAATCTATTCTTAGTACTCACCAAGTCATTTGCATATTTGCGTCTTTATTCACAAGGTATCATATGGTGAAAGGAAGGCCAGAGCACTGAAAAGAGTCATTTGACTTGACTTGGTGAGTGCTGAGAATATATTTTCTATCTTTTTTTTCATGATTAGAGCCAGATACTTTATAATTTTTTTTTCATTTGTGTACATTAAAGGGGGCAGCCATTTTTCCTAAGCTGCTTTAAACAGCATTTAGAAATATGTTCTACAGCAAGCCCAATGGGCATAGGAACAACAGACAATGGGCTCTCTGTTAAATTTTCTAGGCATGCTCAATGACACTTGCTGAGGTCATTGTACAGTGGTGGGAGACCTGAATTCTGACCATCACTTATTGAATTGAATTGAATGGCATGACCTGATCTTATCCATATACTGGTATCACCTTTCACTGTAATTGTCTGGAAGGATAAATAGGACACTGCAGGAAAGCGATCTGTACAGGACAGTAAGGCTCGGTTTACACAACAGAATTTTTGAGGGGAATTCCATTTTGAGATTCCACTTAGAAATTTCGGTGCAGCAGAGTCCCATTGGTGGTATTGGGATTCCCCTGCACAGTGCTCACAAGGGAACTTTAGCAGCCAATATTCCGCAACCAAAAGATTGGGGACGACAATGCCTATACTCTGAAGCCCCAAGAGGAACAAGTGTCAACTTATTATCAGGCCTAGTGACCAGACTGAAAACTGAAAGCTTTCTGAAATATTTTGTAATATGAATAATAAGTTAAATGGGCACTGGAAAAACTTTTGACATGTCCTGCCAGTCAGGATAACAAGCCAGTGGAAGTTTAGGCTCAGCATGTTCTCTCCCAGCTCAATGTCAAGTAAGTGACACAGACTCTCAATGTAAGTCTATGAAGCCTATCTCGATCATGTAACACAGCATGGAGAGTAGCACATGGCAACGCATAATTCTCCTGGCTCATTCTCCTGATCGGCAAAGGTCTAAACACTTAGATCAGCACCGATCAAAACGTTTAACATGTTGCTATGACATGTCAAAAGTTTAAGTGACAAGTACACTTTTAAAATTGCCCAAACTTCTTAACATAAACTTCTAAACAAAAATTTACACATTTTATATTTTTCTTTAACATAGTTTTTATTACATGTTCACAAAAGGTACATGACATCATACACTTTAAATGACTCTAGGTACAAATTACATTATAAGGACCGTCTGGGTAACAGTAAGGAGTGTGCACATAGGAGGATATTCAAACCTTAACTTAATAAAAAAAAGGAAAAAAATATAATAACCAAACAATTATAGACTTTTAGTGGGTTTAAATGCTGATTTGGAGGCTGTAAAGTTGCACCTCATAACAGGAGAGGTGGGTGGGGGGGAGGGGGTAGCAGAGAAAATCTTATCACAGAGACCATTGATACAAGGATGTAGCCGCAATGATACTACCAACCACAGTGTGGACAGTGAGGGGGGGAAAAAAACTTTGTGCTACCTACATATCACCTAGAAGTTTCAATGTACATTCCTTTGCAAACACATTTGTGCCAGCACATGGGAGAAAAATATCAGAATTAGCTTATAGTGTTAGATAGCAGCATAGGTCATTTTTTTGGGAGTGTTTTCCCAATGAGCAATGCTACGCGAGATGTTGCTAACCCATAAGATTGCCCATCCCCCTTGCTCCAGTGACATCTCTACCCTAAATAAGAATAACATAACGTAGTTAGATTTAGTTTGGGGGTATGAGATAAAACATGGTGCATCATAAATTGTAGAGATGCATTTCTTTACCTTGGTAGATAATGAAAATAATTGAAAAGCTACTTATGGAAACTTAGTCATCATAAGGCAATTAAATATGTGCTTGTTTGATCTGCAAGTAAAGAAAAATATCTGAAAAGGATAATTGGTATTTAGCATTTAAATCTATATTAGGTCTTTATCAAAATGCAGGATCTAGGTAATACCCTTGGAAGCCCAGAAAGAGACATTTAAGTCAGCAATACAAGAGATCAAATACACATGCGGATGTTGTTTCATTGCACCTGTCCAACCAACTTCTGGCCTGATTTCAACAGTCCAACAAAATAGTATCATCTTATTTTTTTTTTTTTAAAGTATTTATCTAGTTTTGCAATTTGAGTAACAAGTAACAAACAGTACCAACAAGGTAATCATCGACAACAGCCTCCGTAAGTCCCAGAGACAGACTCTACAATAATGACAAGAGTTTAAGTATGCTGATACATTCATAATCCTTAAGAATTGGTACATCTGAGATCCGACCAGAGAGAGCCCAGCACAGACAGACAAACAGCACTCGCACAAGCACACTTTCCAGTATCCCCAACCCCCCTCCCCATGCCGACCCCCTCCCTTAAAGTACAGCAGCACACTATGGGAGACCTACTGAGACGATCTAGCCAGGGAGTCAGCCGACACATCAAGTAAAATCCAGGGGATCCACACCTTGTCAAATTTCTTAGGGCACCTATGACTCGCATACAATGCCTGGTACAACGGGACATATTTGTTAACCACCTAGACAGAGGAGGAGCGGAGGTATCCTTCCAGGCCATCACTACAACTTTATGGGCACAGAAAAGGAGGAAACGGATCAATAGGCGTCTATGTGAACCAGAGACAACCTCATTAATAACGCCCAACAGGCATACCACAGGTTTGAGTAAAAAGGGAAGTCCAGATTATCTGCCAAAAACCCAATCACTTCCCTCCAGAAGGAGGCAATTACTGGACAATCCCAGACAGCATGCATAAAGGTACCTACCTCCGAAGAACAACGTAAACACAGATCAGACAGGGAAACTCCTATACGCTTCAATTTAGCAGGGGTATAGTACAACCTCAATACCTATCTAGACTGTATCAACATATCTTGACTACTAACTACAGTGGAGTAATAAGAACCTTCAACCTCCTTCCACTGGCATTCAGACAGATCCAAGATATCAGCCACCCATTTATGGAAGGCTTCTGAGAAAGAGCTAGGCCCCAGCGACTGGAGGAGAGCATAGGACTGAGTAAGGGGTTTAGAAAGATCTGTGGTGCCCAGGAGAAGCTCCAAGTTAGAAAATGCAGGAGTAAACGTTAGGGAGCCAAACTGCTCCTGAACCGCATGCCGAAGCTGAAGATACCTATAAAATGCTGGAGTGCTTATGAACCCATAAGCACTCCAGCCAAGGCAGTTGCAGAGTTTGACAGATCCAGGTCGATACACCATTCTGCATAGACCAGTTGAGAGGCAAGAAAATAGTTATATACATCAGGGGCGGCCAAGCCGCCATGTCTTTTAGGAGCCTGGAGAAGAACCTGACAAAGTCTGGGGAGTTTTCCCTGCCAATAGAAGGATCCCAGAGCACCACTTAGAGTACTAAAATATTTCTTAGGGGGAATCTGGGGAGCTAGATGAAAAAGGTACAGGAATTTAGGAAGGTAAATCATTTTGAATATATTAAACCTGCCAGTTTGGGATAGAGGGAGCAAGGACCAGGCAGTCAACCACTCCACAGTGGAGCACAAAATCGGAACCAAATTCAGGGAAAGATAGTCCGTCAGGGATGCAGTAACCTCCACCCCTAGGTATCTAAAACGGGGGACCACTTGCACTCACGCCGGAAGAGAGGAGGGGAGGAGAACCCCGGGTGAAAGCGCCATTAGAGAGGACTTAGCCCAATTTACCCGTAAGCCCAAAATTGAACCAATCCAGTCAAGTAGGTAAATTAAAGACAGGAGAGAATCCCCCACATCCGCCAAGTGCACTGTGTCATCCGCATAAAGGGAAACCTCTACAGTAGACTGCCTGGGGATACCACAGATAGTGGGGTCTTTACGGATGGCCGCTGCCAAAGGTTCAACTGCTAGCGCAAAAAGGAAGGGAGATAGTGGGCACCCCTGTCTCATCCCATGACCCAGGAGGAAGGGAGCAGAAACATCCAAGTTGGTGCGAATGCAGGCCCTAGGGCTATCATATAACAACCAAACCCAAGGGCAGAATCTGGGACCACCCATAGAAAGGGCCACACCACCGAGTCAAAGGCCTTATGGACATCATAACTACCACTCAGTAGGAAAATCTTCCACCATGGCTGCAATATTCAGTTGCAGGCACTTCCCATTCATATCAGTAGCTCTACCCGCATAAACCCAGTTTGGTTGGGATTAATGATGGAGATGACACCATGTAGGCGAGTAGCCAGCACTCTAGCCAAGATAATATCGACATTTAAAAGGGAGATAGGTCTATAAGAATCAGGCAGCAATGGGTCCTTTCCAGGCTTGGGAAGCACTACAATCAACACCTCCCTCATAGTCTGGAAGAGAATCTTCAACAGCCATCGAATGAAATAGTTTAAGGAGTATAGGGGCCAGTCGCTCCCCATTCATCCTATACCAATCGCCAATCATCCCATCTAGACCCCGGGTTTTCCCATGAGGAAGATCACGAATAGCCTGCTCCATCTCCTCAACTTCAAAGGGGGAGTCCAGCGCCTCTGCCTGAGCGCGACTAAGTGTGGGAAGGGATAGCTCCTGTAAGATAAACAGAATTTCCCCCTGACAGGGCCTAGGAGGAGTGGAATACAAGGAGGAGTAAAAGTCCCTGAAGACAGAATTGATCAACTGGGGGTCAGACACCACAGAACCATCCCCACCCCTAATACAAGGGTATAGAGGCAGCAGGAAGACTTGCCCTCGCCAAGTAGGCTAACAACTTCCCGTTCTTGTCCCCAAACTCAAAAAGAGCAGCCTCCCTGTCCGCCAACTGCAACTAGACCCTATCCTTCTGAACAACTGAAAGAGAACTGAGCCTTGGCCCACGCCCTCTTAGTATCAGGGGAGGGATCTCTAATATATGCCGCCTCCAAAGCACTCACCTCCTGCAGCAACCCATTCTCCATAGCTGACCTGGTTTTCCTTTGACCCGCTATAAAGGGCACCCCTGATCGTTGCCTTGTATGCATCCCATTGAACTAAAGGGTCAGGTTAAGAAGCATTATGCTCCCAGTCAGTCAGGCCCCAACGCCAAGCACCAGATATTAAGGGTGGAGGAGCCAGGGTCAGCAGTAGTGGTGCGGTCGAGTAAAGGATAAGGAGCCATATTGAAGTCACCTATGAAAAGGACAGGGTCAGAGGGAAAAGACAACAGTTTGTTAGTAATCAGCTCCAACACAGTGACCTGAAAAGGAGGGGGCACATAAACTGAGACAAGAACAAATGAGAAAGAACCCATAGAACAGTGCAATTTGAAAAACCTGCCAAAGTTGTCGCAGGCTGCCAATGGCAAGGACTTAGTGATTAAAACAGAGACTAGTGTAATTAGAAAAGGAGGCATGGTAGCCCCACGCTATCCATGCCCTTTTCAGGGCAAGAACCTTCTGGCCTATAAGAGGAGTTTCCTGTAAACCTATAATGTGAGGAGACTGACATTTCACAAAGTCCACACATAAGGCCCTCTTAAACTTGGAGTTAACCCCCGAACATTCCAACTAACAACCTTTAGGGACCCCATCACTAAAGAGAGCCATAGAGAGAAGCAGGAAGGAGCAAAGGAGGACCAGGACAAGGAAGGAAAGAGCATCGGGACCAAACACAACCAACATAAAGATAGACATGGCACAGACCTAAAACATATAAACAAATGAAACAAAGCATAACCAAAACAGTCCCAGGAATTCCCTGTCTAACACTAATCGGGACATAGTAAAACATCTATGCCCTAACACAGTGCAGACCTATACCCCAAATACAACTTCTGTGGGACGTCAAAGGGATGCCAAGTAAACCTAAAAACTACTAGTACCAGAACCCTCCCGCCACCCCACCACAAACTAAATGGCTGCTGACTAAGGATACTATTCAGAGAGACCTTAAGGAGAACGGGAACCTAGGAGACCCTAAGGAAAGAGCAGCAATTAGCAGGACAGTCCAAGACAGTTCAATCCGGAGGTCTGACAGGGGGGCTGCATCAACCCAATGAAGAGCCTCAGCCGGAGAGGTGAAGAACTTGGTAGAGGCCTCATCCACCAATCTCAGGCGAGCAGGATACAGCATCGAGTAGCGGTAGTCCTTGGCACGCAGCTTCGATCGGACCTCAGTGAACTGCACCCGCTGCTTACGTAGCTCCACGGAAAAGTCAGGGTAGAAAGACACTGCTCCCATCGCAAGTGACCTCTCCTTTGAGTCGCACAGCATCTCTGTCCTTGAAGTGTAGCAGTTTGGCCAGGAAGGGATGAGGAGGTGGTCTAGCTGGGGCTCTATGAGCCCGTTCAACAGAAATAAGGAGAGAAGGTGTCCACTGGAAGAATCTTCTTTAGCCATGTTTCCAGGAATAACAGGATTCCACCTTTTCAGGAAGGCCCACAAGACTGATATTATTGTGCCACAAGCTGTTCTCCATATCATCCATATGGCTCAAAACTCCCGTGACCTGGCATTGTAGAGTCAACGCGCTCCAACAAGGGATGAACAGCATCCTCCAGCGTGGAGACCTTACGCTCCACCTCTTCAGTGCACTCACGTATCTTCTGGGTCTCATGTTGTAGAATAATAAACTCTTGCCACATTTCATCTACTTTAGTCACCATAATGGATTGACAGGAGGTAAAGGCAGCCAAAAGTTCAGAGAACCGCTGGCCCATAGCTGTAGCATCATAGACGGGCTTTTCAGGGGACTGTCGCTGCGGACGAGTCTGAGATCCCTCAAAAATTAGAGGTGGATCAAGAGAGTCGCCCCTAGGATGGTCCTGAGGTCTGGAGAACTTTTTTAGAGCTTTTTCCGCATGCATAGAAACTTTAGTAGCAAGAGGGGTCTGAGCACCTGGATCCCGTCGAGAAGGGCCGCAGGAACGGGAGGACCCATCATCAGAGGAGGCATCCCCATCGGAGGTCGGCCGAAAGGCCTCAGTATGTTGTTTGGATCTCTTATTTCTGTGACTACGACAGGGGCCACCCATGGTTGACAGGGCCACACAGAGAGCAGGTAGAAAGGCACTAGAAACCCAGTCCAAGGGGCGCAGGCCACCTCTATAGATATCAGTCCTTAGCAAATGGATAAGGCACCACAAGTCCCAGCAGACCAGGGCCACACAGAGAGCAGGTAGAAAGTCACTAGGTATATAGTAGGGGGGCACCTCAGTGGGTTAGGCAGTCCACAGAAGGCAATGAAAGCACCACAAACCCCAGCAGGAGTCCAGACAGAGCACAGGGGTACTCACTCAGCAACACACCTCAGGGCACCAGGTGTCAGCAGCCAGCAGCAGGGAGATGCATAGCAGCAAGCAGGGCCTACAGCCCCTCCAACTTCCACAGGAGCAAGGGCGAGCTTCCACAGAAGACTTCAGCCCAGCCTCACAGCGTGACATCAGCAGCCCCCTTCTTTCAGCTGGAGCTGCTATGGCTACCAGGAAGGATGGCCCCGCCCACGAAGGCTGTAAATGACGCCCATTCATCAAGATGGTTGAGCGCCCAGAAGCCAGAGATAGAGATCCAGGAGAAGCCCCACCACCGCACTCCGCCACGCAGCCCGTGTTCAGATGATCCCCCGGCACAGAGTATGCTTCATCTCCGGACCTCCGCTGCACCCGTCGCCCAGCATCGCAGGCCACAGTCATCGGAGACTGCCCACACCACCCAGGAACACTGGAGCCGGACCAGCAGCAGCACCGGCCAGAAAGGGTAAGTTTTCAGAAGTATTATCGGCAGCGGGAGCTCCTACAGCGCACGTCCACTCATGCCGGCATTCAGGCCACGCCCCTAGTAAGTTCATATATCAGTTATTTGTATACCCCATGGTTCTACCAACTTGGACATAGGCAGCAGAAGAAACAAAAACGGAACTTATTCCAAGCGCCAGATCCCTTGAGATAGTAAGTCTAACAAAGTAGAGCAATTTCCATAAAAGAACTTGGACATAGGATGCTTACCCTGACATATGCAACTATGTATGGAGAAAAAATTGGGACATGCACCGGCGCACCCTGTGCCTTTACCTCGTGGCGGCAGTGTATATAGGTGTGTAAAATATAACTGCTCACCTGGGTGTGTTGTGCTCTGTGCACAACACCGTAGTCAGCCTTAAGGCAGAAGAAGAGGCAGCAGCCCATGTCTGTCTGTACCCTGCGTCCTGGGGCAGTCTTGTAAGTTGAGATCCTTGTAGAAGAATGACACACTATTTTGGCGCTTACTGGGTCAGGAGATGGAGTAAATGATGGCAGATGACTACAGATGTAGGGTGAACAGTGTTCTTTTATTTCATTTTAAAAGGGTTGACAACGCGTTTCTACACCCCTTTTCCTCAGGTCAGGGAGGGGGGACATGCATACAGGGGGGTTATATACATGTACAGTTTGAAAAAAAAAAAGCCTGCGGGTGAGACCCGGTCTGTGGCAGGTCGGGTGACGTCACAGTGGGCGTGCGCTTGCAGAATAAACAATGAACATCTGGTTTAAACATTACATTGAGTTATGCATAACCGCAAGTACATATAGTGTAGTAATGTCCATAATGAGGGACATCTGCGAGGTGTTCCGAATGTGACAGTGAGCGCAGGGGATCGGCAGAGATCCCGTGCCCTGCACTATTGATGAGATGGCTGTCGGGGTTATACGCTATGCGCTGGGTACTGTCAGCTACACAGACAGCATCCAGCCTTAAGCATGGGGCCGCCGACAGCCATAGTGAGACCTGTGATGGGTCTCCGGGTGCAGATAGGGGGTATTTCCGTGCGCGTTTGCAACATCTGCAGTCCCCCGATTCCGGGACCACTGTATGTGTGCGCCTGCGTGAGCTGCGGACGCCTGTCAGGTCAGTGCCCGGCTGGGTGCAAGGGGTGGGTGAGTAGTGGCTTTGATGTAGTATATGAGTTCAGTCATTTCGTTGAGACCTTGAGGTTGGAGTGTGTCCAGGTTGTAGATCCAGAACATTTTTCTTCCTTAGTGCTTCGAATCTGTTTGTGAGATGTCCGGGTACCTGGTCAATCGGAAGGATGGAAATGGGATTTTGGTTCCCAGGGTGAAATCTACTGCAGTGGCGGGAGTGACCATGTAGCTGGTAGAATTTTTTAATGCTTGCCCGGTGTTGGTTGAGCCTTATATGCAGGGGTGCCGTGGTTCTACCCACGTACTGCTTTCCACATTCGCACTCGATCAGGTAAACAATGTATCTTGATTGGCATGTCAGATTTTTTCTTATAGGGAAGGATTTGTCTGTGTTGTTGCTCTTAAATGTTGTTTCGCTATGTTGGATCGTCTGGCAGCACATGCACCTAGGTGCATTGCATTTAAAAGACCCTTTCTTTGCCGTGGATTCAAAATTGTGTTTCCTGGAGTGTCGTTTCAGTTTACTCGGGACAATCATCTCCCTCAGAGTGGTAGCTCTCCGAAAAGTGATACCTGGCATTTTGGGAATGATGTTCTTCAAGTAGGGATCTGATAGAAGAATATGCCAGTGTTTTTGCAAAATGTTCCTTATGGCGTAATGTCCTGCCGAGTATGTCGCCACAAAGTTTGAACTGAAGTTTTTTTTTTTTGGGAGGTAGTGGTTCTATTGCTGTGTTTGGTCAGGGACGGGGCATCTGTCTTTTTGTCCAGGCATTCTTCTTGAGTGAGATTTTTCACTCTGGAATATGCATTCCTGATCAGAGGTTTGGGATAGCCCTGGCTTGATTGGAGAAGGCGACGTCTTCTGTGCAGTTTTTTCCTGCCACTTTTTGTAGTGGCCATTATGAAAGGAGATGTAGCTATTGGAATCTACAGATTTAAAGTATGTGGATGTAATTATGAAGCGGTTCCAGTGGGTGATTTCTAGGTCGAGGAATTAAATTCTTTCAGCGGAAGAGTTCGGGGTCAATGTGATCCCCCAATTACTGGCGTTCACTTCTTCTACCAGCTGGTCTATAGACCCTTTTGGGCCCTGCCATAGGATGAACAAGTAATCTATGGATCTCCTGTAGAGCATGGTATGATTTCTAAACGGAGGATTGTTTGTGATGTGAATGTCCTCGAACCGTCCCATAAAAAGATTGGCGTAAGCCGGAGCTACCCTCGTCCCCATGGCGGTCCCACGTGTCTGATGGAACATTTGTCCGTTGTAAGTGAAGAAATTATTCTTGAGTACAAGTTCCAAGCATATCATGAGAAAGGCTGCTTGTTCTGATGTTATATCTGGGTCTTCTTCCAAGTAGTCCATGGTGCACTGGATCCCGAGGTCATGGTGTATGTTTGTATACAGAGCCGTCACATCCACAGTTTTCAAATTGTACATGTATATAAACCCCCCCCCTGTATGCATATCCACCCTCCCTGACCTGAGGAAGAGGGGTGCAGACACGTTGTCAATGTTGTCAACTGCAATAAAAGAACGCTGTTCACCCTACAGCTGGAGTTATCTGTCATCATTTACTCCATCTCCTGACCCAGTAAGCGCCAAAATAGTGTGTCATTCTTCTACAAGGATCTCAACTACCCTGACATATGAAGTCAGTTAAAATAGACTGAAATTTAGAAAAATATAACCTAGTATTTAATTTCAACATTTAATAAATCAGTTTTGCTTGATAGCATATACAGTTTAATTGCGGTTTACTTTCAGTACAGTACTGAAGTACAGTAAAGGTGGCTATACACTTTTCTTATCTATTGGCACCCTCATACAATTGTCATCTATTCTGTGCCATACACATGAATGCTCATTTGTGCCGAATTGGCATGTGTTCTTAATGGGAAGAGGAGAAAAGCTGCTGCAAGAAATCTTTGGCAGTGGATTATTGCCCAACAGGATAAGGCACTGAAATTAAATATGTTCGATCTTTCTTTTCTTATCATCTTTCTTTCCTCCACCCGTCCCTATACACTTAAGATAGACTACTGATCCTGCCAAAATCAGTAAGTTATCCTGACTACTCATTTGTGTATGGACACCTTAATTATTACCATCTTCTTTGGTATTGATCTTGCTTGTGCAGCTCTACTCCTTCAATTGGCAGCTGTAATATCCCTGTATAAAAATACAGACTGAAAAAATACTTCCCTTCCAAGGAATCGTTTGGCAATCCTGCATGTACAATAGTAATGTTTGGGGAAAAGGATTAAATGACTCACCTAGCAGAATGCCAGATCGATATTCCATCCAGCTTATACAATGCATGGAAACCATTTTGTACATTAGTAAAGACTATAATGAAGTGATTGCTGTCCAAAAAGTAAATGTTCCATTGCGCTGTACACTTATTTAATATACCAATGCCAAATACCAACAGTTACACAATCAGCAAAAATTACAGAAAGCTCCTTTTTCCTTTTTGTTTCTAGAACTTTTATCTTTCTGTGGCTTGGACGTTGTTAATTCTCTCTATTGTTAGTGGCTCTATATCTAAATGAAAAGTAGGCCATAACTCACATAGATTAATATCTTCTGCTAATAAGTCAAGCTGAAAATGTTATAACTTCTAGCCAGAGAAGTTAAGTTTTTCCCAAAAAATCTGTATCCCTTTACTATACAAATGGCAGTCATACCTTAATAACAAACAGCAGTTAATAATGTTAACCCCTTTACTCTCCGCACCATACACTTATGGCATAGCAGCATAAGGGGAGTATGGAGCAGGCTTAGAAAATGAGCCTGCACCCTACATGGTGAGGGCTGGCTGTGTTATACAGCTTCGATAACTCAGATTCCAGGAGTTTAACCCCTAAATGCCATGTTCAATAGTATCTGCAGTATGAAAGCCATAAAAAAAGGGGGGAAGCGCCCTTGGTTACTGTATCTCTCACCTCCTTCTCTCCAAGTGTAAGAATCTGATGCGTAATGTGGACCATCTTGCATTCAGTGGTAAATGTTGATCAGCATTTTGTTTAACTGCAGTACCACAGGGTTTTAGTATACAGTTTTTTCCCATAGCACAAACATTTCATATTTTCTTTGTCTAGTCATAAACAGTTGGGCAGAGAAAATACCCTGCAAGCTAATTACTGAAAGCCTGAAATATTTTGCTGCATAATTTCCAACCTATTGAAGTCTGTAGCAAAATTAGCTGCAGAAAATATGCAGCAAAATATGGTGCGTGTGACCCTACCCTAAATCTGAAAGTTCTTTCAATGTTTAACCAGATAATGCAAAATATTAAGTGGCAGACTGCACTGACTCAGCTCAGAAGAACTGAGGATGCAATCAGATTACCGAAAGTCAAAATTTTTTCTGTATGATCACAAAATAAATCAAAGGACATTACAAGCTGTTTCGTGTTCATCATGTTTAGCCTCCACATTAGTGTAAAAGTTATGAATCTGGATATCTATTGGTGAGTATACCAGTTTCTATTTTACATAATGGAAAAGAAATAATATATATATATATATATATATATATATATATATATATATATATAATATCTCAACGTGTGTGGTGTATGTATGTATATGTTCCAGCTTCACGTCCCATGTGCTAAAGATATTAACATGAAACTTGGCACACATGTTACTTATGTCAACAAACATAGGATAGGTGATTTAACCCTTACTCACCCCCATTTGCCAGGGGCGAGGTTTATGTTTAAAGTCCCATACAAGTCAATGGGAAATGTATGTTACTGCATAACTTCCAAACGGCTGGAGATATTTTGATAATACTTGGTCACATGTTACTTATATATCCTCTTAAAATATAGGATAGTTAATTTAACCCTTAACTACCCCCATTTGTGAGGGTCGGGGTTTTTGTTTTAAGTCCCATGCAAATTAATGGGAAATGTATGTTCCCACATAACTTCCGTACGGCTGGAGATATTTCAATAACTGGTACACATATTACGGGTCAGGATAGGAGGACCGGGATAGGAGGACCGGGATATGAAGTCAAAAGCTTCCTCCTTTGTTTATTTTCCTCCCCAACAAGGATTAGGAAGGAAAAACCGGGCAACGCTGGGTACTCAGCTAGTATATATATAAAACTCAACGTGTGTATGTTCCAGCATCACGGTTAAAGGACTGGGATAGGAGGATGGGATAGGAGGTCAAGATATAATGACGGGATAGGTCGTCGGGATATTAGGACGGGATATGGGGTTGGGATATGACAACAATATATGAGGATGGGATATGAAGTCAAAAGCTTCCCCCTTTGTTTATTTTCCTCCCCAACAAGTATTTGGAAGGAAAAACCGGGCAACGCCGGGTAGGTTTTTGTTTAAAGTCCCATGCAAATCAGTGGAGTTATTTCAATACCTAGTACACACATTACGGGTCGAGATAGGAGGAAGGGATAGGGGGTCAAGATAGGAGGTCAAGATGTTCCCACATAACTTCCATACAGCTGGAGATATTTCAATACCTGGTATACATATTAGAGGTCGGGATGGGAGGTCGGGATAGGAGGACGGGATAGGAGGTCGGTATATGAGATTGAGATAGGAGGACTGGATAGGAGGAGGGGATAGGAGGTCGGGACAGGAGGTCGAGATAGGTCGGGATATGGGGTTGGAATATGACAACAATATATGAGGATGGGATGTGAAGTCAAAAGCTTCCTCCTTTATTTATTTTCCTCCCCAACAAGGATTAGGAAGGAATAACCGGGCAACGCCGGGTTCTCAGCTAGTGATAAACTAAAGATAACTCATACCACTGTGTAACAATACTTTTACTGGCTTTATTATTAGCTTTTTCTTGTTCCTTTACATATTCATTAGAGAAAATGTTTTCTCTGTAATTAGAAAGTGTGCAGCATTAATAGCTTTCATATTTTAAATTCTGTCTTGCTAACAATATTTAAACAAATTTAGTTACAGTGAATTGTGCAACTCTTCTTAAGGAGGATGTCCAGGAGCTGAAGTTTATGTAAATGTGGCCAGGCTGAGTTGAATAAAAAATAAATAGAAGCTATACTCCTCTGCCCTTATCTTCCACCACCCCTATTTTGACAGTGCCAGGTCCCACTGCTCAACACTTCCTTGTCTTGTGACAGAAAGTGACAGCTCCACCAAACTGGATAAAACTGCTGCAGTCAGTTACGGTGGTCCCTCAAGTTACAATATTAATTGGTTCCAGGACGATCATTGTATGTTGAAACTAGAGATGTAAGAAAAAATCGATTCCCGCGATTATCGTGATTTTTCACTTGCTATTTTTGAATCGATTCTTTTAGTGATGTGGAATTTGTATCTCCTGACGCCCGGAACAGCATGTCCCGGGCATCAGGAGATACAAGTTCCACATTTTGTCAGCCGGATCTGACGCGGCGGCGCTCTGGGTGTATGGAGCGGGCTCCGACTTGTGCCCGCTCCATACTCTGCGGCCCCCGGCTGTTCTCAGTAGCCGGGGGCCGCCGCTAATAGCCAGCATGCGGCGATCGCCGCGGCTGGCTATTAACCCTTTAGATCGCCGCTGTCAAAGCTGACAGCGGCGTCTAAAGGGACATGTAAATGCTCCCTGGTGGGCTAGATCGCCCCCCCCCCCCCCCCCCCGCAGCGCGATCGCTGGGGGGCGATCCACTGTGGAGGTAGCCGGAGGGCTTACCTCTGCTTCCCTGCTCTCCGTGGCTCTGTCATTGATAGAGCCTGGCTGGACCAGGCTCTATCAATGGATCGCAGATAAATGGAGTTCAATAGAACTCTATTCATCTGTCTGAGGAATCTAATGATTCCTAAAAGACTAATAAAGTGTATAAAAAAAAATTTTTAAATAAAGTTTTAATAAAAGTGTAAAAGACATTGTTTTTTTAGACAGAATCGGGATATATCACGATGTATCGTCACCTAGACGGTATCGCGATATATCGGGATATATCGAATCGCCACACTGGTATCGCGATTCTAATCGAATCGCCAAATTCTTGGCGATTCACACCCCTAGTTGAAACCATTGTATGTTGAGACCAGAACTCTATGGAAACCTAGTAAAAAGTAAGGATTAAAGAAAAATAAGTAGATAACTAATATAGATAAAGCAAGTCCTTACATATTAAAGTAAGAAAGAGCTGCTAGAAGCTGTAAATATCTGTCTATGTAGAGGGCAGGAGCATCTTCAGGGTCCTGTACAGTACACACAATGTCCTAAAAAAGTAAAATGGAGCCGCACTTACCTGGTGTCCAAAGAAGCAGTTAACTGTGGCATAGCATAAGAGTAGTACAGAACATGTAGTACCTCCCAGTACTGTAGGGAGGCGCTACCAGACAGGAGTTCAGTGCATAAGCTTCAGCAATACAAGTGTTTTACCAGTAAATGCCCATTCTAATTGGTCTGTTCTTCCAGCCATTGACACGTTTCACAGATCTGGACTGTCCATAGCATTGTATGTTGAGTCTGGTTTCAAGTTACAATGGTCCAGAAAAGACCATTGAATGTTGAAACTATTGTATGTTGAGGAAATTGTAAGTTGAGGGATCACTGTATTAGCTGAGTGAGCAATTATTTGAGCCAATACTAAAATCCCAAGTTTTCAGCTGCAGGACCAGATGCTATCTTTATAAGGGTTAACAAGCTAATCCTTTGTGGGTCCCGAAAGGTCAGACCTCCCTGTCCCTGAGAACTGTGTGGCAGCACCATAGCGAATATATGGAGCACCAGCAGCGGATGTGCACCATTCATTCTGGGGACAAATTTGTCCCTGTTCTCTGGATCAACGTGGGGTCCTAGAAGTCGGACACCCACTCATCACCTTATTAGCCCCCTATCCTATGGATAGGGGATACCTTATTCAAATTTTGTTGTAGTCATTAGTGCAACAGGCTGCTGCAGTTTTTGCTAAAACTGATGTCCATAATCAATGCCTAATAATGTTTTAGAATTATTTTTATTTTCCATATATCTTTGTCTCTTTTTTGTATTTGCTTTGTTCAGTAAACATGTATTTGTATTCACAGGTACTCACAGCCACTCCATGAAGAGATTGCACTTCACAAACATCTTAAGCACAAGAATATTGTTCAGTATTTGGGTTCTTTTAGTGAAAATGGCTTTATTAAGATTTTTATGGAGCAGGTACCAGGAGGTAAGGCATTGAATGTGTGTATGTTTTCATTGAAGGGATGCTACATTTAAAGCTTATGTTCTCTTGTCATCCACTGTTATTCCCAGTATGGAAACATTTTGGGCTAGAAAGAGGGAAACTGTAATGTTGTTTAAGAGTAGGGTCACATGTAGCCTATATGCTGCATATTTCACACTGCAGGAAATCCAATGGGGCAGAGGGAAAATGTGTATGGTATTTTTGCTATGAGCAGACACACAGGGCTTCCCCGACGCAGCCCTTTGTGTGCAGTAGGGTTTGGAGATGGGCTGCCCGTCAGTCATGTTGGAGCCTCCAAACCTTACTGCGCACACAGGACTGTGAAGTGGAAGCCCTGTGTGTCTGATCATAGAAAAATATTCTGCGTATTTCCCTTCCTGAAACGTGAAATACTCAGTGTATATACGTGAGATCCTACCCTAATAGTACATTCAGTTCTATGGGACTGCCGAAAATAACAGCAGTATATGAGTTATAAAACTTAGGCACCTTTTTTTTTTTCCCTAGGCCTTTTTGTTCCCTAGCTATGCCTAACCTACTAAAGATAACAAAGCACCTATCTCAGAGATAAGGGGAAAAGCAGCATGCATGACCAACCACTACTCCATTCAACTGGAGTTACATTTTTGGGGTCCCAGCGATTAGACCACCACTGATTTGACACATACCACCTATTCTGTGGTTAGATGACAACTTGTTATTTTAGGGATAACCCCTTTAACACTTTGACTTCCCATAGGCCATTAAATGGGCACTGTCAGATCCAAAACATTTTTAGATGTTGTTACTGATGAACATTAAAGACTTTGTGTAATATGGTTGTTTAAATATTTTTTTGAATATTTGATAACGAAAACTGCCCCTGAAAATCCCACAAAAATCATACCTACTGGGACACTAACCAGTCCTGCAGCAGCATCAGCTTGTCCATGAGTCATTGGCATTGTAATTGGTATTGGTAACTGTGTATGGTGACCATCACTTATTGCCTATAATCATTGGGTTTTGTTGCCCTCTTCATCACCAACTGAATTTTCCTGTTTTTGCATCTCTAAATTTGAGCTTCCAAAACATAATTTTTTTTAAATGACGTGGCTGTATGAAGCCTTATTTTATTTTCCAATTGTATTGTTTCAGTGCAGTTTGGGGTAATATAAATTACTGTTTAATTTTTATATAATTATTATTTTTTTCAGCATGAATAGAGTTGTTTTTCTGTAGTTTATTTTTTACATTATCTCCTGTGTCACATAGTTTGCTGCTAGGGCTGCACACACACTGTGCCCTAGCAGTAGGCTGACTGAACACACAGCCTTGGGGTCCTTATTGGGTTCCTAAGGCTGATTACTGGAGAGCATTTTCCCCATGTCTGATCGGGTCACTGGGAAACCCATGGAATTCCTTTTGATCATGCTGTATTCTTAGACCATGGCGATCACATTTTAAAATTGGTCTCTTTAGCTTTACAAGAGATGGAGAATTTGTAGCACAGCACCAATATATTGGTGTTGGGGTGCGACCTATGTCCTTTTCACTAGTTGGAGACAAATACCAGCAGGGGACACAACTGAAGAAGTCAGCAAAAGGTTTTAAAGTATGAATATTGTTTTCAGCAGAGGAGCTATCAACCTTGAGAATAAAGCAAAAGCATTGGGTACTTGTCTATAAAAATATTTATGTTTGAGGATTTCCAAACATCTAGTGGGAGTCTTCCGGATCTATGGCGACTTAGGATGAAATAGAGGAGTCTGACAAAAAGAAAGCCAGTGTTTTAAAGTATGACATTTAGTGTTTTGTAAAAAAGAAGGCACATCTTATGCACTGTAGTAGAGGAGTGGGCTTTAATCAGAAAGTGTTCTCAGGTAGCCATAGGACAACAAGAAAATCTGTAGAGACCTCCTGGCGACTGTAAAGTCACTGTGGTGTCTCAGTTACGTACAACTAAAGAAAAATGTAAAGCTCTTTCTGTACGGTATATTGCAGCATTGTAGAATGGGGACCAGTTGCTTGAGAACAGCATGTTGGCTCAGAGTCCTGGACAAGAGATGAGGATAGAACCTCAACTTTTGTCTTGTTTTTTTTGCATGATATTCTCCTTCAAGGAGTAGAAACTCGTTAGAGCTTATAGTGCAGTGCAGAAGAGTATTGATGATGCTGGAACTGAGTCAGGAGTCAAAGTTGCCTCTGGGAATGCTTATATTATTTTGAAAGTTCTGATTTTTGATATCCTCTAGTTCTCTGTGCAGGGGCGGACTGACAACACTCAGGGCCCCAGGATGAAATAAAGCAAGCGCCCCCTGTTAGTATCCAACATTTGTCCCACCTCTTTCTCACCCATATTTCCACTCAAGCCCCACCCCTACATTTCGGACAGTGTCCACAGTGCCTGAACACGCAGTCGGCCCCAGCTGTGGGTCAAGGCCTACCATTCTTGTGCAGACCCTCATTAGAACAGTAGCAGAGAGCACTAGAGAATATTCAGGGGTTAGTGAGACCCACAAAGCTACCATGATAGATTTTGCAAGGGGAACTACCCCCAGCTGGCTCTGCACTACTACTACTATCCACCTTCTGGGCACCACAACTTATTCTCCAGAGACATTTCCGTCATATGTAACTGAAATCTGTTTCTTGACATTAACTGCTTTTATTATAATGCTCCAGTATGTATATAACCTCCATAGACTTTAAATCATATGTGACTGATTTCAGCTTCTCCTCTAATAAGGCTCCAGCACTGATATAACCTCCAGAGATATTACATAAGTCCAAATAGGCAGACATGCAAACAGACATGTTCGAGGTAAAACCTCTCCCTCTGACGTGTTTCCTCCCTACCGGGCCTTAATAATAGATACAAGGAATAGTACACTCCCAATATGGGTGGAGCTTTATGTTCCTTAAATACCTGGCAGTACTATCCCTTGTATCTTATGATTAAGGCCCGGTAGTACAGTGTCTATTTTAGGACATCCTCAGTCATCAGCTGTACCTCTACCTCCCTCCTCCAGCCAAAACAACGTCCTGCCTCATCCCTCCTCCGTCAGGCGTCAGCCAAAACCTTTGTCATCCTAAACTCTGTCATGCCTCAGAGGAAAATGAAAGTGCTGAGTCAGCAGAGCTTCGGCATAGCTGCTAGCACACAGTGTGATTGGCTGCCAGCACAGACACTGTGATTGGTTGATGGGAGGGTGTGTGCAGTCCCGCTCCACTGTTTCGACACACTTCTTTACAAACCCTAATCTCTCATGTACCCAGCTTTTCCCGATTCCTGCAAAACAAACCTACGCTCTTAGCTTTTCCCGATTCCTGCAAAACCTACAGTTATGTACTCAGCTTTTCCCGATTCCTGCAAAACCTACAGTTATGTACTCAGCTTTTCCAGATTCCTGCAAAACCTACAGTTATGTACTCAGCTTTTCCCGATTCCTGAAAAACCTACAGTTATGTACTCAGCTTTTCCTGATTCCTGCAAATCTTACACTCATGTACCCAGCTTTTCCAGATTCCTGCAAATTACACTCATGTACTCATCTTTTCCAGATTCCTGCAAATCGGGAAAAGCTGAGTACATGAGAGTGTAGGATTTGCAGGAATCTGGAAAAGCTGGGTACATGAGTGTAATTGGTAGGAATCTGGAGGTTTAACTGTAGGTTTTGCAGGAATCGGGAAAAGCTGAGAGCGTAGGTTTGTTTTGCAGGAATTGGGAAAAGATGGCTACATGAGAGATTAGGGTTTGTAAAGAAGTGTGCCAAAACAGTGAAGCGGGACTGCACACACCCTCCCATCAACCAATCACCGTGTCTGTGCTAGCAGCTCTGCCGAAGCTCTGCTGACTCAGCACTTTCATTTTCGTCTGAGGCATGATAGAGTTTAGGATGACAAAGGTTTTGGCTGACGCCTGATGGAGGAGGGATGAGGTGGGACACCGTTTTTGCCGAAGCCTGACGGAGATTGTTCCGAGGGATGAGGCAGGACGCTGTTTTCGCTGAAGGATGAGGGAGGTACAGCTGAAAACGGACAATGATTTGTCTGAGGGAGGAGGCGGGACGCTGTTTTTCCTGACCACTGACGAAGATACAGCTGACGGCTGATGCTGTCCTAAAATGGACACCGTACGGTAGGGCGGAAACGTGTCAGAGGGGGAGGTTTTACCTCGAACATGTCGGTGTGCACCTTTTTTGTATCCTGTCGATTTTAATGGAATTACAATAAACGGATGGTTTTACCAGTGCTATGACTACTTGGACTTTTATACTGGAGACAGTGAATGAGGACTGACTGCACGTGCACGGAGGAGGTGAGCGCTTTCCAATTTTTCATATTACATAATATGACTGATATCAGCCACTCCTCTCCAACACTGATCTAACTTCCAGAGACATTTACACCTTATGTGACAGATTTCAGCCGCTCATTCCCATTCAGTACCCATATAGTGGTAAATAGCTGCTGCAGGCCTAGAAAAGGAGCAGCACTTTTAACTGTTATCACATTAGAAGCACTTACAGTATAATACCACAGTTGACAAGGGCTCCAGGTGGCGGTGCCACCTGTCACTTAACGTGACATGATGTCTTATCGGAGCTATAAGAGAGGCAACACTTCTGATGTATGGAGATTTTAAAAAGTCCATTAGCGCACTCTGGGCTTTCTGGGAAAGGGAATATGCAAAGCAGCTCATCACATTCCCTGGACATCAACTTTAGCTCCAGTTACGGAATCTGAGAAACTGATCAGGATTTTATGCCAAGCCAGACTGCTCCCCAGAAGAGAAGAGATCATCTCCATACACCAGAAGTGGTGCCTCTCTCTAAGAGGAATACTTATCCCTTTGACCTAGTCATCAGGCATCTCCCTAGCCAAGCCAGAACACCCTACTCTGCACTGACGAGGAGAAAAATACTCTGAAACAGCGCTGTATGCTCTCCCTTTCTGGGGAGAAGGCTGGCTTGGCATAAAATCCCCATCAGTTTGAGATTCCATTACTGGAGCTAAAGCTGATGTCCAGGGAATGTGATAAGCTGCTTTGCATATTCCCAATATGTCCAAATTGGGCCCAAGTATCAATATTTTGTGTGGCCACCATTATTCTCCAGCACTGCCTTAAGCCATGGGGTGTATCGGCTCCATGTTTTGTAGAGATCACTTTTCATAGTCCGAATTACAATGAAAGGTGACACCAATATATATAGGCAACACAGCATCCACCATTCACAATAGGGGATGGTCACAGTAACCCCCCCCCCCCCCCATCCTTTCTGTACACATTGCAACAAAGCACGCCTAGAAAACTTATGCCATAGAAGTCAATAAGTCATCTATAGACTGCAGGTTTCTATGGCCCATGTGGCTGCTATAAAGCTCATCTGTAAGTGTTGCTAACAGCTCAGGTGGAGAGTTACCCATAATCCCATGCAGAAAATAGTATAATAAAGAAATCTAAAAAAATAAACACAGATCAGTAAAGAATGTTCCAGTATCTGTTTTTACATAGTACAAAACAAAAGTGACACATTTCCTTTAAAATCAATTAGTAGCACTACAAAAAGACTCAGTGTAGCCCAGGCCTTACATAGTGTAAGATGAGACGCAAGCAAGTAGTCATGAGGCACTTAGTGGTCGCTGAATTCTGGCTGTTATTATTAGACAGACAGCTGTTTGTGTGTCTGGGGATCTACATATATATGGAGAGGGGAAAATAAGTAAACATACAAGTTCACTGCTGGTTTCAGGTTAAAAAAGGCCATTTACTGCAAAGCATTTGGACAAACAACACATTTAGTTTCTGTGCATGCACTAGTCACACCCAAGTTACTCTTATTCCTCTGTACAACTTTTATAAATGAACATTTGTGGATTTTGTTTGCAGACATTAATGTGCATGTTAGGGAGGTTGACCGAACTGGAGGTCATCTCTGGGTTTTGTTGCCGGTTTTCTTCATTGGTGGTTTAGTGAGTGAGGCTAATGTGGAAGGGGGCAGGGACCAATTGGGAAAATTATATTGTCAGCAAAAACCCAAGCTAATTGTGTATAACTTACAAGTATATTATAACTATAATGTGATCTTTTGTTTGATCACAGGAAGCCTTTCTGCTCTTCTGCGATCAAAATGGGGACCTTTGAAAGACAATGAACAAACAGTTGGATTTTATACCAAACAGATTCTTGAAGGCTTGAAATATCTTCATGATAATCAAATAGTGCATCGAGACATAAAGGTCTGTGTTCTTACTGGGCTGAGCATATTGGTGTGTTGTGTACAATGTTTATTTTAAGAGATGAGCGAAGATACAGTAATTCGATTCATAACTAACCTCATGGCTTGGCAGTTGCTGACATTAGCCTGTATAAATTAGTTCAGCTTTCAGGTGCTCCGGTGGGCTGGAAAAGGTGGATACAGTCCTAGGAGACTCTAGGACTGTATCCACTTTTTCCAGCCCACCGGAGCACCTGAAAGCTGAACTAATTTATGCAAGCTAAAGTCAGCAACTTTAAAAAAAAAAAAAAAGCCCCCCCAAAATTTGTAACCCCATTTCTTCTGAGTAAGAACACACCCCATATGTGGATGTAAAGTGCTCTGCGGGTGAACTACAATGCTCAGAAGAGAGGGAGCACCATTGGGATTTTGGAGAGAAAATTTGTCCGGAATTGAAGGCTATGTGTGTTTACAAAGCCCCCATAGTGCCAGAACAATGGACCCCCCCCCCCCCCACATGTGACCCCATTTTGGAAACTACACCCCTCACGGAGTGTCATAAGGGGTGCACTGAGCATTTATGTCCCACAGGTGTCTGACAGATTTTTGGAACAGTGGTCCATGAAAATGAAAAATTTTAATTTTTAATTTGCACAGCCCACTGTTCCAAAGATCTGTCAAACGCCAGTGAGCTGTAAATTCTCACTGCACCCCTTATTAAATTCTGTGAGGTGTATAGTTTCCAAAATGGGATCACATGTGGGGGGGGTTCACTGTTCTGGCACCACGGGGGGCTTTGTAAACACACATTGCCCCCGACTTCCATTCCAAACAAATTCTTTCTCCAAAAGCCCAATGTCGCTCCTTCTCTTCTGAGCATTGTAGTGCGCCAGCAGAGCACTTGATGTCCACACATGGTGTATTTCCATACTCAGAAGAAATGGGATTACAAATTTTGGGGGTAATTTACTCCTATTACCCCTTGTAAAAATGTAAAATGTGGGGGGGAAAACTGCATTTTAGGCAAAAAAAAATTTTTCATTTACACATCCGACTTTAACAAAAAAGTTGTCAAACACCTGTGAGGTGTTAAGGCCCCTTGTTACATTCCTTGAGGGTGTAGTTTCCAAAATAGTATGCCATGTGGGGTTATTTTTTGCTGTTCCAGCACCATAGGGGCTTCCTAAATGTGACATGCCCCTCAATAACCATTTCAGAAAAACTCACTCTCCAAAATCCCATTGTCGCTCCTTCCCTTCTGAGCCCTCTACTGCGCTCGCCGAGCACTTCACATACACATATGAGGTATTTCCTTACTCGAAAGAAATTGGGTTACAAATTTTGGGGGGCTTTTTCTCCTATTACCCCTTGTAAAAATTCAAAAACTGGGTCTACAAGAACATGCGAGTGTAAAAAATTAAGATTTAAATTTTTCTCCTTTACTTTGCCGCTATTCCTGTGAAACACCTAAAGGGTTAACACACTTTATGAATGTCATTTTGAATACTTTGAGGGTTGCAGTTTTTATCTTGGGGTCATTTATGGGGTATTTCTAATATGAAGGCCCTTCAAATCCACTTCAAAACTGAACTGGTCCCTGAAAAAATTCGGATTTTGAAAATTTGGTGGAAAATTGCTGCTGAACTTTGAAGCCCTCTGATGTCTTCCAAAAGTAAAAACATGTCAACTTTATGATGCAAACATAAAGTAGACATATTGTATATGTGAATGAATATATCATTTATTTGGAATGTCTATTTTCCTTACAAGCAGAGAGCTTCAAAATTAGAAAATGCAACATTTTCAATTTTTTTCATTAAATTTTGGAATTTTGCACCAAGAAATGATGCAAGTATCGACAAAAATTTACCACTAACATAAAGTAGAATATGTCACGAAAAAACTATCTCTGAATCAGAATGAAAAGTAAAAGCATCCCAGGGTTATTAATGCTTAAAGTGACAGTGGTCAGAATTGCAAAAAATACTCCCATCTTTAGGGTTATAATGGGCTCCGTCCCCAAGGGGTTAAAATCCCTCTGTTTTGCTGAACTATAACTTTTTAATTATTCTGTGTAAGTGGTGGTATGATGGCTAATTTTTTTTGCGCCGTCCTCTGTAATTATTTTTTTTTTTTATACCACATTTGCATATATAAAACTTTTAATGCATTTTTTATAAATTTTTTGGGAAGGTTATAAAAAAGCAACAATTTGGGATTTTTTAATTTTTTAATGTTCACGCCGTCCACCGTACGGGATATTTAACATTTATATTTTAATAGTTTGGATATTTACGCACATGGCGATACGAAATATGTTTATTAAAAATTTTTTTACACTTTTTGGGGGTAAAATGGGGAAAAATGGACAATCTACATTTTTATTGGGGGGAGGTGATTTTTCACTTTTTTTTTTTTTGTACTTTATATTTGCATCATAAAGTTGACATGTTTTTACTTTTGGAAGACATCAAAGTTCAGCATCAATTTTCCGCAAAATTTTCAAAATCTGAATTTTTCAGGGACCAATTCAGTTTTGAAGTGGATTTGAGGGGTCTTCTTATTATATACCCCATAAATGACCCCATTATAAAAACTGCACCCCCAGAGTATTCAAAATGACATTCAGAAAGTGTGTTAACCCTTTAGGTGTTTCACAGGAAGGAGAAAATTCAAAATTTTCATTTTTTACACTCGCATGTTCTTGTAGACCCAGGTTTTGAAATTTTGCAAGGGGTAAAAGGAGAAAAAGCCCCCCAAATTTGTAACCCAATTTCTCTCGAGTAAGGAAGTACCTCATATGTGGATGTCAAGTGCTCTGTGGGTGCACTACAAGACTCAGAAGGGAAGGAGCGACAATAGGATTTAGGAGAGTGAGTTTTTCTGAAATGGTTTTTTGGGGGTATGTCACATTTAGGAAGCCCCCTAGGGTGCCAGAACAGCAGAAAACCCCCCACATGGCATACTATTTTGGAAACTACACCCCCCAAGGAATGTAACAAGGGGTCCGCTGAGCCTTAACACCCCACAGGTGTTTGAAGACTTTTCGTTAAAGTCGGATGTGTAAATTAATTAAATAATTTTTTTCATTAAATGCTGGTTTTCCCCCAAATTTGTACATATAGGAGAAAATGCCCCCCAAAAATTGTAACCCCATCTCTTGAGTATGGAAATACCCCATGTGTGGAAGTCAAGTGCTCTGCTGGCAAACTACAATGCTCAGAAGAGAAGTCACATTTGGCTTTTGGAAAGCAAATTTTGCTGAATTTTTTTTGGGGGGGGCATGTTGCATTTAGGAAGCCCCTATGGTGCCAGAACAGCAAAAAAAAATGGCATACTATTTTGGAAACTACACCCCTCAAGGAATGTAACAAGGCATACAGTGAGCCTTAACACCCCACAGGTGCTTGACAAATTTCTGCTAAATTTGGACGTGAAAATGACAAATTAGAATTTTTTTTCACTAAAATACTGGTGTTCCCCAAATTTTTCATTTTCACAAGGGGTAATTGGAGAAAAAGCCTCCCCAAATTTTTAACACCATTTCTTCTGAGTATGGAAATACCCAATATGTGGATGTAAAGTGCTCTGCTGGCGAACTACAATGCTCAGAAGAGGAGGAGCGCCATTGGGCTTTTGAGGAGAGACTTTGGTTGGAATAGAAGTGGGAGGCCATGTGTGTTTACAAAGCCCCACGTGGTGCCAGAACAGTGGACCCCCCACATGTGACCCCATTTTGGAAACTACACCCCTCACAGGAATTAATAAGGGGTGCAGTGAGCATTTATACCCCACTGGCGTTTGACAGATCTTTGGAACAGTGGTCTGTGCAAATAAAAAAATTTATTTTCACGGACCACTGTTCCAAAAACCTGTCAGACACCTGTGGGGCGTAAATGCTTACTGTACCCCTTATTACATTATGTGAGGGGTGTAGTTTCCAAAATGGGGTCACATGTGGGGGGGGGAACCACTGTTCTGGCACTATGGGGGCTTTGTAAACACACGTGGCCTTCGATTTCAGACACCTTCACTTGCCAAAAGCCCAATGGCGCTCCTTCTCTTCTGAGCATTGTAGTTCGCCCGCAGAGCACTTCGCCCTGCGTCCTTAAGGGGTTAAATCATGGTGGCTATCTTTAGCAATTTTTCCTTGTCCCACTAGCTCTGATTAAGTCTCTCCCTAATTGAGAATTTGGTTTGGGCAGCATAAAAATTGGTGACAGGTTCCCTTTAATGGGGTCCATCTAGGTTCTTTCTTGGTCTGGCTCATAGCAAGAATAGTACTGCGTTTAGCACTACTCCTCCTTTCTATTCATCTACAATTGGCAACAGAGGTTTTAAAATGAACCACTATTGCAAATGTGAACAAGTAATGCTACTAGATGCATAAATGAGATTGAACTGTTAATTACAAATCTTTTCTCTGTTTTTTTTAGGGTGATAATGTCTTAATAAACACATATAGTGGGGTGCTGAAAATCTCAGATTTTGGTACATCAAAGAGGCTTGCTGGTATCAACCCAAATACAGAGACATTTACTGGTAAGAATACTGACCATTATCATTAAAAAAAAAAAACATACCTGCCGTTACTGCTATGTTAGTGACTGACATTTGACAAACAATGATTTGGATCTACTTTTTTCTTTTATTCATACTAATGGAGCTCCTAAACTTGGTGTATAGAACATGTCAATGTATAGTTACAGGACTAGAGTGGGCACTTTAACGCTGGGGAGCAGAGTAACCCTTTAAGGAGTAGTCCGGCGCGCACTTTTATCATTTTATCCCGTCCGGGCTGCAAAATAAAAGAAAACACACTTTCTCTTACCTGCCAACGAGCTCCGGTACAGGTGTTCGGTTCCCGGGCTGAATTCTTCTTACTTCCTGTTAGCCCGGCACGTCACACGGAGCTTCAGCCTATCACTGGCCGAGGCGGGACATCACTGCGGCTGGTGATAGGCTGAAGCTCTGTGTGACGTGCCGGGCTAACAGGAAGTAAGAAGAATACAGCCCGGGGACCGAACACCTGTACCGGAGCTCCGGGGGCTCGTTGGCAGGTAAGAGAAAGTGTGTTTTCTTTTATTTTGCAGCCCGGATGGGATAAAATGAAAAAAGTGCACGCCGGACTACTCCTTTTAAGGAACTCAATGTTCACATTGAGTTCCTGAACGCTGTGTGCGGGCTTCCGTGTTCATGCCCATCCCCTCGTGACGACACGTCCTGCCCCCTCAATGAAAGTCTATGGGAAGGGGGCGCGACAGCCATCACGCCCCCTCTCATAGACTTGCATTGAGGGGGCGTGACGTGACATCACATGACGGGGCGTGACATCACGAGAGGGTGGGCGTGAACACAGGAGCCCGCACACAGCGTTCAGGAACTCAATGTTCCGGACGCTGGGGAGCAGAGTAACCCTTTAAAGGGGCTTTCTGGGGTCTTTTTTTATTTTTATTTATTTTTTATAAAATATAAAACCTATTTACCTGCTGTTGCCATTTCGAAGGCGCACATCCCCATTGCCGCCGCCTTCTTTTTTTTTTTTTTTTTTAAATCATTTTTATTAAGTTTTGAAATTTTTTTACAACCATTTGCATTAGAAGTGAAACATCGGTCTCATACCTCATAAATACACCGCAAATTCAATCTAGTTTCACATAGCTATCATCTATTGAAAGCAGTGGGTATCTGTCAAACAGTTTAAACCAAAAAAAACAACGTACAGTGGTACTTAAATATGAACGATAGACATCACATTCATTGATGATCTAAATTGACTCATCCACAGTCATGTATTTTGGATTATTAATTGTGTACTCAGTGCCATAATACTATAAGTCATTAGCAATATATTCTGTGTGCTCTGCATAAGTGAACGGTAAATAAACTCTTGAAATCAGAAAGCGTCTATGTGTCCTATATGTCTATACAAAATGGTGAGTTCTTCCAGGCTAACCATCTCTTATTAAACTTAGCATTGGGACTAAATAATTATACTAAGATTTTCTCGTACGAATACGTGGTATTGATTTTCGCTATTAGCGATTCCGTAGTGGGAATGTCATCTGATCTCCAGTGGCCGTTTTTGCTATTATACAAACTATACAATAAAAGTCCCGCTGTTTGCACGGTATTGATGAGATATTTAAAAACAATAAAGCAGATTGCGGAGACCATGGTATTCCCCTACCAATCACTTCTCTTAACCTCTTAAGGACGCAGGGCGTATCCATACGCCCGTGGGAATTCCGGCCCCCACCGCTAGCCGGTTGGGGACCGGAGCCGGATGCCTGCTGAAATCGTTCAGCAGGCATCCCGGCATATCGCCCAGGGGGGTTATTATGCCCCCCCATGTCGGCGATCGCCGCAGATCGCTGGACAATTCAGTCCAGCGATCTGCGGCGATTCCGGGTCAATCGGGTCTCCGGTGACCCGGAATTACTGGCTGTTCGGGGCCGTCTCTGACGGCCCCAAACAGCCAGAGCCTGCAGGGGTGAGGTGGCACTGATGCCACCTCACGATCGCCCTGATTCGTCGGCCGGATTACCGGCCGACCAATCAGGGCGCCTGCTGCGGGCGTCACTCCCGCACCCGCTCCTCTTCCGGAGGGCGTGAGCGGGTGCGGGAAGACGACCCCGGGTGCTGGGGACCCCGATCCCCGGCGTCCATGTTGGGATCGGTGCCCCAGGAGCGACGGCGGCGAGGGACAGTCCAGCGATGAAGCAACAGCAGGAGGTGAGTTACAGCCTCTTGCTGTTGCTTAGCAACAGCTCCCAGCATGCAAAAAGGGCATGCTGGGAGCTGTAGTTATGCAACAGCAGGAGGCAGACCACCACAACTCCCAGCATTCCCTTATGGGCATGCTGGGACTTATGGTTTTGCAACAGCTGGAGGCACATTATTTCTATGGAAAAGTGTACCTTCAGCTGTTGTATAACTACAACTCCCAGCTTGCACAAACAGCTAAAGTGCATGCTGGGAGTTGTAGTGGTGCATCTGCTGGTTGCATAACTACAACTCCCAGCATGCCCGTTGGCTGTCGGTGACTGCTGAGAGTTGTAGTTTTGCAACAGCTGAAGGCACACTGGTTGTGAAACTTAGAGTTTTTTTTTTTTTTTTACCTAACTCAGTGTTTCACGACCGGTGTGCCTCCAGCAGTTGCAAACTACAACTCCCAGCAGTCACCTTACACCATGCACCGTACATGCTGGGAGTTGTAGTTTTGCAACAGCTGGAGGCACACTGGTTTTGAAACACTGAGTAAGGTCACAAACTCCGTGATACATAACCAGTGTGCCTACAGCTGTTGCAAAACTAAAACTCTCAGCATGTACAGTCTGTCAGCGCATGCTGGGAGTTTTAGTTTTGCAACAGCTGGAGGTCCCCCACAATGTGAATGTACAGGGTACACTCACATGGGCGGAGGCTTACAGTAGGTATCGGGCTGCAAGTTTGAGCTGCAGCAAATTTTCTGCAACAGCTCAAACTGCCAGCGAGAAACTACTGTGAACCCCCGCCCGTGCGACTGTACCCTAAAAACACTACACTACACTAACACAAAAAATAAAATAAAAAGTAAAAAACACTACATACACACATACCCCTACACAGCCCCCCTCCCCTCCCCAATAAAAATGAAAAACATCTGGTACGCCATGGTTTCCAAAACGGAGCCTCCAGCTGTTGCAAAACAACAACTCCCAGTATTGTCGGACAGCCGTTGACTGTCCAGGCATGCTGGGAGTTTTGCAACAGCTGGAGGCCCCCTGTTTGGGAATCACTGGCGTAGAATACCCCTATGTCCACCCCTATGCAATCCCTAATTTAGGCCTCAAATGCGCATGGCGCTCTCACTTTGGAGCCCTGTCGTATTTCAAGGCAACAGTTAAGGGTCACATATGGGGTATCGCCGTACTCGGGAGAAATTGGGCTTCAAATTTTGGGGGGTATTTTCTGCTTTTACCCTTTTTAAAAATGTAAAGTTTTTGGGAAAAGAAGCATTTTAGGTAAAAAATGTTTTTATTTTTTTTACATATGCAATAGTCGTGAAACGCCTGTGGGGTATTAAGGTTCACTTAACCCCTTGTTACGTTCCCCGAGGGGTCTAGTTTCCAAAATGGTATGCCATGTGAGTATTTTTTGCAGTCCTGGCACCATAGGGGCTTCCTAAATGCGGCATGCCCCCAGAGCAAAATTTGCTTTCAAAAAGCCAAATGTGACTCCTTCTCTTCTGAGACCTGTAGTGCGCCAACAGAGCACTTTTCACCCCCATATGGGGTGTTTTCTGAATCGGGAGAAATTGGGCTTCAAATTTTGGGGTGTATTTTCTGCTATTACCCTTTTTAAAAATGTAAAACTTTAGGGAAACCAAGCATTTTAGGTAAAAAAATTTTTTTTTTTTACATATGCAAAAGTCGTGAATCACCTGTGGGGTATTAAGGTTCACATTACCCCTTGTTACGTTCCCCGAGGGGTCTAGTTTCCAAAATGGTATGCCATGTGGGGTTTTTTGCAGTTCTGGCACCATAGGGGCTTCCTAAAGGTGACATGCCCCCCAAAAACCATTTGACGCTCCTTCCCTTCTGAGCCCTCTACTGCGCCCGCCGAACACTTTACATAGACATATGAAGTATGTCCTTACTCGAGAGAAATTGGGTTTCAAATACAAGTAAAAATTTTCTCCTTTTTACCCCTTGCAAAAATTCAAAAAGTGGGTCTACAAGAACAAGCGAGTGTAAAAAATGAAGATTGTGTATTTTCTCCTTCACTTTGCTGCTATTCCTGTGAAACCCGTAAAGGGTTAAAACGCTTACTGAATGTCATTTTGAATACTTTCGGGGGTGCAGTTTTTATAATGGGGTCATTTATGGGGTATTTCTAATATGAAGACCCTTCAAATCCACTTCAAACCTGAACTGGTCCCTGAAAAAAAGCGAGTTTCAAAATTTTGTGAAAAATTGGAAAATTGCTGCGGAACTTTGAAGCCCTCTGATGTCTTCCAAAAGTAAAAACTCATCAATTTTATGATGCAAATATAAAGTAGACATATTGTATATGTGAATAAAAAAAAATTATTTTGAATATCCATTTTCCTTACAAGCAGAGAGCTTCAAAGTTAGAAAAATGCAAAATTTTCAAATTTTTCATCAAATTTGGTGATTTTTCACCAAGAAAGGATGCAAGTTACCAAAAAAATTTACCACTACGTTAAAGTAGAATATGTCACGAAAAAACAATCTCTGAATCAGAATGATAACTAAAAGCATTCCAGAGTTATTAATGTTTAAAGTGACAGTGGTCAGATTTGCAAAAAATGGCCGAGTCCTTAAGGTGAAAAAGGGCTCAGTCCTTAAGGGGTTAATAGATGTACACACGCCGTCCAAAAGGGTTGAACCTTAGGACACGTCCAAAGTACATGGAAGAGTGTGCCCTTCATGCCACATCCACACCAGCATTTATCAGATACATCAGAATACATATAAGCTAGCTTATCCGGGGTATGATACCAGCGTAGAGCAGTTTTCAAGGCGGATTCCATGTGGGATGAACATTGAAAGGCCTTGTGTGTAAGAAAGGGCCCTCTCCCATGTACTCATAGAAAAGGACATATGCATTTCCCTCTCCCATACCCTTAAGAGGTACGGTTTACTATCAGCTAACCGTTGTTGCAAGGCATTGTAAAACTGTTTAAGCCCCCCTCTAGGAGAGGATAGGAGGCGGATAGCTGAGCTGTCTAAATCCTCCGAAGAAAGCTGTATGGTCTGTAGAAAATGTCTTACTTGTAAGAGTTTATAAAAATCATGTTTAGGTAAATGAAATTTAGCAGCCAGAGCGTCAAATGACATCAACGAACCCACTACCGCTATATGTCGTACATGAGAGATACCCTTAGAGCTCCATGCAGCTAAATCTATATTCGGTATGTTAGCCTGTATAAAGGATAACGGGAGATCATTTATTATAGCTTTAACTGGATTATTAGTGTGAGAGATAAAATAGTTCCAGGCAATATAAGAAGCCTTTACAAGTGGATTAATAAGAGAGGGAGGGGTAATATTCCAAAAGGGAGCCAATAATACGTCTTTCAGTGTAAAGGGGAGTACAGAGACGCTTTCTATAGCTAGCCATGGCAGGGATCGTTCGTTGCACCACCAACTCTTCATCATAGATACCAATGTAGAGATATAGTAAAAGTGTAGGTTAGGGGAGCCTAAGCCCCCGCGATTCGTAGATCTAGAAAAGATGCTAGAGGACAGCCTGGGTTTACGACCCTTCCAAATAAAAGCGGATAGTGCTCTGTGGGCCTTGGAAAAGAAGACAGATGGGAGAAGAATAGGCAGAGTGCGGAAAAGATTAAGAAATTTGGGCAACAGGAACATTTTAAAAGTGGCCACCCTCCCTACCCATGATATCTCAGCTACAGCCATACGCTCCATATCAGATGTTATAGTGACCAGTAATTTCTCATAGTTCTCAGAGTACAGTAACTTGGTGGGGTAAGATAGCTGAATGCCTAAATATTGAATGCTCTTAGAGCACCAATCAAACAGATATCTGGACTTTAAGGATGACAAGAGGGTGGGGGAGACATTGATTGGCAAGGCCTGAGTTTTTGCGTTATTCAAGTGATAGTAAGATAAGTTGCCTTAATGTTCAATGTTATCCATTACCGCTGCCAGCGATATTTCCGGATCCGCTACAGACAGAATAACATAATCTGCATAGAGTGATATGGTGTGAATGTCCCGCCCTATAGATATACCCAGTATCCTATCATCAAGCCTAATTGATTGTGCCAATGGTTCCATTGATAATATATATATCAAGGGTGACAGGGGACATCCCTGCCGGGATCCATTAGTAATGGCGAAAGAATCAGACAGTACCCCGTTGGCGAGTACCCTGGCCGTGGGTTGGGAATACAGTGACCTGATGGCTGTCATAATGCTGCCCGACAGACCCATCTGAGACAGGGCCGAGAAGGCAAACGACCAGCGGAGCCGTTCAAACGCCTTCTCAGCATCCAAGGCAAGAACTACCGCCGTCTCAGAGACACGTTCCAAATGATAAAAAATGTTCAAGAGTCTCCTAGTGTTGTCTGAACCCTGCTGCCCAGCAACGAACCCAGCCTGATCCGTGTGTACCAAAGACGGCAGAACTACCGATAAACGGTTAGCTATTAATTTTGCGAAAATTTTCATGTCTTGGTTCAATAGCGAGATAGGCCGAAAAATTTCCGACCTATCTGGGGACTTCCCTGGCTTAGGTAGAGTGGTTATAATTGCTTCCAGGTTTTCCTTAGGAAATTCACCTGACTTCATTGCTGAGCGGCAGAACCCCACCAAGTAAGGCACTAATAAGTCACTGAAAGCTTTATAATATGAAGAGGCGAACTCGTCCGGTCCCGGTGCTTTCCCTATTGGCAATGATTTAATAATCTTAGCTACTTCGGCCTCCGTGATGTCCTGGTTGAGAGTTGTAAGTTGAGTGACAGAAAGCAAGGGAAGTTGGAGCCGGGAAAGATAGGAGTGTATAGAGGAAGTGAGATCAGAGGGAGTCGGGATGGTATCCTTCAGGTTGTACAAATGGGAATAAAAGGCCCCAAAGCCATTCGCTATATCAGAGGGAGTGTATAATTTTTCATTTGTGGTAGGGTAAAGCAAAAAGGGGATTCTAGATTTTGCTTGTCTCTGTTTTAGGCGGCTAGCAAGCAATTTACCTGCTTTGTTATCCTGAGAGTAATATCTAGCCCCCAATTTCCGATGCGATTTTTCATAAGACGCCAAAAGAAGACATTTCAAATCGCGTCTCAAAGCAGATACTGTTTCAAGGTTAAGAGGCGAGGGATGCTGTTGGTTAACTAATTCCGCGCATTTTAATTGGCTAAGGATATCATTCACTTTCTGTTCCCTCTGCTTTTTCAATATAGACCCATATTTGATGCAAGAGCCCCTTATAACCGCCTTGTGACAGTTCCATAATAGTATGGAATCCGTCACTGAGAGCTTATTCCTCTGGAAGTAGTCTGTGATGTCCTTCCGTAAATAGTCTGCAAATTGCGGATGAGACCACAGATAGGGGTTGTTGCGCCAAGCATAGGACTTGGGGGGGGTATACACTATCTTTTATTTGTAATGTAATGGCCGCATGATCCGGCCATTTTATAGTAGTAATTTCTGAGTGTAGGGAATGTTCAATAAGGTTTCTATCTACAAGGAAGAGGTCAATTCGAGAGTACGTGTTATACACTCCTGACAAAAAGGTGAATGATCTATCTGTAGCATGGTGAATCCTCCAAATGTCATAAAGATCCTTAGAGACTAGAAAAGAGGAAAGAGAATTTGCAAGAAAACGAGAAGACGTAGAATCTAGAGAGGGGTCTGAGACAGTGTTAAAGTCCCCACAGAGCACTAAAGAACCCCAGGCCATCCTACCAACCACTCCCATCAGTCGGTTCAAAAAGCGAAGTTGCCCCTGATTAGGTGCATACAGAGAGACTAAGGTTAATTTGGTGGCATTAATGGTGCAACGAAGAATCCTGTACCTTCCGTATGGGTCAGCCACGACATCATGAAGTGTAAATGCCACTGTATTTTTGATCGCAATCATTACTCCTCTAGCTTTGGAGCTGTGATGAGAATGAAAAACATGTGAGAAAGCTGGATGGTGCACACGAAAGGCATCTCTGACGAGCAGATGCGTCTCCTGGACACACAATATATCACATTTGAGCAATTGTGCTTCCTTCCATAAGTGTTTTCCCACATAGACCAGTATATGGTGGGTCACTCAATTAATTCACCTATAGATCACCTTAGTGATCCAGCAAAAAAACCTTTTTCCCATATACCATTAAAAAGTGCTTTATTGTCAATGGCACATCAATTGTGAATTAAAATATTAGTGCACATCAAACCCCCAGTCTGATCAAGATATTCAGCGCGCCTTGCTGGCCACACAGTATTAAGCCTCATGCACTGCAGTTGCTATGTGGCTATCGCTGGAGAGATGTGTCACTATGGTTAAAACACTACACCTCAGCCCCCCCTCAACATGTTTCACTGCATCCGCAGCTTTGTCAAGAGGTAAATAGTGCCCTGTTTACCTCTTGACAAAGTTGCGGATGCAGTGAAACATGTTGAGGGGGGGCTGAGGTGTAGTGTTTTAACCGTAGTGACACTTCTCTCCAGCGATGGCCACATAGCAACTGCAGTGCATGAGGCTTAATACTGTGTGGCCAGCAAGGCACGCTGAATATCTTGATCAGACTGGGGGTTTGATGTGCACTAATATTTTACTTCACAATTGATGTGCCATTGACAATAAAGCACTTTTTAATGGTATATGGGAAAAAGGGTTTTTTGCTGGATCACTAAGGTGATCTATAGGTGAATTTCCTTCCATAAGTATGTACGTCTATGTGGTGCATTTAAACCGTTCACATTTAGACTTGCAATAGTTATAGCCATAATAATAAGTCAATCCAATACGCAATATACCATAGCAAATAACGAATATCGGAAAGGCAAGGCGCATCTCCCAGCCAGCATGCGCCCGCCCTAATGACACAGAGTACTTCTAGTAGATCATCTATGATAGTAGCACCACTGTTTAAATAACATGTAACTATAAAACAGTATACTAAGAACATAAGAAAAAACAAATAGGATAGCTTGCCGAAGCCACAGCCATCCGACAGATCGTGGGGGTTAGAGTCCACACTGTAACCGAGCACCCTGATCACAACACAGGAGCCCACATTCCAACTGGGTTAGTGGACATCACATCAGACCTCAGGTTGTAGACCAGTCCTTCATGTGAGTTGGAGGCTTGGAAGATTTTAGAAAGTCAGACGGGTATACTGGAGCCAGTCCCCAAGATTTCAACAGGTCTTCGCCTTCTGGTAGGCTACGCACTACATGTAGAGTTCTCATGTCTAATTAGCAGGCGCACTGGGAATCCCCATCTATACATAACCTTTGCATTGCGTAGAGTAGTGGTCACCGGGAGTAACGCTCTACGGGCTTGTAGGGTTGCTGCAGAAAGGTCTGCATAAACAGCGATTTTTTGATAGGGTGCCGGCAGGCCATCATGGCGGCGAGTATATTCCATAAACCGTTCCTTAATATGGAAAAAATGAATTCTCGCCAGGACATCTCTGGGGATGGAATCGTCCAGGTGCCTAGGTCTTGGGACCCTGTGAGCCCTGTCTATGTGGAGTTCTTGTGCTGTACAATCAGGCAAGACCAACTGCAAAATTGAATGGACATAGTCCGAAATATTAGCTGGTGCAACTGTTTCTGGAATGCCGCGCAATTTCACATTGTTGCGTCGGCTACGATCTTCAAGGTCAGCAACTTTAAGTTTAAGCGTTGTAACTCCATCCTCCAGCCCATCTCTTAGATCTATAAGGGCATTATGCGAATCTGCAAATTCCTCAAACTTTTGCTCAATGTGATCCACTCTATTCCCAATGTCCAGCACAGAGGCTTTTATAGGGGCAATCAGCCTATGAATATCCTGCTGGAAAGAGGTACGCAGCAGCAGCAGCATATCTTTAAGAGTGGTGTCAGTAAGAGATTGATTATTAACCGGGATTGAGGCCAGGGGATCTGCAATATCAATTTCCCCTTGTGTGTCAGTGTCCCAAGCTCCTACCTCTCTCCTTTCGCCTGTTTCCTCCAATCTAGGACGCTGCTTTGCTGGGCTCTGAGAAGGGGAGCTTGCACGTAGAGAGGCTGGAGATCCCACCGAGGCCCGCCGCTCACTATTTCCAGCTGCGCCATTCCTGTTGGTTTCGCCGCGCTCCGTTGCCGCCTGCGGTGGAGACAGGGTAGAAGCATGCAGAGCTGAGTCCGAGGTGGATCTCCGGTTCAACAGCGGGGACCTTCCGGTGCCTTGCGCTTGAGAGCGCGAGGATCGTGCAGCCGTCTGTGAGGTGAGCAGGCCGCCGGCGCCATCTTGCTCCGCCGCCGCTCGCGGCACAAAGTGAAATTTAGCCAGGTTACCGACCTTGATAGGCTTTCGTCTCCTCGCCGGCATGATGAGGAGGAATTAGAGTATCTTTTCAGAGAGGTCTGAGCGATATGTCGCTGTGGAATAGTCGCTATGGCAGGCTGTAACACGGAGCTCTCCTAGTATGCGACCATGCGCTTCGGCTGCCAGGCCACGCCCCCGCCGCCGCCTTCTTTTAACATCCGATACGTGCAGGAACTGCATGCTCGCTGCGACCAGTGACAAAGCCAAATAGCAGCAGGGAATCGGAGCAATAGTCAAACCACTATTTATGCTATTTCTTAACATATATGTATGGTGTCAATGCAGCCTTGGGCTGGGTTTAAAACACTGGGTTACAAAGCTCCCAGTGTTTACATTAAATAAAAGACTGTGATGGATGTCTAAAGGTTACGTGACGTCACATACTCATTGATATTGGGTTTGTTTCACAGATACATTTAGCGCTTTCTTAAGACATATCTATTAATCGAATGTAATTGTAGCCTATTTATAATCCATACAATGGTTAGGCATACATTAGAAGCATTTATCACCTACGGCCTATAATGGCATCCATTTGACACGTATAATATGGAAAGCTATTGACAGGCTTATGACGTATCCATTAAATAGACCAATATAGGATCTATTTTAAGCACTTATTTAAGTGCTCTGGTTTTCCAGAGCGCAAAGCCATCACATTTTATGTAAAATAGAGAGTTGGTCAGGTTTTTTGGACTTTTGATGGCCAATTCTGGTGCAAGAAGCGTGCAACACGATAAAAAAAAATCAGTTGTGATCACATTAGTAAATGACCCTCAATATGCTGTGTGTAATGCAGACCCTAATATTCAAAAGCCTAAAATATTAAGAATTCAGTTTTTTCTGTACTGCGATGTGTACCTAATGGTATCCACACATCTGGAATGCAGATTATATAAGAATCCTTCACTATTTTACCACTAATCAACACATTTTTGGCCCTGATTAAATAATACAATTCCTTCAATTCTAAACCTCAGTCCATGAGTTTATTATCTTATTCAAATTAAGCAGTATTTGTTTTTGGCTTAGAATCTTTATATTCAACATAAACCATTCCTTTCATTCACCATGACCCTGATTTACTATTGTGAACCTGACCTGCTTTTGTCGGGTTGCGTGCCAAAAATTTGTGGCATTGCACCAAAATAAACCTACAACTCTGAAAAGGGGGTGTGGCCAGTCGAAAAAGAGGCCTGTTCTCACAAGCTAACCTATTTACCATTGAATTCACACAAAATTCTATGATTAAATGGCTGGAAATTTCCACCAAGAAAAAGGTGATCAGAAGTTTCCAGAGCTGTGTGTCGTAATCGTAAATAAAGTGGAATAATGCCAGTATGAAACAACATTCCACACTAATATAAATCCAGCACTCTTAAATCGGGGCCTATGTGTAATTTGATCAATTTTGCTTTTCAGGCACTCTTCAGTACATGGCTCCAGAAATAATAGATAAAGGCCCAAGGGGATATGGGAAGCCTGCAGACATTTGGTCCTTGGGCTGCACAGTAATAGAAATGGCTACAGGGAAGCCTCCTTTTTATGAACTTGGAGAACCACAAGCCGCCATGTTTAAAGTAAGTGTCATTTATATTGTATAAATATAACTTATATTGTATACAAAATGTTAAAGATGTCCAAAACTTCTTTATAAGGGCTCGTTCACATGGCCGTCGGTCTCCGTTATTTCATGCCCATTCTCAAATCCGTTCAAGCCTTTTGCAAATGGTTGTAAATGTATCCCATTAATGTCAATGGGATTGTTTTACAATCCGTTGTCATCCGTCTGCAATCCGTTGTATTCCGTTTTTTGTGGGTTTTTTTTACAGAAAAAGACTGTGCATGCAGTAATTTATTTCCCTTCAAAAGAAACGGAAGAGAAACGGATATAATAAAGTTAACATTGAAGTCAATGGAAAACAGATGAGCCTTTAATGTAATCTGTTTGCATCCATTTTTTCCATTCCGTTTTTGATCAGTTATTACTTGTGAGCATGCTCAGAACAGTGTGAGCAACCAGGAAGTAGCCAGACAAAAATAAAAACAGACAATAAAGGATACAAAGGGGTGAAAAACTGATGCAAAAGGATGCCACTTAAATGGCATCCCTTTGCACACGTTTGTTAGTACAGTCCATTTAGCAGCAATAACGGGAGAAAAGCAGGACATGAGAGAATGGGCATGTGGACCTAGCCTAAACAAATTTTTATTATATTTTAAGGCTGGTTTCACCCCGCAATACATTGGTGGTAAACATCAGGATGCCAACCTGTTTTAGGAAATGCATGGGAACGTTTCAAAAGACCAAACGTATTCTACTAGTGCATGTATTAAGCTTATTTATTTAAAGGGGCATTCCAAATTTTTTTGTGAAGCAAGGGCAGGAGCTGCAGACTCTTTATCTCACATCACAGAAAAAAAAAACATTAAAGGGGTAAAAAAAAAAAAAAATCAACTGCTGCCAGAAGGTTAAACAGATTTGTAAATTACTTCTATTTAAGAATCTTAATCCTTCCAGTATTCATCAGCTGCTGTATGCTCCAGTGGAAGTTCTTTTCTTTTTGTGCTCACAGTGCTCAGTGTCAGGAACTGTCCAAAGCAGTATGAGGTTGGATTAGGGACTTGTTCATGCTCTGGACAGTTCCTGACATGGACCGAGGTGTCAGCAGAGAGCACTCTGGTCAGACAGAAAAGACATTTAAAAAAAAGAACTTCCTCTGGAGCATACAGAAGCTAAGTACTGGAAGGGTTAAACTTTTTAAATAGATTTTAAAATGAACTTTTTTTAATTTACAAATCTGTTTAACTTTCTGGCACCAGTTGATTTGAAAAAAAAAATTTAATAATTCTATTTCCACCTGAATACCCCTTAATCTCTTAAGGACCAGGCCCATTTTAACCTTAAGGACCAGGCCAATTTTATTTTTGCGTTTTCGCTTTTTCCTCCTCGCCTTCTAAAATCCATAACTCTTATATTTACATCTACAGACCCATATAAGGGCTTGTTTTTTGCGTGACCAATTGTACTTTGTAATTAAACCTCTCATTTTACCATAAAATGTACGGCGAACCCAAAATATTATTTTTTTTAGGGAGGAAATTTAAATGAAAACCAAAATTTTGCACATTTTGGAGGGTTTTGTTTTCACACTGTACACTTTACGGTAAAAATAGCATGTCGTCTTTATTCTGTGGGTCATTATGATTAAAATGAATAGGTATATATACGGTAATAAATTATATAAAACCAGTCCTCAAGGATAGTGAAATAGAGATAAAAACAAGATAAAATGAGCGAGAAAGGTGATGTGGAACCAAATAAATGTAAAATTTTTAAGTTATAAAATAGATACTGAATTAATAATCATAGTAAATGGAAGTAAATGAATAATATAATGATTATAAAAGACCTGAAACAAGGATAATGCAGTAAAATAATACAATATAACATTTATTCACAAGATAATAACTTACATCTGGGCAGGGCCCTTGCACCAGATGTTAATAAGATATTGATATTAAAAATAGATGAAATATTAAATAGTCATTTATAAAGGAACCACCTAAAATAAGGCAAAACAATTTGGAAATGTCCAAAAATAAAATGGTCTGGTAATATAGTTCAGAAATAAAGTGGTCCGGTAATGCAGTTCATGAAATTATATAATGGAGCAGTTCAGGGAGCGATATGCAGATAATGTAGGTTTGATAATACAGTGGTCCCTCAACATACGATGGTAATTCGTTCCAAACGAGCCATCGTTTGTCGAATCCATCGTATGTTGAGGGATTCATGCAATGTAAAGTATAGGAAGCTGTACTCATCTTTCCCCGCCGCTCGAGATGGTGTCCCAGCCGCTCCCGATGGTGACCCCGACCTCCGCTGGGCTCTCCGCTGTCTTCTCCGGTCCTCTGCTGTCTTCTCTGGTCCTCTTCTGTCTTCCGCAAGGCCTTTCTGGGCCTGCGTAGCGATGTCATTACGCCGCTGCGTACGCCATTCCTATTGGATGACGTGCGCAGCAGCGTATTGACGTCATCGGAGAGGGCCGAGAAGACACAGGAAGACCAGCGCTGGACCCGGAGGGCACCCCGGAGCATCGTGGAGGGGTAAGTAATACTTACCGCACCACACGGGGAACATTAAGCTGCTATCCGGCAGCAGCTTAAGCATTTGGCGCTGACGGATAGCACTTAATGTGATGGCCCCGACATAAAAAAGCATCGTATGATGCCATCGTATGTCAATTTCATCATGTTTCGGGGCCTTCGTAGGTCGGGGGGTCACTGTATTAGGTAGTACCTGTTTGCCGATTTGAGTGGTATCACTTACTGGTGAAGTGCAGCCGGCATCCTCAGGAGTAGCAGTCTCGTGGTGAGGGTTTCTGTCGGTGCTGGCACGGCGTGGTGGCCGGCCTTTGTGATCTATGGTGATCCCAGTAAAGTGGATTGGATGGGTCCGGCAGAGACAGGTTGGCACGGGATAGCGTCCGGCCACAAGTGGAGTATCGTGCATGAATAGGTGATCGCTGACCCTAGCGTCCTCGCGTCCTAAGGAGAGAGGATCGTGCGTGTGGTCCACAGAGGTCCCAGAATAAGGGGTCTGCAGTGCTGCCAAAGCTGAGGCGGGCTTTAAAAGTAGTATAAGGTGGTTGCTGTAGGTAATGGTTATAAGACCAAGGCTATATGCGTTTCAAGATGACTGTCTTATTCTTCAGTAGCCATAGATAATGAATAATGGTTATTCATTATCTATGGCTGACAGTCGTCTTGAAACGCGTATAGCCTTGGTCTTATACCCATTACCTACGGCAACAACCTTATACTACTTTTAAAGCCCACCTCGGCGTTGGCAGCGCTGCAGACCCCTTATTCTGGGACCTCTGTGGATGACACGAGGACGCCAGGGTCAGCGATCACCTCTTCATCCACGATACTCCACTTGTGGCCGGACGCTATCCCGTGCCAACCTGTTTCTGCCGGACCCATCCCATCCACTTTACTGGGATCACCATCGATCACAAAGGCCGGCCACCACGCCATGCCAGCACCAACAGTAACCCTCACCGTGAGACTGCTACTAGAGATGAGCGAACTTACAGTAAATTAGATTCGTCACGAACTTCTCGGCTCGGCAGTTGATAACTTATCCTGCATAAATTAGTTCAGCTTTCAGGTGCTCCCGTGGGCTGGAAAAGGTGGATACAGTCCTAGGAGTCTCTTTTCTAGGACTGTATCCACCTTTTCCAGCCCACCGGAGCACCTGAAAACTGAACTAATTTATGCAGGATAAGTCATCAACTGCCGAGCCGAGAAGTTCGTGATGAATCGAATTTACTGTAAGTTCGCTATTCTCTAACTGCTACTCCTGAGGATGCCGGCTGCACTTCGCCAGTAAGTGATACCACTCAAATCGGCAAACAGGTACTACCTAATATTATCAAACCTACATTATCTGCATATCGCTCCCTGAACTGCTCCATTATATAATTTCATGAACTGCATTACCGGACCACTTTATTTCTGAACTATATTACCGGACCATTTTATTTTTGGACATTTCCAAATTTTTTTGCCTTATTTTAGGTGGTTGCTTTATAAATGACTTTTTAATATTTCATCTACCGTATATACTCGAGTATAAGCCGAGTTTTTCAGCACGATTTTTCGTGCTGAAAACACCCCCCTCGGCTTATACTCGAGTGAACTCCCCCACCCGCAGTGGTCTTCAACCTGCGGACCTCCAGAGGTTTCAAAACTACAACTCCCAGCAAGCCCGGGCAGCCATCGGCTGTCCGGGCTTGCTGGGAGTTGTAGTTTTGAAACCTCCGGAGGTCCGCAGGTTGAAGACCACTGCGGCCTTCGACATCATCCAGCCCCCTCTCACCCCCTTTTAGTTCTGTACAGTACTCACCTCCGCTCGGCGCTGGTCCGGTCCTGCAGGACTGTCCAGTGAGGAGGTGGGATAGTGGTTCCGGGCTGCTATCTTCACCGGGGAGGCCTCTTCTAAGCGCTTCGGGCCCGGCCTCAGAATAGTCACGTTGCCTTGACAACGACGCAGAGGTGCGTTCATTGCCAACGTACTTCTGCGTCATTGTCAAGGCAACGCCTCTATTCCGGGCCGGAAGCGCGGAGAAGAGGCGCCCCCGGTGAAGATAGCAGCCCGGAACCACTATCCCACCGGACCACCTCCTCTCCGGACAGCCCTGCAGGACCGGACCAGCGCCGAGCGGAGGTGAGAACTAAAGGGGGTGAGAGGGGGCTGGATGATGTCGAAGGCCGCAGTGGTCTTCAACCTACGGACCTCCGGAGGTTTCAAAACTACAACTCCCAGCAAGCCCGGACAGCCGATGGCTGCCCAGGCTTGCTGGGAGTTGTAGTTTTGAAACCTCTGGAGGTCCGCAGGTTGAAGACCACTGAGGGCGAATGATGAGAAGAGGATGATGAAGGGGGGATGTGTGGGATGATGACAAGGGGATGATGAAGGGGGGGATGTGTGGGATGATAAGGGGATGATGAAGGGGGATGTGTGGGATGATAAGGGGATGATGACAAGGGGATGATGAAGGGGGGGATGTGTTGGATGATAAGGGGATGATGAAGGGGGGATGTGTGGGATGATGACAAGGGGATGATGAAGGGGGGATGTGTGGGATGATGACAAGTGGATGATGATGAGGATGTTAATGACGGGTCTGGATGATGACGGGGGGATGATGTATTTCCCACCCTAGGCTTATACTCGAGTCAATAACTTTTCCTGGGATTTTGGGTTGAAATTAGGGGTCTCGGCTTATACTCGGGTCGGCTTATACTCGAGTATATACGGTATTTTAATATCAATATCTTATCAACATCTGGTGCAAGGGCCCTGCCCAGATGTAAGTTATCTTGTGAATAAATGTTAAATTGTATTATTTTACTGCATTATCCTTGATTCAGGTCTTTTATCATTAGATTATTCATTTACTTCCATTTACTATCCTTATTAATTCAGTATCTATTTTATAACTTTTTGGTTTTACATTTATTTGGTTCCACATCACCTTTTTCTCGCTCATTTTATCTCATTTTTATCTCTTTACTAGCGGAGTACCCGGCGTTGCCACGCGTTGCCCGTTTTTTTTTCCTAATCTTTGTTGGGGAGGAAAATAAACAGAGGAAGCTTTTGACTTCATATCCCATCCTCATATATTGTTGTCATATCCCAACTCCATATCCCGTCCCCATATCCCGTCCCCATATCCCGTCCCCATATCCCGTCCCCATATCCCGTCCCCATATCCCGTCCCTTGTGGCTTAAGGTACTGGAAGTCCCATATACTTGCATGGGACTTGAAACAAAAAAAAACTTTTTATATAAGGGTGTAGGTAAGGGTTAATGTAACTATCATATATTATATCATATATTATCATATGTGTACCAGGTATTATTGAAATATCTCCAGCCGTACGGAAGTTATGTGGGAACATAAATTTCCCATTGATTTGCATGGGACTTTAAACAAAAACCTCAACCCTCACAAATGGGGGTAGTTAAGGGTTAAATTTAACTATCCTATATTTTAAGTGGACATATAAGTAACATTGACTTGTATGGAACTTTAAACATAAACCCCGCCCCTGGCAAATGGGGGTGAGTATGGGTTAAATCACCTATCCTATGTTTGTTGTTGACATATAAGTAACATGTGGCCAAGTTTCATGTTAATATCTTTAGCCGTTTGGATGTGATGCTGGAACATACACACATACATACACACATACATACGCACATACATACATACGTTGAGTTTTATAGATATAGATTTCACTATCCTTGAGGACTGGTTTTATATAATTTATCATGTATACCTATTCACTTTACTAGGTCTTTTTTGAGATTTAGACCATTCCAGTTAACCTCGGAATAGTATACCCCAGTGAGCTACACGTACCCTTTTTCTTCTCCAATGATTAAAATTAGGGATGTCCCGATACCATTTTTTAAGACAGAGTACGAGTACCGATACTTTAATTCTAGTACTCGCCGATACCAAGTACGAGTACTTATATTTTAAAGGGAATCTGACAGTAGGGTGACGCGGTTTCTGGCGCTGTTTACCGTATGATATGTGGGTCCTAATTGTGTACAATGGAGGCGGCTGCTGTAGTATGAGACAAGATTTCTCTCTTCTCCATTGGACAGAACACCCCCCCCCCCCGTTTAAACAGCAGCAGGGCCCCCCGGTAGACATTAGTAGAAGCCCCCCTCCTTGCAGGCAGCTCACCTCCTCTGTCAGGTGCTGCCGCTCCACTGTCCCGTTCTTCCATCCTTCGGGCTGCATCATGTCACTCCGCTTCCTCCGTAGCGTTACGCCGGGCGCAAGGGGAGGAGGCGGAGTGACGTATATGTCACATGCGCCTCCATAGGACAACATGATGTGGACCGGAGGACTGAAGAACGGGACAGTGGAGCGGCAGCAGGTATCGGGCATGGTATCGGAGACATTAAACGAGTCCGATACCATGCAAATAGCTATATCGGCCCCATACCGATACCAGTATTGGTATCGGGACATCCCTAATTAAAATGATACCTATTGATAGATACTTTTATATTTTTGTACCGCTTAAAAAAAATCTAAAACTTTTTGTGCAAAATCATTAATCTAAAATCGCCCTATTTTGACCACCTATATCTTTTTAATTTTTCCATATATAGGGCGGTATGAGGGCTCATTTGTTGCGCCGTCATCCGTACTTATCGATACGACATTTGCATATATAATACTTTTAGAAAAAAAAAATATTAATTTTTTTGGAAAAAAATGTGACTAAAAAGCAGCATTTTAGGACTTTAGTTTTTAGATTAACGCCGTTCACCATACAGGATCATTAACATTATATTTTGTTAGTTTGGACATGTTCGCACGCGTAGATACCAAATAGGTTTATTAAAAAAAATAATAATAATCTGCTTATGGGGGGTAAAATGGGGAATACTGACAATTTTCATTTTTATTGGGGGAGGGGATTTTTCACGTTTATTTTTACATTTTGTCCTCTATACATAGGACATTGCACTTATCAGTATTATCGGCTATCTTCTGCTCTGGTCTACTCAATCTCAGACCAGATCAGGAGACGCCAGGAGATGGACGGAGGCATTACAGATGATCGGATCCCTGCGGCAGCGCTGCTGCCGATCCGATCATCTATTTCAACATGTGCACTGCCGCAAATGCTGTGATCTCTACTGATCACGGCATCTGAGGGGTTAATGGCGGACATCCGCGATGTCGGCCATTACCAGCGGGTCCCTGGCTTTTCCTAGAAACTGGAACCTGCCGTGTATGACGCGAGCACCGCTCCGATGCTCGCGGTCATAAACAGGATGTAAATGTGCGTCCTGGTGCGCTAAGTACCGCCGCACTAGGACGTACATTTAGGTCCGTGGTCGTTAAGGGGTTAAATAAATCTTGTATAATGATCTCTAATATCAAAAACTAACAGGTTGTTAGTATACATTTTTGATCAAAAAGTACAGGCCCACTCGCCACGTCAAGGCCACCTATTTAGAGTGGGTCCCTAATGTCCCTAGCATAAAATGGCGTAGCACTGGGTGGCGACCACCACCGCCGTGACACCAGTTCCCACGGGGGGGAAACGACCCACTGGCAGAGCGGCCCCAATGCCACTCTAACCAGTCTATGGGTCGCACCTCCCCGCAGACACGGCGCCACGGCAGCAACGAACGCCGCACAGCACCACACCAGTGTGAACAAGGTGTAATAGCTCACTTACCATGCTCTCCCAGTCAGACTGGGAGGCTGCTAGGAAAGAAATGGCCCTTGTGTAGCTAATTACTACTTATATAGGGTTGGGTGCCATGTCTGCGGGGAGGTGCGACCCATGGACTGGTTTGAGTGGCATTGGGGCCGCTCTGCCAGTGGGTCGTTTCCCCCCCGTGGGCACTGGTGTCGCGGCGGTGGTGGTCGCCACCCGGTGCTACGCCATTTTATGCTAGGGACCCACTCTAAATAGGTGGCCTTGACGTGTCGAGTGGGCTTGTACTTTTTGATCAAAAATGTATACTAACAACCTGTTAGTTTTTGATATTATGCTGAGAAGCAATTAGATCATTATACAAGATTGTAGATGTGCACTAGGTCTGTTTTCTACCCGAATCCATTCTGTCCATTAAACTCAGCTGACCTGCTGTGAGACTGCACAGAAGATGTCTGCATAACTTTTTATAACTTCCAAGAACCAAACCATTTTTCCCATTTACTCTTTTCCAATTTTTTTCATTGACATAGTCATGAGGTAACATTAAAGGGGTATTCCAGGCAAAACCTTTTTTTATATATATCAACTGGCTCCGGAAAGTTAAACAGATTTGTAAATGACTTCTATTAAAAAATCTTAATCCTTCCAATAGTTATTAGCTTCTGAAATTTTCTGTCTAACTGCTCAATGATGATGTCACGTCCCGGGAGTTGTGCATGATGGGAGAATATCCCCATAGGAACTGCACAGCTCTCGGGACGTGAGTCATCAGAGAGCAGTTAGATAGAAAACAACAACTCAACTTCAGAAGCTAATAACTTGGAAGGATTAAGATTTTTTAATAGAAGTCATTTACAAATTTGTTTAACTTTCCGGAGCCAGTTGATATATAAAAAAATAAAGTTTTGGCCTGGAATACCCCTTTAAGTGATATCCTTTAATGTACCATATTATATATTGATAAATGTTATGGAAAAAATTTGGTAATAAAAAAGGGATTCTTAAAATGTCATGTAAAGTTTATACTGCATGTCAGTATGAATACACTGATGCCAAATATAAATGGTTGTGTTTTACTACTTTGAAACAAACAACAACAAAAAACACCTTTGCTTCTTTGTTTCAGGTAGAGTGACCTTAATACAATAATTCTCACTTCTTGTGAGCTGTTTACCAACTACCTATTCTACTTGTATTGAAAGCAAATGAGTTGTGTATTACGGTACTTTATTAGCCAGTTATTGGTTTTCACAGTGCAGCCCTGTACCATGTGACTGATTCTAAGAGTATCTTACAATCTGTATGTATGCATCAGAACTCCCTTTTTTTACTTATACCAGTAAAAAAATGAATAAAGAAAATCACTTCCACTGCACACATCAGTCACATAGTAAAGGCAAGACCAGCGCGAAGCCAATAAAGGTACAGGGCTGACTTTACTACAATGTACATCATAGAGGTGGCTATGTTTTTGTTTACATTTTTTGCCTTATATTTTAGTTTCACTAGGGGACTTAAACCAAAAAAAAAGTATTGCAGTGTATTAAGACATTAGGAAATTATATATATATATATATATATATATATATATATATATATATATATATATATATATATATATAATATTATAATTTATTTTTTTATTTTTTTGCAATCTGTCTGATTGCTTCATTCTTTTAGGGTAGGGTCACATATAACGCATCCGCAGCATATTTCAAACTGCAAGAAATCAGCTTTCCAGCAGGGAATACACTGTGAATTCTACTATGAGCAGACCCACAGGTCTTCCCAGTCACAGCCTTTTGTGTGCAGTAATGTTTGGAGGTGGGACCGTATGTCAGTCATGCCTACACATTGGACTTGCCTCCAAACCTTACTCTACACACAGGACTGCGGTTGGGTAGACCTGTGTGTCTGCTCCTGCCTGTGTAACAACTCAGATGGTGCAGTCAATAGTGCTCGCACAGTCACCCAGTTAGACATGCTGCAAACCCATTATGGGGTTCCAACATGTATTTGTGGCTGTTGCGGGCTAATGGAGGCCCCAGGTCTGTCATCTTAGTACTTCTATCAAGCCCTGTCATAGGAAAGGCTTACAGCATTCCAGTATGGCAAACATTTTCACAATAAAAGACCATTCATACTCCTTGCCCCGATCAACTACAGCTGTCATTGCAATAGCTCCTGGTCCCTGCCTTATATGTGTTGATACTGCAATTAATGCCCACCCAGTCACTGGCTGTAACAGTGAGCCAGTGATTGGCTAACAGGCATTTTGTGCAGGGTCAACACATCAGAGGAAGTTTGGGTCAACGGACTGGGAGCCATCGGAATAGTTTAACACCCGTTGATTGTGAAAAATTTTGCCACACTGGAATAACCCTTTTAAAGGGGTACTCCACGCCTAGACATCTTATCCCCTATCTTAAGGGGATCTCTTGGACCCCCGTGATCTCGGCCTGGCACTGTGGTTCACTTGTTTCCTTGTTCGTGACGCCACGCCCCCTCCATTCATGTCTATGGGAGGGTGCATGACGGCTAGTACATAGCAGTCACGCCTCCTCCCATAGACCTGAATGCAGGGGGTGTGACTGCTGTGATAGCCAGTCATGTGGCATGGAGGGGAGTTAGTTCCATGCATAGAATGACTGGGGTGCCACATCGGAGATCCTCATATCATAATAGGAGTACTACGGTGACAGATCTGAGGGCCTTTATGGGGCATCTGTTAGATCATGTTTGCATCCAATGATCATGTTGCAGCAGGGCTGATTGACAGCGAAGTGATATGGACCACAGTATCTGAATGATAAAATTGGCTTAGATCAGTATTATCTTGACTATCTTGCCATCTATCCTCGATGGTGTAACGGTTTCTGAGCCTGCTCTATGACTCCATGAAATCTACAAACAGCTGACAATAATACAAAAATGCAAAATTAATAATGACCACTACATGTATCCCCTGCCACTCCCATGCTGACACCTGTCTGGTTCCCCCCTGTTTGTTTGTTTGTTCTTCTGGGTTTCAGCGATGAATTGAAGTCTCTGCATGTGACTGACTGCAGCCCCTCTGGCTAAAGGGGGTGACATGTTACATAGAAACACAGAATGTGTTGGCAGATAAGAACCATTTGGCCCATCTAGTCTGCCCAATAATCTGAATCCTATCAATAGTCCCTGGCCCTATCTTCATGAAGGATAGCCTTATGCTTATCCCATGCATGCTTAAACTCCTTCATTGTATTTGTAGGTACCACTTCTACAGGAAGGCTATTCCATGCATCCACTACTCTCTCAGAAATGTAATCCTTCTTAAAGGGGTACTCCGGTGGAAAACTTTTTTTTTTATTTTTTTTTTATCAACTGGTGCCAGAAAGTTAAACAGATTTGTAAATTACTTCTATAAAAAAAATCTTAATCCTTCCAGTACTTATTAGCTGCTGAATACTACAGAGGAAATTATTTTCTTTTTGGAACACAGTGCTCTCTGCTGACATCATGACCACAGTGCTCTCTGCTGACATCTCTGTCCAGTGCATAAACTTATAGGATAGTGTCCGGTGTACACTAATTACGGGCGTACTGGCCCTTTAAAATTTTTGAGCTCTGGCTCAAAAGGGACGGTGCCGCGCGCGCCGGAGCTGAGACAGAGCGGAGGCAGCAGGAATGACTGGCGGCCGGAGCGCGGGACATGGAAAAAAAATTGCCATTTTGTAACTTTTGGGGGCTTCTGTTTCTACGCAGTGCATTTTTCGGTACAAATTACATCTTATCTTTATTCTGTAGGTCCATACAGTTAAAATGATAACCTACTTATATAGGTTTGATTTTATTTTACTTCTAAAAAAAAAAAAAAAAAATCATAACTACATGCAGGAATGTATATGTTTAAAATTGTCATCTTCTGACCCCTATAACTTTATTTTTCAACGTATGGGCCGGTATGAGAGCTCATTTATTGCGCTGTAATCTGAGGTTTTTATCAGTGCCATTTTTATATTGATCGGACTTTTTAATCGCTTTTTATAAATTTTTTTCATGATATAAAAAGTGACGAAAATATGCTATTTTAACTTTTTTTTTTTTTTGGGCGCGTACACCATTGACCATGAGGTTTAATTAACTATATATTTTAATAGTTTGGACATTTCCGCACGCGGCGATACCACGTTTTTTATTTTCATTTACACAGTTTTTTTATGGGAAAAGGGGGGTGATTCTTTTATTAGGGAAGGGGTTAAATAAATTTTTTTTTTTTGCAGTGTTATAGCCCCCACTGGTGGCTATTTCACTGCACATACTGATCTCATACACAGATCATTGCCATGGACACGGCAAAGATCAGTGTAATCGGCGGTCGATTGCTCAAGCCTGGATTTCAGACTTGGCGCAATCAATCGCCGATCAGATGGGACGGAGCCAGGTAAGGGTACCTTCGCTCGCGTTCTAGCTGATCGGGACATCGCGATTTCACCACAATGGTCCCGATCAGCCCGACTGAACTGCCGGGAAGCTTTTACTTTCATTTTAGAAGCGGTGATCAACTTTGAACACCACGTCTAAAGAGTTAATAGCGCGCGTCACAACGATTGGTGCCACACGCCATTAGCCCAGGTTCCCGGCTGTCATTAGCCACCGGGACCGACCCAGTATGACACGGGGTCACGGCGTGACCCCGCGTTATATACCGGACTCAGGGCGTACAGATATGCTCTGCGTCCTTAACCCCTTAAGGACCAAGGACGTACAAGGATGTCCTTGGTCCTGCTCCAGTGATATAATCGCGGCGCCGTGCGCTATTAACCCTTTAGCCGCGTGCTCAGAGCTGAGCCACGCGGCTAAAAGTGAAAGTAAAAACTGCTGGTTAACTCAGTGGGCTGTTCGGGATAGCCGCGGTGAAATCGCGGCATCCCGAACGGCTTACAGGACAGCGGGAGGGTCCCTACCTGCCTCCTCGCTGTCCGATCGCCGAATGACTGCTCAGTGCCTGAGATCCTGGCATGAGCAGTCAGGCGGGAGAATCATCGATCACTGGTTTCCTATGAGAAACCAGTGATCAATGATGAAGATCAGTGTGTGCAGTGTTACAGGTCCCTATGGGAGCTATAACACTGCAAAAAAAAAGTGAAAAAAAAGTGAATAAAGATCATTTAACCCCTCCCCTATTAAAAGTTTGAATCACCCCCCTTTTCCCATAAAAAAAAAAAAAAAAACAGTGTAAATAAAAATAAACATATATGGAATCACCGTGTGCGGAAATGTCCGAATTATAAAAATCTATCGTTAATTAAACCGCTCGGTCAATGGCGTGCGCGCAAAAAAATTCCAAAGTCCAAAATAGTGCATTTTTGGTCACTTTTTATATCATTTAAAAATGAATAACGATCAAGAAGTCCTATCAATGCAAAAAAAATTTCAGAAGTACGACAAAATCAAACCTATATAAGTAGGGTATCATTTTAATCGTATGGACCTACAGAATAAAGATAAGGTGTCATTTTTACTGAAAAATGTACTACGTAGAAACGGAAGCCCTCAAAAGCTACAAAACAGCGTTTTTTTTTTTCAATTTTGTCGCACAATGATTTTTTTTTTCCGTTTCACCGTAGATTTTTGGGCAAAATGACTGACGTCATTACAAAGTAGAATTGGTGGCGCAAAAAATAAGCCATCATATGGATTTTTAGGTGCAAAATTGAAACAGTTATGATTTTTTAAAGGCAAGGAGCAAAAAACGAAAATGCAAAAACTGAAAAAACCCCGGTCCTTAAGGGGTTAAAGGGGTACTCTGGTGGAAAACTTTTTTTTTTTTTTTATCACCTGGTGCCAGAAAGTTAAACAGATTTGTAAATTAAAAAATCTTAATCCTTCCAGTACTTAATAGCTGCTGAATACTACAGAGGAATTTTTTTTTTGGAGCAGAGTGCTCTCTGCTGACATCATGACCACAGTGCTCTCTGCTGACATCTCTGTCCATTTTAGGAACTGTCCAGAGCAGCATATATTTTCTATGGGGATTTTCTCCTACTCTGGACAGTTCTTAAAACGGACAGAGATGTCAGCAGAGAGCTCTGTGTTCCAAAAAAAGAAAAGAATTTCCTCTGTAATATTCAGCAGCTAATAAGCACTGGAAGGATTAAGATTTTTTAATAGAAGTCATTTACAAATCTGTTAAACCTGATAACGACCATGGACGAGTATAGCCGTCCAGTTTGGCGGGCGTTCCCGCAAATGGACGTCTATACTCGTCCATTATTCTTGTGGGTGCTGCCCAGTGCACCCACAAGATCGCGACAGGGACCCTGCTGCACTGCCAGGACCGAAGTAAACTTCAGTCCCGGCAGTTTTAACCCTTACAGCCGGAAGTGACCGCGGGCTGTAAGTGTTATGACAGAGGGAGGGGGCTCCCTCTGTCTCCTCTGCAGCACCCCACATCACGATTGTGTGTTATACGCGGCTGGCCGAGGCCTGCCGCACTGCCGAAAGTTAAGTTCACTTCACTCCCGACAGTTTAACCCTTACAGCCGCGGTCAGAAGTGACCGCTCGCTGTAAGGAGTTCTGACAGAGGGAGGGGGCTCCCTCTGTCTCTCCTGCAGCACCCCGGAGCATCGCGGGGTGCTGCTACATACCTCGGCAGCCGGGGGTCCTACAAAGACCCCCAGGTCTGCCCTGGGTATTGCCTGTAGGACCAGAGGCACGTCCTGATATGCTGCCTGCTAGTGAAAACTGTCAGGCAGCATATAACGCAATGCTTTGGAATACGAAGTATTCCAAAACATTAAAAAGTGTAAAAATAAATAAAAATGTAATAAAAGTGTAAAAAATAAAATAATAAAAATACATTTATTAAATGAATCTAATAAAAAAAAAAAAAAACATAATGTGTAAGATCGCATTGGCGGACATCCGCAGCATGTAAAATGCTGCGGATGTCCACCATGTGATCCTACACATTATGCAGCAGTCACGGTAATGAGCTCCCTGCTGCGGTTGGGTAGCTTTGTGTGTCCACTCATAGAGGTGGATTTCCCGCCGGCAGTCATGAGCGGACACACTGAGCTACCCAGCCGCAGCAGTGATGGATATATTCGCCATGAGCGGGTGCTTATTCCCACAACATGGCGGGATATATCCATCAGGAGCCTTAACTGTCACAGACAGACGCGTTCTACTGCCAGCCGACCAAGGACCAATCAGAGAGGTCCAGCCAATAACTTGTAGGGGTGCGGTATATAAATGGGGTCACTTGTGGGGGTGGGGGGTGCTGTTCTGCCCTGAAAGCCAAATGGCGCTCCTCTCCTTCTGAGTCCTACCACGCGGCCAAGGAACCATATATGGCCTAAGCGGGGGTATTTCCGAACATGGGACAAGCAGCTAAATAAAATATAGGGTGCATTTCTTTCAATATCAGAAGTGATGTACAAAAAATATGTCCCACAAATGATGCATTTGTGAAAAAAGCTAGTTTTGATTTTTTAACACTGACTTTGTAATAATTCCTGCCAAAAAACTATGGTATTAAAATACTCACTGTACCCCCTAGCGAATACCTTGAGGGGTCTAGTTTTTATAATGGTGTCATTCGGGGGGGGGGGGGGGGTGTTCCCATGTTCTACTACTTCTCAGTTGCTGCAATCCTTGCTTAGCACATAAAAATAAGATGTACTTTTCAAATTTTCAAAATGTCAAGAGATGAGCGAATTTACAGTAAATTCGATTCGTCACAAACTTCTCGGCTCGGCAGTTGATGACTTATCCTGCATAAATTAGTTCAGCTTTCAGGTGCTCCCATGGGCTGGAAAAGGTGGATAGAGTCCTAGGAAAGAGTCTCCTAGGACTGTATCCACCTTTTCCAGCCCATGGGAGCACCTGAAAGCTGAACTAATTTATGCAGGATAAGTCATCAACTGCCGAGCCGAGAAGTTCGTGACAAATCGAATTTACTGTAAATTCGCTCATCTCTAGTAAATTTGTTAGGCCTCTAATACATCTAAAATGTTAATAATAATAAAAAAAAGTTGAGAAAATAAAGTAGACATATGAAATTAACATTTTTGATAAAAAAAATAAACATTATGTATAAATACATGCAACCTATTAACGTCAAAATAACAAAGAATCGTCTTTTTTTCAAAAATGTCACGGTTTCTTGCATTGTAAATAAAAAAAATACAAATGATATTGATTAACTTTTACTATTTTCATGTAGTACAACTTGTGGCAAAAAAACTGTGTCAGAATTGTTTTCATTGGCAAAACATTACCAGAGTTATTCTCAAATAAAGACATATATCCCAGATTTGAAAAAACAAGCCTGGTCTTTGAGGGGCATACAGGCTTAATTAGCTTGGTCCTTAAGGGGTTAACTTTCTGGCACCAGTTGATAAAAAAAAAGAAAAAAATTTAAATAAAAGGTTTTCCACCAGAGTACCCCTTTAATATTACTTTTTAAACCTTTTGCTCCTCTAATGTTGTGAGCGGTTTTCCTATGGTTAAAGTGCCTTTTTAAAAGATATAAATCTTTATCCCTTTGCAAAGCCATGGCAGTCAGAATAAATAATTCATTGTTTAGTGTTCCATTTAGATAGCACCATGCATATTGGCAAAAAGTTTCAGACTAGAGTTACACTGTGCCTTTTTAGCACTACTGATTGATTTTAGCCATTGAGCTACAGCTGTAGTCCACAGCAGCACATTAAACTACGGTATATGTTATTGTATGGACTGCAGCTGTATTATGTGAATGATTCCCAAAATCTCTTATATTTACAGCATGTATGCATACAGCAGGACTCACTTTTTTACTTACCGTATACCAATAAGAATCTGCCACTGTCACTCTGTTGTAGTAGTCTTAGCCTTATACTGCGAAGTTAAACTGCTTATAAAAAATGTTTTTATGATCCACTAATAATGGAGTGCATCACATTATACTATTTTGTACTCTGTAGGTTGGAATGTTTAAAATCCATCCAGAAATCCCAGAATCTATGTCTGCAGAAGCCAAGGCCTTTCTTCTGAAGTGTTTTGAGCCAGACCCTGTGAAACGTGCCACTACTTCTGAGCTACTTATAGATGAATTCTTGAAAGTTTCAAGTAAAAAACGGAAGTCTAATCTTAAACTAACAGGTAACCTAAACCCTCATAAAATACATAAAGCAGATTATATCTAAGCAAACCAGTACAGTGATACACTGTCTTTATCAAAATCCTTTACACACTTTTCCAAATTATTATGCAAATTCTATTTAAACGTCACAAAGATTAAATATTTAGTTTTTCAGTTTAACTCATGGAAGGCATCGTGTCTCTGGGCTCTTTTGATCACTGAAAACAATCTCTGACACCTGTGATAATTAGATTGCCAGGTGAGCCCAATATAAGGAAAGCTACTGAAGGTGGGTGTTTCACATTATTAAGCAGAGCACCATTTTCAAACAATATGGGGAAAAAAAGGATCTCTCTGCTGCCGAAAAGTGAAATAGTTCAAGGCCTTGGACAAGGTATGAAAACATTAGATATTTCACGAAAACTTAAGCATGATCTTCGCACTATTTGTGAAGATAAAGGCACATTGAGGAATATTTCTGCCAGATCCATGCATTGGATCAAGAGAGCAGCTGCTAAAATACCATTACATAGCAGCAAACAGATATTTGAAGCTGCTGGTGCTTCCAGAGTCCCATGGACATCAAGATGTAGAGTCCTCCTGAGTCTTGCAACTGTGCATAAACCTATTTGGCCACCACTAACCAATGCCCACAGGCAGAAACAGCTGCATTGGGCAGAAAAATACTAATTTTCAAACAGTCCTGGTCACTGATGAGTGCTGTGCAATCCTGGATGGTCCAGATGGATGGAGTAGTGGATGGTCGGTGGACGGCCACCCTGTTCCAACAAGGCTGCAACGTCAGCAAGGTGGTGGTGGAGTCATGTTTTAGGCCGGAATCCTGGGATGAGAGCTGATCGGCCCCTTTAGGGTCCCCAAAGGTGTAAAGATGACCTCTGCAAAGTATGTGGAGTTTCTGACTTACCACTTTCTTCCCTGGTACAGAAGGAAGAATTATGCCTTCCATAATAAAATCTCATGCTGCAAAGAATCTCGCTGCATCAATGGATGCTATGGGGATAAAAGGAGAGAAAGTCATGGTGTGGCCTCCATCCTCCCCTGACCTCAATCCTATTGAGAACCTTTGGAGCATCCTCAAGTAAAAGATCTATGAGGGTGGGAGGCAGTTTACATCCAAACAGCAGCTCTGGGAGGCTATTATGACATCTTGCAAACAAATTCAAGCAGAAACTGTCCAAAAACTCAAGTTCAATGGATGCAAGACTTGTGAAGCTGCTATCAAATAAGGGTTCATATGTTAAAATGTAACGTGACCTATTAAAATGTTTAAAAAGTTCAAATGTTGTTACAAGAATTGAAATAGTTTAATTGAAATAGCTTTTGATTTCAGTAAATATTCTGCAAACGCAACAAATGGCAATTTTCAGTTCTTTACAACCTATAAAATGTTTTGAAACTTACTGTGCGTAATAAATTGGAACACTGCATTGTGTTTAATGTTTAAAAAAATACTGTTATCATTCGGAGGTTTGGTCAATAAAATTTGAATTGTACTCTTAATAGTTGATAACATGAGAATTATGCTGACTGTTATTTACATCCATTATTTAGGTAAATGAGAAAAATATAATTTGCATAACAATTTGGAACAGGGTGTAGTTTAAAATTGAAGAGTTGCACACTAGTGTCACTGTTGTGTCAAGAGGAGATGGTAATAGACTGTACTATTATTGCTACCAAAAAAATAAGATCTTTTACACTAAGGTTAAAATCTTAATCCAAAGATTTAGAATCTTCATTTGTCAGCATGGATTTGCTTTTATCATACTAGAAAATCTTGTTTGAAGTGCTGCAGTAATGAAGTTTCTCCCATCTGCACACAGGATCTTTGGAGGTCAGCCAGAGTCACCATTGGGTTCTTGGTCCTTTCTCTTACAAAGGCCCTTCTCCCCAGATAACTCTGTGGGCCGGACAACTCTAGGAAGAGTCCTGAGTGTTCCAAAGTTTTTCCATTTAAGAGTTATTGAGGCCACTGTGCTCTTGGGAACTTTCAGTGCAGCAGAAATGTTTTTATGCTTATCCAGATCTGTTCCTCCACAGAATCCTGTGAGCTTCACAGGCAATTATTTCAGCCTCATGGCTCGGTTTTGCTCTGTAATGCATTGTCAGCTATGAGGGTGTGTATTTCTAAATTATGTCTAATCAATCGATAATCTACACCTTAATACAGGGGTTCTCAACCTGTGGTATGTAATGATTACACCCCCCCCCCCGCTTCCATCTTAATCTATTGTGCCATTATTTCCCCCTTTTGGCATATCGGATAATAATGGCACAAGGGGATTATGATGTGGGGGGGATCATTATAGCCCCCCCCCCCCCCCCCCCATTTTAATCCTCTTGTGCCATTATTCCTCCCTTCATCTTTATCCCCTTGTGCCATTATTCCCCCCTCCCTCTGATCCCCTTTTGCCATATCGGATAATAATGGCACAAGGGGATCAAGATGGAGGGGGGGGGGGGACTGGTAGGTAGTGGAAAAAGGGGATCAGAGGGAGGGGGGAATAATGGCATAAGGGGATGAAGTATCGCATTAGGTAAGCACAGCCATTATGAAAATAAGTAATTTTATGACTTATTTTGTCAGCGGGTACCCATCACGCATAAGTTCCGCGTGAGAGGCACCTGCGGACATACTTTCTCCCTTTGGGGGTACAGTCACAAAAAGGGTTGAACCACTGCCTTAATAGGAAACAGAAAAATAGAAACAGGAGGCCAGAAATAAATTTCACATGTCATGGCAAAGGGTCTGAATACTTATGTCCATGCAAAATTTTAGTTTTTCAGTGCAGAATGATGTGCAAAATATAATTTTTATTTTATTTTTAGCACAAGGCCACAACATAACAAAATGTGAAAGGGTCTGAAAAGCTTCTGAATGCATTATCAATTTTGTCTGAAGAGGACAGTTTCAGTGGGATTATCTGTATAAGGGGGAACTCCCCTGATGTATGTGTGTGTGTATATATATATATATATATATATATATATATATATATATATATATATATATATATATATGTATATATATATGTGTGTATATATGTATATATATATATATATATATATATATATATATATATATATATATACATAAAAAAATTTTTTTTTTTTTTTTTTTTTTTATTGAGCCAATTTTTTTGAAGCCCTATTTATTATAGATTACTTGTGCAATTAATCCTTTCACAATTGACATTCATATGTCTTTTTATTCCTCTCTTCACAGCCCTCTCACCTGGGTCAAATGGTAAGTATTCTTTACACCACACGTTCTTATAACCATATAAATATTGACAATTACCAATGCAATTTTTTTTTATGTATGGTTTCTTATGCAACTTCTTTCTCTGTGATAGTGTATGTGATTCCAAGCATATTTGTAGATCCCTTCATTTACCAAAAATAACTACGTCTCCCAAAATAACACCTCTTAAGTCTTTGGCACTATGTATCCCCCTTCCTTTTAATATGCCATTCACTACCTGTTGTTTCAGGAAACCCATCTCTATTAACAGCTAAACAAAACACTGAAAGCGGGGATGGGGACTGAAAGTCTGAGCTGTGTACCTGTAAGGCTAAGCTTCTTTCTGGCCCAAACAAAAGTGCAAGAAAAAACACCAGACAAAACGCCACACCATTTTCCTGCGTTTGGTGTTTTTGGCACTTTTACAGAATTTGTTCAGTTAAAAAAAAAAAAGCAGTAGGGATGGAAAAAATTGCGTTTAACAAAATTTATATTTTTTAGAACAAAATTTTTATAAATTTTTAAACTGGGACCAATTTATGTGGCCGACAATATAAAAAAATTCATGAAATGGCCATTTAATTGTAAAAATAATGGAACTTTTTATTAGTAATGTATTTTAATTATGTGTTTAATGAAGTGTTTTTTTTTTACTTTTTTTTTTACTTTTTTAATTTTTAGGTAGTACAGACTGTTCCATGCTGGGAGTAGTAGCAGCTGTACTAATAGACAGATTACCCCGGGTGTCACTCCTGACACCCGATGTGATTGTCCTTTTATATTGCAGAGATGCAGAGTGGCTCTCTACAGCGCTGGCATCTCTGCTCTGAACTCCAGGCCGGCCAGTGATGTGACTAGAAATTCACATCACTGATTCATATTTTCTGCCCAGAGTGGTGATTGGCTGGATGGTGCCAGCCAATCGCCACTCTCAGCGGCCCGGAGTATAGTGCAGATGCGGAGCACAGGAAAAATCTGCACCGCATCTCAGGGATGAAGGATGATCGCAGCGTGTGTCACCCGCTGAGATCCTCCTGTATAAGCTATAGATGTGGGGAGGTACGGCGACACTTCTCTGGTCCCCTGCCTTCTGTGAAGTTCTCTTCACATTACATATTTTGTATATGCAGCTGACAGTTGTGATTGGCTGGAATCATCTGGCCAATCCCAGCGCTCAGCAGGAAATATGAATCTGTAATGTGAAGAAAATTACAGCGCAGTACAGTGCAGAGGAGCAGGCATGCCGCCCACTTCTATAGATTATATAGGAGGATCGCAACGGGAGTCAGAAGCAGCCGATCTGTCTGTTAGTACAGGTACTACTACTCCCAGCATGGAACAGTCTGTTCCATGCTGGGAGTAGTAGTACTACCTAACAAATTTAAAAAAATAAAGAAAAAAAGTGACAAAAGTAAAAAATACACACACACTTTATTAAACACATAATTAGAATAAATCACTTAAAAGTTTCACAAAATTAATTTACAATTGAATGGCCCCTTTCTACATTTGTTCATATTGCCGGCTACATTTTTAGGTTCCTGCCCACCAGCATAAATCGGTCCCTGTTTAAAAATGAATAAAAATTTTGTTCTAAAAAATATAGATTTCGTTAAGTAAAATTTTTTCCATCCTAAAAGTCCAAGTATTCACAGCACTGGTAAAACCATTCCTTTATTGAAATTCCATTAAAATTGACAGGATACAAAGAAAGGTGCACACCGGCATGTTCGAGGTAAAAACATCCCCCTTTGATGCGTTTCCGCCCTTCCGGGCCTTAATCATAGATACAAGGGATAGAACTGCCAGGTATTTAAGGAGCATATAGCTCCACCCCTATTGGGAGTGACTAAAGTTAAGTGCACAAAAAAAGCACTGCATAAAAAAACATAGAAACAAAAGAAAAATTCAGTAACTCCTTACTAGGTCTATGATTCATGCCTTTCGGATATGAGGTATCGAACATTAGTATCCAGTAACCTTCTAGGTTCAATAATTTTGAACGTCTGTCTCCTCCTGGTTGTGGCTTAGTCACCCTCTCTACTCCATTAATTGTAAGGGCACGAACATCACCTGCATGAGTATGTGCGAAGTGTTTCGAGACATTGGAAGGGTTTCTGGTAGTTTGGGTAGCTCCGTATATGTGTTCTCTAAGTCTATCTTTAATAAGTCTACTTGTGCAGCCCACATAACCTAAATTGCAAATAGTACAATGTATATAGTAGATAGCCCAAGTAGTATTGCAATTTATGAAAGAAGAAATGGTATTGGATGTGCCCGCAATAGTTTCATGGAGTTCTTTAGTTTGCTTAATAAATGCACAACAACTGCAGTGGTTACCACCACATCTAAATCAACCCTTCATATTCAACCAGGTACTATTAGTATTATTCTCCTGTAAATGAGTGGGGGACAAAATAGATTGTAAATTGGGTGGGCATTTGGCTGAAAATCTTTCGTGCTGCAAACCCCCCCCCCCCCCCCCCCCTCGGCTTATACTCGAGTGAACTCTCCGCCCTCAGTGGTCTTCAACCTGCGGACCTCCAGATGTTTCAAAACTACAACTCCCAGCAAGCCCGGACAGCTATCGGCTCTCCTGGCATGCTGGGAGTTGTAGTTTTGAAACATCTGGAGGTCCGCAGGTTGAAGACCACTGCCCGGGCATTCGTCATCATGCAGGCCCCCCTCCCCCCTTTAGTTTTGTACTCACCTCCGCTCGGCGGGACGTTCGGGTGAGCTGGTCCGGGCCATCTGTGCTGCAGGACCATCCGGTGGGGAGGGATAGTCGTTCCGGGCTGTCCATCTTCACCGGGTAGGCCTCTTCTCCGCGCTTCGTGCCCGGCCCTGGAATAATGACGTTGCCTTGACGACGACGCACAGGGACGTCATTTGGTTGGACCAGCCTCAACCAAATGAGCACAGAGCATACAAATCAATGAAGTTCTATGGAAAGCGTATATAAGCTTTTAATAAATCTTCCCCAGTGTTAAGTTTTCCAAAGGCAGTAATTTTAGTGTGATATCCCAAAACAAAAAATAAATACTTAAAGGGGTTATTCGTTCAAATCTATTTTTTCACCTTTATGTCCAGGCTTGCAAATTAAACAAAAAAAAATACCTACCTCCCTCGCTCCTCGCCAGGCTCTGGTGTCAGGTGGTCCCATCTGCAGCAGCTGACATGGCACACAGTGCTGCCCAGCCAATGATTGGCCGCATGCTCAGTAGACTACATATTTGGACAGGGATGCTTAGTGTTTCATTTTAGGTTACTTGGTGTGACTAGTTTAAAAGATATTGAGAAGTGGTTGTTTAGTTTTAAAATGTTAATAAAAGTCATATTTTAGGTTTGTCTTCTTCTGTAATGAAGATTTTTAATTGGCAAACTTAATTGATTCTAAAACTTTTTTTGCTGTGATTTTTAAAGTGTACTTGTCTTTTTATGCAGAGTATCTGAGAAGTATATCATTGCCTGTACCAGTGTTGGTGGAAGATACAAGTAGTAGTAGTGAATATGGATCAGTATCGCCAGATACAGATCTGAGAACAGAACCTTTCAGCTTTACATCAAGAACAAAATCTTACATTGAAAAAGAAGGGAAAATCAAAAGAGGTTTATTTCTTGGGTGAGTGTTTCCAGTGTTGATTTCTTGGTTTTCTTTAGTATCTGATTTCTCAGTCCATTAGGACTGTGTTTCATATGCTTTAGAGGTAGTTTAGAGGTAATATAAGCTTGTGAGATGAAAATGCCCATATTTTAGTTAAGAAATGTATCTCCTATCCGCATTAGCAGATCAGGGGCCCCCTACTGGAGATCGCAATGGTCCCAGCGGTTAGAACATCACCGGTCCCCTTAGAAAGTTAGTACAGTTGGTGCTGGTCTTAAGAAAGCAACACCAGTACCAGCAGCACTAACCAAACTTCTAGGACAAAGCACCCAGCTGTCCTGACTCCCTGACTTGCCTTTAAACTGGCGGCTTTCAGGACCGAAAGAGTCAGCAGCAGCAGTAGGTCCAGATCTTTACCATATCAGTATTATTGTGCATAGTAAAGTGCTTGTATGTGTACATACTTTTGGAATAACATGTAAAGCAAATACTCTCTACCACCACCAGCAAAAACCAAAAGAGTGAGGAGGCTATGTATGCAACCCTTGTGCATTTACAAACTGGGGCAAGAGCCCCTATTCCGTATCAGATATAAATGGTTGTATATAATTGTTTTTGTTCTTTCCTCTAACATACATTTTTAATTATAAGAATTCCAGATGAGCTGTTTGAAGATCACAGTGCTCCTCCCTCACCTGAAGAAAGAGACCCTGGATTCTTCATGTTGAAGAAGGACAGTGAACGAAGGGCTACACTGCATCGCATACTGACTGAAGATCAAGACACTGTTGTTAAAAATCTGATGAAAGCACTTGGTCAGGTATCTTTTGATGACCGGTTATTTCAATAGGTGGCTTTTTTGACTGTTACATTTTGAAAGGAAGCACTGAGGAAGTTCTGATCAGGCATTGTCTAAAATTAAGTTGTAAGATAAGATATGTAGGATGTTATTTGTTCTTGGCCCTTTTACACGGGTTGACAACATTCCCACAAACATTTGTTCCCAGTCATTGCCCGGAGTACACATTTAAAGGGGTACTCTGGGGAACTAAACCTATAGCCCATTCTTTCTCTCTCGCCAACCTATGTATTTGTCTAAATATCATTCATTAGCTATATACTTCACTTTCCTTCTTTTAGCTGTCACTTACATGCAGGGAGTGAGAGAAAAACATAATTCTCAGATCCACCTTGTCTCCTGAGACCTAGCCCCCACAACACCACGTTGTACAGCCACATCTCCCCTCCCTGTGTGAGGAGCTTGTGAGCCGTGAGAGAAGCTCAGAGAAGATTCTCAGTCATAAACTGCACTTTTCCTGTGTAGATCTAATCACGGACTGCTGCCATTCAGAGCACCGCATGATTTATTGCTGGAGGAAGGATAGTCTGAAAGAAAATAACTGTACAGTGTGTGTGTGTGTGCTGCAGTGTAAGCATGCACGCAGAAAGGGAGAGCAGTTGGCTGGAAGCCATTACACAGAGCTGCACTGACTTTTGGGAGTTGTAGTCTGTGCTGTAAGCAAGGAAAAATATTTAGGAGACATCAGGGGCCAAAGGAGCTGCCAAAACCACATGAATAATTACAGTGGAAACAGAACAGGTATTGTGGTGGCTTTGGGGCATTTTTATTTTTATTAACTTGCCTTGGAGTACTCCTTTAAGTGATTAGTCAACAAACAAAGCTCATGGTCAGCTGATCCTATGTTTTATGTGGAAATTAAAACCATCATTTGTCTGCAGCACATCTTCCAACTGTATGTAAGGAATGTGCTGCTGACAAAGTGTATTTATAAGAGGAGGGTTTGAAAGAACAATTAGCAAGAACTGAGCTCCCCCGTACCATCCACTGCCTCCCTGCCGAAGGATGACCTTACGTCGGTAACAATCTGCCAACTTGGGACACACTACCAGGTGAGTGCTCCGTTCTTCATTTCCTTGGAGTTTGCATGCATTGGATTATCTTTATTTCACGTGAGCACTTCCTATATTCCTGGGTTGAAAGACAGCATGTCCTACTATTGGCTACAAGGCGAGTAGAAGCAATCTAATATCCAGTTGCCGATTCGTAAACACCCCCCCCCCCCCCTTTTATTTTTCTTCTTCTTAATATTATTATTATTGTTGTTATTTATTTAAACTTCTGAATCCTGAATGACTTCCTGTGTTGTTGATCTTGCAATTTAGGTAATTTAGACCTGTGTAAAAGTACCATAAAGGTATTCAGTAGTTCTTGCTGTTCCTAATGTTTTATTTCCTTGCCTACCAAACAGCATTTGTTGGATTGTATTTTTGTCTTATTTACAGTGTGTTTCCATAAACAATTCAAGCCAAGGACTGTGCATTTACAACCCAGTGCTCTGTAACATAAGGGTAATATATAGCTGATCAGGGCTGCCAATACAGTCACAGCCCTGCATACACTTATGGCAGTCTTAGTAAATAACGCCACCTCATAGTGTCATAATCAGGGTGGTACATATAGAGCAGATCCAAGGACAGAATCCGGAGAGTCCTTCAAAAAAGAAAACATTTATGCAAAGTGCCATCAGCCTCAGGTCCTTGGAAGGGAGAAAAAGCACCTGCAAAAGAGGAGATGATCAACTCGCAGTTCTGGTGTCCTAACAGGCTCTCAAAGTGTGTACCCGCACTGGCGGGGAGACGTGCGATCCTGCCGGATGCTAACACACATGTGGGAGAGAAGCGGCATCTGACGACATATCCGGGACAGTTGGCAGCGTTCAGCACAGACGCTTTGCACCAACCCGATGCTAGGGTCAGGGGGCGTGTTCGCTCGCATCAGTATGACGCGATGGAGTGCGGAGGGAGAATTAATCCATTAGCCGGCCTGTATGTCTCAGTAACGGCCCGTATTATCAACAGTCAGGGTGAAATGTATGGCTTCAATGGCAAATAGCCTTTAAACCACCATAGTAAAAATATGGCAGGTATGCAAATGATGAGAACCGGATAGCCAGCCTATACTAAGTTGTATAATAGGCCGAATTAGATGATAGGTGTTTAGGGGGGGGCCTAGTGAGCATAATGTACCCCCTGGGCATCCCTACACTATGCCCTAAACCTTGGCGGGATGGCCACCCTTAAAAGGGTGGTCCCGCTCAGGAACCTAGCCTGATATGCCCTAGTACTTCCTAGCTAAGAGGTGGAATACCTGATGGGCTGCCTATCTCACACCCCAGATGGTATCCCTTGTCGGACAATATTTAAATAAAAATGGTAAAGCAAAATTGCTCATTAAGCCTGCTGGGGGCAACCGTATCCAAGGTGAAAATCCACTGTGCCTCACGTTGCAATAATATCTTGTCCATTATTTTCTCAATCCCAAAGAAACTAAGATGTTTAGTGTCACCTCCATGAGTCTCATTAATGTGCCTTGCCACTGCAGTGTCCCGCTTATTCCTGACGTTGCCAATGTGCTCAAGGACAGCCAACAGTTCTAATATATTTAAAAATGTGTTATATACCTTTTGGTGATGTTTCTGCTACACTGTACTAAAAATAAACCCATTTTAGGGAACAGAAGAAACCAAATTAAAGTGGGAACATATTACAACCCTGGTGACAAGCTTACGAGAATTTGTGAGATCCACTGACCGGAAGATTATTGCTTCTACTCTTTCAAAACTGAAACTGGAGCTTGACTTTGATAGCCATGCCATTAGTCAACTGCAAGTGGTGCTGTTTGGTTTTCAAGATGCGGTGAGTGGAATATAATGATCATAATTCTAGCAATTGAGGTATAACTCTTGGTCTATAACTAATAAAATGTTCATGTATGAAAAATGTATTTTCTCTTGGGAGAAATGATTGATGTCAATTTTAGTGCCTTTTTGAAGGGGTAGATAGTGCAGATGATCTTGTTTCTAGTGCTTCTTAGTGGGCAAAAAATTTTCATCCAACAACAGCCTCAATTACACAGAACAAGAAATGACCATATCATTGCAACAAGATGAATATCTAATTATCTTGTTGCTAATATAGGGGGGAGAGGTTTTATAAATAGTGGCCTATGCTTTTTTGCAACATTTGATACCAATTTATATTTCTTGATATTTTGTTTGTCTTTGGAACATGGACTACAAATGTCAAAAAACTTCCCTGCAAAAAATAATTACTAGGAATTGTTTGGCTAATGTATTTGTATTAGATCATTTGTACCTGAATTTAGGGGTTGACTTTCATATCATGAGCTTTTTCATATCATGTACATAATCCTGTTTAATTACATATTCTTAAAATATCATAGATGTGAAATATTAGAATTATGATTGTTCTCTTTGTAACCAGGTCAACAAAGTTCTTCGCAACCACAATATCAAACCCCACTGGATGTTTGCTCTTGACAGTATAATTCGAAAGGCAGTGCAAATTGCCATTACCACATTAGTACCAGGTAACTCAGGTTTATACATTACTACATCTTCAGATGTTTTATATGTGACTGCTGTGGCTTATTCTTTTGTTTATAAATTAAAAGGGTTTCACATCCCAGGAATGTGGAATTCCTATCGCCCGACGCCCAGGACATGCAGTTCCGGGTGTCGGGCAGGTAGATTTTTCAGACCCTTAGCCCTGCTTCGGACAAGCAGGGCCAGACCTGGAAGCCCCCAACAAGAACAGCGGCGCACAGAGGGGTGTATGGAGCGAGCCCCCAGCTGATTTCAGTAGGCGATCGCCGCAGCTGGCTATTAAACCTTTAGATCGCCACTAGATGTGAGCGAACTTACAGTAAATTCAATTCGTCACAAACTTCTCGGCTCGGCAGTTGCTGACTTATCCTGCATAAAGTAGTTCAGCTTTCAGGTGCTCCGGTGGGCTGGAAAAGGTGGATACAGTCCTAGGAAAGAGTCTCCTAGGACTGTATCCACCTTTTCCAGCCCAAGGGAGCACCTGAAAGCTGAACTAATTTATGCAGACTAAAGTCATCAACTGCCGAGCCAAGAAGTTTGTGACAAATCAAATTTACTGTAAGTTCGCTCATCTCTAATCGCCACTGTCAAAACTGACAGCGGCGTCTAAAGGGGCACGTGAATGCTACCTGGTGGGCTAGTGGGGCGGATCAACAACAAACCCTCCCCCGCAGCACGATGGTGGTGGTGGTGGTGGGGGGATTCACTATAGAGGTAGACGGGGAGCTTACCTCGGTTTCCCTGGTGTCCGTGGCTCTGTCATTGATAGAGCCTGTCTGGACTAGGCTCTATCAATGGATCGCAGAGCACACAGATCAATGGAGTTCAATAGAACTCTATTGATCTGTCTGAGGAATCGAATGATTCCTCCTAAAAGTCCCCTAAGGGAATAATAGTGTAAAAAAAAAAAAAAAAAAAAAATGTTTTAATAAAAGCTTAAAAGACACACATTAACCCCTTCCATATTTTTTGTTCAAATCACCCCCTTTTCCTATATAAAAACATGTAAACATAATAAAAATAAACCTATTTGGTATCGCTGCGTGCGTAATTGTACAAACTATTAAAATATAACATTATGTATATTCTGTAAATTACGTAAATGTAAAAAAACATACCAAATCGCAGAAATGCAATTTTTATAATATCCCAGGAAAAAAGTTAAAGGCGATTAAAAAGTCAGATCAATGCCAAAATGGTACCGATACAAAAAACAGATTATGGCGCTAAAAATTAGCCCTCCTACAGCCTCGAATGTTAAAGAAAAAGCTACAGGGGTCAGAAAATGGCAATTAAAAAAATATAAAAATAAAAAAAAAAATTTAATTAGTAAAACATGACGGAAACTATACAAATCTGATATCGCTGTAATCAGGCCAGTCTAAAGTATCAAAATATCATGTTAGCTCAGCCACAAGGTAAATGGCGTAGAAAAGAAAACCAACAAATTTGCTAAATTATCTTTTACTATTTCATTTTCACTTCACCAATGTTTTTTTCTTGTTGTTTCGGAGCATATGTTATGGAAAAATTAAAAGGTATCATTATAGTAGTTAGTTATGGCTATTATAGAGCGAGGAGGAAAATACGCGAGTGTAAAAGTGAAAATTGGCCCGGACAAGTGGATCGTCATGAGGGATAAGTAGATTTTGCTCCGTTTTAGATTTGGACAAATTGTTTTTTAACCCCTTAACGATGCATGACGTATATTTACGTCCTGCGCCGGCTCCCTCGATATGAAGCGGGATCGCGCCGCCATCCTGCATCATATCGCGTCGGTCCCGGCGCTCATCAACGGCCGGGACCCGCGGCTAATACGACACATCGCCGATCGCGGCGATGTGCGGTATTAACCCTTTAGAAGCTTTGACCGCCGCTTCTAAAGTGAAACTGAAAGTAACCCGGCTGCTCAGTCGGGCTGTTCGGGACCGCCGCGGTGAAATCGCGGCATCCCGAACAGATGACCGGACATCGGGAGGGCCCTTACCTGCCTCCTCGGTGTCCGATCGACGAATGACTGCTCCGTGCCTGAGATCCAGGCAGGAGCAGTCAAGCGCCGATAATGCTGATCACAGGCGTGTTAATACACGCCTGTGATCAGGATGAGAGATCAGTGTGTGCAGTGTTATAGGTCCCTATGGGACCTATAACACTGCAAAAAAAAAGTTAAAAAAAAGTGTTAATAAAGGTCATTTAACCCCTTCCCTAATAAAAGTTTGAATCACCCTCTTTTCCCATAAAAAAATAAAACCGTGTAAAAAAAAAAAAAATAAACATATGTGGTATCGCCGCGTGCGTAAATGTCCGAACTATAAAAATATATCATTAATTAAACCGCACGGTCAATGGCGTACGCGCAAAAAAATTCCAAAGTCCAAAAAGCGTATTTTGGTCACTTTTTATACCATTAAAAAAATGAATAAAAAGTGATCAAAAAGTCCGATCAAAACAAAAATCAAACCGATAAAAACTTCAGATCACGGCGCAAGAAATGAGTCCTCATACCGCTCTGTACGTGGAAAAATAAAAAAGTTATAGGGGTCAGAAGATGACATTTTTAAACGTATAAATTTTCCTGCATGTAGTTATGATTTTTTCCAGAAGTGCGACAAAATCAAACCTATATAAGTAGGGTATCATTTTAACCGTATGGACCTACAGAATAATGATAAAATGTAATTTTTACCGAAATATGCACTGCGTAGAAACGGAAGCCCCCAAAAGTTACAAAATGGCGTTTTTTTTTCCGATTTTGTCGCACAATGATTTTTTTTCCGTTTCGATGTGCATTTTTGGGTAAAATGACTAATGTCACTGCAAAGTAGAATTGGCGAGGCAAAAAATAAGCCATAATATGGATTTTTAGGTGGAAAATTGAAAGAGTTATGATTTTTAAAAGGTAAGGAGGAAAAAACGAAAGTGCAAAAACGGAAAAACCCTGAGTACTTAAGGGGTTAATTAAATTTCCACACCCCTGTATCCTATCCCTGACCGATCACTAGAATGGACGGGGAGAGAAGCTTGTGCTGAGGCAAGAACATAGTGTTACATTTACAATACAATTGCATTTTAATTGATTTATTAAAGGGTAACTTTTAATTCATGGTTGTTGGGGCAGGGATTGGATTTTTACTTTTTAAATTAGCTTCCACGTACTTAGACATCAGCTTATGTTTTGACTGGTTAATATATGTTCTTTTTGTTCCCATATTCATTCTTTACGTATTACAGCTAGGGAGTGAATGTCAATAACATCCTGTTTATCCTTTTTAAATGTAAATTTCTTATGGATAATTTAGGATTTAGGATGTTGTAGTGCTTACATACAGATACCCTGTGCATTATAAAGAATAACATAATAAAAGCACTTGATGACTTTTTCATAATGCTCCACCAATCTATTAAGTAACAAAATACCAAGCAATCCTTACTCTTCAGCTGTCTTAGTTCTTTTTTTCCTTCCGCCACTACGCCTTCCCCCCCCCCCCCCCCCCACACACACCCCAAAAAAAAAAATCTTCACTTTAATGCCAGCAGTTGTCATCCACTGGCGTATTGTGTGTCTTCTTACTTACCAGTGCTGGGCTACATTCCAAGCTCCACCACCTTCCTTTTGGCCCTGGACTTCCTTCTCTGGATGCATTTCTGCTGCTTCCACCATGACTGCAGCTCTTGGTCTGATCACTAGGGGCTGCACGCATGCACTGGCTGCAACTGAAGGTGTCTGCTCCTAATCTGATATCCTACTTTCCTGTGCTTGTGTACCTGACATAGCCTTTGCCTGACCCTTGTGTACTTTCTTATGCATGACCTGAGCTTAAACTTGCATCTAGTCTGCTAATCATCCAGCAGCTATTTGTACAACCTCAACTACACTTCCACATTGAAGCTACTAATAACCCTTACTGGGCTGAATCTCCTGCTGCTGACCAGCACCTCCCTACTGGAGCTACAATCTTTTACAAGACTCTCTGACTACCCTACCTAGCCAGCCTTTACCTTACCAGGACCACTCAAGGGGCATCGAGCTAGTATCCCCTAGCAGCAGAAGTCTAGCTTCTGCATCTTGGAGCGGAATAAAGGATAAAAACCTATTGGATACCTAGATTCCACTCCGAAGTTTAACCCAAAGTCAAACTGGGAGGTAACAGCAGGTCCACACTCGTTGGATCATTACGTACAGACCTTTAATACGTGTGCATCTAGACACATGGGCTAACCGACTGGCTAATCTTGACTGCCACTATTAGAAGATTATTTTACTTCTTTCTCTTCACCAATATTGTTATATTTTATATTTTCACATCACGGTTTGTTAAAGCATACATTATATTTTTTATTTTGCTTTCTAGAGCTACGACCACATTTTAGTATTGCTTCTGAAAGTGACCCAGCAGATCAAGATGATCTTGAGGTGGAGGAAGATCCTAATGCACTCACTACACAACAAGCCAGTGAGGTGCCTAGTGCAGTGAATGAGGATAACGTGCATACCTCTGGAGTAAGCACTCTTAGTTCCACTGTGTCCCATGACTCTCAAAATGCTCAGCGATCGCTTAATATGCAACTGGGGAGGTTAAAAATTGAGTCAAACAGGTAAGAAAGCTGTCTGTTAAAGTCTAGCATCCCATTTGGTATATGGTACATTTCTTTCTTTCATATTTTTTAGACAATGTGGCAAATCCTGGGAAATTAGGAACTTGCTAATAATCATACGCAATGTCTCCATACAAGATGTGTCACTTTGATCACTTTTTTTTATCAAGCTATTGTAAAGTAATATCCATAAAATATGATCTTTTAATGTAGGCTTCTTGAGGAACTTTTACAAAAAGAGAGAGAATTTCAAGCATTACTACGTCAGGCTATTGAAGAAAAGGATCAAGAGATCAAACGACTTCAGCAACGGTCACAGCCAATAAGTAAGAAAAAGCAATGCAAGTTCTTAAATCTTTGTATAGTTGTTGTGTAGAAGCAGAGAGAATGTACACTGTTTGCTAAATTATTAGGCAACTGGATATTTTAACCAGATCATAAAGAATGCTTATTGAATTCAAGCATATGAGGTCATGTGTAATAGTCCAAAAAGAGAGTTAACTGGCTTGTAAAAAGACTTTCATAGGGATGCACCACTCTTGATATTGCAAAGATATCAAACCTTTTGTTTCAAATAGTCAACAGGGTCGCAAGAAACATATTGAAAGAAAGACACACATTAACTGCTAAAAATTTGAGAAGATTCATATGTGAAGCTACTAGAAACCCATTATCCTCCAGTACTGTCATATTCCAGGACTGCAACCTACCTGGAGTGGCCAGAAGTACAAGGTGTTCAGTGCTCAGAGACATGGCCTAGGTAGGGTAGGCCAAAACTTGACCAAACCTGAACAAGACATATAAGTTAAAACCCCAAGACCGAGCAGGAAATATCTGAAGACAGATTTTTTTTTTTTAAAGGTTTTATGGACTGATGAGATGAATGACTCTTAATGGTCCTTATGGACGGGGCCCATGGCTGGATCAGTAAAGGACCCAGAGCTTTAATTCGACTCCACCAACAAGGTGGAGGTGAGGGCTGGTAATATCAAAGATAAGCTAGATTGACTTTTTCAAGTTGAAATTGAACACAAAATCAACTCCCAAACCTACTAGGAGTTTATAGAAGATCCTTTTTTCAAGCAGTGGTACAGGAAAAAGTCTGCATCTTTCAAGAAGACCATCGTTGTTATGCAGGACAATTCTCCATCACATGCACTGAAGTACTCCACCGTGTGGCTAGCCAGTAAAAGCCTTAAAGATTTAAAATAAAAAAATTACATGGCCCCCTTCCTCACCTGACCTAAACCCTACTGAGAACTTATGGGCCCTTCTTAAAAGGGAGATTGAAGTGGAGGAAAACAGTACACCTCTCTGAACAGTGTCTGGGAGTCTTTGGTTTCTGCTGCAAAAAAAAGTTGATTGTCAACAGATCAAGAAACTAACAGACTCCATGATTGGAAGGCTTACTTCTGGTATTGAAAAGAAGAGTGGCTATAAGAGTGGTTACTGATGTTTAGTTGTATACTTTGAGTTGTTTTTTAATTATTCTCACTTTAACCTCTTAACCCCCGAGGACAGGCCGTAAATGAAGGCCCCCAGAGGACATAGGACGTGAATGACATATTGAAGCAAGGGCTGGAGAAGCGCTCTCTTCATAGATTGTGGGTTCTGGCTGCTATCAGCAGCGGGGGACCCTGCCGCTAATGGAAGACATCACCGATCACGCTGATGCCTGCCATTAACCTTTTATATGTCATGATTAATACAGATCACAACATCTTAAAGGGGTACTACCGTGCTGACAACTTATCCCCTATCTAAAGAATAGGGGATAAGTTGCCTGATCACGCGGGGTCCTGCCGCTGGGGACCCCCACGATCTCGCACGCAGCATCCCGCTCTCATCAGGCCCCGGAGTGAACATCGCTCCAGGTCTGATGACTGCCGATCACGGGGCCGGAGTATCTTGACGTCACGGCTCCGCACCCATGTGAAATCACGCTACGCCCCCTCAATGTAAGTCTATGGCAGGGGGCGAGACAGCTGTTTCGCCCCTGCCATAGACATGCATTGAGGGGGCGGAGTGTGATGTCACAATCACCGACCCCGTCATCAGACCTGGAGCGGATGTTCGCTCCAGGGCCTGATGAGAGCGGGGTGCTGCGTGCGAGATCACGGGGGTCCCCAGCGGCGGGACCCCGCGCGATCGGGGAACTTATCCCCTATCCTTTAGATAGGGGATAAGTTGTCAGCACGGTAGTACCCCTTTAAGTATCACCGGGGGCTTTGGGAGACTCATCAGACCACCTGCAGCACGTGTGTGGGGGTCCAATTAGTCAACATGGTGGCCGGAGGTCGCCTTATCCACTTCGTGCCACACTGCTGTCATCCACTGGAATGCACTGACTTCTGGCAGGCTATACAAGTGGCACTGATCAGTAATAGTAATCAAAAAATTGCTATAAATTGTCCCCTGTGAGGACTTAAAGGGTGCCTTTCATCAAAAAAACTTTTGATATATTATAGATTAATGTATGCAGAATAACTTTCCAATTGCAAGTTATTAAAAAATATGCTTCTTTCTATTTAATTTTCCACTTTGAAAAAATGACCACTAGAGGTCTCCCTACCCGTCCTGGCCACAAGCCTTTTTTATAGATTTCCAACTCATGCTGGAGTCCTAAATCTCAGACTGCAGCCGGGACACAGACAAGCTCAGCTGGCAGCTCTGAATCTTCTCCTCTCCGTTTACAACTGCATGTGCAGAGAGAAGAAAGATCGGAGCTCAGATAGTAAAATGAGGGCATGCAGTAAGGCAGAGTCATGAGTATGCTCTGCTGTGCTATGAGCACAGTGCTGGCTCCTGCTTGTCTGATTGACAGGCAGGGAGCAGTGCTGAGCTTGTCTGTGTCCCGGCTGCAGTCTGAGATTTAGGACACCAGCAGGAGTCTGAAATCTAGGGCTTGCGGCCAGGACTGGTAGGGAGACCCCTAGTGGTCATTTTTTCAAAGTGAAAAATTAAATAGAAATAAGCATATTTTTTAATAACATGCAAATGGAAAGTTATTCTGCATACATTAATCTATTATATATCAAAAGTTTTTTTTAGGAAAGGTACCCTTTAAAAAAATGTATTTTAAAAAGGTAATAGAAATAATAACTATCATAGACCCTCTTCCAATAAAAATACAATTAAAAATGTTTGTATAGCCACATGCAAAAATGTCAGCTATTAAAATACACGGTTAAAGGGGAACTCTGGTGAAAAACTATATTTTCATATCAACTGGCTCCAGAAAGTTAAACAGATTTGCAAATTAAGACAGAAATCTTGTAATGGAGACAGAGAATGCACCTGTCTACTGCTATATTAGTGAGCTATCTATTATGCAGATCCTAAGGGGTGGATGCAGGATATTTGTTAAGCCTGGGCTGCATGAGCAATTGGTGGTGGTCAATGTTTCAAAAGACAAGTCTAGTCATACATCACAAGTGAAGAAGATCAAACGGAACGACTCACCGAATCTTTGCTGTTAGCGTAGAACCTTTATTCAGTACAAAGCGTACAAACGGAGCAGCATGTGTTGGGAGATGGCAAGGACAGGCTGGATAGAGAGGAGCTTACAATACAAAAAACATAAAAAAATAAATAAAAATACAAATATTTGGTATCGCCAAATCGTATACCTGAACTATAAAATCATTTTATTATTTATCCTGCAAGTTGTACACTGAAAATTGCTGATTTTAGTGTTTAGTTAATATGCCTCCCAAAGAGCGGAAAAGAAAACAATCAAAAAATCATACATATTCCAGAATGTTACAAAAAAAAAAATGTTTTCAAGGCTTGCCTTGTTGTAGTCTCTATGAGCAACTGTAATTTAGGAAAAAGCAATACAAAATCCAAGGTTCACGTTTCCTGAACAAAGTTGCTATTGGGATGAGGTCTCCCTATAAGCTGATTATTACTGTGTTTTTCCCCAGTTGTTATCACCCCATTAGCAGATTATTGCTCTGTCTTTAACTAGTTCAGAACACTCTAGACTGTAGTGCAGAGAGCTGTGTCTTAGGACTGTTGACTAGATTAAGCTTTTGGTTAAAATCATATATGTTATGTTTGCAACTAGAAATTAGCGAACTTACAGTAAATTCGATTCGTCACGAACTTCTCGGCTCGGCAGTTGATGACTTATCCTGCGTAAATTAGTTCAGCCTTCAGGTGCTCCCGTGGGCTGGAAAAGGTGGATACATTCCTAGGAAAGACTCTCCTAGGACTGTATCCACCTTTTCCAGCCCACGGGAGCACCTGAAAGCTGAACTAATTTATGCAGGAAAAGTCATCAACTGCCGAGCCGAGAAGTTCGTGACGAATCGAATTTACTGTAAGTTCGCTCATCTCTATTTGCCACCAATTCATTTTGGAGGCTTTACTATTAAAATGTATTAACTTTAACAGTTTTACAAAATACATGTAAAAATATTTTTTAATGCTGGATGTGTGACATTTTAACTATTGAGGTCAAAATCAATAAAATGAAACACAAGTCTCTAATAAGCTATTTTCTGCCACAGATATCCCTGGTATTTCAGTGTCACACATAAGAACTCCCAATACATGCAGTGAAGACCTAGAACTCATCTATTGGCTGCGACAACACCAAGTTGATGAGGATACAATAAACAAGGTACCATATGTAACACTTGCTTGGTCCACAGTTTAAACTTAGGTTGACAGTATGTATTATGTGTTTGTTCACATCTACAAGTTTTCCTAGGAGCATTTATGGGAGAGAAAATCATAACACATAATAATAATAAAAAGGCATAGCGAATCCCTAAAATGACTACACTTAACCCCTTAAGGACCAAGCCATTTTGACGACCTATAACTTTTTCATTTTTCCGTGTAAGCGGTGGTATTTCATTTCTTTGCGCCATGATCAATACTTTTTATTGATACCAGATTTGTGGTTATAAAACTTTTATAAATTTTTTTTTTTTTTTAACTCACAGGAGGATGAGGGCACTTAAGATTAGTTCCCCGATGAAGGACAGCGCAGCGCTGGGCTGATAAACCGGCAGGGGGGGGGGGTTAGAGAAGCAGAACAGCACCCGCAGGTCACATGATGGGGGGTGGGGAGAAATGCAGTTAAATACCGTGGAACCATCATAACTTACAAAAATACCATGATATACATTTTTGGTCCTACCGCCCAGCTCTACCTCCAATCCATCTGGTTATCTCTCTAATAAAAATTATTACAAATCTAAAAAAAAAATACCAAATATGTATGTTTGTTTTTTATCACTAAGTGCAGAACTTTGTTAGTTTTTTCTTTTCAATCTTCCCACACTTATTATTTTTGTTTTGCCATATATTTTTAATAGTAAAATGAATGGTTTCATCAGAAAGAAAAATTAAGGCAAAAAACATCTGTGGATGGAAAATTTAAAAGTTCTAATTCCTAAAAGGCGAGGAGAAATGAATGAGTACTTTCTCCCTAGTACGGAAATACCCCATATGTGGCCCTAAACTGTTGCCTTGAAATACAATAGGGCTTCAAAGTGAGAGAGCACCATGCGCATTTGAGGCCTAAATTAGGGATTTGCATAGGGACGGACCCGGATGCAAGCATGGTGCATGCCTCCTCCACCAAAATACCCTATGGCAGTGTTCCCCAAACAGGATGACTCCAGCTTTTGCAAAACTCCCAGCATGGCTGGACAGTCAATGGCTGTCCGGCAATACTGGGAGTTGTTGTTTTTCAACAGCTGGAGGCTCCGTTTTGCTAACAGTGCTGTACGAGACGTTTAAAATTTTTATTGGGGGGGGGTGCGTGTATATGTAGTGTTTTACTCTTTATTTTGTAAGAGGTAGTGTAGTGTAGTGTTTTTGGGCCCCTGTGTCATTTCAATTCCCCCCCCACCCCCACCCCCCCGATGATCCTGTGCCATTTTAATTGACACTCCCAACCCTCATCTGCCATTGTAATTGTCCCCTTATCCACCTGGGCAATTTTTCATTGATTTAAACTAGGTATCGGCCGATAATCACGATTTTGGACATTATCGGTATCGGCAGATACCTTGCCGATATGCCGATAATGCCCCGGCCAGAGACTACCGTCGCTGCCCCATTGCCTTCCCCCCATCCTCTACCCATATACCACCGCCGCTGCACCATTGCCTCCCCCCATCCTCTAGCCACATGCCGCCACCCCATCGCCTCCCCCCCCCCCCCCCCCCCCCCCCCATCCCCGGTGTTATAATTACCTGTTCCCGGCGTCCGCGATCCTTCTGGCTCCTGCGCTGTTTCTGTGCACTGCGCAATGACGAGTGGCGTCCCCAACGCGACATCACCATCAGTACGAACAGTGACAGCACAGGACGCAGACTGAGCCCGAAGGATCGCGGACCTCAGGAACAGGTAATTGAGGCGATGGGGTGGCGGCGGTATGTGGGCAGAGGATGGGGGGGGTGAAGCTGCGGAAGGTGGGCAGAGGATCGAGGGGAGGCGATTGGGCAACTGTGGTGTTTAGACTCAGGACCCCAGGACAGGCAGGGGGAGAGAAGCTGGCGGCGGTGGCGGTCTCTGGCCCGGCAAAAGCCACTGCAGTTCATTGATTTAAAACGCCCGCTTTAAATCATTGATCTGCAACGGCTTCTGCCCCGCCGGGGGGGGGGGGGTTGTAGTTGAAATAGCCGATAACTTATACCGATATTCCGGTATAAGTTATCGGCCGGAAAGGTGACAGATTATCGGTATCGGCCCTAAAAAATCGATATCGGTCCCTAATTAAAACCTTACCACAAGAACATCCTTGACCTCCCACTCCCTCCCTGCCTTCATAACCACCCTTCATTTCCTAACAAGCGCCACAGAAAGCTCCCTGTACCTCCTTAGGTCAGCCTGCAGGCAGCTTCTCTCACAACTAACGATCTGTTGGCGCAGGCGGGCTTTCTGGGGAGCCTCCAGCACCGCATCTTCAGACATCCGGCATGGAGTGAACTTGGCTGGGGTGCCGCAGAGGAGATGGCGGGGGGTCCCAGCGGCGGGCCCCCCGCAATCTGACATCTTATCCTCTATCGTTTGCATAGGGGATAAGATGTCCAGGGGCGCAGTACCCCTTTAAGGATTACCGTAATTGGGGTTTGGTAAGTTTTTAAATTCATGGCATACCCTTTAGGCCATTAGGGTTATATCTGGAAACCTCCTTTAATCTGTTAATGAAAATATTATTCACATCCTTTCACTTTCACTGTTAATGCATTTTCTCTTTAAGTTTCTGGCAGAAGACTATACACTGGAGGATATACTCTGGCATGTTAGCAGAGATGATTTAAAATCCATGAATCTAAGGTAAATTGCACTCATAATTGCATCTGCTAGTACTGTATCATCTTGAAGCCTAGTATATTAGGTAGAGCTCTTCTGATGTCTGGTAAAACTGCTTCTACACATAAGTCAAGGAGAATATCCATAATGACATGGTTAAAGGGGTTATCCTGTTTAAAGGCAACCTCTCTGCAACTTTTTTCAAAGTGAAGCTGCTGGCAGTATGTGATGTAAGTGATTTAATACCCATTCTGTACATGTATGTGATATGTTTGTCTGGGTTACAAATTTTTAAAAATGAAACTTTGTTGTTTGCTGTTCTCTATGTAAATGAAGTACCCGGAGTCACTGCAGTCAAGGGGTCATTTGTCTGTATTCATTAGTTCTCCTTCCTACCTCCTTCTCCAATTTCTTTCCCCCTGCTGAATGTACGCCTCAATCCTCTTTCCTCACACCTCTTGCCTCATAGCCCTCCTTGCCTAATTTCAGATGTGTTTGTGCTGATGTCACTACAAGGAGGGCTGGCAGTCATGAGGCAGAAGGCGTGCCTGGCGCAGGGGAATGGATCAATGCATCTCTGAGTCACTCCTTGACTCAAAGTTGCTGTGTAATGGCCCAGTCACCCCAGGTACTTCATTTACATATAGACCAAGTAGCAAACAACGTTAAAAGGCGATATATATCAAGCCCAAAAAATCCCCTATCCGCAGGACCCCCCGCAATCTCCTGTACGGGGGCCCCGGCTCTCTCTGGGAATGGGGCATGTCGACCCCCGTACAAAGCAGCAGCCGACATGCCCCTTTCATATATCTCTATGGGAAAGCCATTCTGTGATTATCGGCTCTCCCAAAGAGATATATGGAGGGGGCGTTTCGGACGCCACTTTTGTATGGGGGTCGACACGCTCTGTTCCCAGAGAAAGAGGGGCCTCGTACAGGAGATCATGGGGAATCTCAGCGGTCTGACCCACCTCAATCTAAAACTTATCCCCTATCCTGCAGATAGTGTATATGTCTTTGGGCTTGATACCTCTTCTTTAATATGTAAAAATATACTACTGAGACACACACATTATGCACATGTATAGAATGGATATTGAATGACCTGCATCACAATACCAGAAGCTTAACTTTGAAAAAGCTGCTGACAGATTCCCTTCAAAAACTACTTTGTGACTGTATTATCCTGCAGCTGACCTTCACTTGCTGAAGGTCCTGCAATCTTATTAGATCATTTCCAGCATAAAAAAATATTTTTTTACAATACAGCGGTCATTGAATATACAATATCTATTTGTTTTAGGTTGGCCATTGTAACTTGTAAATATTGTAACTTTATACCATAACTGTGATTCTGAGGTCCCCAGAATGACAAAAAGATGGCTTTATAAGCCCCAAATAATTTTAGGAATATACAGTAACTAGTCTTCAGTGTGTCACTGGAACTTTTCTTTATAAATATATATATATTTAATTTCTAACAGCTCTATAATGGTTGTCTATGTGTTCACAGGGGAGGGATGTTATGTGCAATCTGGAAGGCTATTTTGGACGTCAGAGCAAAGCAGTGTTCTTGACACACTGTCTCCCTGAAGCCTGAATTCCTGGTAGAGTGATGCTGCTGCACTTTATCAAACTGTTTCTTGAGCAATGTGAAATCATTGTATAATCCCAAGTAGTCTGTCTTGCTGCTTACTGAAAAGTGGATCTGTGAATGGGACACAGAATAATGTAGTCTAAATATTTCAAGCTGTACATACAGTTCTTCCATTTTACTGTAAAGTGTGACTGCAAGTTGCTTTACTGATGAGTGACAAAGGGAATTACATGATTTGTCTGTTCTTTAAAATGTGAGTTCATATGTAAATTTACCAGCCTTTTAATTTTTCTTTAATAAAAAAAAAAAAAAAATCCTACACTTTGGATTGTAGGACACTGGGAATATTCTAATATATCATAGTTACATTTACCTTTTTTTTTTTTTTTTTTTTTATTACTCCACACACTGTTTTAATTGATGGTTTAGGCAAAAGAGTGATGCCGTTTCTTTTATTTTTTATTTTTTTAAATGTGCATTTGTTTTTCACCTCAACAATATCAAACTGTACCAGTTCAACATTCCCTATGTACAAAGAAACAATGTTGGCTTGTTCTAAAGCTATTGTGATATGTCTCACTAATAAACATCTGATAAACACTGTTTCTCTCCTTATTTCTCTTTCCATATCGTTTGATATTTTGAATATGGATATAACAAAATAAGGCATTTGAAAAATAACGGCTGCAAAACTCTGCTTTGATACAATGGGGGAGACTTATCAAAACCTGTGCAAAGGAAAAGTTGTCCAGTTGCCCATAGCAACCAATCAGATCGCTTCTTTCATTTTGCGGAGGCCTTGTTAAAAATGAAAGAATTAATCTGATTGGTTGCTATGGGCAACTCAGCAACTTTACCTCTGCACAGGTTTTGATAAATCTCCCCCAATGTGCATAAAGCTTCAGGAAAGTAAAGACTAATAAGTTCTGGATAGCGCAAACATGTCCATAATATTGTGAGTATTGTTTGTGTATAAAAGTGAGGGTACATGATACTTACTAACCTATATAGTGAAGAAGGTACAGATGTAGAATATTTTGATCCCAGTAGTTAGCCTTTTTAGAGATATCACTGTGGAAATAACAGAGGGCAATAGAAAGGTCACGTCACTAGTAGGTCTTTTAGCATGCCCTAATAGGTCCTTGTGCATATTTCTAGGCAAACACATTTTGCTGGCAAGCAGATGTATACCAGCATATTGTAAGGCTAGCTTCACACTGCATATGTGCTTATGTTTAACATATACATTTGCGATACAGCAAAATCTGTTTCTCTATCAGCTCCATTGGGGGACACAGACCATGGGTATATGCTGCTGTCTCTAGGAGGCTTGACACTATGGTAACAGAAAAGTCTGCTCCTCCCAGCAGGATATACCCGCCTCCAGTTCACTGAGCTAATCAGTTTTAGCTTAGTGTCTAAGGAGGTGGACATGGTCTGAAGTTCTCTCCAGACCAGGTCTTATGTTTTATTATTTTCCTAGATTTAGGGATGTGTTAGATTTTTTTATTCCCTTTTATTTTCTGTTTTCATGTGGTGACTCAGGAACTGAGGTTCACTGTTTCCCCTTTTGCGATTGAGGGGGCAGGCATCTGGGATGTACTGTTAACCCCCTCTCGCCAACGGTCAGCACTTGGGGTTGTACCTCATTGGTCCGGGTCCCCCTACTTCGCTGTTCGCCTCGCTATGAGCTTGGCTTGCCGCAGGTGACAATGCTGACTGAAGACTACATTCTGAATGTGGTGCGGGCGGTTAGGACCTATTTCTCTGTTACCTCTTCCTTTCGTCAGTGCGATTCCTTTTTCACCCTTACGGAAGGTCGTCGTAAGGGACAGCCTGCTTCCAAGGCCACCATTTCTAGGTGGATCCGATCTGCTATTTCGGAAGCTTACCGCTGCAAAGGAAGACTCCACCTTTCAGGGTTTTGGCTCATTCCACCCGTTCTGTTGGAGTATTGTGGGCCCTCCGCAACAAGGCCTCAGCCTGGCAGATCTGTAAAACGGCTACCTGGTCGTCTTTGCACACTTTCTCGAGGTTCTACCAGGTTCATACCTTCGCATCGGCTGATGCTAGTCTGGGCCGTAAAGTGCTGCAAGCGGCAGTGGTACAGCCGTCTGCCTGACTGTTCTCTGCCCACCCAAGGGACGGCTTTAGTACGTCCCATGGTCTGTGTCCTCCAATGGTGCCAATAGAGAAAAGGAGATTTTTTTTGTGCTTACCGTAAAATCTCTTTCTCGAAGGATCCATTGGGGGACACAGCTCCCACCCTTTTCGGTTATCTGTCCGAGGGAGTATTCAGTTATTTTTTCTTCTGGTTCTCGGACAGTGCTGGGTCTTTCTTTTGACCTGTTGGTCTCCTCCTATTCCTCTGGGACTAAAACTGATTAGCTCAGTGACCTGGAGGCGGGTATATCCTGCTGGGAGGAGCCAACTTTTCTGTTACCATAGTGTCAAGCCTCCTAGAGACAGCAGCATATACCCCATGGTCTGTGTCCCCCAATGGATCCTAAAAGAAAGAGATTTTACGTTAAGCACAAAAAAATCTCCTTTTTCTATTGAGCTACATTATAAAGTTTCAAAGAATGCAATATATGTGTTTTTTTTTTTGTTTTTTTTTTTGCTTTGTTTTTTTTGCCGTACACAATAACATTAAACTGCTATGCTGTGGAGCAAAAAAACAAATAAACCAGAAAACAATAAATTTGTCTTCATAACACTATAGAAGTCAGTATTTACATATACGCTTCTATCAAAATGATAAAAATGTGTATATTAAGCATAAAATACAGTGTGAAAGTAGCCTTACAAAAAACTAAATGTTTAAAAATGTCTAAATTTAAAAAAAGAAGCTACAAAGTGTAAAAATAAATTATTTTAACCTCATAACAAAAATGGATGGATGGATGTATATGTCCTAATCCCTGTACGTGTAGCGAAAGCATGGTTTGCGTTCTCTTCGTGCATGGTGGGTTTATTATCAGGAGCAGGGGACCCACTGCTAATGGCGGACATCAGCGATTACGCTGAATCCTTACTATTAACCCCTTAGATGCCCTGATCAATACTAATCACGGCATTTGAAGCATAACAAGGGCTTAGTAAGATGAGCGGAGATGCTGGCCGGAGGTCCCCTCAGCTGTCTCCTGCTGCAGTCTTCTTCTGTGGTCTACCTTTAAGCAAATAGTTAAAAAAAAAAAAAAGTTTCAACTCCTAGAGGACATGCAGCATACATGTACGTCTCGTGCTGTGGGACTAAGTGCACAGCAACGTACATGTATGCTGTGCAGTTCTGCGATCACTGCTTGCCTGATCACCTGACACAGTGATTGGAACCAGCCAGCACCTCATGGATAATAGCAGACATCAGTGATCCCGCTGATTTCCACCATTATCCCTTCAGATGCCATAATCATTACTGATTACTGCATCAGAAGTATTGCTGTGGCGTTCAGACACCTCTGACCACCCACAGTGCAAAAGCAGACCAGAGAATTAGACCACAGATAACACTGACTGATCAGTGGTATGCATATTCATAGCACTGTTCAGTATTTGTAATCCAAAGATTGTGTTTGTGTGCAGGCCACCATGTCACTAATACACAAACATGGTACCGATAAAGGCTACAGATCATGGCGCAAAAAATTGAAAAATGAAAGTTATAGGGGTCAAAATAGTGATTTTAAACATACTAATTTTGTTTAAAACATTTTTTTTTTCTTTTAAAAGCAGTACAATAATAGAAAAGCATGTAACCATGGGTATCATTTTAATCATATTGACCCACAGAGTAAAGAAAACATGTCAGTTTTACCATAGTGTCTACACAAAAAGTAAACCCTCCAAAATTTGCTAAATTGTTTTTTTTTTTTTTTTTTTTTTAAATCAATTTCCCCACACAAATAATATTTTTTGGGTTGTGCCATACATTTTATGGTAAAATGAAAAGTGTCCTTACAAAGTGCAACTGGTCGCGCAAAAAGAAAGCCCTCATATGGGTCTGTGGATGGAAAAATAAAAAAGTTATGCCTCTAAGGAGTAAAAACAAAAATGCAAAAATGTAATTGTCTGTGTCCTAAAGGCCAAAATGGGCTGTGTACTTAAGGGGTTAAAAAAAAGTATACGACCCTCCCCAATAAAAATTTAAATAGCCCCCTTTTCACATTTTACACAAAGTGTAAATTTATAAATAACACCTTAAGGACACAGGACGTAAATGTACATCCTGTGTCTGCTTTTGCCATATAAAGCACGCTCAGCAGCTGGGCGCTTCATACCGGTGGGTCCCAGATGCTATCAGCAGCCAGGACCCAAGGCTAATGCCAGACATCAAAGATCCGTCCATTGCCTGACATTAAAGGGAATGTCACCATTTTTTTTTATTTTTTTTATAAATATAATTTTTCTATCAAGATAACACATTTCATTTATATATTTAGTTTTAGGACAATGTAGTTTTGTTATTATTAATAAAGGGTGTACTGGGGGCTGTCATATTGTAGCCTCTTTGTGGTGTGTCACTTTACAACACTTACACAGTTGCTTTATGGCAGGCAGAAGGACATGAGAGGGTCTCATAGAAAAGCATTGACTGCTTACTGCACACATGCAAAGGACAGGCTGGTGAAATGAATGGGGGAGCCAGAGCCATTTTCTTGAAGTCCCTGAGGAACAGTGACCTATCAATGGAGCAGAGAGCATAAGAGAGGTGGATGGGGGAGGGGCACCACACAGTCACACACAGTACACAGTCCTGCCCTGGTCTCCTGACAGCTCACTCTGCACACATGGGACAGGAGAGATTATACAAGGTTTAGAGCTGCAGTGCTCAGTACATAGTCTGCATGTGTCTCTGTGCGGAGCATGCGTGCGTCACTGACTATGTCTGTCCCTTACTATATCATTGCAGACTAACTGCAGGGGGAGATGTTTACACTAGACTGTGAACCATGAAATAGATGTGTTTAACCCCTTAACGACCATAGATGTGTATACACGTCCAAGCAGGATGAACGTTCCCGCACCAGGACGTGTATACTCGTCCATGGTTCTCGCGGGTGCTGCCCAGTGCACCCACGAGATCGCGGCAGGGACTCGGCGGCAATGCCAGGACTGAAGTAAACTTCAGTCCCGGCATTTTAACCCTTACAGCCGCGGTCAGAAGTGACTAAGTGTTATAACAGAGGGAGGGAGCTCCCTCTGTCTTCCCTGCAGCACCCCGCAGCGCGATCGCGGGATGCTGTGTGTAATCCCCAGCGGGCGGGGACCTGCCGCACTGCCGGGACCGAAGAAAACTTTGGTCCCGGCAGTTTAACCCTTACACCCGCGGTCGGAAGCGACCGCGAGCTGTAAGGAGTTTTGACAGAGGGAGGGGGCGCCCTTGTGACTGCTGGGGGGGGCATCTGCAGTGTGAAATATGCTGCGTATGCGCTCTATGTGACCCTACACTGCGTCCCATTCATACTGCGTTTCTGCCGTGTTAGAGGTATCCGTCAGCATCATGTCAAAAAGTTATGCTGACGTATACTGTAGCAGCTCCATTTATTTCTGAATGAGACAGCTACATTATACATTATACATTGGCATCTCTTTTTTGACATGACAACGGACACCTGTACTGCAGAAATGCAGTATGAATGGGGACTATTAATATAATGATGCCCTGAAAGCCAAATGGTGCTCCTCTCCTTTTAGGTCCCACCGTTTTGCCATGCAACCAAAAATGGTCTAAGCGGAGGTATTACCGAACACGGGGCGAACAGCGTAATAACATATGGGATGCATTTTCTACTTTTCAGATGCAATGTACAAAAAATATGTCCCACAAATGATGCATTTGTGAATAAAAAAGAAAATATAAATTTTTTCACTGACTTTGTAACCATTCCAGCCACACAAAAAGGACTAAAAGTACTCACTTTTGGTCTAGAGGAATACTTTTGGGGGTATACTTCCCAAAATGGGGTCACTTGTGGGGGTTTTATATGGTTCTGGCAGCTAAAACCCTTTGCAGGCATGAAGTGCGGCCTACAATCCATTCGACCTAAAATGATGCCCTGAAAGCTAAATGGCGCTCCTCTGCTTCTGGGTCCTACCACGCCGCCAAGGAACCAAATATGGCTTAAGCGGGGGTATTTCCAAACACGGGCCGAGCAGCTTAATAAAATATAGGGTGCATTTCTTGCAATATCAGAAGTGATGTACAAAAAATATGCCCCACAAATGATGCATTTGTGAAAAAATGCAAATTTCGAATTTTTAACACTGACTTTGTAATAATTCATGCCAAAAAACTATGGTGTTAAAATACTTACTGTACCCCCTAGCGAATACCTTGAGGGGTCTAGTTTTTAAAATGGGGTCATTTTCTATGTTCTACCATCTTCAAATTTCTGCAAACCTTGCATAGCACATAAAAAAAAATTTACTTTTCAAATTTTCAAGTTAAATTGTTAGGCTTCTAATTAATTTCAAATGTTAATTAAAAACTAAAAAAATGCTGTAAAAATAAAGTAGACATCTGAAAGTATAAGTTTCATAAGCTATTTGGTCAGTATGTATAAATATATCCAACCTATTAGTGTTAAAATAGCAAAAAATCTTAATTTATTTTTTTTTTTTTCTTTCAAGATTTTTTGCATTGTAAAAAAAGAAAAAAACTACAAATGATATCGGCTTACTTTTACTATGTACATGAAAGACAACTTAACAATGTCAGAATTATCGTGATTGGCAAAACGTTACCAGAGTTATTCTCTAATAAAGACAGACATCCCCGATTTGAAAAAACAGGCCTGGTCTTTCAGGGGTGTACAGGTTTATTTGGGCTGGTCCTTAAGGGGTTAAAATGTCATCCACTGGTATTGTACACTGTTCAAAAAAATAAAGGGAACACTTAAATAACATAATGTAACTCCAAGTCAATGACACTTCTGTGAAATCACACTGACCACTCAGGAAGCAACACTGATTGACAATCAATTTCACATGCTGTTGTGCAAATGGAACAAACAGGTGGAAATTATAGGCAATTAGCAAGACACCTCAATAAAGGAGTGGTTCTGCAGGTGGTGACCACAGACCACTTCTCAGTTCCTATGCTTCCTGGCTGATGTTTTGGTCACTTTTGAATGCTGGCGGTGCTTCCACTCTAGTGGTAGCATGAGATGGAGTCTACAAGTGGCTCAGGTATTGCAGCTCATGCAGGATGGCACATCAATGCAAGCTGTGGCAAGAAGGTTTGCTGTGTCTGTCAGTGTAGTGTCCAGAAGGAAAGGAAAAAGCGCTCCATAGAATAGCATTGTTTGTACCCACGATGTGAATTTAATGTATAAATGTACTGCTCACCCTCGGTGGTTGTGTAGGCACATACACAACAATGCAAAAAGGCGTGTACGGTATGTCTGCTGCCCTCCGGGATAGGTATGGCAATAGGATATTTGGGCTTCAGAGGAACCTCGGCGCTGAACGACCAGACAGGTGTGTAGATTCAAGGTAAGTTTATTGACCAGAATGCAACGCGTCTTGCTGCGCATGCGCAGCTTCCTCAGGCATGACAACAGAGGGTACACAGCTAGTTTAAATAGGTAAGATTTAACCCTTTACATATCATTACTGCACATAAGGAATGCACAATTACAGACACCTGACTGTGTTCCTACCTGCATTGTGAATAGTAACCAAAGGCCCCATAAAACTGGAGCCTCCGTCACACTCCAATGCAAGGTTCACAACATTAAAGTCTAATAATTAATATATATATATATAATATAATATTTCATGTAAAAATTGAAATATAAAAAGCACCATCCTAAAAATACCATCACTGGTGAATGGCAGTGGAGAATCCGTACAACAGAATCCCCACCCGTCATCCAATGTATGGTTTACAAGAAGTTTTATCTAACAGAACATAAAATAAAAAAATTACATCAAAAACATTATTCTAAAAATGTATTATTAGAAAAATTATTACACACAAAAAAATAATGATACTCATATGTGCATGTACATGTATTATTATTTCAAAACAAATGGAATAAAATATATTTTCAACAGTTATCGAATCCGAATCGAGCAGGGGTGCCAGTTAGGTGTTAAATTGCATCAGACCAGAGTGCTGGTCTGATGCAATTTAACACCTACCTGGCGTCCCTGCTGCTGTAACAACCTCCTGAATAAAGTCCGGACAAGAGAAAATCATGAGTGCCCCTGTCTTCATTCTCGTCTTATGGTGTATTTTATCAATGAGCATGTAGTTGCAAGATAGAAGTCGTGTTGGAAAACACGGTGGGTGAGGAAGGATTAAAGCGCTGTCCCGGATCCAAGGTAAGGTAAGAGAAAGACTTTTTATTTCTTTTAAAGTTAAACATGTAACACGTTTCAAGGGTGGGCTGTCCTCTTCATCAGACATGTATATGCAGTCACATATACATGTCTGATGCATATACATGTCTGATTAAGAGGGCAGCTCGCCCTTGAAACGCGTTACATGTTTAATTTTAAAAGAAATAAAAAGTCTTTCTCTTACCTTGGATCCGGGACAGCGCTTTAATCCTTCCTCACCCACTGTGTTTTCCAACACTCCTTCTATCATGTTTTTACTTTTGGAAGACATCAGAGGGCTTCAAAGTTCAGCAGCGGAATTGAAGGGCACGTGTGTTTACAAAGACCCCTGTGGTGCCAGAACAGTGGACCCCCCACTTGTGACCCCATTTTGGAAACTACACTCCTCAGAGAATTTAATAAGGGGTGCAGTGAGCATTTACACCCCACTGGTGTTTGGCAGATCTTTGAAACAGTGGGCTGAGCAAATGAAAAATTACATTTTTCATTTTCACAGACCACTGTTCCAAAAATCTGTGAGACACCTGTGAGGCGTAAATGCTCACTGCACCCCTTAATACATTACATGAGGGGTGTAGTTTCCAAAATGTGGTCACGTGTGTGGAGGGGGGGGTCCATTGTTCTGGCGCTATGGGGGCTTTGTAAACACACGTGGCCTTCAATTCCGGACACATTTTTTCTTCAAAATCCCAATGGCGCTTCTTCTCTCTGAGCATTGTAGTTCGCCTGCAGAGCACTTTACATCCACATATGGGGTATTTTCTTACTCAGAAGAAGTGGGGTTACAAGTTTTGAGGGGCTTTTTTCCTATTTTCCCTTGTGAAAATGAAAAATTTAGGGTAACGCCAGCATTTTTTTTTCTTTCATTTTCCCATCCAACTTTAACGAAAATTCGTCAAACATCTGTGGGGTGTTAAGGCTCACTATACCCCTTGTTACATTCCGTGAGGGGTGTAGTTTCCAAAATGGGGTCACATGTGGGTATTTATTTTTTGTGTTTATGTCAGAACCGCTGTAAATTCAGCCACCCCTGTGCAAATCACCAATTTAGGCCTCAAATGTACATTTGAAGTGCACTCTCACTCTTGAGCCTTGTTGTGCGTACGTAGAGGATTTTACGCCCACATATGGGGTATTTCCGTACAAATTTTGGGGGTCTTTTTTTTTTTTTTCTCTTCTACCGCTTGTGAAAATAAAAAGTATGGGGCAACACCAGCATGTTAGTGTAAATTTTTTTACACTAGCAGGCTGGTGTAGCCCCAACTTTTCATAAGGGGTAAAAGGAGAAAAAGCCCCCCCCCCCCAAAAAAAAAATTTGTAGTGCAATTTCTCCCGAGTACAGAAATACCGCATATGTGTCCCTAAACTGTTTCCTTGAAATACGACAGGGCTCTGAAGTGTGAGAGCGCCCTGCGCATTTGAGGACTGAATTAGGGATTGCATTGGGGGTATTCTACGCCAGTGATTCCCAAACTGGGTGCCTCCAGTTGTTGCTAAACTCCCAGCATGCCTGGACAGTCGATGGCTGTCCGGAAATGCTGGGAGTTGTTGTTTTGCAACAGCTGGAGGCTCCGTTTTGGAAACACTGCCGTACAAGACGTTTTTCATTTTTATTGGGGGGGGGGGAGACAGTGTAAGGGGGTGTTTATGTAGTGTTTTACCCTTGATTATGTTAGTGTAGTGTTTTTAGGGTACATTCACACAGGCAGAGATTTACAGTGAGTTTCCTGCCAGCTCATACTTGAAGCAGGAAACTTAATGTAAACCTGCCCATGTGAATGTACCCTGTACATTCACATGGGGGGGGCAAACCTCTAGCTGTTTCAAAACTACGACTCCCAGCATGTACTCACACTCTGTGCATGCTGGGAGTTGTACTTTTGCAACAGCTGGCGGCACACTGGTTGGAAAACCTTCAGTTAGGTTCTGTTACCTAACTCAGTATTTTCCAACCAGTGTGCCTCCAGCTGTTGCAAAAAGGGAGATGTAGTTATGCAACAGGTGGAGGTACGCAACTACAAGTCCCAGAATGTCGAAACAGCTGTTTAGGCATGCTGGGATTTGCAGTTTTGCAACATCTGGAGGGCTACACTTTATTGACCACTGCACAGTGATCTCCAAACTGTAGCCCTCCAGATGTTGCTAGGCAACCAACCGGCTTCTGTAGGATCCAGGAAGCCGCATCGTCGTCCTCTTCTGCCGCCGATCCCCTGCCTGCTGCCGCTGGGTAAGTGGACTTCTGCACCGGTCCTTCTCTGATTTTCCCATTCTGCCCTGCCTATTGTGGGTGGGCAAAAAATGAGTCCTCATACCGGCCCGTATGCAGAAAAATAAAAAAGTTATAGAGGTTAGAAGATGAGAATTTTTAACATATAAATTTTCCTGCATGTAGTTATGATTTTTTTCCCGAAGTACGACAATATCCCACCTATATAAGTAGTGTATCATTTTAACCGTATGGACCTACAGAATAAAGATAAGGTGTTATTTTTACCGAAAAATTCACTGCGTAGAAACGGAAGCCCCCAAAAGTTACAAAATGACATTTTTTCTTCAATTTTGTCACACAAAGAATTTGTTTTTCCTTTCGCCGTGGATTTTTGAGTAAAATGACTGTCACTGCAAAGTAGAATTGGTGGCACAAAAAAATAAGCCATCATGGAATTTTATGTGCAAAATTGAAAGCGTTATGATTTTGAGAAGGTGATGAGGAAAAAATTAAAATGCAAAAACCCTGCGTCCTTAAGGGGTTAAGGTATGGTCATGGTCCTTAAATACCAGGGAGCAAAGGTGTACCTGTACACCCTTGGTCCTTAACAGGTTAAAAATAACTCAGTTCATAGCCACATAGCCAACATCTAAACCTTGGCAACTAAAGTTAGTACACCTCTTAGTGGAAGTGTCCAAATTGAGTCACATTAGCCATTGTCCCTCCCTTGTGTCATGTGGCTCGTTAGTGTTACAAGGTCTCACATGTGAATGGGGAGCATGTCTTTTCTTTTTTGTGTTATCGCTCTCACACTCTCTAATACTGGTCACTGGAAGTTCAACATAGCCCCTTATGGAAAAGAGCTCTTTGAGGATTTCAAAAGAATGGTTGTTCTACATTTAAGATGGACTAGTCTATAAGAATATTGCTAAGATCCTGAAATGAGCTGCAGCTCAGTCGGCAAGACCATACTGCGTTTTCACGGGACAGGTTCAACTCAGACAGGCCTTTCCATGATTGTGTAAAAAAAAAAAGGGGGGTTCAGCCTGCAAATGCTCAGACCATACGTCACACACTGCATCAAATTTGTCTGCATGGCTGTTGTCCCAGAAGGAAGCCTCTTCTAAAGATGAAGCACAAGAGAGCCTGTAAACTGATATGGATAGGTTGGAGGTTTGGGCGGGAAAATGGCAGATTAGGTTTAACACTGATAAATGTTAGGTTATGCACATAGGGAGGTAAAATCCAGGCTGAGATTATGTACTAAATGGAATAATACTATGGACCACTCATGAAAAAGAACTTAGGAGTTTAAGTGTAGCAACAAGTCAGGCAGCTGCTACCATGACAAATAAAATCATTGTGTGGCACAGAAGTACATGACAAATAATTCTACCGCAGTACAAATCACTAGTCAGACCACACATGGAATACTGTGTACAGTACTGGGCACCAGTGTACAAGAAAGATATAGTGGAGCTGGAGAGGGTTCAAAGATGGGCAACCAGAGTAATACGGGGAATGGGAGGACTACAGTACCCAGAAAGATTATCAGAATTAGGGATATTTATGTTAGAAAAAAAGAAGGCTTAGGGGCGACCTAATAACTATGTATAAATATATCAGGGGGCAGTACAGAGATCTCTCCCATGATCTATTTATACCCAGGACTGTATCTATAACAAGGGGGCATCCTCTACGTTTAGAGGAAAGAATCCTATAAAGACTTCTGGGGATTCTTTGCTGTAAGAGCAGTGAGACTGTGAAACTCTCTGCAAGAGTAGTGGTCACTGTAAATCTGATATATATTTGGGAAGGAATTTTTCTCCCTGGTATAGAGCAATTGCCATCAGCGTTATAAGGCCATTCTTTTTTTTTTTTTTTTGCCTTGCTGTGGATCGACTTGATCTGAAGTTTTTAACGGTACCATTTTTGCATTGATAGGACTTATTGATCGCTTTTTATTCATTTTTAAATGATCTAAAAAGTGACCAAAAATGCACTATTTTGGACTTTGGAATTTTTTTGCACGCACGCCATTGACCGAGCGGTTTAATTAATGATATATTTTTATAATTCGGACATTTCCGCACGCGGTTATACCATATATTTTTATTTACAGTTTTTTTTTTTTTTATGGGAAAAGGGGGGTGATTCAAACTTTTAATAGGGGAGGGGTTAAATGATATTCATTGACTTTTTTTTTTTCACTTTTTTTTTGCAGTGTTATAGGTCCCATAGGGACCTATAACACTGCACACACTCATCTTTATCATTGATCACTGGTTTCTCATAGGAAACCAGTGATCGATGATTCTGCCGCTTGACTGCTCCTGCCTGGATCTCAGGCACTGTGCAGTCATTCGGCGATCGGACAGCGAGGAGGCAGGTAGGGGCCCTTCCGCTGTCCTGTAAGCTGTTGGGGATGCTGCGATTTCGCCGCGGCTATCCCGAACAGCCCACTGAGTTAACCAGCATGGTTTCGCTTTTAGCCGTGCGGCTCAGCTCTGAGCGCGCGGCTAAAGGGTTAATAGCATGCGGTGCCACGATCGGCGCTGCACGCTATTAGCGGCGGGTCCTGGCTTCACTATGACGCCGGGCCCACCAGGATATGATGCGGGGTTCCCGTGTAACCCCGCGTTATATCACGGGAGCAGGACCAAGGACATACCGGTACGTCCTTGGTCCTTAAGGGGTTAAATGGGTACTTTGGCAAAAAAGTTTTTTTCTTAAAATTTGCCCAGGCTGCCTGCTCTCAGAACTCTTATTTCTTCTTCAGTTCTCCACCTCACTCTCCTTTCTAGTGCTGGGGGTCCATATGTCACATTGCCACTTAGCCAATCATTGGCAGTAGCAGTGTTTTGGCTTAGCCAGTGAATGGCATGGTGGCAAGCGGAATGCAGGAGCAGCGAAAATGAAGGTTATAGGCGACGGAAGAATTTCCTCTGTAGTATGCAGCAGCTAATAAGTGCTGGAAGGATTAAGATTTTTGAATAGAAGTAATTTACAAAATCTGTTTAACTTTCTGGCACCAGTTGATAAAAAAAAAAAAAAAAAAAAAAGTTTTCCACCGCAGTACCCCTTTAACCCCTTAACCTCTTAAGGACCCAGGACGTATGAGTACGTCCTGGGTCCCGGTCCTGCGATATAACGCGGGGTCACACGGTGACCCCGCATCATATCGCGGCGGGCCCGGCGTCATAGTGAAGCCCGGACCCGCCTCTAATAGCGATAGATATTAACCCTTTAGCCACGCGCTCAAAGCTGAGCCGTGCGGCTAAAAACTAAAGTAAAATGTGCCAGTTAGCTCAGGGAGCTGTTCGGGATCGCCGCGGTATAATCGCGGCATCCCGAACAGCTATAGCACAGGAGGAGGTCTTCTTACCTTCTCCTGTGCTGTCCGATCGCCGAATGAATGCTTCAAGCCTGAGATCCAGGCTTGAGCATTCAATCGCCGAAAACACTGATTGATCCATTCCTATGGAGATGGATCAATCAGTGTAAAAGATCAGTTAATGCAATGTTATAGCCCCCTATAGGAGCTATAATATTGCATATGAAAAGTGTAAAAAAATCATTAACCCTTTCAATTATCCCTTCCCCTAATAAAAGTTTGAATCACCCGGCATTTCCAAAAATAAAAAAAACATTATGTAAATAATAATAAAAATAAACATATGTGGTGTCACCGCGTGCGTAAATGTCCGACTTATAAAAATATACCGCATTTTAAACTGCTCGTTCAATGGCGTACGCGCAAAAAAATTCAAAAGTCCAAAATAGCGCATTTTTGATCACTTTTTATACCACAAAAAAGTGAATAAAAAGTGATCAAAAAGTCTGATCAGAACAAAAATGGTACCGCTAAAAACTTCAGATGAGGGCGCAAAAAATGAGTCCTCAAAGTGCCCTGAACACAGAAAAATAAAAAAAGTTATAGGGGTCAAAAGATGACCATTTTAAACGTATAAATTTTCCTGCATGTATTCATGATTTTTTTCGGAAGTGATACAAATTCAAACCTATACAAGTAGGGTATCATTTTAACCGTATGGACCTACAGAATAAAGATAAGTTATCATTTTTGACAAAAAATTTACTGCGTAAAAACAGAAGCCCCCAAAACTTACAAAATAGTGTTTTTTCATCAATTTTGGCGCACATTGATTTTTTTTCCCGTTTCACCGTAGATTTTTGGGTAAAATGACTGTCATTACAAAGTAGAATTAGTGACGCAAAAATTAAGCCATTATATATAATTTTAGGTGAAAATTTTTAAGAGTTATGATTTTTTAAAGTTAAGGAGGAAAAATTGAAAATGAAAAAACGGAAAAAGCCCGGGTCCTTAAGGGGTTAAGGATCCAGCCCATTTATATCTTAAAGAGTACCTGTCATCAACAAAAACTTTTAATATGTTGTTCATAATCATTAATGAAGAGATATTGTAATATATCTTCATTAAAAAATATTAATATTTATACCAGTTTTTTCATGTTATACTTTTGGCCACTAGGGGTCCCTCTTCTATGCCTGGTCTGCAAGCAGCATCCTATGCTTTTCATAGTAAGTGTACAGCTTTTAGGACTAATGCTGAAGGGCTCTGGTCCTTCCACCGGAAGTTCAGTATTCTCAGCTCAGGACTCGCTCCCAGCCTGTGAGCTACAAGCCTGCACATGCCTCTCATATAACAGCCAGTCACCTCCCCCTCCCCCCTGCCCCTCACCACACGTTATCTTATACATTGTATTATCTCACTGCACTCCCTGCTCTGTGCCCCCCCCCCCCCCCCCCCCCTGACATTCATCTTAATCTGCCTCTGTAATTGCTCCCTCAGCCCCTGGTTCGCAGCATTGACTTTTTCCCAACCAGGGTGCCTCCAGCTGTTGCAAAACTACAACTCCCAGCATGTCTGGACAGCTGTTGGCTGTCTGGGCATGCTAGGAGTTGTAGTTTTGCAACAGCTGTAGGTGCCCTGGTTGGGAAACACTGCTGCAGAGGGAGAGCAGCATACAGGAAGACTGGTAGAAGCAGAGCCCCAGCCAGGCTTCATGTGACATCATGCCTGCCGGGACCCGCCTCCTTCCACCCCTCAGAAAGACAGTGCTTCTGAGCTAATGAAGAGGGATAAAAAAAAAGGTATTTCCACAGCGTTTTAAACCTCAATAAACACAGGGATAGGCATAGTTAGAGAAAGGGACAGATGGGAAGGGGGATCAGGGAAAGTTTAGATGATGACAGGTACTCTTTAAGGACCCGGCCATTTTTTGCACATCTGACCACTGTCACTTTAAACATTAATAACTCTGGCATGCTTTTACTTTTCATTCTGATTCCGAGACTGTTTTTTCGTAACATATTCTACTTTATGTTAGTGGTAAAATTTTGTCAATACTTGCATCATTTCTTGGTGAAAAAATTCCTAAATTTTATGAAAAAATAGAAAATTTTGCATTTTATTTACTTTGAAGCTCTATGCTTATATGGAAAATGGATATTCCAAATAAATGATATATTGATTCACAAATACAATATGTCTACTTTATTTTTGCATAATAAAGGTGACATGTTTTTACTTTTGGAAGACATCAGAGGGCTTCAAAGTTTAGCAGCAATTTTCCAATTTTTCTCAAAATTTTCTAAATCGGAATTTTTCAGGGACCAGTTCAGTTTTGAAGTGGATTTGAAGGGCCTTCATATTAGAAATACCCCACAAATGACCCCATTATAAAAACTGCACCCCTCAAAGTATCGAAAATGACATTCAGTAAGTGTATTAACCCTTTAGGTGTTTCACAGGAATAGCAGCAAAGTGAAGGAGAAAATTATAAATCTTCATTTTTTACACTTGCATATTCTTGTAGACACAGTTTTTGAATTTTTACAAGTGGTAATAGGAGAAAAAGACCCCCATAATTTGTAACCCAATTTCTCTCAAGTAAGGAGATACCTCATATGTGTATGTCAAGTGTTCGGAGGGCGCAGTAGAGGGCTCAGAAGGGAAGGAGCAACAATGGGATTTTGGAGAGTGAATTTGGCTGAAATTGTTTTTTGTGGGCATGTCACATTTAGGAAGCCCCTATGGTGCCAGAACAGCAGAAAACCCCACATGACATACCATTTTGGAAACTACACCCCTCAAGGCACGTAACAAGGGGTCTAGTTAGCCTTAACACCCCTCAGGTGTTTGACGACTTTTAGTTAAAATCAATGGTGTAAATGAAAAAAAAAAATGATTTCACTAAAGTGCCGTTTTCCCCCCAAATTTACAATTTTTACAAAGGGTAATGGTAGAAAATGCCCCCCCAAATGTGTAACCCCATCTCTTCTGAGTATGGAAATACCCCATGTTAGTACGTAAAATTCTCTGCAGGCGAACTGCAATGCTCAGAAGAGAAGGAGTCCCATTTGGCTTTTGGAAAGCAAATTTTGCTGAAATGGTTTTTGGGCGCATGTTGCATTTAGGAAGTCCCTGTGGTGTCAGAACAGCAAAAAATACCCACATGGCATACTAATTTGGAAACTACACCCCTTAAGGAAAGTAACAGGGGTACAGTGAGCCTTAACACCTCACAGGTGTTTGACGAATTTTTGTTAAAGCTGGACGTGTAAATGAAAAAAAAAATAGTTTTCACTAAAATGCTGTTTTTTTCCCTAAATTTTAAATTTTAAGAGGGTTAATAGGAGAAATTGACCCCCAAAATTTGTAACCACATTTCTTCTGAGTATAGAAATACCCCATATGTGGACATCAAGTGATATGCTGGCACACTACAATGCTCAGAAGAAGAGAAGCGCCTTTGATCTTTTGGAAAGAGAATTCGTTTGTAATGGTAGTCAGGGGCCATGTGCGTTTACAAAGCCCCCCGTGGTGCCAGAACAGTGGACCCCCCCCCACATGTGACCCCCATTTTGGAAACTACACTCCTCACAGAATTTAATAAGGGGTGCAGTGAGTATTTACACCCCACTGGCGTTTGAGAGATCTTTAGAACAGTGGGCTGTGCAAATGAAAAATGTAATTAAGGAAAATGGATATTTACTTATTCACAAATACAATATGTTTTTACTTTATGTTGACATCATAAAGTTGACATGTTTTTACTTTTTAAAGACATTAGAGGGCTTCAAAGTATAGCAGCAATTTTCAACATTTTCACAAAAATTTCAAAATCTGAATTTTTCAGGGATCAATTAAGTTTGAAGTGGATTTCAGGGGCATCTCTGGGAGAAATACCCCACAAATGACCCCATTATAGAAACCTCACCCCTAAAAGTATTCAAAATGACATTCAGAAAGTTTGTTAACCCTTTAGGTGTTTCACAAGAATAGCAGCAAAGTGGAGGAGAAAAATCTAAATCTGCATTTTTTACACTAACATGTTCTTGTAGCCCCATTTTTCTATTTTTAAAAGTGGTATAAGGTGAAAAAGCCCCCCAAAATTTGTAGCTCAATTTCTGTTGAGTATGGAAATACCTCATATGTTGATATAAGGTCCTCTGTGGGCTCACAACATGGCTCTAGACGGAAAGAGCAACTGTGGGATTTTTGAAAACATATTTTGCTGTCATGGTTTTTGGGGGTCATGTTGCATTTAGGAAGCCCCCATGGTGCCAGAACAGCAAAAAAAAGAACAAAAAAAAAAACACATTGCATACTATTTTGGAAACTACACCCCTCAAGGAACGTAACAAGGGGTATAGTGAGCCTTAACACCTCACAGGTGTTGGACATGAAAATGGAAAATATGATTTTTAACACAAAAATTATGGTGTTACTCCAAATTTTTCTTTTTCACAAGGGGTAATATAAGAAATGGGGTTTTTAATTTTGGTGGACATTTTTCTCCTGAGTATGGAAATACCCCATATGTGGACGTTAAGTGCTCTTCTGGCACACTACAATGCTCAAAAGAGAAAGAGCAAACTTTAGCTTTTTGAAAGAGAATTTTGCTGAAATGGTTTTTGGGGGGCATGTTGCATTTAGCAAGTCCCAGGGTGCCAGAACAGCAAAAAAAAAAACTACACGACACACTAATTTGGAAACTACACTTCTCACAGGTGTTTGACGGGTTGGCGTTGAACTTGGACAAGAAAATGAAAAATTAGATTTTTAACACTTAAATGATGGTGTTACTCAAAATTTTTTATTTTCACATGGTGTAATAGGAGAAAATCGACCCCAAAATTTGAAGCCCAATTTCTTCCGATTAAGAAAATGCCCCATATGTGGATGTCAAGTGCTCTGCTGGCGAACTACAGGTCTCAGAACAGACGGAGCGCCATTGGACTTTTGGAAAGAGAATTTTGCTGGAATTGAAGTTGGGGCCATGTGCATTTACAAACCTCCCATGGAGCCAGAACTTCAGAAACCCCCCCCCCCCCCCAAATGTGACTTTGGAAACTAAACCCCTCCAGGAACATAAGGGTTACAGTGAGTACTTGCACCTCACAGGTTTTTTGAACAGTGGGCTGTGAAAGTGAAAAATGTGATTTTTTCGCACTATATTGATAGTGTTACCCCAAATGTTTCATTTTCACATGGGGTAATAGGGGAAAATTATGTAATGTAGTGCTATTTTGCCTGAGAAAGAAAATACCCCATGTGGATGTAAAGTGCTCTGCTGGTGCACTGCAATGCTCAGAATAGAAGGAGCGCCATTGGGCTTTTGGAGTGAAAAATTTGTTGCAATTGAAGACGGGGGCCATGTGCGTTTGCAAAGCCCCCATTGTGCAAGAACAGCAGATATTCCACACGTAACACCATTTTAGTAACTACACCCCTCAAGGAACGTAACAAGGGTTATAGTGAGTACTTACACCTCACATGTTTTTTGAACAGTGGGCCGTAAAAGTTGAAGAATTGATTTTTAACACTGAATTGCTGGTATTAAGTTTCACAAGTAGCTAGAGAAAAAAAAAGCTCCACAAAATTTGTAGCCCAATTTCTCCAGAATAAGGAAACGCCTATATGGCGGAAAGCGTTATGCGGGTGCAAAACAGGGTTAGGAGTGAGACAGCACTGAGATTTAAGGCCTAAAGTGGTGATTTGCACTGCAATGGTTGAGGTTCTGATCTAAAGTCTAAAAAAATTTAACACACCAGCAAGTGACCACAATTTTGAAACTGCACCCCTCAATGAAGGTAACAAGGGGGAGGGTACAGTGAGTACATACACCTCAAAGTTTTTTTGAACAGTGGGCCGTAAATTGAAAAATTTGATTTTTTTACACTAAAATGCTGGGGTAATGGGAGAAATTGGGTTACAAATTTTGGTGGGCTTTTTCTCCTGACTATGGAAATACATCCACATATGGGGTAATGTGCTGGGCGGGCGCACAATAAGACTCAGAAGTCTTGGAGGTCTGTTTGCATTTGAGTCCTATGGCATATGAGTAGGAAAATACAAAAATGAAACACCCATGTGTCACCATTACAGAAAGTACCCCCTGAGGAATGGGTATAGGAGTAAAGAGGACATTTTGAACACATGGGTGTTTCCTAAATCTATTTTCCAGGACTGGATGAAGGGTAGCTTTTGAAAATTGCAACCTATGCTCCGTTTCATCTTTCTGGGAACAACTAACATGTGACCATGCATTGTCGCCTAGAAATACGACATAGCTCATGAGCAAGAACTCTTCACATTTGAGGCAGATGTTTCCTAAGGACCTGACAGTTACATACATTCAGAGGAAAATACAAGAAAGGAACACCCATATGTGGGCCTATTACAAACAGTACACCCCCTAGGGAAGGTGTATAGGGGTGAAGAGGACATTTGGAACAGACGGGTGTTCCCTAAATTTATTTTCCAGAAATAGATGAAGTGTCGTTTGGGGAAAATGAAAATTGCTATTTTATTACTGATATGCCAATTATTTTTCCAGAATGATGACCCAGAGTATAGCCAAAAGTAAAAATGATGCAAGTCCCAAACCCTATGCTCTGAATCATCATTTTGGGAATGTGATGTCCCTATTCTGTTACCTCAAATGCGCACCCCGCTCAGGTGGGGAGTGAGCGCTGCGCATTGGAGGCAACTACAAACCCCCAATGCTGTTTACTCTGTGTCCCATGACCCCCCCCCTTTTTTTTTTTTTAACCTGTAAATTTTGTATTGAAGTTTTACAAGGATAAGAAGAAAACATAATCCAACAACTGACAAGGGGGGGGGGAAGGAAAGAATCCCCTATGTCAGTAAATAACAAATGGTCTATAAAGGGTGGAACATAACGTCTTCCAAAGGTGAAGAATAACAATGAAACAATTCTCAGTCATATAAATAAAACCAAGAATAAACAGGAAGAGCAGTACCAAGATAAGTACATTTAGGGAGGAGACCACAAGGGGGAGGGGGCACAAAAAAATACAGGCAAACAACATAAAAGGGGAAAGTCAACAGGAAGACAACACCAAAAAGGAGGAAGAGAAGAGAAAGAATGAGGTCTGGATATGGAGAAAAAGAAAGGGAGGGGGGAATACCCTTCTCCTTGCTCATGGCGGCTGCCTATTCGTAAATCTATCCCATGGGTCCCATATGGACAAAAAATTTGGAATGGTGTTATTCAAAGAGGTAGTGAGGGACTCAAGAGAACAGAGCTCCCATATGCCAGCGAGAAGCTCGTCCTTTGACGGGGTAAGGTCTGCTTCCAATGCTTGGCAACAAGGGTTTTAGCCGCGAGGACAATGTGCAAGAAGAGCTGTTTTTTGGTCAAACCCCCAGCAGAAAGGTGCAGAAGGAAGACCAAGGGGTCAAGAGGAACCACGATTCCTAGGACAATAGAGATCAACTTTTGCACCTGAACCCAATAAGGGACTATCAGTGGAAAAGCCCAAAAGATGTGTAAAACAGTACCCAAACCCACCCCGCAATGCCAGCATTGGGGAAGAATAGCAGGGTTCAGTCTATTGAGTATGATACCAACCCATTAGCATCTTAAATTATGTTTCCTTATAGGCCGTACAGATGGAAGCTTTAGAAGCTCGCTCGCATATCAGCCGCCATTGAGGTATGGTAATAGTAGTGTTAAGGGCTTCCTCCCAATGGCTCATGTAGCGATGGGAGGGAGGGGGACCGTCCGGGGTAGACAGCAGAAAGGAGTATATACTAGAGAGTAATGCCCTCGTCTGAGGACCACCCTTACACAACCTCTCAAAACTAGGAGGTGAGAAAATAATGATGTACTTGCTTAGTGGTGTTCCTCAGAGACAGGGAGACTCCAACAAGCCATGAGTTGGTCAAAGGGTAAGAGTGAGCGAGTACGCGGGTCAATCACATCAGCCCAGCAAAAGAGATTTCTAGAGCCCCATTCCCTAACCATACAGGAAGTTAAGCCAATGGGAAAGGCAGGGTGATAGAGAAAGGACTGCAGAGGAAAAAAGGAAGAAATAAGTCTAAATCAACGAAAGCAATAGGTCCAGACATATCGAGAAAACAACATCAGTCCTAGAAGGGGATGGGGAGGGGAGCGGCCAGCCACAGTTTTTCCAACTCCATCCATTTACTTTAAGCATGATAAGTAGACCAGGCCGCCAGGTGGCGGAGATGAGCTGCCCAGTAATACTTAGTCACATCTGGAACTCCCAGACCCCAAGAGAGCAGCTAGCCAACACAACAGACATTGGGAGGCAGTGTCGCTTAGCATCCCAGATAAACTGAAAAATAGCCGCGTTGCATTCGTTTCAGTTGGCTAGGGGGACACACACCGGTAACGTTTCAATCAAAGTACGCAGTCACAGAAAAGCTGAGGGTAGTTGGCAGAGTACAAAGAGGAATAGTGAGGGGAAAGCGACACACCAAAGTAGGAGATAGCAGAGGAGGACCATCGAAAAGAGAAGTTAGCTTGCAAGAGGGAAACCAAGGAGGGATGAAGTTTAATAGGCATGGCTTCGGATTTAGAGAGGTTGACTTTATAGCCAGAGACAAGGCCATAGGTATGTAGTAGTTTATACAGTGAGGACAGGGACAGAAGGGGGATAGTGAGAGTAAGCAAGACATTATAGGCAAAAAGGCAGATCTTAGAATCCCTGCCATGAAGCGAAACTGGATATGTCCGGATCCCCCCGGATTAGGGCAGCAAGAGGTTCTATACATAGGGCAAAGATCCAGGGGGATAACGGGCATCCCTGCCTAATGCCATTATACAAAGTACAGGCCCTGCAGAACAGTAAGGAAGTTAACAGAAATACCACATTTTTAGAGGGTAGCAAACAGAAAAGGCCAACCTAGCCTATAAAAGACCTTTTCAGCATCTAGGCTCAGAACCAATGCCTGGTCCGACCTCCGATTAATGATATTAATAAGGTCCACGACCCTTCCTGTATTATCGCCTTCCTGTCAACAGGGAATAAAGCCTACCTGATCTTTGTGTATAAGAGTAGGCAAGAAACAGCAAAGGCGTTTCACCAAGAGTTTGGAAAACAGTTTCAAATCAGCTACCGACCCAGGGCAATGGGTTGGTAGCTGGAGCAGTCATGGGGATCTTTACCGGGTTTAGGAATCAGGGTAATCAGAGAATGAAGGAAGGGCTGCTGGATTTTCCGCCCAGTAAAGAGTTGAGTAGACAGACCAGTTTAGGAAGGAGAATTGAAGAGTACATTTTATAGTACAAGTAGGTGAAGCCATCAGGGCCCGGAGAGCAACCCATAGGAAGAGTCTTGAACTTCAGAAAGCTCTTCAAGAGTGACCGGAGCATTCAAAGTCTCTCTGTCAGCCGCCGAAAGAATCGGAAGGCTACACCGAGAGAGACAGGAGTCAAGCATGGCAGCACGATCTCCAGGGTCCGAGGGGAGTTGAGAGGGAAGTGAGTAGAGTTTAGAGTAATAGTCAATGAAAAGCTTAAAACAGAGTCAGGGTGATTCTGAAGGATACCAGAATAATCTTTCAGGGCAGAGGGAGCCTGGGCAGCAGCACGATCCCTAAGTCACCGGGCGAGCATGGTATGAACCTTGTTGCCCTTCTCATAAAAACGCTGTTTTACATAAAGCAGTTGACACTCCACCTTGTGGAGGGCCAAGTCACTTAACTGGGACCGTGACGCTACAAGGTGCCTCACCACCAAGAGACGAATAAGAGCTTCTAGGTGTGCTATCTGAGCCCTAAGTTCCTGGGAGCGAGCCAAGGTGTCACGTTTCAATCTGGAGCCCAAAGCAATGCAGTGGTCGCGGACTACCGCCTTGTTGGCATCCCAAAGGATCGCCGGGGAGGACACAGAGCCTTCATTGTCGGAAAAGTTAATATTTTATAGTTCGGACATTTCCACACGCGGTGTTACCACATATGTTTATTTTTATTTACAGTTTTTTTTTTATGAAATGGGAAAAGGGGGGTGATTCTTACTTTTATTAGGGAAGGGGTTAAATGATCTTTATTAACTTTTTTTCACACTTTTTTTTTGCAGTGTTATAGTGGCTATTACACTGAACATACCGATCTCATACACAGATCATAGCCGTGCATTGACATGGCAAAGATCAGTGTTATCGGCGGTCAATTGCTCAAGCCTGGAGCAATCAATCGCCGATCAGACGCAATGGAGGCAGCTAAGGGGACCTCCGCTCGCGTTCTAGCTGATGTGAACATCCCAATTTCACTGTGATGGTCCCGATCAGACGCAATGGAGGCAGGTAAGGGGACCACCGCTCGCGTTCTAGCTGATGGGAACATCCCAATTTCACTGCGATGGTCCCGATCAGCCCAACTGAGCTGCCAGGAAGCTTTTACTTTCATTTTAGATGAGGCGATCAACTTTGAACGCCACGTCTAAAGGGTTAATATAGCACGGCAGAATGATCAGTGCCACATGTTATTAGCCCAGGGTCCCAGCCGTCATACCAGGCCGCCGGGATCGATCTGGTATGACGCGTTATATACAGGGCGCAGGGCATACAGGTACGCCCTTTGTCCTTAAGAGGTTAAGCAGAGAGTCATTAGGACGCCAGTGACAGCGGCATAAGGAGGAAGCAAAGGGGGAGAAAGAGAGTAGGATAGGGCTATGATCGGACCAGGAGAAAGGTTCCAGAGAGGCAGAGGAGAGCATGCGGACCATAGGAAGGTTACCGAAAAACTAATCGATGCGGGTATGGAGTTTGTGAGAGTAAAAAGTAAACAAGCGATCAGAGGGGTGGTTAATCCGCCAAAGATCATAAAGGACCGCTGAACGCACCAATCGCCAAAAAAGCGTTGACAGGCGCAAATGAGGTTAAGGAGATGGCAATGCACCCACCGTCGAGTGACTATCCACAGAGGGAGAAAAAGTTAAAATCACCCCCCCCCCCCCCATGAGCCATGCAGAGGGGGAGTACTTGTGCAGACAAGACCCGGTGTAAAAAGGGAATCTGGGAGGTGTTAGGAGCGTAGACGTTACACAAGAGCAATTGCTTACCCACTAATGACCCAGAGACAATTATAAACCGACTCGATGGGTCAGCGTAGGAGGAAGAGACTTGGAGAGGACAGGACCTAGAAATTGAGATAGCTACCCCTGCCACTTTCCTATCTGTAGAGGCCAAGTAAGCTTGAGGGTAGAGATGGTGTAGGAATTGAAAGGAACCCGTTGTGTCAAAGTGTGTCTCCAGGAGATAGACAATGTTGGCCTTCACAGCTACTAACTCTCTCTGTAGCAAACGCCTCTTAGTTGGGGAGTTAAGTCCCTTCACATTCAAGGAGACACACTTAGCCATGAATAGGTAGGTGGGTGAAGAAGTGCAGGGGTAATGAGGTACTTACTCAGACCAACGAGATTATCTCAATACGGCTGGGGAGGAGAGAAGGGCCAGGAGAACACCAGCGACATGCAACCGGACCTAAGAGAAAATAAGACCAGCGAGGAAGAAAACCAGCCGGACAAAAAACAAGAAGAGGGAGCAAAAGGCAAACCAAGAGGGACACAAGGGAAGGAGTAAAAGGGGAACATAACCTTGAATGAACTAATGGCTCGGAAGCCAGAGAAGAGACCATATAGGTAAAATAAGATAAGACAATGAGGTATATCATTAACATGTCTGCCTTTGACTTGGCCTCGATGGGGGAAGTGGAAGTACGCTCCAGAAGGTAGAGCACTTAAAGAAACATGAGTCCCACACAAAGGCCAAGCCAAAGAAAAGTCCTGCAGCAGTACCCCAGGGGGATAACAAAGAAGCAAACAAGTAAAACAAGGGGTAACTAGTGCAATCAAATATCAGCAATGAAGAGGCATAGCAAACAGGAAGTCCCGCAGCCGAACAAAGGACCCAATACTAGGAGGGATCTTCATGGTGGATCAGGACCAGAGCCTCGGGGGCTCTGTTCCCCCCCCCCCCCCTGGCCAGGTTGCCATACTGAAGGCAGAGGAGAAGGTGGAGGAGTTAGGCCCCAGTCTGTAAGCTGAGGGACCTGGAGGTCAAGGGCAGCACAGAATCCCGGCAGATCAGCAAAAGACAGCAGAACAGCAGAGCATCCATCCCGTCTGGCTTGCAGAGCAAATGGAAAAGACCATCTGTAAGGCACCTGAGCAGTGCATAATACGGACAGGAGAGGTTGCATCATCCGTTGCTTACGCAGTGTAATCCAAGAGAGGTCCTGATAGAGCTGAGTAGGCGCCCCCTCAAAGTCGAAATTCCGGAGGGAGCGTGATTTTGCCATTATCCGCTCCTTCAATTGGAAGCTACACAACAAATAACTTCTCAGGGAGGACCCTTGGAGGGGCGGGGGGCATAGAGCCCAATGAGCAAGGTCAAGCTTGATCTTGTGGGACATGGGTTCGCCCCAAATCATGTTGAAGATAGCTTCCAAGGTAATGTATAAGTCCTCCGCCTGGGTGGCCTCGGGAGGCCACAGACTCTGATGTTATTACGGTTGCCCCGAATATATAGGTTTTCAACATGAGAGTGCAGGTCACCGAGGAAGTCAGACTGAGCCATGATGGTAGCTTGAAGCTGAGCACTTCCAAGTCCTCCACTCTATTAGAGACATGTTGAAGGTCCTGGCGGAGCACAGAGATTTCCACCCTGCATGCATCTTTGACTTCTGCGATTAAGGCTTTAAAGTCATCTTTAGTAGGGATTTGTGAAAGTAGCAGGCTGAGATCCGGGAGGGCCGGAGTAGAGGCTGGGACCCCTGAGCAATCCAGATCAGAGTCCAGGCCGGTGTCCCAAATAGGGTGGGCAGCAGCAGAGCAAGGGACTCCTGAGTCCCGAGAGGTAGAAGGGGGATCTTTTGATGGCACAGTCCTGGGGACACCCATGCTGGTTCTGTTGGAAGACATGATCCTCGGTGGATTAGGAGGATCACTATGCAGCAAGGTAGGGGTCCCAAAGGGACAACAGCCCCCGGTAGCAGAATGCAGAGGTGAGGTAGCTGTCACAGTAGTTTGTGTCACAGCAGAGGACCCAGCAGGAGGAGGGGGCTGAGGGAGTGTGCACCCTGGTTTAAGGGGCACCCCTGTAATGCGTGAGGTGCCTTTAAGTATGGCAGCCCAGGACAGCTTCTCCTGCAGTGGGAGAGGGGGATCTCCAGTGGCCTGTGAGTACAGGAGAGAGAAGAGTGGAGGTGAGCAAGGTCCAGCAGCCAGAGAGACCTGCGTGGGCTCTGATAGCAGCAACGGCACCCTTCCTGTAGTTGTGGCACAGGGGGAAGCAGAAGAAGGCAGGCAGGAAGCAGCTCTGTCCCCCACGTGGATGCCGGAGGTCAGAACATGCGACAGGGACAGCGGAGAGAGCGCCCCTCTGTCACCAGCAGGAGAGGCAGACCGAGCACAGCTAGCTGGAGGACATGCTGCCGGAGCCTTAACGGACCGGAGGACATGCGCTGTGCCCGGCGAGGCAGACGGTGAGACCGGGACTGAGGAGGAGACCGGATGGAGGTACCGGGTGATGGGAGCAGAGGAAAGCTGGGGGTCCAAGCGGGTAGGCGGGTTCCTCCGACGGCAGCGGGCACCCCTCTTCATCAGGCACAAGACAGCAGGGCGCGGGAGCTCACACATTAGGCAGCCATCTTCAGCAGTGGCAAGCCACTGGGAATAGTTTTTTTTTGTGTGGGGTTGTTTGGTTTTAAAATTTGGAAGACAATGTACTCTGGACTGGTACATTGGAGTCAAATTCTGGGGAATTAAATTAGGGTAACGGATTGAAAATTTTGTGCTACACAGAAGTGTGATACTCCCTGAAGCAATTTTTAATGCAGAGGCCTGGATGATCGGGACAAGTATCACATTGTGCAGTGGTGTCCTTCCGAATCCCCCTCCTGTGACACACACTGCATTTTTTCTGGCATTGTCCCAAAGATTAGGGCCTTTAGAACTGCAGGAATGTCCCTGTGTTGCCAGGGCCTTTAGAACTGCAGGAATGTCCCTGTGTTGCCAGGGCCTTTAGAACTGCAGGAATGTCCCTGTGTTGCCAGCGTACTGGGAAAGTACAAAAGAGTTGCACATGGCAACCTGTACTATATAGACCACAACTTTTTTGTACTATACTCATGTTTTCCACATAGCCTTATATGGCTTGAGGACTTGATCAGAGAGATCCACACCCCCCCATATACTGATTGTAGCCCAGAATACAATCAGGCTTGAGGACCGGTCCCACGGTACCTCGCAGAGGGACAGGCTTGCTACAGTTCCCATGAATTGTGGTGAGCGTGAGGACATCACTCTTGTCTTTATACCTGACCAGCAACAGGTTTTCATGGGTAAGGGCACGGGACTCACCCCGGGGGATAAGAGTCTGCAGGGGATAGGAAGGAAGGCCTCTTTGATTCTTCCGGACTGTCCCACAAGCGGTCGTGGATCTGGCGGCGAGGGATGTGAAGAGAGGGATACTAGTGTAAAAGTTATCCACATAAAGGTGGTAACCTTTATCTAGCAATGGGTGTAGAAGGCCCCAAGCGATTTTCCTGCCAACACCCAGTGTGGGGGGGGCATTCTGGGGGTTCAATATGGGAATCTCGTCCCTCATACACCATTGGTTTATTGGTGTGTGTGTGTGTGTCTGCTGCGTGTGGTGTGGTGCAATACTTCCTGCCCTAACCCGCCTTAAACTATTAACTAACCCGCCCTAAGAACAAAAATATAAAATAAAATTAAAATAAAAAAAGGAAAAAGTTTTCTTAAAAAAAAAAGAAAGACTCATAGCACAAAAAGCCCTGCACCCAAAAAAAGTGTTTACCTAATCAGTGGTGTGCACACTGATTAGCGCTTGGTTGCGGCTGGAGGCGCAGAACTCAGTGGGGGTCTGGCCACTCAGCCCAGAGCAGTGGCTGGTGGCACTTACACAGACCCCCCCAAAAAACGGTACACCCGAAAAAAAGCACCTGCCTGAACCTCAAAAAAATGCTGATCATTGATAAATTACTGACAGTGGCGTGGCAGGCCGCACACACAGGTACGGTCCGTCCACACCTGCTACTGGTGGCACGGACCGCCTAACTGGTGCAAAAAAGAAACTAAAAATTTATAATTTGTTTATTTATTTTACCTTTTTTATTTTGTTTATTTATTTGAAAACTCCATAGTCCTTTCCAGTGCAGTGTCTTTTTGTTTCTATGCAAATTAGGCTCAAAATCCCACGGTGTTCCCCAGGATTAAAAGAGCCCAGGTAATTCCAACCCATGTCCTCTTTATCAGTCAAATTGGGTAGATGGACGAAAGTGGGCCAGTAATAAGGAGGACATGGGCAAATTTGCAATCATACTTACATTATTTTTGAAGAGATGGGTGCCATTTTCTTAAAATCTTAATAAAAGCAATACTTGTAAAGACATTTTCAAATTGTGCTGTCAGAAATATAAAATCTGATGTGTTTACATTAGCTGGTCACCGGATGTAGCTCTTGGGGTTTTCTTTGCATCTCTGAGCCTTACAAGGGTATTCCAATGGGAAAAAAAAATTTCAAATCAATTGGTGCCAGAAAGATATGCAGATTTGTAAATTACTTTTATTAACCCCTTGCCACAAGACGCTGTTTCTAAACAGCGCTGTGGCAAGGGAGGGTTATGAAGCGAGCTCAGGAGCTGAGCTTGCATCATACCTGCACGGTCCCGGCTGCTATCAGTAGCCAGGACCCGTGGCTAATGCCGGACATCGCCTATCAGGCAGATGTCTGGCATTAACTCTTTAGACACGGCGATCAAAGTTGATTGCTGCGTCTATATTGAAACTGAAAGCTTCTCAGCAGCTCAGTTGGGCTCATCGGGACCATCGCGGTAAAATCGCGATGTTCTAATCAGCTAGGATGCATCAGGAGGGTGCCTTACCTGCCTGTGAGTCCAATCGGCGATTGATTGCTCCAAGCCAAAGGCTTTAGCATCAACTGCCGATAACACTGATCAATGCATTGCAATACAATGGCATCAGTGTATTGAATCAATGTACTGCATGTTATTATCCCCTATGGGGCTATAACATTTCAGAAAAAATTAAAAATAAAGATGATTTAACCCCTTCCCTAATAAAAGTTTGAATTGCCCCCCCATTATCCCGTAAAAAAAACAAACTGTAAATAAAAATAAACATGTGGTATTGCCGCATGCTTAAATGCAGGGCTGTGGAGGCGGTAGATAAATGTTCCGACTCTGACTCCACAGTGTTTTGTACTTCCGACTCCTCTGTATTAATATGCGAATGTATTTATAAACACTTACAGTTGAATCCAAGAAGCTGTTCCACCAAGTCCTTCTAAGCTCTTCTAGCAGAGAGAGGTAGTTGGGCAGAAGCTGCTGCCTTCTCCTTTTTGTGTGCTGATCTGCTGCTGAAGATAGGGCAGTGGGAGAATCCAGGAAGGGGCATTTATTACAAAATAGGATTTCCTTAGTAGAATCCCATAGTAATGTTTAACCCCTTAACGACGCAGGACGTATATTTACGTCCTGCGCCGGCTCCCGCGATATGAAGCGGGATCGCTCCGCGATCCCACATAATATCGCGTCGGTCGGGACCCGCGGCTAATACCACACAAAGCTGACCGCCGCTTCTAAAGTGAAAGTGACCTGGCTGCTCAGTCGGGCTGTTTGGGACCGTCGCGGTGAAATCGTGGCGTCCCGAACAGCTTACAGGACACCGGGAGGGCCCTTACCTGCCTCCTCGGTGTCCGATCGGCGAATGACTGCTCCGTGCCTGAGATCCAGGCAGGAGCAGTCAAGCGCCAATAACACTAATCACAGGCGTGTTAATACACGTCTGTGATCTGTGTAAAAGATCAGTGTGTGCAGTGTTATAGGTCCCTATGGGACCTATAACAATGCAAAAAAAAAGTGTTAATAAAGGTCATTTAACCCCTTCCCTAATAAAAGTTTGAATCACCCCCCTTTTCCCATAAAAAAATAAAACAGTGTAAAAAAATAAATAAACATATGTGGTATCGCCGCGTAAATGTCCGAACTATAAAAATATATCATTAATTAAACCGCACGGTCAATGGCGTACGCGCAAAAAAATTCCAAAGTCAAAAACAGCGCATTTTTGGTCACTTTTTATACCATTCAAAAATGAATAAAAAGTGATCAAAAAGTCCTCATACCGCCCTGTACGTGGAAAAATAAAAAAGTTATAGGGGTCAGAAGATGACATTTTTAAACGTATACATTTTCCTGCATGTAGTTATGATTTTTTCCAGAAGTGTGACAAAATCAAACCTATATAAGTAGGGTATCATTTTAACCGTATGGACCTACAGAATAATGTTAAGGTGTAATTTTTACCGAAATATGCACTGCGTAGAAACGGAAGCCCCCAAAAGTTACAAAATGGTGTTTTTTCTTCGATTTTGTCGCACAACGATTTTTTTTCTGTTTCGCCGTGCATTTTTGGGTAAAATGACTAATGTCACTGCAAAGTAGAATTGGCAACGCAAAAAATAAGCCATAATATGGATTTTTAGGTGGAAAATTGAAAGGGTTATGATTTTTAAAAGGTAAGGAGGAAAAAACAAAAGTGCAAAAACTGAAAAATCCTGAGTCCTTAAGGGGTTAAAGTTTAAGCTAACAATCGGAGTTTACAAGTTTTTATAGCCTTAGCTGAATGGCAGCAGTTCATCCAATGGTTTACAGCTTCAGTCCTGAACTATTGACCCTCCATTCCCTTCACTTATACAAATGTCTCTAGTCCTGCAATGTCAGCAGAGAGCACTGTGCTCGTGATGTCATCAGTGTTCCAAAAAGAAAGGAATTTCCTCTGTAGCATTCAGCAGCTAATAAGTACTGGAAGGATTAAGATTTTTTAATAGAAGTAATTTACAAATATGTTTAACTTTCTGCCACCAGTTGATTTAAAAAAGAAAAAAGGTTTTCACTGGAGTACCCCTTTAATCCCTTATCAGTGAGAGGCTAGGTTACCCATGGGTTCCCTGTAACAGCAGAACACAACACTATGGAAAGTATAAGTATTGCCGCTCCTAATTGTGCGTTGCGTGCCATATAGTGAAGCACATGAAAAGCATGCTTCTTCACGGTCACTTAACAAGTTCATTTTGCGGTTACGTGAGGCACTGCTTGCATTGGTCTTTATTCTTACAGTAGAGAAGTTATTAATTATAACTTTTTGTGAATTGGGACATTTAAACTTGCTTTTTTTTAATTTGATATTACCCAAATATCCTTGGTAAAATGAGGGTGCGTGTGTGCATGTGTATACCCCGATACACTGTTTCTGATCCCGCAGAAGCCCCCAGAAAAGGCAGGGGGAGAGAGAGGCCGTCGCTGCCCGCTTCCCCAGGTGGAGAGAAGAGGCAGCGGCGCCAACAGCAGGGGGAGAGAAGCGGCGGCAGCAGGGCTCTAGACCCCAGGACAGGCCAGTGGCGGATCCAGGGGGGGGGGGGGGGGCAACAGGGCAATTGCCCCCCCCCCCCCCCCCGAGATTGCTGCCCCCCCCCCCCCCCGCTCCATAGCATGGTGGAGCCGAAGCTGTAAGCTCCGGCTCCACCATTCACTAACCTTACACACACGCTGTGAGTACACAGCGTGTGTGCTGCGGGGATGAGATCCACTAAAGGCCGGCGCCTGGAGGACCCGTCCCTGCGGCCTGCATAGTGTAAGTAAGGTTATGCTCAGGGCCCAGCGGATTAGGGAAACAGGATATGCGCCACTGTTAGGAGGAGGAGGGGAGGAGGGGGTCAGAGAAAAGGGAATATTTAATGAGGGTCTGCAGGGCAAAGCACAGGGGGCATTATATGTGAAGAGCACATGACAGGGGGGCCCCCTGTCCTGTGCCCTTCACATATAATGCCCCCTGTGCTGTGCCCCTCACATAATGCCCCCTTTGCTGTGCCACACATATAAATTATATGTGTGGGGCACACAGCACAGGGGGCATTATATGTGTGGGGCACAGCACAGGGGGGCATTATATGATATAATGCCCCCCCTGTCCTGTGCCCCTCACATATAATGCCCCCTGTGCTGTGCCCCTCACATATAATGCCCCCTGTGCTGTGCCCCTCACATATAAATTATATGTGTGAGGCACAGCACAGGGGGCATTATATGTGTGGGGCACAGCACAGGGGGGCATTATATGATATAATGCCCCCTGTTCTGTGCCCCACACTTATAATGCCCCCTGTGCTGTGCCCCTCACATATATTGCCCCCTGTGTTGTTTCCCTCACATATATTGCCCCCTGTGCTGTGTCCCACACATATAATGCCCCCTGTGCTGTGCCCCTCACATATAATTCCCCATCATGCGCCCCTCATATATAATGCCCCCATCATGTGCTCCTCACATATAATGCCCTCTGTGCTGTGCCCCTCACATATAATGCTCCTGTCATGTGCTCCTCACATATAATGCCCCCATTATTTGCCCTTCACATATAATGCCCCCATCATGCGCCCCTCACATATAATGCCCCCTGTGCTGTGCCCTTCACATATAATGCCCTCATCATGCGCCCCCTCACATATAATGCCCCCTGTGCTGTGCCCCTCACATATAATGTTCCTGTCATGTGCTCCAAACATATAATGTCCCCTGTGCTGTGCCCCTCACATATAATGCCCCCTGAGGGGACTGGACATGGGGCTTTATATGTGAAGGGCACAGCACAGGGAGCATTATATGTGAGGGGCGCATGATGGGGGCATTATATGTGAGGGGCACCGCACAGGGGGCATTATATGTGCGGGACGCATGATGGGGGCATTATATGTGCGGGACGCATGATGGGGGCTTTATATATGAGGGGCGCATGATGGAGGCATTATATGTGAGGGGCAAAGAATGGGGGAATTATATGTGAAGGGCACAGCACAGCTGGCATTAAATGTGTGGGGCACATGACAGGAGCATTATATGTGAAGGGCACAACACAGAGGGGATTATTATGTGGGGGGAACAGGACGGGTCATAATTATTATATGTAGGGGCACAAGATGGGGCATTATTACTATATGTGAAGGCACAGAGTGTTTTGCCTTTCAGAAGTATAGTGTATATTATGAGGAATTTCTGGGGTGGTACGTTTTTTAGGGGCCACAATACATTACGGTATTTTACTCAGGGGGTGCACTGCACAGCAAGTTATATTCAGAGAATGCACTGTGTGGTAGTATTAGATTTAGAGGGCACAGTGTGTGTTAGTATTATATTCAGTGGGTACAGTGTGTGATAGTATTATATTTAGAGGGTGCAGTGTGTGATAGTATTATATTTAGAGGGTGCAGTGTGTGATAGTATTATATTCAGAGAGTGCAGTGTTTGGTAGTATTAAATTTAGAGGGCACAGTGTGTGGTAGTATTATATTCAGAGGGTGCAGTGTGTGGTAGTATTATATTCAGAGGGTGCAGTGTTTGGTAGTATAAAATTTAGAGGGCACAGTGTGTGGTAGTATTATATTCAGAGGGTGCATTGTGTGGTAGTATTATATTCAGAGAGTACAGTGTGTGGTAGTATTATATTTAGAGGGCACAGTGTGTGATAGTATTATATTCAGAGGGTGCAGTGTGTGATAGTATTATATTCAGAGGGTACAGTGTATGGCGGTATTATATTCAGAGGGTACAGTGTGTTGTATATTCAGGGGGTACAGTGTGTCAGAATTATATTCAGAGGGTGTGTGCCAGTATTATATTCAAAGAATACAGTGTTTTGCAGTATTATAATAATTATTGTTTTCATATAGAGGATCAGAATGCGCTGACATAGTGAGGAGACGTCTGGGCATCAAGTTCTGCAGAGAGAAGATTTAGCTGGAACAAATCCTGGCGGTATGTACCAGCTGAATTAGATAAGGAAAGACTATAGAGAAGACGTCACCTGTAATCACTGATATCATTGTGTATTCTCCTCACTATAGAGAAGATGTCACCTGTAGTCACTGATATCATTGTGTATTCTCCTCACTATAGAGAAGACGTCACCTGTAATCACTGATATCATTGTGTATTCTCCTCACTATAGAGAAGACGTCACCCATAGTCACCGATATCATTGTGTATTCTCCTCACTATAGAGAAGATGTCACCTGTAATCACTGATCTCTATAGTGAGGAGAATACACAATGATATCAGTGATTACAGGTGACATCTTCTCTATAGTGAGGAGAATACACAATGATATCAGTGATTACAGGTGACATCTTCTCTATAGTGAGGAGAATACACAATGATATCAGTGATTACAGGTGACGTCTTCTCTATAGTGAGGAGAATACACAATGATATCAGTGACTACAGGTGACGTCTTCTCTATAGTGAGGAGAATACACAATGATATCAGTGACTACAGGTGACGTCTTCTCTATAGTGAGGAGAATACACAATGATATCAGTGACTACAGGTGACATCTTCTCTATAGTGAGGATAATGCACAATGATAGCAGTGATTACAGGTGACGTCTTCTCTATAGTGAGGAGAATACACAATGATATCAGTGACTACAGGTGACGTCTTCTCTATAGTGAGGAGAATACACAATGATATCAGTGATTACAGGTGACGTCTTCTCTATAGTGAGGAGAATACACAATGATAAGACGTCACCTGTGGTCACTGATATCACTGTGTATTCTCCTCACTATAGAGAAGACGTCACCTGTAATCACTGATATCATTGTGTATTCTCCTCACTATAGAGAAGAGGTCATCTGTAGTCACTGATATCATTGTACATTCTCCTCACTATAGAGAAGATGTCACCTGTAATCACTGATCTCTATAGTGAGGAGAATACACAATGATATCAGTGATTACAGGTGACATCTTCTCTATAGTGAGGAGAATACACAATGATATCAGTGATTACAGGTGACGTCTTCTCTATAGTGAGGAGAATACACAATGATATCAGTGACTACAGGTGACGTCTTCTCTATAGTGAGGAGAATACACAATGATATCAGTGACTACAGGTGACGTCTTCTCTATAGTGAGGAGAATACACAATGATATCAGTGACTACAGGTGACATCTTCTCTATAGTGAGGATAATGCACAATGATAGCAGTGATTACAGGTGACGTCTTCTCTATAGTGAGGAGAATACACAATGATATCAGTGACTACAGGTGAAATCTTCTCTATAGTGAGGAGAATACACAATGATATCAGTGATTACAGGTGACGTCTTCTCTATAGTGAGGAGAATACACAATGATAAGACGTCACCTGTAGTCACTGATTTCACTGTGTATTCTCCTCACTATAGAGAAGACGTCACCTGTAATCACTGATATCATTGTGTATTCTCCTCACTATAGAGAAGAGGTCATCTGTAGTCACTGATATCATTGTACATTCTCCTCACTATAGAGAAGAGGTCATCTGTAGTCACTGATATCATTCTGTATTCTCCTCACTATGTCCCATCAGATCTGTAGTCACTTGTAAGTTCTGCAGTTATGATGGGTGAAACAACAACTCCCAGCATCCCCTTACCACTGCTTAGGTCATACTGGGAGCTGTAGTTTTAAATGGTAAAAATTTCTTTAGCACTTTCCCATTCTGTGGCAATTGGTATATTTGATTATTATTCTGACATATGAGCACGGCCTAAGAGTCTTAAATAAGGTTAGAACTGTATGATACATTTAATAATATTGTAAGTTCCATAATCTTATTTTCTGTCCGCCAACACAAAATACTCTAATAGTGCCCCTCCCGAGACTCGACTCTGGATCCGCCCCTGGGACAGGCAGGGGCAGAAAGCGGCCAGCGACAGCAGGTCTCTGCATCTGCAAAAGTCGCTGCAGTTCATTGACTTAAAGCGCACACTTTAAATCATTGAACTGCAGCGGCTTATCGGCGTATAACACGCAGATAGACTTTAGGCAAAAAATTTTAGCCTAAAAAATGCGTGTTATACGCTGATAAATACGGTAAGTAGGGTATCATTTTAACTGTATGGACCTACAGAATAAAGATAAGGTGTCATTTTTACCGAAAAATGTACTGCTTAGAAACAGAAGCCCCCAAATTTACAAAATTGCGTTTTTCTTTAATTTTGTTACACAATAATTTTTTTTCCGTTTAGCCATAGATTTTAGTGTCAAATGACTGATGTAATTACAAAGTAGAATTGGTGGTGCAAAAAATAAGCCATCATATGGATTTTTAGGTGTTAAATTGAAAGGGTTCTGATTTTTAAAATGTAAGGAGGGAAAAAAGAAAGTGCAAAAACGGAAAAACGCTATGTCCTTAATGGGTTAATAAGGTACTCCCCTGAAAAAAAAAAGTTTTTTAACCCCTTAAGGGCCAAGCATTTTTCTGTTTTTGCACTTTTGTTTTTTCCTCCTTACCTTTTAAAAATCATAACCCTTGCACCTAAAAAACCATATGCCATATTTTTTTGCGCCACCAATTCTACTTTGTAATGACATCAGTCATTTTACCCAAAAATTTGCAGCGAAACGGGGGAAAAAAAAATCATTGTACGACAAAATTGAAGAAAAACACCATTTTGTAAATTTTGGGGGCTTCCGTTTCTACGCAGTAAATTTTTCATAAAAATTACACTTTATCTTTATTCTGTAGGTCCATATGATTAAATTGATACCCTACTTATATAGATTTGATTTTGTCGTACTTCTGGAAAAAATCATAACTACATGCACGAAAATTATTACATTTAAAATTGTACTCTTCTGACCCCTACAACTTTATTTTTTCGCGTACGGGGCTGTATGAAGGCCTCATATTTTGCGCCATGATCTGAAGTTTTTATCTGTACCATTTTTGTTTTCATCAGACTTTTTGATTGCTTTTTACTCATTTTTGTATGGTTTAAAAAGGGACCAAAATTATGCTATTTTGGACTTTGGAATTTCTTTTGCGGGCATGTCATTGACCGTGCGGTTTAATTAACTATATATTTTTATAGTTCGGACATTTACGCATGCGGTGATACCACATATGTTTATATATTTTTTATATGGAATTTGGGAAAAGGGGTGATTTAAACTTTTAATAAGGAAGGGGTTAAAGTGTTTGTTTTAAAACTTTTTTTAAACTTTTTTTTTTACACTTTTAGTCCACTTAGGGGACTTTTAAGAGGAATCATTCCTCATACAGATCAATGTTGTTCCATAAAATCACATTTATCTGTGAGCTCTGCACTCTATTGATAAAGCCTGGCCCTACCAGGCTTTATCATTCTGACAACAGGAGCCAGCACTACAGGAGAGGTAAGCCCTCCAGCTACCTCAGCAGTGGATCGCCCCCCCCCCCCCCCGCGGTCTTGCTGCGGGGGGGGGGGGGAGGCGATCCAAGCCACTGGATCACCAGGGACGGGATAAAGGGTTAATAGCCGTCTGCTGTTATCGGCGCATGTCGGCTATTAACACCGGCCCCCAGCTACAGGAATCAGCTGGGGGCCGGCCAGTATGACGCGGGCTCAAATCGGGAGCCCACGTCATACCCCCTTAACGGCACATGGACAAGTATAGACGTCCATGGTCGTTAACTGGTTAAATTAACTGGTGCCAGAAAGTTAAACCAATTTGTAAATTAATAAGTTAATAGATTTAAAACAAAACAGAGCTAACTCCAGGGTTGACAACTTAACGAGGTCAGAAAGAAAAGCTCTCAAGGAACTTAGGTAGAACAGTAATTGGACCATACGTGCTGCAGACAAGGGAGGGGCCGTCATTTGCATGGACACTGAGCTGTACCAAGACCTATTGCTTTCAATCCCACAGCCCTGTTCAGCAAAAATTTGGAGATGCTTTTGAGAGAAGGACTGTCCCTCAGTATCATCTCCCAGAAACAGTATGACTACATGTTGGTCAAAAACCCAATAACTCCCATTTTCCACTCCCATTACCAAAAATGCATAAGGACCGATTCCCGCCGCCTATGCGACCCATAGTGGCAGGGATCGGTTCCTTAAATGAGCCCCTGTGTGAATGGGTTGATTCCATCCTCCAACCACTTGTCACCACATGCCCAAGCTATATCAAGGACACACAACACCTACTGTCCATTATGGACAACATTAAATGACAACCATCATACTCATGGCTCACCATGAACATTGAGTCCCTTTACTCCTTCCTTCCCATTCCTTATCCTTGAGAGCAGTTTCAGACATCATGAGTAATTTCTCGGCATACAGTCATGATTTATGTCAATTCACCCTAGAAGCATTGTCCTACATCTTGTCTAATAACTTTTTTTTAGTTTTCAGGAGCAATTTTATGTTCAAAGTACAGGAGCTTCCATGGGGGCTAAGTCCTCCCCATCAGTGGCAAACATTTTTGTTCACTGGTGGGAGATGCAATACATTTTTTGTGACATCAATCCTTTTTCTTCCCATATTGTTTCATATGCAAGGTATGTGGATGACGTCATTGTGATTTGGTCATCCTCAGAACATGAGGCGTTATCCTTTGTTAATTATGTTAATAATAACCCCCATAATTAGTTTGTTTTTTTTACACACTCTTGGGATAAATCTACCACTCCGTTTTTGGATATTCTTTTACAAGCTAATGAGGGATGTGTTCACACTACCACATACAGGAAGCCTACTTCGGGCAACACTATCCTCCGGGCCGAGTCATGCCACCCTAAACATACGGTTCTTGCCATTCCTCTTGGTAAGCTGACTCGCGCCCGGAGGAATTGTTCGTCCAAACACACTTATCAAGCAGAATAGGACAAGGTCTGTCACCATTTGCGTCTTCTTTGCTGCCTTCCTCATTTAAGCCCACTTTTGTCACTACATACAGCTTAGAATTTAATAAGATTACAAATATCATAGAAAGTTTTTGCCAGTACTACAACAGGATCCTGTATTAAATAAATACTTACAATCGGGTGTCAATTTCTCAAGTAGACGGGCCCCGAATCTAGCTAATCTGTTATCTCCTACATCGGCAGTACGAAAAGGCCATTGAAGAAAAGGATTCAGGAACACTTAAAAGGTGTACACAGAACAGCATATACCAATTCTTCCAATGTTTCGAAAACCTTTTAGAATTGTACACTAAGGTGACATTTTCGATATTTTCAATTTTATGGTATTGAAGTTGTTCAGCAACCAGAAAGAGGTGGTGACTGCATTAAAATCTTACATAATAGTTAATAAAAAAAATAAGTTTTTTGGATTTACTCCTTGCTGTCACGATGCCGGCTGGCAGGTAGTGGATCCTCTGTGCCAGAGAGGGATTGGCGTGGACCGTGCTAGTGGATCGGTTCTAAGTCACTACTGGTTTTCACCAGAGCCCGCCGCAAAGCGGGATGGTCTTGCTGCGGTGGTAGTGACCAGGTCGTATCCACTAGCAACGGCTCAACCTCTCTGACTGCTGAAGATAGGCGCGGTACAAGGGAGTAGACAGAAGCAAGGTCGGACGTAGCAGAAGGTCGGGGCAGGCAGCAAGGATCGTAGTCGGGGGCAACGGCAGGAGGTCTGGAACACAGGCTAGGAACACACAAGGAAACGCTTTCACTGGCACAATGGCGACAAGATCCGGCGAGGGAGTGAAGGGGAAGTGAGGTATAAATAGGGAGTGCACAGGTGAACACACTAATTGGAACCACTGCGCCAATCAGCGGCGCAGTGGCCCTTTAAATCGCAGAGACCCGGCGCGCGCGCGCCCTAGGGAGCGGGGCCGCGCGCGCCGGGACAGGACAGACGGAGAGCGAGTCAGGTACGGGAGCCGGGATGCGCATCGCGAGCGGGCGCTACCCGCATCGCGAATCGCATCCCGGCTGGAGACGGTATCGCAGCGCACCGGGTCAGTGGAGCTGCCCGGAGCGCTGCGGTAGCGAGAGAGAAGCGAGCGCTCCGGGGAGGAGCGGGAACCCGGAGCGCTCGGCGTAACAGTACCCCCCCCCTTGGGTCTCCCCCTCTTCTTAGAGCCTGAGAACCTGAGGAGCAGACTTTTGTCTAGGATGTTGTCCTCAGGTTCCCAGGATCTCTCTTCAGGTCCACAGCCCTCCCAATCCACCAAAAAGAACCTTTTTCTTCTGACCATCTTGGAGGCCAGTATCTCTTTCACTGAGAAGACGTCAGAAGAACCGGAGACAGGAGTGGGAGAAACTAATTTGGGAGAGAAACGGTTGATGATGAGTGGTTTAAGAAGAGAGACATGAAAAGCATTAGGAATACGGAGAGAAGGAGGAAGAAGAAGTTTGTAAGAGACAGGATTAATTTGGCACAAGACTTTGAAAGGACCAAGATAGCGTGGACCCAGTTTGTAACTGGGGACACGAAAGCGGACATATTTAGCGGAGAGCCATACCTTGTCTCCGGGAGCAAAAATGGGGGGAGCTCTTCTTTTCTTATCGGCAAACTTTTTCATGCGAGATGAAGCCTGTAAAAGAGAATCTTGGGTCTCTTTCCATATGGTGGAAAGATCACGAGTCACTTCATCTACAGCGGGCAAACCAGAGGGCAAGGGAGTAGGGAGGGGGGGAAGAGGGTGACGGCCGTACACCACGAAAAATGGGGATTTGGAGGAAGATTCTGAGACTCTAAAGTTATACGAGAATTCGGCCCATGGTAGAAGATCTGCCCAATCATCCTGGCGGGAGGAAACAAAATGTCGTAAATAATCACCCAAGACCTGGTTAATTCTTTCTACTTGTCCATTGGATTGAGGATGATATGCAGAAGAAAAGTTTAATTTAATCTTGAGTTGTTTACAGAGAGCCCTCCAGAATTTTGACACGAATTGGACGCCTCTATCCGAGACTATCTGTGTGGGCAACCCGTGAAGACGAAAAATGTGTACAAAAAATTGTTTAGCCAACTGAGGCGCTGAAGGAAGACCAGGAAGAGGGATGAAATGTGCCATCTTGGAGAATCGATCAACGACCACCCAAACAACAGTGTTGCCACGGGATGGGGGTAGGTCTGTAATAAAATCCATACCAATCAGAGACCAAGGCTGTTCGGGGACAGGCAGAGGATGAAGAAAACCAGCGGGCTTCTGGCGAGGAGTCTTATCCCGGGCACAGACAGTGCAGGCTCGCACAAAGTCCACGACATCCGTCTCCAGAGTCGGCCACCAATAGAAGCGAGAGATGAGTTGCACAGATTTCTTGATGCCTGCATGACCTGCGAGATGGGAGGAGTGACCCCATTTGAGGATTCCGAGGCGTTGGCGTGGAGAGACGAAGGTCTTTCCTGGAGGAGTTTGCCTGATGGAGGCTGGAGAAGTGGAAATCAGGCAGTCAGGAGGAATGATGTGTTGCGGAGAGAGTTCAACTTCCGAGGCATCCGAGGAACGAGAGAGAGCATCGGCCCTAATGTTTTTATCGGCAGGCCGAAAGTGAATTTCAAAATTAAATCGGGCAAAGAACAGAGACCACCTGGCCTGGCGAGGATTCAGCCGTTGGGCAGACTGGAGATAGGAGAGGTTCTTGTGATCGGTGTAAATAATAACTGGAAATCTTGATCCCTCCAGCAGATGCCTCCATTCCTCAAGTGCTAATTTAATGGCTAGAAGCTCTCGATCCCCGATGGAGTAGTTCCTCTCCGCCGGAGAGAAGGTCCTAGAAAAAAAACCACAAGTAACAGCATGCCCGGAAGAATTTTTTTGTAGAAGGACCGCTCCAGCTCCTACAGAGGAGGCATCAACCTCCAATAGGAAGGGTTTAGATGGGTCAGGTCTGGAGAGCACGGGAGCCGAAGAAAAGGCAGACTTGAGCCGTTTAAAGGCGTCTTCCGCTTGAGGAGGCCAAGACTTGGGATTGGCATTTTTTTTGGTTAAAGCCACGATAGGAGCCACGACGGTAGAAAAATGTGGAATAAATTGCCTGTAATAATTGGCGAACCCCAAAAAACGTTGGATAGCACGGAGTCCGGAGGGGCGTGGCCAATCTAAGACGGCAGAGAGTTTGTCTGGATCCATTTGTAGTCCCTGGCCAGAGACCAAGTATCCTAGGAAAGGAAGAGATTGGCATTCAAACAGACATTTCTCTATCTTGGCATAAAGTTGATTGTCACGAAGTCTCTGAAGAACCATACGGACATGCTGGCGGTGTTCTTCTAGATTGGCAGAAAAAATCAGGATATCGTCCAGATATACAACAACACAGGAGTATAAGAGATCACGAAAAATGTCATTAACAAAGTCTTGGAAGACGGCAGGGGCGTTGCACAGGCCAAAGGGCATGACCAGATACTCAAAGTGTCCATCTCTAGTGTTAAATGCCGTTTTCCATTCATCCCCCTCTCTGATGCGGATGAGATTATAAGCACCTCTTAAGTCCAGTTTGGTAAAGATGTGGGCACCTTGGAGGCGATCAAAGAGTTCAGAGATGAGGGGTAGGGGGTAGCGGTTCTTTACCGTGATTTTATTAAGACCGCGGTAGTCAATGCAAGGACGTAGAGAGCCATCTTTTTTGGACACAAAGAAAAATCCGGCTCCGGCAGGAGAGGAGGATTTACGGATAAAGCCTTTTTTTAAATTTTCCTGGATGTACTCCGACATAGCAAGAGTCTCTGGGGCGGACAGAGGATAGATTCTGCCCCGGGGTGGAGTAGTGCCCGGGAGGAGGTCAATAGGACAATCATAAGGCCTGTGAGGAGGTAGAGTCTCAGCTTGTTTTTTGCAAAAAACATCCGCAAAGTCCATATAGGCCTTAGGGAGACCGGTTACAGGGGGAACCACAGAGTCACGGCAAGGGGTACTGGGAACCGGTTTTAGGCAGTCCTTGAAACAAGAGGGCCCCCAACTCTTGATCTCCCCAGTGGACCAATCCAGGGTTGGGGAATGGAGTTGAAGCCAGGGTAGTCCAAGGAGGATTTCGGAAGTGCAATTGGGGAGGACCAAAAATTCAATCTTCTCGTGATGAGGTCCGATGCACATTAGAAGGGGCTCCGTGCGGAAACGTATGGTACAGTCCAATCTTTCATTGTTTACACAATTGATGTAGAGGGGTCTGGCGAGACTGGTCACTGGGATGTTGAACCTGTTGACGAGAGAGGCCAAAATAAAATTTCCTGCAGATCCGGAATCCAAGAAGGCCATAGTAGAGAAGGAGAAGGCAGAGGCAGATATCCGCACAGGCACAGTAAGACGTGGAGAAGCAGAGTAGACATCAAGGACTGTCTCACCCTTGTGCGGAGTCAGCGTACGTCTTTCCAGGCGGGGAGGACGGATAGGACAATCCTTCAGGAAGTGTTCGGTACTGGCACAGTACAGGCAGAGATTCTCCATGCGGCGTCGTGTCCTCTCTTGAGGTGTCAGGCGAGACCGGTCGACCTGCATAGCCTCCACGGCGGGAGGCACAGGAACGGATTGCAGGGGACCAGAGGAGAGAGGAGCCGGGGAGAAAAAACGCCTTGTGCGAACAAAGTCCATATCCTGGCGGAGCTCCTGACGCCTTTCGGAAAAACGCATGTCAATGCGAGTGGCAAGATGGATGAGTTCATGTAGGTTAGCAGGGATTTCTCGTGCGGCCAGAACATCTTTAATGTTGCTGGATAGGCCTTTTTTAAAGGTCGCGCAGAGGGCCTCATTATTCCAGGATAATTCTGAAGCAAGAGTACGGAATTGTACGGCGTACTCGCCAACGGAAGAATTACCCTGGACCAGGTTCAACAGGGCAGTCTCAGCAGAAGAGGCTCGGGCAGGTTCCTCAAAGACACTTCGAATTTCTGAGAAGAAGGAGTGTATAGAGGCAGTGACGGGGTCATTGCGGTCCCAGAGCGGTGTGGCCCATGACAGAGCTTTTCCAGACAGAAGGCTGACTACGAAAGCCACCTTAGACCTTTCAGTAGGGAACTGGTCCGACATCATCTCCAAGTGCAGGGAACATTGGGAAAGAAAGCCACGGCAGAATTTAGAGTCCCCATCAAATTTATCCGGCAAGGATAGTCGTAGACCAGAAGCGGCCACTCGCTGCGGAGGAGGTGCAGGAGCTGGCGGAGGAGATGATTGCTGAAGCTGTGGTAGTAGCTGCTGTAGCATCACGGTCAGTTGAGACAGCTGTTGGCCTTGTTGCGCTATCTGTTGTGACTGCTGGGCGACCACCGTGGTGAGGTCGGCGACAACTGGCAGAGGAACTTCAGCGGGATCCATGGCCGGATCTACTGTCACGATGCCGGCTGGCAGGTAGTGGATCCTCTGTGCCAGAGAGGGATTGGCGTGGACCGTGCTAGTGGATCGGTTCTAAGTCACTACTGGTTTTCACCAGAGCCCGCCACAAAGCGGGATGGTCTTGCTGCGGCGGTAGTGACCAGGTCGTATCCACTAGCAACGGCTCAACCTCTCTGACTGCTGAAGATAGGCGCGGTACAAGGGAGTAGACAGAAGCAAGGTCGGACGTAGCAGAAGGTCGGGGCAGGCAGCAAGGATCGTAGTCGGGGGCAACGGCAGGAGGTCTGGAACACAGGCTAGGAACACACAAGGAAACGCTTTCACTGGCACAATGGCAACAAGATCCGGCGAGGGAGTGAAGGGGAAGTGAGGTATAAATAGGGAGTGCACAGGTGAACACACTAATTGGAACCACTGCGCCAATCAGCGGCGCAGTGGCCCTTTAAATCGCAGAGACCCGGCGCGCGCGCGCCCTAGGGAGCGGGGCCGCGCGCGCCGGGACAGGACAGACGGAGAGCGAGTCAGGTACGGGAGCCGGGATGCGCATCGCGAGCGGGCGCTACCCGCATCGCGAATTGCATCCCGGCTGGAGACGGTATCGCAGCGCACCGGGTCAGTGGAGCTGCCCGGAGCGCTGCGGTAGCGAGAGAGAAGCGAGCGCTCCGGGGAGGAGCGGGAACCCGGAGCGCTCGGCGTAACACTTGCATACATTTCAGCCGCATGGTCCCAACCTAAGATCTGATGTTATTTTGCATTATTAGAAGTATAAGTTACTATGTGTTATACGGTGCTTTTTTTGTTTTTGTTTCTTTTCACTATTGAGCTTGTATTATCTAGCTCCGTTGTTACATAGTTACATAGTTAGTATGGTTGAAAAAAGACATACGTCCATCAAGTCCAACCAGGGAATTGAAGGGAAGGGTGTAAGGGGATGAGGGAAAGGGATGTAGTTTTATAATTCTCCATAAGCATTAATGTTATTTTGTTCCAGGAATGTATCTAACCCTGTTTTAAAGCTGTTAATTGTTCCTGCTGTGATCAGTTCCTGAGGTAGACCGTTCCATAACTTCACAGTCCTCACGGTAAAGAAGGCGTGTCGCCCCTTTAGACTAAACCTTTTCTTCTCCAGACGGAGGGAGTGCCCCCTCGTCCTTTGGGGGGGTTTAACCTGGAACAGTTTTTCTCCATATTTTTTGTATGGGCCATTAATATACTTATATACGTTTATCATATCCCCCCTTAAACGTCTCTTCTCAAGACTAAACAATTGTAACTCCTTTAATCGCTCCTCATAGCTAAGATGTTCCATGCCCCATATTAGTTTAGTCGCGCGTCTCTGCACCCTTTCCAACTCCGCAGTGTCCCTTTTATGAACAGGCGACCAAAACTGAACAGCATATTCCAGGTGAGGCCGTACCAATGCTTTATAAAGGGGGAGTATTATGTCCCTGTCCGTTGAGTCCATGCCTCTTTTGATACATGACAATATCCTGCCGGCTTTGGAAGCAGCAGCCTGACATTGCATGCTATTCTTTAGTCTGTGATCTACAAGTACACCCAGATCCTTCTCTACCAGTGACTCTGCCAGTTTAATCCCCCCTAAGACATACGACGCATGCAGGTTATTAGTACCCAGATGCATAACTTTACATTTATCCACATTGAACCTCATTTGCCAAGTGGATGCCCAGACACTAAGTCTATCCAAGTCATCTTGTAACTTATGCACATCCTCTATAGACTGTACCGTGCTACAAAGCTTGGTGTCATCTGCAAAGATAGAAACAGAGCTGTTAATACCATCCTCTATATCATTGATAAATTAATTAAACAGCAGCGGGCCCAGTACTGAACCTTGGGGTACACCACTAATAACCGGGGACCAATCAGAGTACAAATCATTGACCACCACTCTCTGGGTACGATCCATGAGCCAGTGTTCAATCCAGTTACAAACTAAAGTTTCCAAGCCCAAGGACCTTAACTTACCTGTCAGACGTCTGTGAGGGACAGTATCAAACGCTTTGGCAAAATCCAGAAACACTATATCCACAGCCATTCCTCTGTCAAGGCTTCTACTCACCTCTTCATAAAAGCAAATTAGACTGGTTTGACAACTTCTATCCTTAGTAAACCCATGCTGGCTATCACTTATAATACTATTATCCCCTATGTATTCCTGTATGTAATCCCTTATAAGTCCTTCAAACAATTTACCCACAATGCACGTTAGACTTACCAGTCTATAATTGCCTGGCAAATACCTAGAGCCCTTCCTGAAGATTGGTACCACATTCGCCTTGCGCCAGTCCCTTGGCACAATACCAGGCACCAGAGAATCTCTAAATATCATGAACAAGGGTACAGATATTACTGAACTTACCTCTCTAAGAACTCTTGAGTGTAGTCCATCCGGCCCTGGAGATTTGCTTACATTTACTTTACTTAACTTACCTTGTACCATCTATACATTAAGCCAGTTCAATACATTATATGATGTGTTACCAGCACTGACCTGGCCAATGTCAGCTCCTTTTTCCATAGTGTATACAGAACTAAAGAACCCATTCAGTAGCTCCGCCTTCTCTTGATCGCCCGGTACAACCTCCCCATTATCATTATTAAGGGGTCCTACATGCTGTGTCCTTGGTTTTTTTGTATTTATATATCTAAAAAAATATTTAGGATTAGTTTTGCTTTCTTTGGCCCCCTGTCTCTCATTTTGAATTTTAGCTGTTTTTATTAAATTTTTACAGATTTTATTAAGCTCCTTGTACTGTTTAAATGTTATAGCTGACCCATCAGATTTTAATTTTTTGAAGCTATTTTTTTGTTGTTTATTGCTCTTTTAACCTCATTTATCAGCCATGTAGGATTTAGTTTTAATCGTTTATATTTGTTCCCCTTTGGTATATATTTAGCTGTATAGTTATTTAGAGTTGATTTAAAGATGTTCCATTTACCTTCTGTATCAGTATTTGAGAACACCGCCCCCCAGTCTATGTCCTGTAGTGCAGCTCTCAGCCCAGGGAAATTTGCCTTTTTAAAGTTATATGTTTTTGCTTTCCCCGTCTGTCTTTGTTTTCTACATTTTAAGTCAAAAGTAACTATATTGTGGTCGCTATTATCAAGGTTTTTCCGCAAAGTTACATTACCAATCAGCTCTGCGTTGTTGGAAATGATCAGATCCAACAAGGCATCACTTCTTGTTGGGTCCTCCACAAACTGGCCCATAAAATTATCCTGCAATAAATTTAGGAATTTTCTCCCCTTTGTAGTTTTAGCCAGCCGCCGGCCCCAATCTATATCTGGATAGTTAAGATCTCCCATTATTACCACTGTACCTGCCCGGGCGGCCCTCTCTATTTGTTTATACAGCCGACCTTCTATCTCTTCAGTGATATTAGGGGGTCTGTAGATTACACCAAATATTATTTTTTCAGTATTTCCCTCCTTTTGTAATTCTACCCACAGTGATTCCACATCCTCAGAATCATCACACACTAAGGCATCGTTCACACTGACTTTCATACCACTTCTTACATACAGACAGACTCCACCACCTTTTCTGTTCATTCTATCTTTGCGAAACAATGTAAACCCCTGCAGATTGACAGCCCAGTCATGCGAGGAGTCCAGCCATGTCTCAGTGACCCCAACTATATCAATATGTTCCTCCAGTATCAAGGCCTCAAGCTCCCCCATTTTATTTGCTAGGCTTCTGGCATTTGTGAACATACACTTTACATTTCCATTAAGTTTTACACATATAGTCTCACTAATGGGATTTTCAGAGTTATTGGGGTTAATGTTATTATTTTAGTTATAAGGGCTAATTGTACTATTTAAGTTATTGGGGCTAATGGGATTTTTTGCGTTATTGCGTCTACCGTTGTTATTTAAGTTATTGGGGCTAACAGTATTTTTTGAGTTAATGGGGCTTATTGTAGTTATTGAGTTAATTGGGGTTAATGTTATTATTTGAGTTATAAGGGCTAATTGTACTATTTAAGTTATTGGGGCTAATGGAATTTTTTGAATTATTGGGATTACAATTTTTCGGGCTACATTTATTTTTACAGCTGGTTTGTAACGCATGAATCTCCTTATCCACTGCTCTTAACCTCGCCCCACAGGACTCCTCTCCACCCACCATTATGTCCTGACCCCTCTCTAACCTATCCATCCCACTGTCTGCTTTCTTTGCTTTATTATTCTCCCCCACTCACCTAGTTTAAATACTCAGCCACCCCTTCCAGGATTCTCTCCCCCAGCACAGCGGACCCCCTTCCATTCAGATGCAAATTATCCGTAGAATAGAGTTTGTACCCCAATGAAAAGTCAGCCCAGTGCTCTAAAAACCCAAACCCTTCCCCCTCACACCACGACTTAAGCCATGCATTTAACTCCCTAAGCTCCCGCTATCTTTCCTGCGATGCGCATGGCACAGGAAGTATTCCAGAGAATACAACCTTAGAGGTCCTTCCCTTCAGCTAGGCACATAGTTCCTTGTAATTATTCTTCAAGGACCTCCACCTACCATGTATTCTGTCGTTGGTTCCCACATGGACCACAACAGCTGGGTCATCCCCAGCCCCCCCTAGTAATTTGTCCACCCTTTCCACCACATGCCGAACCCTGGCACCAGGGAGACAGCAAACCATTCGGTTGAGGTGGTCTTGGCGACAAATTATTCTATCCGTCTTCCTGATTATAGAATCCCCTACCACAACTAACTGTCTTGGCCTACCTGCGTTACCATCCCCCACACTACTAGTTGAGCTGTTCCCCCGGCAGTTAGGGAGACCAGTATCCACTAGGGTTGCCAACTCTGATACTGAGGCCCTCGCATCATCGCCCAACTTGGCAATTTTACTTGGAAGATCAGAAGTAGAAGTGACCTTCCTTTTCCTTGCCCCCTTTCCAGTCCCTCTAACTACATTAACCCAGCTCCCTACTTGGGCCTCCTGGCTAGTTTCTCCAACCTCCATTTCTACCCCACTAACTGCTTGCTCTGTAAGATTGTCAATCGCCCTCAATGTTGCATTTTGCTCCTCTAGATCTCTAATACGAGCTTCCAGGTGGGCAACATGCTCACATTTGTCACAGCGGTATTCACCCTGAAGCTGCTGCTCCAGAGATGTATACATGTGGCACAATGTGCACTGAAGAAAACCTCCAATCCTGCTGTCCATATCCTTGGTGACAAACAGCTATTATTAACTATTAAGAAAAACTACTTTTATCAAGGGAGTGTAATACGTACAGTTACAGTGGGTCCTGCTTACAACTCCTGCTTTTTAAACTTCTGCTTATAAAACTTCTCAGATGTAACACTTAATAATACAACACTTTAGAATACAGACCCAGCTTCAGTTAGACTCAGTCAGAGCAGGAGCACACTGTTGTGGAGCACACTGTCCTGCTTTAGCCATGATTTTCAGTGGATGGGGGATTAGGCTTTGGAACCTTTAGGGTTAAACCCTTAGTTGCTACCAGCACACCTGTTCCTTTTAACCCTATATACCACACCTCTCCACTACCTATCACAAAGGTCACATGACCTGAAACGTGTCATGCCGAGCGTTTCCTGAGTTTTATCTCACTACCGATGTTCCTGAGATCATTCCATGGTGTTGATGTTTTAATTTGGATGAAATAAAGGTGAAGTTACTTTTACCACTGGCTTTTGTCTTTCTACCTATTTGTAAATTACTTCTATTAAAAAATCTTAATCCTTCCAGTACTTATCAGCTGCTGTATGATCAACATGAAGCTCTTTTCTTTTTGAATTTCTTTTCTGTCTGACACAGTGCTCTCTGCTGACACCTCTGTCCATTTTAGGGACTGTCTGGAGTAGGATAGGTTTGCTATGGGGATTTGCTCCTACTCTGGACAGTTCCTAAAATGAACAGATGTCTCAGCAGAGAGCACCGTGGTCAGACAGAAAAGAAATTCAAAAAGAAAAGAACTTTCTCTGGAACATACAACAGCTGATAAGTACTGGAAGGGTTAAGATTTGTAAATAGAAGTAAATTACAAATCTGTTTAACATTCTGGCACAAGCTGATTAAAAAAAAAAATGTTTTCCAGTGGAGAACCCCTTTAAACCTTCCAGTAAAAATCAGCTGCTGTATGCTCTAAAGAAAGTTGTGTATTTCTTTTCAGTCTGACCACAGTGCTCTCCTCTGCTACCTCTGTCTGTGTCAGGAATTGTCCAGAGCTGTAGAGGTTTGCTATGGGAATTTGCTCAAACTCTCGACAGTTCCAGCAGAGGTTGCAGTAATGAGCACTGTGGTCAGAATGGAAAGAACTATACCAATTTTTCTGTAGTGTACAGTAGCTTATAAGTACTGGAAGGATTAACATTTTTTAAATAGAAATAATTTACAAATCTGTTAAACTTCCAGGCACTAGTTGATTTGAAAAGCTCGGAATTATTTTGTAAACAACCTTTATTTTAGAATGGTAAATTTCCAACTGACAATGGTCTCATAATCCTTCCCAGATTGATGTGCAGCAATAATAATTATTCTAAGGTGATGGCTGATGACCTTTCTTTTTGGCCTGATGTAGATTGGGCCACATTGAGAAAGCCCCACTTCTTGATGATTTATCTTGTGCAAGTAGCACCTTGCTGTCAATCTGTATCTAATAGGGTTACAAACACCGTACATTTCCCTCCCAGCAACAAAATGATTGTGGTTTCTCCACCCTGCAGATGTATAGTACAGATGGCACTTTTGTTTACTTAACAACCTATAAATTCCAAAAATGGTCTTTTTTTTTTTCACTTTTACATTTATTCTTATGTTTTTCTTGCTGCTTTCCTGTATGGACACTTTTTTCTAGAGTTTTCCGTGTTGCTTTACTCTTTAGATCCAACTGAGCTACCTGTGCATGCACTGTGTGCATGTCTGGTCACAGTAGCCATCTTGGTTATCTCAGTGGTGGCAGTGCTGCAACCAAATTTTACAAACATATTGTTATATAATATATCTCTTTTTTTATGGGCTAAGGATTAATACTAAGGAATAATTTCTTTTTTTCCTCTCGGTGTTGTCATCTTTGGTTCCTCTGCAATGATTTTACCCCTTTGGAGCACTACTTTGTGCATGGAATTTTAATGTTGTTTTAGCTCTTACTGAAGTGAAACATCTCCACCTTGTGGCCTCATTGTATACTACAGTTGTAATGGTTTCAATGGAGAGTTAGTTCCTTTCTTTTTTTACCTATGGTAACATTTTATTTTTTATTTTTTTTAGATGTCTCACTCTTGTTTTAGTCCATAAAATGCCTAATCCCCAAAAGATGCCTTTTTACTTGTTGAGATTGTGAAACCCCCTTGCCTATTTGGCTACAATTCAGCAGAACTGGACCCCTTAAAATATAACTATGACCCACCCAGAAATATGGTCATATAGTTAAAAGATTTTGTGTGCTCCTAAATAAAATTAAAGATGTCTTCAGGTTATGGTAAAGCCAGCAGTCTGGCAGCCAGCTATGTGTCAAGAACTGATCTTAGAGTGAATAATAATAATGATAATTTCTTTTTAATGAAAAAGCAAGGTGCAAGCTCAGTCTTCTCAACAATGGTAATGTACTAAAGCTTATTTTGGCAATCTGGTCAGAGAAACTGTAGAGTGTCCAGAGGAGACCTAGGGCTATTAAAATTGATGGATCCCTTAAAGTTCTTATGTCCTCTGGGTAAAAGACACTAGATCAGGCTCCCATCTACAACATATGGTTAAAACTGTTCCATCTTTTGCAGGAACAATGCACCCCATAGTGAAGTGCCTTTAGCAGAACTGTCCAAAAGGACCATTGTATTCTATTTCATTGGAGGATGGTTCAAATAGAAAAGATACAATGGACAGGAAAGTTGATTGTGCCTCCAAGGGGTATTCCAGGGTTTGGACATTAAACTTCAAAGACAGCTGCTGTGACATGTCTGCCCTTTAAGATGAGAGGACCCAAATGTTAGTGCCACTTTTAGGAGCAGAACACCTACATTTTTGTACAACTGACTTTCTCACATTGTAAACTTCGGAATTTGTACTATATTTTGGTGTATTCTATTTTTATCATTATTAGAGTAAAATCTAAGTCTTATGTACATTTTGCAGGCCTTATTGGTGCTTTTCTGTTGTGTATTTTTTACGAGAATTAATTAATAACAGCAGAAAAAAACAATGCTATTAATACACCAAGTAATGGCACCACAAACAGTATATAAAACATTGTTAACTTACGATTTGATGTCTTCAAATTAAGTCATTTGCACCTGCAATTCGTTGTAATATACTCAGTAAATGGTCCGAACATATAGGGAGATTTATCAAAACATGTGCAGAGGAAAAGTGGAGCAGTTGCCCAAAGGAACCAATCAGATAGCTTTTTTCATTTTTAGAAAGGCTTCTGAAAAATATAAGAAGCAGTCTGATTGGTTGCTAGGGGCAACTGCTCTACTTTTTCTCTACACCGATTTAAAAAAATCTCCCCAATAGTCTTTAGATTGATATGTTTGGGCCATAAATGTGAATGGAGTTCATCAGCTCACCCCAGGGACGCCAAGCGTCCGCGCCCAGATAGGTGCAACCCAACAACGGCAGGAATAGATGAAGAAAGGATAAATCCAGCACAGTCCTCGTTTGATTTCAAGACTTAAAGGGGTATTCCAGGCAAAACCTTTTTTTTATATATATCAACTGGCTCCGGAAAGTTAAACAGATTTGTAAATTACTTCTATTAAAAAATCTTAATCCTTCCAATAGTTATTAGCTTCTGAAGTTTTCTAACTGCTCAATGATGATGTCACATCCCGGGAGCTGTGCATGATGGGAGAATATCCCCATAGGAACTGCACAGCTCCTGGGACGTGAGTCATCAGAGAGCAGTTAGACAGAAAACAACAACTCAACTTCAGAAGCTAATAACTATTGGAAGGATTAAGATTTTTTAATAGAAGTAATTTACAAATCTGTTTAACTTTCCGGAGCCAGTTGATATATAAAACAAAGTTTTGGCCTGAAATACCCCTTTAATTCAAGCACCAACAGTAACAGGATAAAAGTAACACGATTCAGCCAAGTAACCTAGCCTTACTCATACTGATGAAAGAAAGAATCCATTGGTCTAAAATAGGTGGAAAGCCACTCCTCTGGCAAACAGGTGCACCTGGACAAGCCAGGATCACATGTCCAAAATAACCACCTCCCAAGGCCAATGTCTCATAGTTCAGTCATTACTGCACATACATAGTAAAATAGTATTAAATCAGAGAAATAGCATGTTTGTTACGCCGAGCGCTACGGGTACCTGCTCCTCCCCGGAGCACTCGCAGCGTTCTCCTCTCTGCAGCGCCCCCGGTCAGACCCGCTGACCGGGAGCGCTGCACTGACACTGCCGGCGGGGATGCGATTCGCATAGCGGGACGCGCCCGCTCGCGAATCGCATCCCAAGCCACTTACCTGTCCCGGCCCCCGGCTGTCACGTCCTGGCGCGCGCGGCTCCACTCCCAAGGGCGCGCGCGCCAGCTCTCTAAGATTTAAAGTGTAATTAGCTTCCACCTGCTCCTTGCTCTATATTACCTCACTTCCCCTTCCCTGTATTGCCGGATCTTGTTGCCCTTGTGCCTAGTGAAAACGTTTCTTGTGATTGCCATACCTGTGTTTCCAGACCTTCTGCTATTACCATTGACTACGAACCTTGCCGCCTGCCCTGACCTTCTGCTACGTCTGACCTCGCCTCTGTCTAGTCCTTCTGTCCACGCCAATCCCTCAATGACACAGAGGATCCACATCTAGCCTGCCGAATCCTAACAGTAGATCCGGCCATGGATCCCGCTGAGGTCCCGCTGCCAGTTGTCGCTGACCTTACCACGGTGGTCGCCCAGCAGTCTCAACAGATAGCGCAACTAGGACAACAGTTCGCCCAACAAGGACAGCAGCTGTCGCAGTTGACCACCATGCTACAGCAACTTCTGCCACAGCTACAGCAGCAACCATCTCCTCCGCAGCTCCTGCACCTCCTCCGCAGTGAGTGCCCGCTCCTAGCCTCCGTTTGTCTCTGCCGGACAAATTTGATGGGGACTCTAAACTCTGCCGTGGTTTCCTGTCTCAATGTTCCCCACACTTGGAGATGTTGTCGGACCAATTCCCCACAGAACGGTCTAAGGTGGCTTTCGTAGTTAGTCTTCTGTCTGGAAAGGCCTTGTCATGGGCCACAACTCTCTGGGACCACAATGATCCTGCCACAGCCACTGTCCAGTCCTTCTTCGCTGAAGTCCGTAGTGTCTTCGAGGAGCCAGCCCCGGCCTCCTCTGCCGAGTCTGCTTTGCTTAACCTTGTCCAAGGAAGTTCCTCTGTAGGCGAATACGCCATCCAGTTTCGTACCCTCACCTCTGAATTATCTTGGAACAATGAGGCCCTCTGCACGACCTTCAAAAAAGGCCTATCCAGTAACATCAAGGATGTGCTGGCCGCACGAGAAATTCCTGCCAACCTGCATGAACTTATCCATTTGGCCACCCGCATTTACATGCGTTTTTCTGAAAGACACCAGGAGCTCCACCAGGAAAAGGACCCTGATCTCTGGGCACCTCTCTCCCGGAATGCTTTGCAGTCTACCCCTGTGCCTCCCACCGAGGAGGCTATGCAAGTGGATCGGTCTCGCCTGACCCATGAAGAGAGGTCTCGTCGCAGAGATGAAAATTTATGTCTGTACTGCGCTAGTACCGAACATTTCCTAGTGGATTGCCCTATTCGTCCTCCACGTCTGGGAAACGCACGCACGCACCCAGCTCACGTGGGAGTGGCGTCTCTTGGTGTGAAGTCTGCTTCTCCACATCTCACTGTGCCCATGCGGATTTCTCCTTCTGCCAATTCCTCCTTCTCAGCTGTGGCCTTCTTGGACTCTGGTTCTGCGGGAAATTTTATTTCGGCCTCTTTTGTTAATAGGTTCAGCATCCCAGTGACCCGTCTCGTCAAGCCCCTCTACATTTCTTCGGTCAACGGAGAAAAATTGGACTGCACTGTGCGTTACCGCACAGAACCCCTGCTTATGAGCATTGGACTGCATCACGAAAAGATTGAATTTTTTGTTCTGCCCAACTGCACCTCTGAAGTCCTCCTCGGTCTGCCATGGCTCCAACGTCATTCTCCCACCCTTGACTGGACCACCGGGGAGATCAAGAATTGGGGTCCTGCTTGTCACAAACGATGCCTCACATCTGCTCCCACTTGTCTAACTCCTGAGCTTCCACCCATACCGGTCCCTCACAAGGCTTACCAGGATATTTTTGGCAAAAAGCAAGCTGAGATTTTGCCTCCTCATAGCCCCCTTCCTGGTAACACTCTGCCCCGTGACAAGCTTCACCCTCTGCCCCCCCTCCCCATTCCCACTTCTTCTGGATTGCCTGCCGCTGATAAAGCTACCCAGGACCTCTCTTTCTTCCGGAAGGAAACTCAAGAGTCGCTCCCAATGTTCTCGTCTCATTTGAAGGGACAAGCAGACAAAAAGAGGGGGAGACCTCAGGGGGGTGGTACTGTTACGCCGAGCGCTCCGGGTCCCTGCTCGTCCCCGGAGCGCTCGCGGCGCTCTCCTCTCTGCAGCGCCCCGGTCAGACCCGCTGAACGGGAGCGCTGCACTGACACTGCCGGCGGGGATGCGATTCGCATAGCGGGACGCGCCTGTTCGCGAATCGCATCCCAAGCCACTTACCTGTCCTGGCCCCCGGCTGTCACGTCCTGGCGCTCGGCTCCGCTCCCTAGGGCGCGCGCGCCAGCTCTCTAAGATTCAAAGGGCCAGTGCACCACTAATTGGTGCCTGGCCCAATCAGTGTAATTAGCTTCCACCTGCTCCTTGCTCTATATTACCTCACTTCCCCTTCCCTGTATTGCCGGATCTTGTTGCCCTTGTGCCTAGTGAAAGCGTTTCTTGTGATTGCCATACCTGTGTTTCCAGACCTTCTGCTATTACCATTGACTACGAACCTTGCCGCCTGCCCTGACCTTGTGCTACGTCTGACCTCGCCTCTGTCTAGTCCTTCTGTCCCACGCCTTCTCAGCAGTCAGCGGGGTTGAGCCGTTACCGGTGGATACGACCTGGTTGCTACCGCCGCAGCAAGACCATCCCGTTTTGCGGCGGGCTCTGGTGAATACCAGTAGCAGCTTAGAACTGGTCCACCGGTACGGTCCACGCCAATCCCTCGCTGACACAGAGGATCCACATCTAGCCTGCCGAATCCTAAAAATGTTGCATATATAAAAGTTATTCACCAAATATAAAAATGTATAGCAATTAGTACAAAAGTGTTTTCCTCAATAGAAAACAGCAATACAAAAATGGGTATGTAGTTTCATGACAATGTGACTATGAAATATTCAATTCGTTGAAGGGAGAAAATAAATAAATAAATGAATATACATAATGACATAAGTATAACCATATGAATAATTGCTATAACACTATAAGGTAAACATCATATAATTAATTTCTCTATGCAAAGAATAGTAAAACATGGAAAAGAAGTACATGTAGAATAGCCAAAAAATAAACATCACATAATAGGTACCATATGCATCTCCAATAGAAAACTCTGTAGCCCAAAAACTGGATCGCAAAAAAGATGCAAAACAATGCTCTCACAAAATTGTGCACTGAAATATGAAGGCAGCTATAGGGTATTGAAAGGGTTATCCCCCTGACCAGAGGTGGCAATTTTAACACCTTAAGACCATGGACGTGTATACACGTCCAGGGGGGATGCACGTTCCCGCACCTGGACGAGTATACACGTCCACGGCTCTCGTGGGTACTGCCCAGTGCACCCACGAGATCGCAGCAGGGACTCGGCTGTAACACACAGGCGGGACCCTACAGCACTGCCGGGACCGAAGTAAACTTCTGTCCCAGCAGTTTAATCCTTACAGCCGCGGTCGGAAGTGACCGCAAGCTGTAAGTGTTTTAATAGAGGGAGCTCCCTCTGTCTTCCCCGCAGCACGTTCACAGGGTGCTGTGTGTGACCCCCGGTGGGCGGGCAAGGGCCTGCCGCACTGCAGGGACCGAAGTAAACTTCGGTCCCGGCAGTTTAACCCTTACAGCCGCGGTCGGAAGCAGCCGCGAGCTGTAAGGAGTTTTGACAGAGGGAGGGGGCTCCCTCTGTCTCTCTTCTGAAGCACCCCGCAACGAGGCACGTCCTGATATGCTGCCTGCTAGTGTAAAACTAGCAGGCAGGATATATCTGCAATGCTTTGGAATACAAAGTATTCCAAAACATAAAAAAAAAGTGTGAAAAAAATAATATAAAATAAATGAAAGTGTAGAAACAATAAGTGTTAAAAAAAAAGTGTAAAAAATTTTTACAAAAAATAAAAAAGTGTAAAAAAAATACTAAATAAAAAAAACATTAAATAAATATCATAAAAAATAAAGTGGAGGTCATATGACCTCTGACATGCGCCTCTGACTTTTTGTAGAGTACGCACGTAAGTGTAGAGAGGGACGCAGCGCAATGATGCCATGGTAACCAAATAGACGCTGCGCGTTCGTACGGGGCCATGCACAGTGAATAGAATCCCAGAGCCCCTACCACGTGACCGGCACCTAGCTGATAGCTGGGTGCCGGCTCGGGGTACGGGTCCGTGACAATAACAATGACGCATCAGAATGACATCCACAACGGCCGGAGAAATCAACGGGATCCTCGTAACATAGACAATAAATAATAATGCATGCATATATGATATAAAAATAGCCACAGTGTGCAGTGATTGGACCTTAGGACCAGAGCGTTTTTTGCACATCTGACCACTGTCACTTTAAACATTAATAACTCTGGAATGCTTTTAGTTATCATTCTGATTCCTAGAAAGTTTTTTCGTGACATATTCCACTTTAACATAGTGGTAAAATTTTGTGGTAACTTGCATCCTTTCTTGGTGAAAAATCCCAAAATTTGATGAAAAATTAGCAAATTTTGCATTTTTCTAACTTTGAAGCTTTCTGCTTGTAAGAAAAATGGATATTCAAAATAATTTTTCTTTTTATTCACATTTCCAATATGTCTACTTTATGTTTGCATCATAAAATTGACGTGTTTTTACTTTTGGAAGACACCAGAGGGCTTCAAAGTTCAGCAGCAATTTTCCAATTTTTCACAAAATTTTGAACCTCGCTTTTTTTCAGGGACCAGTTCAGGTTTGAAGTGGATTTGAAGGGTCTTCATATTAGAAATACCCCACAAATGACCCCATTATAAAAAACTACACCCCCCAAAGTATTCAAAATGACAATCAGTAAGTGTTTTAACCCTTTAGGTGTTTCACAGGAATAGCAGCAAAGTGAAGGAGAAAATTCACAATCTTCATTTTTTACACTCGCATGTTCTTGTAAACCCAATTTTTTTATTTTTACAAGGGGTAAAAGGAGACAATGTATACTTATATTTGTAGCCCAATTTCTCTCGAGTAAGGACATACCTCATATGTCTATGTAAATTGTTCGGCAGGCGCAGTAGAGAGCTCAGAAGCGAAGGAGCGACAAGGGGATTTTGGAGAGTATGTTTTTCAGAAATGGTTTTTGGGGGCATGTTGCATTTAGGAAGCCCCTATGGTGCCAGAACAGCAAAAAAAAAAAAAAACCACATGGCATACCATTTTGGAAACTAGACCCCTTGGGGAACGTAACAAGGAATAAAGTGAGCCTTAATACCCCACAGGTGTTTCACGACTTTTGCATATGTAAAAAAAACATTTTTTTTTCACTAAAATGTGTGTTTCCCCCCAAATTTCACATTTTTGCAAGGGTTAATAGCAGAAAATACCCCCCAAAATTTGTAACCCCCATCTCTTCTGAGTATGGAGGTACCCCATAGGTTGGCCTGAAGTGCACTACGGGCGAACTACAATGCTCAGAAGAGAAGGAGTGATATTTGGCTTTTTGAGAGAAAATTTTGCTCTGGGGGGGGGGGGGCATGTCGCATTTAGGAAGCCCCTATGGTGCCAGAACAGCAAAAAAAAAAAACACATGGCATACCATTTTGGAAACTAGACCCCTTGAGGAAAGTAACAAGGAATAAAGTGAGCCTTAATACCCCACAGGGCTTTCACGACTTTTGCATATGTAAAAAAAATATATATTTTTTTCACTAAAATGTGTGTTTCCCCCCCAAATTTCACATTTTTGCAAGGGTAAATAGCAGAAAATACCCCAAAAATTTGTAACCCCCATCTCTTCTGAGTATGGAGGTACCCCATAAGTACACCTGAAGTGCACTACGGGCGAACTACAATCCTCAGAAGAGGAGGAGAACCATTGAGCTTTTGGAAAGAGAATTCGTTTGGAATGGTAGTCAGGGGCCATGTGCATTTACAAAGCCCCCCGTGGTGCCAGAACAGTGGACCCCCCCACATGTGACCCTATTTAGGAAACTACACCCCTCACAGAATTAAAAAAGTGGTGCAGTGAGCATTTACACCCCACTGGCGTTTGACAGATCTTTGGAACAGTGGGCTGTGCAAATGGAAAATTAAATTTTTCATTTTCACGGATCACTGTTCCAAAAATCTGTCAGACACCTGTGGGGCGTAAATGCTCACTGTACCCCTTATTACATTACATGAGGGGTGTAGTTTCCAAAATGGGGTCACATATGGGGGGGTCCTTTGTTCTGGTACCATGGGGGCTTTGTAAACAAAAGTGGCCTTCCATTCCGGACACATTTTCTCTTCAAAATCCCAATGGCGCTCCTTCTCTTCTGAGCATTGTAGTGCACCCATAGAGCACTTTACATCCACATATGGGGTATGTTCTTACTCAGAAGAAATTGGGTAACAAATTTTGGGGGGCTTTTTTTTATTTTCCCTTGTGAAAATGAAAAATTTAGGGTGACACCAGCATTTTAGTAAAAAAAAAAAAATTTTTTTTCATTTTCCCATCCAACTTTAATGAAAATTTGTCAAACACCTGTGGGGTGTTCAGGCTCCCTATACCCCTTGTTACCTTCCATGAGGGGTGTCGTTTCCAAAATGGGGTCACATGTGGGTATTTATTTTTTTGGGTTTACGTCAGAACCGCTGTAAAATCAGCCACCCCTGTGCAAATCACCAATTTAGGCCTCAAATGTACATGGTGCGCTCTCACTCCTGAGCCTTGTTGTGCGTCCGCAGAGCATTTTACGCCCACATATGGGGTATTTCCGTACTCAGGAGAAATTGTGTTACAAATTTTGGGGGTCTTTTTTTCCTTTTATCTCCCGTGAAAATAAAAAGTAAAGGACAACACCAGCATGTTAGTGTAAAAAAAATTATTTTTTTTACACTAACAGGCTGGTGTAGACCCCAACTTTTCTTTTTCATAAGGGGTAAAAGGAAAAAAAGCCCCCAAAATTAGTAGTGCAATTCCTCCCGAGTACGGAGATACCCCATATGTGGCACTAAACTGTTTCCTTGAAATACGACAGGGCTCTGAAGTGAGAGAGCGCTATGCGCATTTGAGGACTAAATTAGGGATTGCACAGGGGTGGACATAGGGGTATTCTACGCCAGTGATTCCCAAAAAGGGTGCCTCCAGCTGTTGCTAAACTCCCAGCATGCCTGGACAGTCAGTGGCTGTCCGGAAATGCTGTGAGTTGTGATTTTGCAACAGCTGGAGGCTCTGTTTTGGAAACACTGCCGTACAATACGTTTTTTATTTTTATTGGGGGGACAGTGTAAGGGGGTGTAAATGTAGTGTTTTACCCTTTATTATGTGTAAGTGTAGTGTAGTGTTTTTAGGGTACGTTCACACTGGCGGAGGTTTACAGTGAATTTACCGCTAGGAGTTTGCGCTGCGGCGAAAAATTTGCCGCAGCTCATACTTGAAGCAGAAAACTTACTGTAAACCCGCCAGTGTGAATGTACCCTGTACGTTCACATGGGGGGGCAAACCTCCAGCTGTTTCAAAACTACAACTCCCAGCATGTACTGACAGACCGTGCATGCTGGGAGTTGTACTTTTGCAACAGCTGGAGGCACACTGGTTGGAAAACCTTCAGTTAGGTTCTGTTACCTAACTCAGTATTTTCCAAACCAGTGTGCCTCCAGCTGTTGCAAAACTTCAACTCCCAGCATGTACTGCTCGCCGAAAGGCATGCTGGGAGATGTAGTTATGCAACAGCTGGAGGGATCACAACTACAACTCCCAGCATGCAGAGACAGCTGTTTGCTGTTTAGGCATGCTGGGAGTTGCAGTTTTGCAACATCTGGAGAGCTATAGTTTAGAGACCACTGCACAGTGGTCTCCAAACTGTGGACCTCCAGATGTTGCAAAACTACAACTCCCAGTATGCCCAGACAGCAAACTGCTGTGTGGGCTTGCTGCGAGTTGTAGTTTTGCAAGATCTGGAGGTGCACAGTATAGAGATCACTTTGCAGTGGTCTCAAACTGTAGACCTCCAGCTGTTGCAAAACTGCAACTCCCAGCAAGCCTAAACAGCTCTCTGGGCATGCTGGGAGTTGTAGTTTTGCAACATCTGGAGGGTTACAGTTTAGAGACCACTATAGTGGTCTCAGACTGTAGCCCTCCAGATGTTGCTAAGTAACTCACCAGCTTCCGTCGGATCCAGGAAGCTGCGTCGCCGTTCTCTTCTTCCACCGATCGTCGCCCTTCCGTCACCGATGGGTAAGTGGATCTTCGGCGCCGGTCCCTGTCGGTTTCCCCGTCCTGCCCCGCCTATTGTGGGTGGGCAGAACGGGGAAACCGAAAGTAAAACCCTCCGCCCCCGATCTGCTATTGGTGGTCGCGTCTAGACCACCAATAGCAGAGATAGGAGGAGTGGCACCTCTGCCACCTCACTCCTATCGCTACAGGGGGATCGTGGGTGTCTAGGACACCCGCGATCCCCCTTCTATTCCGGGTCACCATAGACCCATAATGACCCGGAATCGGCGCAAATCGCAAGTGTGAATTCACTTGCGATTTGCGCCGATCGCCGACATGGGGGGGTCCAATGACCCCCCTGGGCATTTGCGCGGGGTGCCTGCTCATAGATATCAGCAGTCACCCCGGCCCGGTCCCCGCGCGGCGGGGACCGAAATTCCCACGGGCGTACAGGTACGCCCTTGGTCCTTAAGTACCAGGGAGCAAAGGCGTACCTGTACGCCCTTGGTCCTTAAGGGGTTAAAGTAATTGTGAAAACAGAAAACAGAGAAGAAAAAGGAATATGACTCAAAACAAAAGTGAACACTTACCACCATCAGAAGAGTGAATTTAGGCACAAGTAATCACTGCAAAAAATAAAAATGTATTAATAACAAAGAAAATACTGGAATGGTAAATAAATACCGACATTAAAATAAATGCAAAATGATGATGTGAGATATTAAAAATCAGTATGTGGTGCATATATGTGTACGTGTAAGTGAATAATAAAAATGTGCAAATGGGACATAAGTAATAAATTGTTATATAGGTACCAACTAAAAAGTTAATTGTGTGGGGTGTATATATGCACAATAAGCTGCGGTATAGTGACCATGATTAACCTCTTAAGGACCAAGGACTTACCGGTACATCCTGAGTCCTTTCCCTTTCTATAACGAGGGGCCACGACACGAAGCACAAGTGAAACGTACGTTGGGGTTGGAGGTGGTAGGTAGGCAATGCATGGCAGGATGTTATCTATTCATGTATTTTTGTACTAACTCTTATATTTACATTTCTGGAATACATTTTTGTACATTGTGTGCCTTGGCTTTGTGTCTGTTGCCCTTGGTCTCACTCGTGCTTATTAGCATATTTTCCCTGGACTCCATGCAGGGGCGAACACAGACAGCAGAGGGCCCCTGTACAAAGAATATGCCTGCCCCCCAGGTAATATGTTTGCTAGGTAAGCGGGTAGTACGTTTACAAGTAGTACATTTGCTAGTTAGGTAGGTAGAACATTTTCTAAGTAGGTAGCCATATAGTAAATTTGCAAGTTATTTAGGCAGTTAGTAAGTTCAGTTGGTAGGAAGGCAGGTAAAAGGTTTGGTGCTAGGTAGGTAGGTATAAATTTGGTTGGTAGGTGGGTAGCCACGTAACATTTGGTAGGTAGGCCCTTTGTCCAGTGTTTTCCAAACAGGCTTTGGCTGTTTGGGCATGCTGGGAGTTGTAGTTTTGCAACAGCTGGAGGCACCCAGGTTGGGAAACAATGGACTAAGGATCTACCCACCAGACCTGAGTGCCTCGAGCTGTTGCAGAACTAAAACTCCCAGCATGCCTGGACAGCTAAAGACTGTCCGGGGAATGCTAGGAGTTGTAGTTTTGCAACAGCTGGAGGAGCCCAGGTTTGAAAACAGTGTTTTCAAAACAGTGTCTCTCCAGGTGGTCCAAAACTACACCTCCCAGCATTCCCGGACAGTCTAGTGAATAGTGAGTACAGCTCTGGAGTATAATACAGGATATAACTCAGTACATAAGTAATGTAAAGTGACCCTACAATCATCGCAATAGTGACATCTTATACAATGTGTGGCACCCATTGTGCAAAATCTAACTATTGCAATAAATGAAGGCTCACGTTACATTACTTATGGTGGAAGCAGCAGGTCACTCACCTAGTCTCCTAGGAAACCAGCAGAATAGTGAGTACAGCTCTGGAGTGCTGACCAATTAGTTGCGGGTGTGGTCGTGCTTCAGCTGTGCTGTGTGTCTGCTGTGTCTCCTGAGCTCCAGGGAATTACCATCTGTTCCACCTGGGGCCTGCTTCCTCCTCCCCAGGGAGGGAGTGGGTTTCCAGGCATGAGTGAGGGAGGCGAGGCCCAGGCTTCTGCTCCTCGGACTAGGCCGCAGGGGAGCAGTAGAAGCCAGCAAGCGGCCGGAACATCGGAGGATTTGGGGGTGAGGCGTTCCACCAGGAGTCGCAGCAATGCTGCTCCAACTCCCCCCACAGAGGCGAAAAACTCCAAGGTGGGATCCTCCTTGGGAAAGCTGGGTGCTGCCAGTGGAAAGCTGAGTTCGTCCGGAAGAAGGCAGAGTACTCACGGAGGTGAAGCCGACCTCAGTGAGGAAGGCTGGGGAGTGCTGAGGACCCGGGAGTCTATTTCCACCTATACCTCCCGGGTAAAAAGTCACCTCCGTGAGTATGAAGACGCCTGTAAGGCCATCAGGAGGCTCCGAGAGGAACTGCGCTGTGCCCGTGCCAGGGCTAAGGTAACTCCTAAACGGAAAAAAACTGAGATCCAGTCAGAGATAAAAAGACATATGGCTGACATGCAAGTTTTGGAGGAGAGGAGAGGAGAATTACTGGAGAAGAGTGGTCCATTTAAAGAAAAATTGGAAAATGAGGAGCGCTTCAGGGTGACAGAAGAAGAAAAAAATAAAAGGTTGATGGGGCTGCAACCTGAGAGCCAGGTGGATGATGTGGAGGAGATGGAGGAAGAACAACAGCCAGATCCACCTGGTGGCCTGCGGCAACAGCAGCAGGCCCCGTACAGTGGGCCCCCTGCACAGCAGCCAGCAGTATCACCTGCCGACTCGGGGGAGGACAGTGACAGCAGCTACCAGGGAGGGGCGCTAATGGCCCAGATCCGCATGCTGGAATCCCCAGTGTGTCCTCAGAACCTGGTGTTTGGAGATGAGCTCCCAAATGAGGCACCTGGGGGTAAGAAGAAAAAGAAGACCAAGCCAAAGCAGCAAGAAGTGGTGAGTTACATCTACACCCCCCTCCCTGTATACCCTGAGTCGGCCGCAGGGTCAGCTCATTGTGCAAGCCCCGTTACCCAGCCCAGCCCGTGTTCTGTGGTGGACTCGGTGCAAAGGTGCGGGGAGAGTACAGATACTAAAAGGGCGCAGAGCTCCATGCCTGTTTGCAGTAGCAGGGATGGAGCAGAGAAGGCATCGGCCGCAAGGCCGTACAGTGAGGGCGGCCCAGCGGTGGGCATAGAGGCAGACTCCGGTGCTGTAGTTCGCTCCCCTGTGGGAGAGGGGAGTGACTCAGTGCCGGAGGTAGTCGTGGTGGCTAAGGGAAAAATAGATTCTCCCAAAAGTAGAAAAAAACTTTTGTTTTGCATTGGCGCTGCTGATCCAGATCAGCGGCGCCCAGGAGCTGGACATTCTAGTACGGATGAGGCGGAGGGTACCGGTAAAAACAGGGCTGGGGCCGCTAATAAACAGGCTAGGCAGGCTTCCCGGTCCTTGTATAAGGGACCGGTGACCTGTCCTGTGGTGATGGCTCCAGCCCTGGTACCCAGTGATGCTGATAGTACAAAATCTGCGCCAGAACGCACCGGTCCAGCCAGTATGAATGTGGAGGTTAATGTTGGAGTGACTGAGGGTGTGAATGAGGGGAATAATTCATCTGTTACTAAAAATCTGTCTGGGGCTTTGAATAGTGGTTTGGGCTGTAGCACGGGTGGAGGTATGGGGGGCACATCAGCTAAAATAGGGGTCAATGGTTTGGGTATGGATTATGTGGAGGAGGGTGGTGAAGGGGCACAGATTAGTGGTGGGAATGTAGGGCCTGGTCCAGTTGCACCCCCAGCGGTGGCAGCACCCGTCCGCAGCTACGCGAATGTCACCGCTGGGGGAAGGGGGGCAGCTTCCTCGTCCTCTGGCTCTGGGGAGAACAGTTTGCAGCAGCGTCTCCTGGGGGCCTTAAGGAGAGGGGAGAGATCGATCAATGTAGAGGGTAGGGAGGTTGATCTATCCTTCTGGATAGAGAGACATGGTCTTTCAGCCTTCCGAGAGGAAAGAGGGGGGGATAATGTGTGGTCCCTCCCTACAGCCGGGCCAGGTGGTCTCCGTAGGAATGTGGTCCGGCTGAGGTGGAGAGGCAGTGATACATGTCCTCCAAGATCTAAAGTTGTTGAGCTTCTGCTGAAGTTGGGCTTTAAGGCAGCTGACATCTATGCCTTGATACATCCTTATGGTACCCCTGAGTTCGATATCAGCTTTGTTCGGCCGGAGGGGCTTGAGCTCTTCTGGTCGAATTATGAGTTGGTAAAGAATGAGCCCGGCTGGCGAGACTTTGCCATTCAGGCAGTGTCTCGCCAAAATAATGTCAAGAAGGTGACCGTTTTAACCCGTAATGAATCGCTTTCTTGTATTGACATCATGACGTGGCTAGGTCGGTATGGTGAGGTGGTGGAGGTCCCAAAAAAGAACAGGGATGAATATGGCATCTGGTCAGGGGCCTGGACGTTTATGGTCAAGCTTAGGCGTTCAGGAAACACCGTTACCCATATACCATCTGCGACCTTCCTCGGAAGAGATCGTATCCAGATCTTCTACCAGGGTCAGCCGAAGCTCTGTCACAGATGTGGTGACCCCACACATTTTAGTGCCAATTGCACTGTTCAGAAGTGCACTCTGTGTGGGGAAATAGGTCATCTCGCTACATCTTGTGCAGAGATTAGGTGTCACCTGTGTGGTGACTTAGGTCACCCATTCAGTCGCTGCCCTCGTTCCTTTGTCAACGCGGTTGTTGCCCCGGTGGGAGTAAGCCGTGAGGTGGATTCTGCTGGGGGGATGGCTGTCGGGGATGAAGGGGTGCAGGGGCCAGGGAAGAAAAGTAAGCAGAAGACGCCTGCCCAACTGAGGCGTCTCGAGAAGCGTCAAAGGGACAGGGAGATTCAGGACTCACAGGAGCATCAACCAACTGGGGTGACTCCTGATCCTGTCCCTGCGGCCAGTCTTACTGCTGAGGCCCTGGGGGATAGTGAACTGGATGAGGAGACTGGAAGGATCCACAAAGAGGGGGATGCCGTCTCCTCACTGTCCTCCCATGGTGGGAGCGCGGATGAGGACAGTGGGGGATGGGCAGAAACAAAGCGGGGTACTCGGAAGAATAAGAAAAGGAGAGATGTAAGATCTTCTCCCACCTGCCAGATGCCAAAGGAAGGTACAACTGATCCCCCTCTGATTGATCTCTCCAACCGGTTCCGAGCCCTCCGCGACATTTCCTCTTCGGAGGAGGGGGTGGCTGGGGGTGAGGTTCCGGATGTTGCGGTGGGGCTCACAGGAGACGCTGAGTCCTCTCTCCCTGGGGAATCTATGTCTTCAGGGGGGGAGACAGGCCCAGAGTCAGGGGACGAGGAAAATGTATATAAAGGGAAAATGGACACATCCATCTCACTTAAAAGGGGTAAACCATCATCTGATGAGGAGGGTGGTGGGGTGGATGGGAAGGATGGTGGGAAAAAGAAAGCTGTCTAACTCAATCACCCTTGATGGCGGCACCCTCTCCGTTGACTCTGGCATCCATTAATGTTGCCAGCATAAAGTCAGATACGGCTCGATTTGCGGCCTATGATTTTTTTGCCCATATTAATGCTGATATTTTATTTTTGCAGGAGACCAGGCTAACAGATATGTCATCTATCTACAAGGCTAAAAGAGAGTGGAGGAATGGGCCCTCCTACTGGTCTCTTGGGGCCGAGCCGTATAGCGGAGTGGCGGTCCTTTTTACCGCAGCGGTAGAATGCCGACGGGTTATCGAGTTAGAAATGGGGAGGTGCCTGATCTTAGATGTCCTCATGAAGGGACAAGAACTTCGCCTTATTAACATCTACGGCCCACAGTCTAAGTGGGACCGGAAGTGTCTCTTTATGAGGATCAAGCCCTATCTTTTTACAAGTCGGCAGGTGGTCTTTGGAGGGGACTTTAATGCTGTCACGAGGCCCCAAGACAGGGGAGGTGCCAGAGACAAGCTGACTTATGATAGCGCCGCCCTTAATAGCATAGCGAGTGAGGCTCGCCTGGTGGATGTCCACATCCGGCACACCCCAGGCCACGTGGGATTCACCTATCATAGGGGTAGTTGTAGGTCTAGGATAGACAGGTTTTATTTAAAGGAGGAGGCCGTCTCTTCAGCAGTATCTGTTGTTGAGGTGGAGTTTTCCGATCACTGTTTAATTTTGTTTTCTCTGAATGTCGCAGAGACCCCCCGGATGGGCAGAGGCTATTGGAAGCTGAATTCGTCTCTCTTGGAAGAAGCGGAGATAAGACAGTCCTTTGAGGATTTTCTTCAGAGCCAGGTACCATTGCTGGGCCTTTGTAGCAGTAAGTCAGAGTGGTGGGAGATCTTCAAGGAAAGGGTTGCGAGATTCTTCCGCCAGCTCTCGGGCCTCAGAAGCCTAAACAGGTACCGTTTGTACCAGGGCCTGAGGAAGAAACTTGAGCACCTTGTCTCGACTGGAGGTAGTCGTGACGATATCTCCAGAGTGAAGTCCTTGTTGATGAAGTGCCAGTATGACAGACACGCATCTTTGGTTTTTGAGAGGGATTACGGGAAGTACCGCTCGCCTGACCCTTACAGAAACTGCAAGATGTCAGTGAATAGTAAAATAGTCTCAGGACTGATTGATAGTACGGGATCCTTGAAAAGGTCCAGATCAGGGATCTTGGAGGTCGTCAGATCCTTCTACTCGCACCTCTTGGGAAGGAAGGATCTAGATCGAGATAAGGAGTCAGCTTTCTTGGCTGAAACCGTCCCTGAACCAGGAGTAGACCCCTCTCTTGACGTTTTGACAGAGATGATCCGGGAAGAGGAAGTCAGGATGGCTATTGATGGGCTTGCCCTCAAGAAGTCACCCGGTCCAGATGGCTTAACATCTGAGTTCTATAAGACCTTTAAGGACACTTTGGTTCCCCTCTTGACTGCGGTTTTTAATGAGTGTCTATCCTCGGGCACTCTGCCAAAGTCAATGAGGAGGTCAGCGCTGATCATCCTGTCAAAGGGTAAAGACCCGTTCCACATTGAGAATTGGCGTCCCATAGCGCTTCTCAATGTGGACCGAAAGATTCTGGCAAAAGTGCTGTTTAACCGGCTGGTGGAGTTTGCACCCCGGCTCCTTTCGGGGGCTCAGAATTGCTCTGTTCCGGGCCGCAGTACATTTAGTGCTGTGCTCAGTGTCCGAGAGGCTGTGGAGCAGGGTAGGGCTGGCCACTGGAAGGGGTACTTGCTGTCCTTGGATCAGGCAAAAGCGTTTGATCGGGTTAACCATGAGTACCTCTGGTCTGTTCTTCTGAGATATGGCCTGCCGGGGGGGTTTGTTGATTGGCTTAAGATCTTGTACGCAGGGGCAGAGAGTTTCCCGCTTGTGAATGGTTGGATTGGCCGCTCTTTTGAGGTTGGGTCTGGCGTCCGTCAGGGTTGTCCTTTGAGCCCGTTGCTGTACGTGTTTGCAGTTGATCCTTTCCTTAGGAGGATTGATTGTGGACCGTTGGCGGGGGTGAGAATGGACCTGGCGGTGCCGGATTTGGCTCTGAGGGCGGTAGCGTATGCTGATGATGTCACCGTGTTTGTCTCCTCACAAGAGGAAGGCCAATGGGTGATGTCAGAGGTGGACCGCTACTCTGAGGCATCCGGGTCCAAGATCAACCGGGATAAGTGCGAGAGTCTCTGGCTGGGAGGGGGAGATTCTAGTTTTGATCTCCCGGACGCCCTTCCAGGGCCCCAGGAATCTGCAAAAGTTCTCGGCATCGAATTTGGCCAAGGGGATTACCCCAAACAAAACTGGGACAGCAGGCTTAAGATCGCCGCTCAGAAGGTGGATCAGTGGAAGGGTTGGTCTTTGACCCTCCGGGAAAGGGTTAACCTGATCAAAACATTCCTGCTCCCTTTACTGATATACCTGGGCAGTGTATGCATGTTGCCAGAACCTCTTTGGACCCGGGTCTACAGTGTGTTCTTCCAGATGTTATGGGGGAACAGACTGAACCTAGTGAAGAGGGAGGTTACTTACCGTACAAGGAGACTAGGGGGGTTGTGTATGGTCAACCCCGTGGTATTCCTAGTGAATACCTTTCTTAAGACCAATATAGCAAACCTCTGGTCAGAGAGGGCTCCTCCGTGGGTATCCTCCTGTAGGGGATGGTTTCAGCCTTTCTTCCAGGAATGGGAGACAGGAGGGCAAGTGAAGGATCTTCGCACACCACACGGGCATCTCCCGGCTTATGCTACCCCGGCTCTGAAGGTTATTCGTCGGTGGGGTCTGGGGATGTGGGAGATTAGGACTCTGTCGAGGAAATTCCTTGACAAGAGGGTCCTGTCTTCTCATTTCCAGAGGCCATTGGCGCTCAAGGACTGCCCAAGTCGGGATCTGGAGGTGGGTTTAGAGCTTTTGAATTCTATCAGGATCCCCTTGAAGTTTTGGGACTTGACTTGGCGCTGCTTCCATGGGAAACTGTGTGTGAGGGACAATCTGAAGTGCAGGAGCTCTGATGACCGGGGATGTCCCCGCGAAGAGTGTGGAGGCATGCTGGAAAGCATGGAGCATTTTCTGCTTCATTGTCCCTTTAACACAGAGGTTTACAACAGGGTGGGCGCTTCCATTGGTTGGCCTCGGCTGGCCAGTCTCTCCTATGCGGAATGGGCCTATGGGGCATTCAGAAACCTTGGAGGCTGGGACCGGTGCACTTTATTCCTAGTCAGCTCAGTGGTTAGGTACTACACGTGGAACGCACGGTGTTTAGTGTCGACGCAGCGTAAAATCCTCCCTGTGGATGTGGTGGTTAGGAACATTCTCGGTGACCTGGTGAAGGTGCGTTCTCTGGAGTACGAGAGGCTGGGTGCTGGCAGGGCCTCTCGTCTATGGAGGGGCTCTGCCTTTAAAGTGCCTTAGCCTGTTGTCTCCCCCTGGTGGTGGGCTGATGCTGGCACATTAGTCTTTTTGTTTTGAGCAGTTGGTTTATGGTAATATAGGGCTTGCAGGCACTGAACTTGAGCTTTAGGGGTTTGTTGTTTGGCTTATAGTGTTATATGTATTTGTTATTGTATTTATTGTTGTAGTCTATTTGTATACTTATGTATTGTATATATTGTTAGTCTGTGTATATTTTATGTAATGTATATATTGTATATATTGTGTGATGCCACCTGGGGTTTGGGTTTAGTTTAGGTTGGGTGGTGGGTTAAAAAGGGGGGAGGGGGTTTGTATGGGACTTTTATATATACAGAAAATCCTGGACTGGTTCATGGACGTCCGGTAACATGTACTGGGGGCATGGGATGCGGGACCAGCTCAGGGCCAAAAAAAAAAAAATAAAATAAAATAAAAAAAATAAAAAAAGTGGTGTTATTTTGTTTGTGTTGGTTTTTATTATTTTGTATATATTATTATTGTTGTTGTTGTTATTCTTTTTGGTATATTATTGGTATTGGGTTTTTGGTATTGCAACTGGGCCAGGAAATTCACATTTAGTATTAGTGTATATTAGTGTATATAGTTTATTAGTATGGTATGGGTATTATGGGAATTATAGGAATATGTCTTTTGTAAATATTGTATATATTTGTTTGTGTGCAGGAATGAGTGTGGGGTGGACCGGTGTTGTATTTTATGCTATTATGTTGGTTTTATGATCATTATATTGATATGTTCTGTCGGATATGATATGTTTATGTTTTGTAATTTTTTTTATTGTTATGTTTGAAATTTTAATAAAAGATCTACAGGATATAACTCAGGATCAGTACAGGATAAGTAATGTAATGTATGTACACAGTGACCCCACCAGCAGAATAGTGAGTACAGCTCTGGAGTATAATACAATATATAACTCAGGATCAGTACAGGATAAGTAAAGTAATGTATGTACAGAGTGCCCTCACCAGCAGAATAGTGAGTACAGCTCTGGAGTATAATACAGGATATAACTCAGGATCAGTACAGGCTAAGTAATGTAATGTATGTACACGGTGACCTCACCAGCAGAATAGTGAGTACAGCTCTGGAATATAATACAGGATATAACTCAGGATCAGTACAGGATAAGTAATGTAATTTATGTACACAGTGACCTCACCAGCAGAATAGTGAGCACAGCTCTGGAATTTAATACAGGATATAACTATTATAATTACTACGATTAACACTGAAAAATCTCCAGACAGCAATGCATTTCTGAGCGGATCTGCAAAAAGATCTGCACGGTCCTAGCGCCGCCCAAAGGAATCGCTTCTGGAGATTCATCAATGTGAACCAAGCCTTATACATGTGAGAAGGGGATGATACATTTGAGCAGGGGATTATTATAATCCTTCACTCACATATATGTAACATCTCCCCACCACATGTATAATCTAATAATCTCCTCCTCACGTTTATAATCGCAAAATCAGATTATACATGTGAGGAGGGGATTATACACGTTAGAGGATTATTATAATCCTCCCCTCACATATATTTATCATATCTCCCTCACATGTATAATCTGATAATCCCTTCCCTTTATATTGATAATCCCCTCACAAATATAATATCATAATCAGATTATATGTGAGGGGATAATACATGTGAGGAGTGGATTATTATAATCCTCCCCTTACATATATGTATTCTCTCCCCCTTACATGTACAGTCTGATAATCCCCTCCTCACATTTATAGTCCCCTCACAAGTATAATCTCCTAATAAGATTATATGTGAGGGGGTTATCAGACTATACATGTGAGGGGGAGATGATACATATATGTGAGGGGAGGATTATAATAATCATTATTATCCTCCACTCACATGCATAATTTCTTCCCCCCCTCCCCCCACACACACACAATCGCAACCCTGCACCCCCCCCTTCAATCCTCACCCCACCCCCCTGCCAAACAACCCCTACCCCTCAACTCACATGTAATCCAGATGATATACCGGTCCATCTGGCGGTGAGTGATGCTGCAGCCTGGAGGCCGTGTGGGGGCTGTAAATCACTGATAGAGAGGAGCGGAGGACTCCTCTCTGCTCTGCTCCTCTCATCTCTATGATGCCTGCGGCCCGCCGTGACGTCGCACGTCACATCAGCGGGCGTGACTATTTCCCAGGCAGCCACAGCAGTCCTGGGATAGTGGCTGCCTGTGGAAGATTGACAGGGGAGGGGGCGGCAATGAATTAGAAAAAGGCCCCCTCCCGAAAAAGGTAGCGGGCGGTGGCGGTGGTGGGCCCCCTCCCTCAGTCTAAAATTTTGACGCCTGGCCCGTCTGTTTGCCAGCCCGCCTGTCATGACCAGGGTCCCGGGTGGGGCAAAAGGGGCTAGCTGCTTTTGGGCCCCCAGGAATGAAAGGGCCTGGGGCAGATACCCCTTTTGCCCTGCGTTAAAGACAGGCCTGGCCCCAGCGGTCAGTGAGTGACTGTCACTCACTGACTCGCTAACAGTTTCAGTTCCGGCTGGGCCCCCCTGGGCTCCTGGGCCCCTGTGCAGCTGAACAGGCTGCACATATGGTATGTTCCCCCCCCCCCCCCCCCTGACTCCATGTACTTGTTCCTGCTGTACCTCCTCCACTTTTCTGCAGCTGTTCTTGTGGTGCTTGGATTTTATATTCTTTCTATATTTTAAATGTATGTCATTTGCATATGTGTTAAATAAAAGTATACTTTTTACATTACTGGTTTTCTTTTGTGGGTGTATATGTATGTTCTATAAACCAGTGGTGGCTTTTCCTCTGGCTTAGCCCCCTTCTTTTGTTGGTGATATAAGTGTGTGTGACAACTAGATAGAAAAAGGGTTTAAAAGAGTGCCCATTAACACCAACTAAGGAATATGACAACAAGAATTGTAAGTGAATGGGGCATATGTGGTGTAAAAATTCGATATACAAAAATATACTTGGATGTCAGCAACAAAACATGACATACCAAAAAAAGTGCATAATAAAAATCTATAAAAATCTTCAATAAATTATATATCATATAGCAAGAGATGATACCACGTGAAATGCATGTCCAGGTAACCCCACATATAAAAAAGGAAAAAACATTATGATAACATACAAGCCATATTGTCGGCTATACTGTACAGTGGATGGACGTATAAGGAAGGACGGAGGAAGCTTTAACTAAGACCAATTAGGACCTGAAAGAATAGACCATATTTTCATCTTAGTGGGGTTGCATAGACTAGAATATATTTATGGCTTGATTCCTGAGGGTGATCATACTGTATATTTGTCCCCTCTTGTTGCTCTGTGGCTCTTGTGAGCTTTTTAAGTGTTTTTAACTTGTCTGTGTCAGTATATGTTGATTAATTAATAATCAATTAATAAAATGGTGTGGATTTTGTTCAGGTATTTGTGTATGCATTGCTTTAGTGTTTTACTTTCACAAGCTGACATGTACCTGTATGAAGTCACAAGGTGCACCTATGACATTAAAGGGGAGTGAAGTTTTAGCCGCTTGCAGTCCATGGTCCCTCAGATTTAACCAGTGTGCCACCCTGTAAAAGCTTTGTTCATGTCTGAAAACAGCATACATTTGTGGAACACACACACAGTGGGGTCACAGTGCAAGGATCCTCTTGTCAGTGATGTTATAGCACGCAAATTCTACAAACCGTGGTGTCACAGTTCAGGAATAATACATCCCAAGATATCCTAGCACAGAGTTAACACACACAAAATAGGTCACCATGTGCCTGTGGTTGCACAGCATAGGAAGAACAGGCACATAATGATGTCACAGGTTGGTGTAATGCACACATGATTTCACTGTGCTGAGATAATACTGGGTTGTGATGTCACAGGAATAACCTAAAAAGGAATCATTACAGAAGGGATGACCCAGGGCAGCAATCCATTTTCTGTGTCACCTTTCATAGATGTCATTAACTGCACCTTACTTCAGGAAATGGGCTCCCTGAGCAGCTGCTGTGCCTGGTATTCCATGCTGCTACAGTTTCCAATGGCACTGGAAGACCAATTTTTCACACCTGCAGGGTATCTGAGAGTTATACATGGGTACAATCCTCTTCTTTGAATGAAGATTAATGCTAAAAAATAAAATGGGTGGATCCAGGGCGGACTGGGACTGAAAATAGGCCTGGGCATTTTAGACTAAGCAGCCCATTTTGGTCATGAGTGTGGCTATGTCAAGGTGCAGCCACAAAAGGGAGGGGCTAAATGTCAATCATAGTTTGGTAAAATATGGGGGGGGGGGATTATTTATATTTATACATTAACATAAGTGAGACCATTTTGTACCTCTAGATAAATGATATAGGGGAGATTTATCAACACCTGTCCAGAGGAAAAGTTGCTGAGTTGCCCATAGTAACCAATCAAATCTCTACTTTCATTCAGAAAAAAAATGAGAGAAGCAATCTAGTTGGTTGCTATGGGTAACTCAGCAACTTTTCCTCTGGACAGGTTTTGATAAATCTACTTCATAGTTACCAAATTACATCAGTGTATACATATTACCATACCATTCATATTACCACACCATACATATTACCATCATACTGTTATTGACCAAATACTGTATACTGGAACCAGTATTACCCATAATACAAGTATACAAGGAGGAATATAATATTATTATCACCATACATATTACCATCATACTGTTACTGACCAAATACTGTATACTGACACCAATATATACCAATAATACCAGTATACAAGGAGGAATATTCTCACCATACATATTACCATCATACTGTTACTGACCAAATCCTGTATACTGACACCAATATATACCAATAATACCAGTATACAAGGAGGAATATTACCACTATACATATTACCATCATACTGTTATGGGTTGGATACCGTATAGATGTACAACTCTTCCCAGTGCGATATTGTTAGATTTGCGAGGGAGGGGGAATGCCGGGCCCCCATTGAAACTCCACTGATCTGAAGATAAAATATGTTATCAAAAGTGAAAAAATTATGAGTTATTAGAAACCATGTGACTTTCAGGATGTAATTGATTAAGGTATGATTGTATTCACTATACTTACATAAGTGAAATTTGAGAGCATCCATGGCAACTTGCCACGGAAGGCTCGTATACAACCAAGTGACACCGCACGTGAGCCAATGCCAGTTCGATTGCCAAGTGAGATTTTGCAAATTACCCAGGACATCTTTTGAATCCTGAAGATAGCCAGGGACTCTTGACTAAAGGTCGTAGCAATTGGTCTAACCATGATGTCTTTCTGATAAAGATCGTATACTAGAGACTATGGGTCTCATACCTAATGGATTAAAGCATTTGTGAGTCTTAGGAAGTGCATGCATTATGGGTGTCTTGGGATGTTCCACAAATAAATAATCAACCTCCCTTTGCTTCAAAATGCCAGAAATTATTCCTTCTGTAATTACATTTTTCAAATCTTGTTGAAAAGTCTTGGTGGGATCATTCATTAAGAATTGATATGTATGAGTATCTGCTAATAAATTTTTGAGGGATAGAATATAATCTGATCTATTCATAACTGTGACTAAACCCCCCTTGTCTGACATTTTGATAGTAATGTCATGGAATGATTGCAACTCTTTTAAAGCAATACGTTCCTTGTTATTTAAATTATGTTTATGACAAGGGTGAGAGTCTAATTTATATTTAAATTCCACAAGTCTTTTTCAATCTGATGCTGGAACCTGTCCATGCCATCTGTTCTGGATTGCAAGGGATAGAAATATGGATTTTTAGTAATGAAACCGCTATTGCGGGATATCGAGGGAGAGGAATCATCCGTCTCCGTCAGATCTCCCAATGCAACCAAGGCTTGTTGTTCCTGAAAATCCATGCCTCTATGTTCATTATTAACATTAAGTGCAACTTGCATAGAATTTGATTCAGAATTTTAAAAAATGACATTTCACAGTAAGAATGCACACAAATCTATTTATATCACATAAAGTGCTATAAACATCAATAGTATTGGTAGGAGAAAAATTTAATCCACGCTCCAGAACGTGATGTTCTGTTAAGTTCCTATTGGATAAATTTAAGTCCCTGTCGGTAGTCCTAGAGTGTGGAAGACGCTTGGTATGTTTTCGGCCTCCTTTTCTCATTTTCTTTTTGGTTTTGGTTTTACATTCGGTTTCCTGGCTTTCCGAAAATAAGAAATTCTGCCTTCAGAATGTGAAGAGGGATTGTCAGATTCCGAACTGGCTCCCGTGTCTGACTCATGTTCAGATGAACTGAATGTTACATGCGGTTTCTCTATGGTTTGCGTTTTGTATTGTTGATTTCTTTTTTTTTAGAATTGATCTTGGGGTGGTGTCCTGTTTCTCCCACCTACCCCATTTATAAACTTGGTTGAGTGCATAATCATTAGTGTCCCGTTGGAACTTTATTTTTTTAACTTGCATGGTGTACTCTTCCAGTTTGTTGATGTTATCGTTGTTTTTTTGCATGAGTTCATCATAATTACTTAGATCCTTGAACATCAAAGCATCCTGTTGTAATTTTATAATCACTGGTTCCAATTCTTGTAATTTGATGGTTTTATATTTTAGTATAATGTCCATTAGTTTCAAAGAACATGCAGTTAAAGCTTCATTCCATTCATTGATCATTTCTTGGCTGTAAATGGTTGTGGGTATTTTTTTAATTCGTAGCCCACGTGGGATCATGCGTTTTTCCAAGTAATTTTTAATGGTTTCATGGTCCCACCCAATGCGTGTCTCCTGGTTTAATCCAAAAAGATAAACATTTCCTCTGTAGTATACAGCCCCTTAAATGTACTGGCACCAGTTGATTAAAAAAAAAAAAAAAAAGCTTTCCACGGTAGCACCCCTTTAACCCCTTAAGGACACATGATGTACTGGAACGTCATGTGTCCACTCCCGATCTATAGCGGGTCGGGCCCGGCCTCTAACAACGGCCGGGACCCGTGGCTAATAGCACGCGGCATTGATCGCTGTGCCGCGCGCTATTAACCCTTTAGACGTGGCGTTCAAAGTTGAACGCCGCGTCTAAATTGAAACTGAAAGCATACCGGTCAGCTCAGTGGGCTGTTCGGGATAGCCGCGGCGAAATCGCGGCATCCCGAACAGCTTACAGGACAGCGGAAGGGCCCCTACCTGCCTCCTCGCTGTCCGATCGCCGAATGACTGCACAGTGACTGGGATCCAGGCATGAGCAGTCAAGCGGCAGAATCATCGATCACTGGTTTCCTATGAGAAACCAGTGATCAATGATAAAGATCAGTGTGTGCAGTGTTATAGGTCCCTATGGGAGCTATAACACTGCAAAAAAAAGTGAAAAAAAAGTGAATAAAGATCATTTAACCCCTCCCCTATTAAAAGTTTGAATCACCCCCCTTTTCCCATAAAAAAAAACACAGTGTAAATAAAAATAAAAATAAACATATATGGTATCGCCGCGTGCGGAAATGTCCAAATTATAAAAATATATCGTTAATTAAACCGCACGGTCAATGGCGTGCGCGCAAAAAAATTCCAAAGTCCAAAATAGTGCATGTTTGGTCACTTTTTATATCATGAAAAAATGAATAAAAAGCGATCAATAAGTCCTATCAATGCAAAAATGGTACCGTTAAAAACTTCAGATCACGGCGCAAAAAATGGGCCCTCATACCGCCCCATACATGTAAAAATAAAAAGTTATAGGGGTCAGAAATGACAATTTTAAACGTATTCATTTTCCTGCAAGTAGGGTATCATTTTAATCGTATGGACCTACAGAATAAATATCAGGTGTCATTTTTACCGAAAAATGTACTATGTAGAAACGGAAGCCCCCAAAAGTTACAAAATGGCATTTTTTTTTTTTCAATTTTGTCTCACAATGAATTTTTTTTCCGTTTCACCGTAGATTTTTGGGCACAATGACTGACTTCATTACAAAGTAGAATTGGTGGTGCTAAAAATAAGCCATAATATGGATTTTTAGGTGCAAAATTGAAAGAGTTATGATTTTTTAAAGGTAAGGAGCAAAAAACGAAAATGCAAAAACGGAAAAACCCCCGGTCCTTAAGGGGTTAAGTGGCCTCCTCAGTGTTGCGGTGGTCTTCTAAGTTCTGCCATCCTTTCAGGGCTGTGGTTGTCTCCTCAGTGCTGCAGTGCCTCTTTGGTTGGTGCCATCAATTAGTGCTATAGGGGTCTCCTCAGTTGGTGCCATCCCTCAGTGCTGTAGAGGTCTCCAAGGTGTTGCAATCCCTCAGTGCTGTAATGTGGCTTCCTCAGTGCTGTAGGGGGTCTCCTCAGTTCCGCCATCCCTCTGTGTTGTAATGTGGTTTCCTCAGTGGTGTAAAGGTCTCCTAAGTTCCACCATCTCTCAGTGGTGTAATATGGTTTCCTCAGTGCTATAGGGGTCTCTCCAGTTCCACCATCCCTCAGTGGTGTAATATGGTTTCCTCAGTGCTGTAGGGTCTCCACAGTTCCACCATCCCTCAGTGTTGCAATGTAGTTTCCTTAGTGGTGTAGGGGTCTCATCAGCTCCGCCATCCCTCAGTATTGCAATGTGGTTTCCCCAGTGGTGTAGGGGTCTCCTCAGTTCCACCATCCCTCAGTGTTGTAATGTGGTTTACTCAGTAGTGTAGGGGTCTCCTCAGTTCCAGGACAAGCGTTAGGGGGGGGGGGCAACGTGGGCATCCAAAAAAGGGCCCCCTGAACATATTTACGTTCATACTCGCAATACTGTATTAAAATCCAAAATACAGTAGTGAGAATATAGCCTGAAAGCTGTCCCGAAAGAGTCCATAGACATCACATACACTTACTTTGGATCTTCTAGGATCTTTGGTGACATCATCAGCACTCCAAGCCCAGGTCTTATAAGATGCATAGCAAGTCTGTCTATGGGTTCAACAAACATAGTGGAGGAGAGTAGAAGGTAACAGGGGAAAGGATTGTGTGTGTGGGGGGGGGGGGGGGGGCATAGGGAGCAGCGTATATTTACACCTTAAATATATATATATATATATATATATATATATATATATATATATATATATATATATATATATAATATACATTTTCAATTACAGCTCATATATTGCTGCCTAACCAGTGTGTAGGTCAATACGATTAAAATTATATCCATGGGTACATGATTTACTTTTATTGTACTGGTTTAAAAAAAAAAAAAAAAAAAAAAAAGCTAAGACTTTAACAAAATCAGTATGTAAAATTGCCCTATTCTGACTCCTATAACTTTATAATTTTTCCATATACGGAGATGTATGAGAGTTGTTTTTTTGCACTGTTATCTGTAGTTTTTATTGGGTTCACTTTTGCTTATATGTGACTTTTTGATCACTTTTTATTTTGTTTTCTGAAATAAATGATGTGACTAGAGATGAGCGAACTTACAGTAAATTCGATTTGTCACGAACTTTTTGGCTCGGCAGTTGATGACTTTTCCTGCATAAATTAGTTCAGCTTTCCGGTGCTCCGGTGGGCTGGAAAAGGTGGATACAGTCCTAGGAGACTCTTTCCTAGGACTGTATCCACCTTTTCCAGCCCACCGGAGCACCTGAAGGCTGAACAAATTTACGCAGGAAAAGTAATCAACTGCCGAGCCGAGAAGTTCGTGATGAATCGAATTTACTGTAAGTTCGCTCATCTCTAGATGTGACCAAAAAGCAGCAATTTGAGCTTGTTTGTTTCTTTACGTATACACCGTTCACTGTACGGGATCATTAACATTATATATTATTTTATTCGGGCACCAAAAGCCGGAAGAAGACTGGACTGCAATATTGGCGGCACCAGGGGAGCGGTGAAAGTTTAGTTAAAGTTTATTATTTTAATTCTGGCAGCCCGGACATAGTAGATAAATTCAGCGCATGTTCACACGCTAGGTAACTAGCAGCCGATTTCCCACCGCGGAAAAACCACTGAGGGTTACGTGCCCATTCATTTTAACAAGTGAATGGTGGCGTAACTCGCAGTGGAAACCTGCTGATAGTTACGAATGTGTGAACGTTCTTTTAAAGGAAATCTATCGATAGTATCACCCGCACTAAACCTGTCATACACGCTTGTAGTGCGGGTGATGCTGATTCAAACGATACTCACGGCGTCCAGATTCGCCCAGCCATTCCTCCGCAATTCGCCTTTTTCTTTTTATGCAAATGAGGGCCTTGGAGCATGGGGGGGAGCTCCGAAGCTAGGGGCATGCTGACGTTATCTTCGCTGGGCGGGCGCTCCGCCTGGCTCCTCAATATTCATAACTCCCCTCCCTGCTCTTGCGCCGCGTGTTAGTGTACTCCCAGAGGCTAACACGGGGCGCAAGAGCGGAGAGGTAAGTGGCGCATGCATCGTACACTAACACGGGGCACAAGAGCAGGAAATGAAGCGGTGCATGCACCGTACACTAACACGGGGTGCAGGAGCAGGAAGGGGGGTTATGAATATTGATGAACCAGGAAGACCGCCCGCCTGGCAAAGAGGACGTCAGCGTGCTTGGCTAGGAGCTCTGCCCATGCCACAAGGCCCTCATTTGCATAAAAAGAAAAAGGTGAATTGCAGCAGAATGGCTGGGCGAATCTGGACGCCGTGAGTATCGTTTTGATCAGCATCACCTGTACTACAAGCCTTTCTGACAGGTTTAGCGCGGGTTATACTGCTGACAAATTTCCTTTAAATACAGAAAATATTTACAATAGATCTTAGGCCTCTTTCACACTATAAAGTTGCTCCGTTAAAAGACCCATTATAAACTTCCGTTAGAAAAGCCTTTAAAACGGATGTTAAACGGCCGTTACAAAATCCCATTAAAGTCTATGGGATTTTTTGATTATCCGTTATGACCTGTTATAACCTGTCATGAATAATGGATGTTATTTGTGACGGAAGAAAAAACGGCACATGTACAAATTTTTCTTCCGTCACAAGAAACTGGTAAATTAACGGCCGTTATTTTTAACATTGAAGACTATGGCAAACGGATGAGCCTTTATGTCATCCGTTTGCACCTGGTTTATAATATCTGTTATTACTTCTGAGCATGCTCAGAAGAGGTGACATCAGCAGAATCCTGCATTGCTGAGGGACGACTACTACTCCCATCATGGAACAGACTTGTTTCCATGATGGGAGTAGTAATTCTCTGGCTGCGGGTGTCTGAAGACAGCTGGGGAGGCTACATTAGTGTTTGTACTACAACCCCCATCATGGAACAGACTCTGTTCCATGATGGGGGTTGTAGTACAGGGGCTGAGGGACCGCGTATGACCTGTGTATGACCACGAGCATCTGAGCGGTGCTCGCGTCATACACGGCAGGTTACGGCTGCTATCAGCAGCCGAGGACCCGCCGGTAATGGCCAACATCCGCGATCACGCGGATGTCTGCCATTAACCCCGCAGATGTCGTGATCAGTACAGATCACGGCATCTGCGGCAATGCGCGCATTAAAATAGATGATCGGATCACCCACAGCGCTGCCGCAGCGATTTGATCATCTGTAAGGGTGGATGGAGGTCCCCTCACCTGCCTCCGTCCGTCTCCCGGCATCTCCTGCTCTGGTCTGAGATCGAGCAGACCAGAGCAGGAGATTGCCGATAATACTGATCAGTGCTATGTCCTATACATCAAATGATTGCTATGGATAGTTCCCTATGGGGACATAAAAAGTGTAAAAAAAATAAAAATGAAATAAAAGTTGAAAAATTTAAAAATAAAAAGTAAAAAAAAGTGAAAAATCCCCTCCCCCAATAAAAATGAAAATTGTCAGTTTTTCCCATTTTACCCCCAAAAAGCATAACATTTTTTTTCATAAACATATTTGGTATCGCCGCGTGCGTAAATGTCTGAACTATCAAAATATAATGTTAATGATCCCGTACGGTGAACGGCGTAAACATAAAAAAAGTACAAAAATGCTGCTTTTGTCATATTTTATTCCAAAAAAAATTATGAAAAAATTATCAAAAAGTTTTATATATGCAAATGTGCTATCAATAAAATGTACAGATGACGGTGCAAAATTGAGCCCTCATACCGCCTATATACGGAAAAATGAAAAAGTTATAGGTGGTCAAAATATGGCAATTTTAGATTACTGATTTTGTACAAAAAGTTTTAGATTTTTGCTAAGCGGTACAAAAATATAAAAGTATCTAGCCATGGGTAACATTTTAATCATATTGACCCACAGAATAAAGAACACATGTCATTTTTACCGTAAAGTGTACAATTCGAAAACGAAACCCTTCAAAATGTGCAAAATTGTTGCGGTTTTGGTGGTTTTCATAACAAAGTACAATTGGTCACGCAAAAAACAAGCCCTTATATGGGTCTGTAGATGGAAATATAAAAGAGTTATGGATTTTAGAAGGCGAGGAGGAACAAACGCAAAAATAAAATTGGCCTCCTTAAAGGGGTTAAACAGGGGAGTTAGCGGCATACTCCACTCCCCTGCGATGTACAATGTATTTTCCTTTAATTTTTAAATTCCCTGCCTGGAGCACTGAATGGACTGTATTTAGGAGCCGTTCAGGGCTCCCGGTGGGGATTTCAAATAAAGCTGTTGCAGTGGGAAAGATATATAGAAAGGCTGGGGGGGGGTGTATATATGTCTGGCTCCCGCAGCGCTTCTATATATCTTGCCCCCTGCTGCACTATGTCTTACCCCCAGCAGTGCATATATATAGGTATTCTCCCCTGTAGCACAATCATATGCTCCCCGCAGCTCATTTATATAGGTATTGTCCCCCTGCAGCGCATGTGTATATATATCCCCCCCCCCCCCCCCCCCCAAAGCGCTATCATAAACCCCTGGCAGCACTATGAATGAAAAGTATTCTATTAGCAGCGCATCGGGACGGGAAGCCGGCCGGCCCGATACGCTACTGAAAGAATACTTGACTTTCATAGCGATGCAGCGGCATATGTACATAGAAGCACTGTGGGGCCTGATAACGCTATATGTCTGGCCCCCACAGCGCTTCTATAATCATATGCCTCCGCAGCGCAATGAATGAAAAATATTCTATTAGCAGCGCCACGGGACCACGGTTTTAGGTCCGGTGGAAAACTGCATATGGGTCAAAAATGGGCCGACCGGAGTCAGCGTTTAACTCCGGTCGGCTCATTGAAATAAATTACATACGGTCCCGTATGGCTGAAAATGTGGTGTGAACCCAGCCTAACCTAGTGCTGTGTATTCTGTATCACAAAACAAGGGAAACCAGGAAAATATTTGGTCACAGAATTCGGGGGCCCCATTTTTTTTTTATTTTCCCCAGGGCCACACTCTAAAGCCGGCCCTGCTCAGCTCCACCATCTCTCAGTGGTGTGAAATAGTTCCCTCATTGCTGTAAGGGTCTCCTCAGTTCCACCATCCCTCAGTGATGTAATGTAGTTTCCTCAGTCCTGCCATTCCTCATGTAACAGGCTACACCTCTCCCTTCTCCCGTTTCTCCTCACAGCTACCTAGTCTACTCTACAGTCCTCGGCTCCTGCAGTACCCGCTCTCAGCCTGCAGATGGCGAGTCACCTCAGGAATTCACCTACGTGGAACTCACCTGTCCACCTCACACCGGTGGCGGCTCAGGAGCCCCAGAGGGGAGGTGCCGCTTCTCCTGGATGACGTCAGCCTAGACATGGCGGAAAGACAGCAATTGCAAGAAGAACCAAAGGCTTCTCCAGAGTTCCACAGTGACACCGCTAAGATGCAGACACAAGCAGCAGGTGAGAGAACGTGTAGACGAATCCACCTGAGCACGGGGGTGACCGCTCCTGTACTTATACGTACTATTAGCGGCTCCCGTCACCTGTGCTCACGTGATACTTGTCATCATGGGGTCAGTAACCATCATGTCAGATCCCAACTGCTCGGTCACTATTGCGTTATGTGCGCTTTGTATATGTCACTGTGTACACTGTATGACATATACCAGTGTGGCGTTATCACCTGCCTATCATATGTATAATGAGCGCGTCTTATCCCAAGGAAACTGAGGAATTTATTGTGAGCAATAACCAGGATCCTCCTGATCCTCAGGTGTAAACAGAACAGGAAGTGGATGTATAGAGATCTACTGACCACTGGGCCTGGGATGTACCCTATGCAGGTGGGCAGCAGGTGGCACAGCTATATGGAAGGCATCTGGCTGGGGTGCTGTTACTACAGGAGGTCACATGATCCCTGTGTATGGCTCCCCTAGGATGTGATAGTAGGCGCCACTGTCAGCTATGTGACCTCAATGCACTTATGAGCACAAAATGTCATAGTAACAGAATTGTCTACTTCCACACATATACATATCTTTATGGTGTGTACGCACAGTCCGGTTTTATCATGCAGTTTATAAAGCCAAAACCAGTACAGTAGTCCTTCAAGTTACAATATTAATTCGTTCCAGGACGACCATTGTATGTTGAAACCAGAACTCTATGGAAACCTGGTAATTTGTTCTGGAGCCACCAAAATGTCATCCAAAAAATAGGAAAAAGTGAGGATTAAAGATAAATAAGTAGATAACTAATATAGATAAAGCAAATCCTTACATATAAAAGTAATAAAGAGCTGCCAGGAGCTGTAAATCACTGTCTGTCAGTGTTTCCCAACCAGGGTGCCTCCAGCTGTTGCAAAACTACAACTCCCAGCATGCCCGGACAGCCTTTGGCTGTCCTGGGATGCTGGGAGTTGTAGTTTTGCAACAGCTGGAGGCACCCTCGTTGGGAAACACTGGTTTATGTAGAGGACAGGAGCTTGTTCATGGTCCTGTACAGAACATGAAATGTCCTAAAAAAAGTAACATGGAGCCGCCCTTACTTGGTGTCCAAAGGAGCAGCTATCCCTGGCACAGTAGTACAGAAAATGTAGTCCCACCCTGTACTGTAGGGGGCGCTACCAGACAGGAATTCAGTGCATGCACTTTAGGAATACAGGTGTTTTACCAGTGAATGCCCATTCTGATTGGTTAAGGCAAAGAAGAAAAACTTGACCCTTGCAAAGGCGCTGCTGGTTCCGAAATAACGTGGATGCCAAACCAGAGGTATTAGTAGAAACACCGGAATGGTTTATTAGGACATAAAAAACAATAAAGTACAGGGATGACGTGTTTCGGGGGAGCCACCCCCTTCCTCAGATCAGTCCGACCACTGATCTGAGGAAGGGGGTGGCTCCCCCGAAACACGTCATCCCTGTACTTTATTGTTTTTTATGTCCTAATAAACCATTCCGGTGTTTCTACTAATACCTCTGGTTTGGCATCCACGTTATTTCGGAACCAGCAGCGCCTTTGCAAGGGTCAAGTTTTTCTTCTTTGCCTTCACTTCTATCAGGATTGGATTATTCCCTTCCCTGGGACCCAGGCCCAGCAGCTGTTCCTGTCTCTCTGCTACCCACGGCGTGGGTTACATGCAAATATTTTTATTCGCTCAAGGTGAGCGGCCACTACCTAGGGGCAAGCCTCGCCCATTTAAGGCTACCTTGTTCTAATTTGCCATCCTGTTATAGTGGTAACGCAAAAGGCGCCCTTGTCGGTCTTTTTTCTTTTTTCCGTTTGCAGGCACATTCTGATTGGTTGGTTCTTCCAGCCATTGACACGTTTCACAGATCTGGACTGTCCGTAGCATTGTATGTTGAGTCTGGTTTCAAGTTACAATGGTCCAGAAAAGACCATTGTATGTTGAAACTATTGTATGTTGAGGCCATTGTAAGTTGAGGGATGACTGTAATGGATCATAAATGAAGGACATGTATAAAGGGAAGAATGAAACTTCTTTTTAAGTCCATTTCTGGCTTTAGCTTTTAACCCCAAAGGGATTTTTCTCTTTTGCACTTTAGTTTTTTTCCGCTTTGCCTTCTATTAGCCATAATGCTTTCACTTTTTCACCCACAGACCCATATAAGTGCATGTTTTTGTGCCACCAATTATACTTTGTAAGGACATCACTCATTTTACTACCAAATTTACAGTGAAACAAAATAAAAATTATTTGTGGGGCAAAATGGAGAAAAAAAGCCATTTAAAAAATTTGTGTGGCTTCAGATTCTACACAGTGCACTTTTTTTTTTAGTATAAATGACATATTATCTCTATTCTCTCGGTCCATTCGATTAAAATAATACCCTATTTATATAGTTTTTGTTTTATTTTACTACTTTTAAAAAAATTATAACTTTTTGTACAAAAATTAGTATGCTTAAAATTGTCCCCTTCTGACCCCTATAACTGTTTTATTTTTCCGCATACCAAGCTATATAAGAGCTAATTTTTTGCGCAATAATTTGTTGTTTTTATCAGTGCCATTGTGGTATTGATCAGACTTTCTGATCGCTTTTTACTTAATTTTTCCTGGGATGGAACTTGATTTTTAAAAAACGCAATTCTGGGGTTTGGTATTTTTTTTTTTTACGTTTACGCCATTTACCGTAAGGGATAAAGAATGTTATGTTAAATAGTTCGAACAAGGCGATATGTTCATTTTTATTTTGTTTAAATGTTTTTTTTATATGGAAAATGGGAAAAGGGGGTGATTTGGGAAAATGGAAGACATCCAGCACCAGGAAGGCAGGTAAAACTTATTTATTGAGGTACAAAAATAACAAACAGCATATAAAGGAGCGTAGTGCCTACGTGTTTCAGGCTAAAGAGCCCTTAGTCATGGCATTGTTGTGGCCAAGGGGTTAAAATTGCACAAAACTTGACTGTGGAAACGCAACCTATAAGGCTAAGGTTTTTTTTTCTGGCAGTTTTTGGAATACTGTCACTGCAATTTTTGAGCCAAAGCCAGAAGTGTATTCAAAAGGAATATGACATATAAAGGAAGGACTTATACTTCTCCCTTAAGGGTCCACTTCTGATTTAGGCTCAAAAACTGCAGTGTCAGTAGTCCAAAAACTGCCAGAAAAAAGGGGTACATTAAGCTTTAGGCTACATTCACAGGTACTGCACACGCTGCAGATCTGATGCTGTGTTTTAAAAAGTACCTATTAATTACGGACTTTAATGCAGTCATAGATGCATTTTTGATGCTCTTTCCAAAGGACATGTGACATGTTACTTATTCTGGCATATTATATCCTACACTTTTCCTTTGGAATAAAAATAATATCATATAGGTAACAAAACCAATTCAAATTTATAAACCAAAAATTACTTCTCAAAAATCACAACATTTTCTTGAACAACATCAGACAAAGAACAAGGACGACAAGGTGTAGGTCCACAAAATGCACATTTGTGAGTTGTGCAGAGGTCCCTACATTGTCCTAGGGGGGATGTCTACCACAGGTAACGGAGCAGAATATTTATATTTATTTTGTATTGGGTATTCAGCTGCATATTGCCTTGTATTTTTGCCTAGATACTTATATTTTGGGTGCACAAAGTGCATAGATATGGGCTACGTGCAATATAGTATATACACTACTCAGTGATTTATATCATTAGATGCTGAGTTGAAATGTAAGTATCTGTTCTTGTGGTTCTCCACCCTCTCCATACCAACATCAGTCATTTTTACATGTGGTTTGCCTCTGTACATTTGGGGTAATGTTTTTTTTTTATAGGTTTAATAAAAAAATTAGATGAATGTTTTGGATGTTTTTCTGGAAATTATAATGTTACACGTTATGGATATTAGATTGATGTGGAATGTTAATCCAGGGATTTATTCGGATTGCCATTTTGAAGTCTGGAAATAATATTTTCCTCTGTCATGGGGCAATTGGCATCAGCCTCATTGTTTTTTATTTTTTTATTTATTTATTTTTTTTCTGCCTTCCTCTGGATCAACACAGTAGGGTTTTAGGTTGAACTCGATGGTCTTTTTTTTTTCAACCTTATAAACTATTTTACTAGGTGAATTATGTGATTTAAACAGGCACTGTCAGATTCTAAAACATTTTACGTTGTACATCTTGACAAAACATTAACCTTTCTAATAAACTTCATAAGAAAATGTTATTTCCATTTTATAGTCATGGCTTTGTCCAAGCTGAAGCACAGACATGGACAAAGTCCAGTAAGTGAGAGTGGGCTAGCACCCCTCTGTGCTATCCACTGTCTGATAGGACAGGAGAGAGCACAGAAGAGTTGTGGAACTAAAATGTTAATACTAAAGTAATATTAAAGGGGTACTCCGGGGGAAAACATTAATTTTTTTTTTAAATCAACTGGTGCCAGAAAGTTAAACAGATTTGTAAATTATTTTCTTTTTGAATTTCTTTTTTGCCTTGTCCATAGTGCTCTCTGCTGACACCTGATGCCTGTATCAGAAACTGTCCAGAGCAGGAGAAAATCCCCATCTTTTGACATGTCAAATTATTATTTTTTTTTAAGTGACAGATACACTTTTGCTTAACTCCCTAGCGCAACTTATTTGCGCTAGGTATTTAAAGGGAAACCTTTTCCTGCTCTGGACAGTTCCTGATATGGCCATCAGATGTCAGCAGAGAGCACTGTGGACAAGACAAAAAAGAAATTCAAAAATAAAATACTTTCCTCTGTAGCATACAGCTGCTACAAAGTACTGGAAGGGTAAAGATTTTTAATAGAAGTCATTTACAAATCTGTCAATCTTTCTGGCACCAGTTGATAAAAAAAAAAAAAATGTTTTCCACCTAAGTACCCCTTTAAATACCCAAGTTGAGCTAGGGAGTTGAGCAAAAGTGTATCTGTCACTTAAAAAAAAAAAAAAAAAAACTAAAAAAACTTTTGACATGCCATAGTGACATGTCAAAAGAGTGTTTATACCCAGACCATGTGCTAGAATGAGAAAAGTATGTGGCCGAGCATTTCTCTCCCTGATTTCTGTGCATAGACTTACATTGGGAGTCCACCTTGGTCACAAGAATTTGAAGATGTGCTCAGCAGACTCTTCTCCTGATTCATTATAGTGATCAGTCGGGTTCTGAACACTAAATCCTGACCGAACAAAACTTTTGACATGTCTTCAAAACATAAATCAGATGATAATCTGGCTTCAATTAAAAAGGGGATGGCTTCGTAAGATAGAAGTTTGTACTAGCACAAAGTACTACATAATGTGGTACTAGACACCTACTAAAACAGAAATAAAGACCAATACTGCAGGAAGGGTATATTTATAACCCTTCCTTGCTGGAAAAGAATTAGCAGGTTACAGTCAATGTTTTTGTTTAAATATTGGACATTTGCTTGTTCATGTCTGTATTTAGTTTCTATGTACATTTCTACATATGGTTCATGTACAGTTTCTTTTGTTGGCCTACTGGAGTAGTATTACTGTAGACAAAGTGGAGCAATTTATTTATTTATCTTAAGAAGGGTGTTCCCATCTTGAATAGGGGATAACTATATGATGGTAGGGGGATCTGACCAATAAAGCTCCCAACAATCTTAAGTACTGGGACCAGAGTATCCCTTTAGAATAGAGCGGCGAGTTGCATTCTGCTCCATTCATTCTCTATGGGAGCTGTAGAATATAGCCGAATAAAGCATTTAACTTCGATCTAGAATGAATGGTGTGGCAGCACACATGCTCCATTCTAACAGGAAACTCAGGTCCTTGTTTTTTAGATCATTGTTGGGGCAGCAGATATACACCAGGTTGATAGAGAAACCCTTTAAACAGTCATTATCATTTTAAACATCCATTTTATAGCCTATGTGATTCTTAACCTATTTGTAAATAATGACATTTACCACAGATGACTCCTTGCCCTAGAAAAAAGCTGTAAAGTTTTGGCAACTAGGCGTCTCGCTTCCCTGCTAATTCAGATCCACTACCTGTTGTTAGTCTGTCTCTAGTAAGAGATGCCAAAGATGAAATAGTGGAAGTGGAGCGTGGCTAGTCCTGTGCACAGAAGAGAAGAAAGCCTGGGTACCTACAATCTGAGCCTGTTTGCCTCCTCCAGAGGGTTCAAGTTGTGCTTGAAATCAAGACTTCCCTCTCATCTCTGACCACCCATTAAACAATCCATGATAAAGCAGCACCACTAAGAATCTGTCTAAACAGCAGCAAATAGTTCTCTATAGGGGCTTGCAGTGTCTCGTCCCAACCTTCAAAAACACAGCAGTATATATGCATTGTAGTTAAACTAGGAAAAACCAAAGCACCACATATTCTTGTGCAAAAAAACACAAACTTAACTAAGACAGTGTGACACTGCTAGAATGTTGTATTTGGTGGAAATAAAGGTTTGGTAACTTTTATTTGCACAAGCAATATGGTCCATTTGTTATTCCATATTATGAACACCCATTAAAGTGTTGTCTAGTGACTATCCCCTGCAGTCTCCAGAACAAGGCCTCAGCACTTGGGCATCTTCGGTGATCCAATATAAATTAAATTTGGCTCAAAGATATGTATTTGGCCCTTAAATTTATCAAAACTTTTTTTTTTTGTCTGGAACTCTTTAGAGAACTGCTGTTAATGGCATACACATTAAGACTTGCAATATGTCATAAATATAAATATTTAGGTTACTGTTAGCACCATAAACACCATTCTGATTTGTAATGGGTGATTTCAGCATAAAGGTGTGGTTCCAGCCAAGTGTTTGTTTCAGTCATCTGTATCTGTAGGGGGTGGGGGCTGCCGAACTGCCCTGGCATCTTTCAAAGACAGGGCGGATCTGGGTGTGTCACAACGACGTGGAGCTTTAACACTAACCCCTCCTAATGCTACTCTTGTCTACAGAATGTAAACATGTTAAACATTTGTTTTCACCCAACTTTACATTATAAATATTCAAGGCTTGTTTGCCTGGGGACAAAATCTTGAAATGCAAATCCAGCCCAACAGCTGTCGATATTTATTATCTGGTCGATCATCAGTTTATAGTTATTTCTAAACATTTATAGACATGAGTAAAAGATGTTCCTGTCATACAGTTCTCCCATTATTAGTAACTATTATTAGAAGCATTTCCAATCGTTGGGTTTGCCTTTTGGAATGATCTGCTTATAATGGTTATTCTTTTCATTGTCCTTCTCACTGACTGTATTGGAAATTATCCTTAGACTAAATATTATTTAACAAGTTGTTTTCATTGATCCATAATACTCTACTTTGGTGATAGATTATTTTATTATGTAACAGTAGTCATCTGGAACTGCATAATCATAGCCATGTCTTCACTGAGTATAGGAACCTTAAAGGAAAACTGTCAGCCTGATCACCCACCCTTAATCGAGAACACTGGGTGATAGAGTGGGTGACCATGAGTGCACAGAGGGGTCACTTACTAAATTTGGTACACTGGTTACAGATATATGGGCTTTTATTGTTCAGTCCAGCGAATCGCGCTGTGGAGGCGAGCCCGGCTGGCGCGCCACCTCTGCCTCAGTCTGTCAGCTCATAATACTACCCTCGCAATTAGCATTTTCATTATCTTCAACTCCACGTCCTAGCGACGTGGAGTCACCGGTCACGTAAGTGCTGGGCTCTGTCAGTGTGGCAAAAGTGAAAGCTGCCGGTTAACTCAGTGTGCTGTTGGGGATAGCTGCGGCAAAATCGTGGCATCCCGAACAGCTTACAGGACAGCGGGAGGGCCCCTACCTGCCTCCTCGCTGTCCGATCGCCGAATGACTGCTCAGTGCCTGAGATCCAAAGGATAAGGGGGGGATAAGATGTCAGATCGCCGCGGTCCCTCTGCTGGGGACCCCCGGGATCCCCGCTGCGGCACTGCGCTATCATTACAGCACAGAGCGAGTTCGCTCTGCACTTAATGTTGGGCGGTACAGGGGCCGGAGCATCGTAACATCACGGCTCCGCCCCTCGTGATGTCATGGCCCGCCCCTTTCAATACAAGTCTATGGGAGGGGGCGTGGCAGTCATCACGCCCCCTCCCATAGATTTACATTAAGAGGACGGGCCGTGATGTCACGAGGGGACGCGCCATGACGTCACACTGCTCCGTCCCCCGTATCGCCCGTCATTACGCACAGAGCGAACTCGGAGGTCCCCAGCAGCGGGACCTCGGCGATCTGACATCTTATCCCATATCCTTTGGATAGGGGATAAGATGTCTAGGGGCGGAATACCCCTTTAAGGGGTTAAAGGGGAACTCAGGTGGAGACAAGTGGAAAACAAATGTTTTCAAACCAACTGGTTAAACAGATTTTTTTATTACTTCTATAAAAAAAAATCTTAATCCTTCCAGTACTATCAGCTGCTGTATACTACAGAGAAATTTGTGGAGTTCTTTCCAGTCTGACCACAGTGCTCTCTGCTGACACCTCTGTCCATGTCAGGAACTATCCAGAGTATGAGCAAATCCCCATAGCAAACCTCTCCTGTTTTGTACAGTTCCTGACAGAACAGAGATATCAGCAGAGAGCACTGTTGTCAGACTGAAAAGAACTTCACAAATTTCTCTGTAGTATATCTGTAGTTTACGTAACTGGTAAATACTGGAAGGAATATGATTTTTAAATAGAAGTAATTTACAAATCTGTTTAAAGGGGTACTCCGCTGCCCTGTGACGGAAGCTCCTCTCCCCAGCGTCCGGACGCTGTGTGCGGGCTTTCGTGTTCAGGGCTTGCCCTTTGTGACGTCACGCCCGCCCCTTCGTGACGACACGCCTGCCCCCTCAGGGAAAGTCTATGGGAAGGTGGCGCAATGGCCATCATGCCCCCTTCCCATAAACTTTCGTTGAGGGGGCGGGCGTGACGTCACGAGGGGCAGCCCTGAACACGGAAGCCCGCACACAGCATCTGGAACATTAAACTTCCGGACGCTGGGGAGCGGAGCTTCCGACACAGGGCAGCGGAGTACCCCTTTAACTTTCTGGAGCCAGTTGATTTGAAATTTTTTTTTCCCACCGGAGTACCCCTTTAACACTAAACGCTCCAGGTACATCCTGGAGCATTTAACAAATATGAGACAAGCACAGGTGTGCTCGTTTCATAGCGGTAAGTGATTGCTACTATTATTAGTCGGACACTCAATGCTAATGATGGGGTTCAGCGATCCTGACGCTCCCTGACTTAAAAACTTTAGACACCATGATTGACATTGATCTAAAGTATTAAAGGGATTGTCCAGTGCAATTTAATATTTTCTTATTGTCCCCAGGCTGCCTATTAAAATAACAAACACTTTAACTTTCCTTTCTTCGCTCCCTCGTAGCTCCAATATTAGAATGATCCACCTAAAGCTGGTCTCCGCTGTAAGTCTGCTTCATCACGGAGCTGCAGAAGCTGTAGATCTGACATTACAGTGCCACTCCTCCAGTTACTGCCCATTGCTGTGTCCCACCTCAGCCAGTAATTGGTGAACTGCAGTGTCAGTACCCCCAGCTGTAGACGCTACAGTTTATAGTTCAAGGGAAGGAAGAGTCACCAATACTGGAGCTACAAGGGAGCGGAAGAAGGTGAGTTAACATGTTTATTTTATTAGGCAGCTTGTGGACAATAAAAAAAACTTTTTTTTAATTCCAACTGACAACCCCTTTAAGTCAAAGATGCCTGTTAGCACAGGGAGCCATCGGACCCCATCCAACTTGATTATGGGGGTCCAATGAGATAAAATTACAGACTCACACTGTGTAATGCTATACAATAGGCATAGCATTATACAGTAAATGCAATCTAATAACATATGAAAGTCCCCTATAGGGACCTAAAAATATTTTTTTTTCTAAAATGACAGAAAAGCCCCTCACCTAGTAAAAAATAAAATCACCCTTCTTTCCCATAAAAAAAATTGTAAACATATTTAGTATTGTCGCTTGCGGAATTGTCCAAACTATTAAAATATAATATATAGGATACTGCACAATAAACGGTGTAAATATAAACAAATACCAAAAGATTTTTGGTCAAATCATATATCAGAAAGAAATGAATAAAAAGTAATCAAAAAGTACCAACAAAATAAAAGTGGTACTGATAAAAACTACAAAAAATTGTATGGCACGTGAAAAGTTATAGGGGTCAAAAGAGGACCATTTTAAACATAGCAAGTGGACTGGGGACAGGTGGTTTCCCGGTCCCTGTGTGGGGTGCTGTGGGCGAGGTGGACAGGGCGCTGGCGGTCTGCGGGGCTGTGGAGGGGTCTGCTCCTGGTGCGTGGTCACCTCCTGTGGTGACCTCAAGGCGGAAGTGCAGGAAAAAATTTAGAAGCGAGATTATGTGAAGTTTTTTTTCTCCTCTTGAAAAATTTTATTTGGAGAAGGAAGGCGGCGGAAGGCCGATGTTATCACCTGATTCCGCACATGTTCTCCAATTAGCTGAAGGCCTTTGCGATCCTGGCCAGTTTTGTTGAGGAAAAGGCATCGGAGCATTGCTCTGGTTTGTTTTGTTATATAGATTCCGTGGGGGAGGAGTACCGCGTCTGTGGGGGACAGCGTAGCTGCGGTACGACAAGCAGTTTTGCCAATGTAAGGCAGTGTGGCCTTCCTTGCGGTGGGACCACAATGACATCAGTTTGTGGATGCGGCTCATGGCGGCTCACCGGGGTGGGGACGGTGCTGTCGGCTCAGGGTCTCAGACGGTCAGCTGGTTCGTGGCGTGTGCTGGCAGTTCAATGAGGGGAACTGCAAGTTCGGGGCAGACTGCTGCTTTAAACACGAGTGCTTGGGATGCGGAGGTGGTCACGGGCTCTCGCGCTTCTTTCGGCGGGGAAAGGGGAAGCCTTGAGATGTTGACCAAAAGAGGGGTGAGGGTGGAAAGGATGGAGCCTTTTCTCGTACTTTTCCCAAATATGGCGGCGGCTGAATTTTTGCGGGGAGTTTTTTTTGGAGGTTTCCATATCCCAAGTATGGCGGGGCACGCAATTTGATGTCTGTATTGGCTCTCCCGGCTGTGATGGAGGAGATGCTGCTCAAGGAGGTGTCCTTGGGTAGGATGGCAGGCCCTTTTGAGTCTCCTCTGCTGCCGGATTTGCATTTCTCCCCATTGGGGCTGGTTCCCAAGAAGGAGCCCAATAAGTTCCGCTTATTCACCACCTCTCGCATCCTGCGGGGGGGATTGGTGAATGACTGCATTGATCCGGACCTCTGTGCCATGTCATACTCCTTTTGACTCGGCCCTGGTGTGGGTGCAGCGTTATGGGCAGGGGGACCCTTCTGGCAAAAACTGACATTGAGGTGGCCTTTCGTTTGTTGACGGTCCACCCGGATAGTTTTGCGTTGTTGGGTTGTTGTTTGGGAATCAATTTTTTTGTGGACCTCTGCCCTCCTATGGGGTGCCCTATTTCTTGCACCTACTTTCAACAGTTCAGCACTTTTTTTTGGAGTGGGTGGTGCGGCGGGAGTCATGGGTTGACTCCATGTTGCACTACTTTGTCTGGGTCAGGTTGGGTTGCGAGTCTGTGCTGTTTTTCTGCAGGTGATGGTGTGGGTGTTGGTATGGTTCGGCATCCCATTGGCGCCGGAAAAGATGGAAGGGCCAGTGACAACTGGGAAGTTCCTGTGGATTGCGATTGACACCTTGGCTATGGAGTGCTGGCTGCCCGCAGATAAGCTGGGTGAACTGCAGGATGAGGTCGAGCCGGTGTGTCGTGCGTGGAAGATGCGGTTGTGGGTTTCTGGGCCATCTAAATTTTGCCATTTTATCCGGTTGTCGGCGGGTTTGAACACGAATTTGGGTGTTTGGTGGGAATTTTTGAGTCAGTACAATGGGAGATCTGTGGTGATGGAAAGAGCGGTCTCGAGTAGTGACCTGGAGTTGTTAACTGACGCTGCCCGGGGTTGTGGTTTTGGGGAGTACTTGCAGGGTCGTTGGTGCACGGAGCAGTGGCCGACGGCTTAACAAGAGGCGGGGCTTACATGGAATCTGGCGTTGCTGGAGTTGTTCTCATTTGTGGTGGTTGTGGGAGGAGCTGTTCCGCAGTCGGAAGGTCTGCTTCCATTGTGACAATATGGAGGAATGGGGGATATTGGCGATTAAAAATCAGACAGCAAATTCTACACCGGTAGTCAGTTTGCTCCGGCGCTTGGTCCTGCGGGATTTGGAGCTTAACTTTCATCTTGTTGCTTTGCATGTGCGAGGGGTTGACAGCTCTGTCTCTGACGCTCTTTCTCGGTTTCAGTGTCAGCGGTTCTGGGAATCTGCAACGGAAGGATACTAGTAAGCCAGTGTCCTTCCCGTGTTTGTTGCGTTTGGGGGAGTTGTTGGGTGGTGTGTGTTTTTGGGATTTTGAGTTGCGGTTATTTAGTGTTGGCATTTGCGTTGGCATTTTTCAGGGCTTTACGCATTTTGAAGCGGGTGGCAGCTTGCTGGTTTTGAACGTCCGTCTAGTCGAAGGGGATTTAGAGTGTTTGCTTCACCAGTCCAAGATGGATCAGCTGGGCAGGTGGCGTCATTGGAGGCCTCAGCCATGTGCCTGTAGCCTGTTATCAGGATTTTATGGCAGTTCTGGCAGGGGGAGTGGATCCTCTCTTGGTGCATGTGTGTGTGTGTGTGGGGGGGGTAGTCTGAGCATTTTTGCATGTATGTTAGGCCTTATCTTTTATAGAGGTGTTGCTTGTTCTGCCGTTGTGTTTGCCTGTATTGTCTTTTTCTCTCCTTGTCATTTTAGATGCTGGTCCGGGCCTGGTGTGGATCGTGGGGCATTCCTATGTCACCCACTCTGAAGTGCAGGTGCATTGGTTGGATAGAGGGTAGATGCGGTAGTCGGAGTTGTTGTTGTGGGCGCAGTTTTTTGTCCAGATGGACAGGGTGCCTGATGTATTGGTAGTTCATTTAGGCTGTAATGACCTGGGGATGCGATGGCTGTGGGACCTGATGAGGGATATTAAATTGGATCTGCTGTGTTTGGGGCGGTCCATCCCTGGATTGATCATCGTTTGGTATAATATTGTAGAGATGGTGTCAGGCTTGTGTCAAGGTGAATAAGGTGGTTGGCAAGTTTGTGGCACGGAATGGGGGGCTGGTGGTGCGCCATAGGGAGTTAGAATATGTGGCACCGGAATACTTGGCCCAGGATGGGGTGCATCAGAATGACTTGGGCATGGATTTGTGGACCCTGGAGCTGCAAGAGGCTGTGGAGAGAGTGGTCTTGTTGTGGAAGAATGGTGATAAGTAAGGGGCGGGGGTGGGGGGGTCACTTTTTGCTGTTGTGGTGGGGTCAGGATAGGGATGTGGAGGCACCAGTGGACACCAGTGCAGTTTATGGAATGGAGTGTGGAAGTGGGCTGGGGCAGTACCCAGCACAGTGGTGAAGTCTCTGTGGGAATGGGCACCCAGGGAGGGTTTTGGGGCTTCTGAATGGTGCTCCTGGGTCGGGTAAGGCATGGCAAGGAGTAAAATAAGATTCCCCAGATTTGTAATGACAGTGCCTTCAGGTTCCTCTCCTACTTTACAGATTCTCAGGAAAGTTTGTTATTGTTTTTTTTTTCTGGTATACACATGATGATCATAATAATTGTTAATGTTACAATGTTTTAATTGGTTAATAAATTGGGCTGCTGTGGCCTATTTGCACCAACACGTCGTGTCAGTCTTTCTTGGAGGGAGGGCAGAATGTCTGGTGGAGGTAAAGTGGGGGTTGGTGTAGGGCATAACAGCTATAATATCCCCTAGTCAAGCTCATTTACCCTTAGAGGACACGCGATGTACATAAATGTTGCTGTACTCTGGTACTTTGTGCACAGTACATTGTGGGGTTCTGCGATCACCATGTCTCCCGATATGGTATTCAGAACCGGCTGGCTACTGTTATCAGCAGCCGAGACCTCATAGATAATGGTAGACATCAGTGATGTCCGCCAGAGCTTTACTCATCTGCTCCTGTGATCTTCTCCCCTGGTCTGCCTTCTAGCAGACCAGAAAAGTAGATTGCAGATAACACTGATCAGTGCAGTGCTTATGCATAATTTTTTTTTAAATATATATATATTAATATAATATAATAAAAACTAATAAATGAGAATAAGCCCCTCTCCCAATAAAATTAAATTACCCTCTTTTCCCATTTTTCAAATAAAAAACCTCAACTTAATAAATAAATAAACATATTTGGTATCAACGCATGCTGAAATGTCCAAACTATTAAAATAAAATGTTAAGCATCCTATGTGGTAAATAGCATAAATATACAAAAATACCAAAGTCCAAAATTGCAGATGTTGAGCAGATAAAAACAAAGCTGATCTGCAGTATATTTTCTTTTTCCGCTCATGTCCCGTCATTTGAATTTATTCAGAGAAACGGAGCCTCAATGCTAATGTGAACTAAGCCTGACAATGTAAGCCATCCATATCTGTTTGGTCAAAGAAGAACATCTCCAAAGCACTATTGAAAAAGATTTACTCACAGATGAATGATATAACTAAACAGAAAGTTTCCAGTACAGAATCATTCCTGTACTCATGGACAAGCCTATTATTTGAATAAAGAGCACAGTTTTAGATGCTTTAAGTGATCTGTTTACTACTGCCATAAAATGAGTGACTCATAAAGAGGGAAGTAGACAGCTAAACCTCTCCAGTTCTCCTCCCATTTTTTGTATTTATAGTCCTTCTTGGCTGCTTAAGGAATTTGTGTGTTAATTATCCTGGCATTGCACTTCGTTCCCCGGCCAGCCATGAGATCCATCCATTTCTCTGCTGTCGCTTTCCCAGAGTGGGAACCAGTGCGATCACGATCCTGACACACTGAGTCCCTCAGGGCTGTTGGGGTAGGATGCAGCCATGGGTACTGTACCTGTGACTTCTTACCTGGGTCCCTGGGTTATCTGCAATCTACTTTTCAACTGCCCCCAAGACTCCATATCCGGGGACTGGTGGATTTTTTTTAAATGCCCAGGTGTTTCAGAGTAAATCATAGTGTTCTAGGACCCTACTCCCTACCCTAACAAGTAAGGTTCTGTGACAATAGTTCAGTTTATATAAATGAAAGGTAACATTCAGTTCACATCATGGCAAAAAGAAGTCACTTGTTCCAGATACATCAGACTCCGTGGACAGTTTATAATTCATTAAGACAGTCTCTGAATGTAGTAACAACAGTCTCCAAACTGTGCACTTGATGCTTGTGCATGCTTAAAGGAGTACTCTGGAGCAAAGTTATTTTATGGCATTGTAAAGACACCAAGAAGTTATATAAGAAGGTCAGTTGCCTCCATTGTCTCGCTTGCATGCATCCCCGACTTTGCCGATATCCGGAAAAATAGCTTGTCTGACACAATTATGCCACAATTTCGTTCCCTGTATGTTCGGGCGACCGCAGCCATCTTGGTAACAAAACGTCACCGCTCTCATCATCCTCCCCTCTCTCACCCTGCCCCCCTCCCTGCGATCCGGTCACTCCATCCTTGACATATTCATATACTCATCGTTTGCACAGCCGTCATTGGCTGGGCTGTGCAAATGCGTCAGAATACCCTTTCAAACAGTAAAACAATGTATTACAAACATGTTCTTTCTTATGTATATATATCTTTTCAAAACAGAGTGTCTCCAGCGATTGCAAAACTACAACTTCCAGCCGGTCTGGACATGTTGGGAGTTGTAGTTTTGCAACAGCTGGAGGCACTCTGGTTGGGAAACACTGTATTATACACTTGAGGGGGGGGGGGGGACTCTATTACCGAAGTGAGGCTGTGTCCTGTTGCTTCTCAGGCACCAGGGATCGATTGAAGAAAAAGAATGACATGGATAGAGAGGTACAGCCGTGGGGAATATTTGGGGGGGTTCTAAATTCTGCATCATAGTACTCCTTTAAGTTAGGCACACCTAAAATATTCACCAAGCACTCCTGAAATATTCACATATCCAATTAAAGAAATACTTTTTATGTAGCCTAGCTATGTAGCTCTAGGATAAAGCATAGCTGGTTTACAAGATCTTAACAAACCTGAATAGAGTGGTGACAAGGTGATTTGTAGGCTCATATTGTTGGTATTATGCCCCTCCGTGTCCTTTTTGGTTTACTAAAGGAGAAATCTTCTGAAAAACACAACTTATCCCCTATCCACAGGATCGTGGGGGTACGAGTCCTGGGACCCCCTGTGATCATCCTGACTGGACCAGGTGCTCAGTGAGTAGCATGTGTGGCAGCCGACACACACACTCAATTTATTCCTATGGGAGCGCAGAAAAGACCCGAGTACAGCACTTGGGAATCATCGGCACCCCCATAAGAATAAATGGAGGGCGTGGCATCTACCAGTAGACATGATGCGCTCCTCACTGAGAGCGACAGTGTCCCTTCCCAGTGTCCCTTTCCAGCGATCAGACTCCCCGTAATCGACTACTTATCCCCTATCCTGTGGATAGGGGATAAGGTTTTTTTTCCACTGAATTACTCCTTTAACCCCTTAAGGACGCAGGACGTAAATGTACGTCCTGGTGAGGTGGTACTTAACGCACCAGGACGTACATTTACGTCCTATGCATAACCGCGGGCATCGGAGCGATGCCCGTGTCATGCGCGGCTGATCCCGGCTGCTGATCGCAGCCAGGGACCCACCGGCAATGGCCGATGCCCGCGATCTCGCGGGCGTCCGCCATTAACCCCTCAGGTGCCGGGATCAATACAGATCCCGGCATCTGCGGCAGTGCGCGATTTGAATGAATGATCGGATCACCCGCAGCGCTGCTGCGGGGATCCGATCATTCATAACGCCGCACGGAGGTCCCCTCTCCTTCCTCCGTCCGGCTCCCGGCGTCTCCTGCTCTGGTCTGTGATCGAGCAGACCAGAGCAGGAGATGACCGATAATACTGATCTGTTCTATGTCCTATACATAGAACAGATCAGTATTAGCAATCATGGTATTGCTATGAATAGCCCCTATGGGGACTATTCAAGTGTAAAAAAAAAAATTAAAAAATGTAAAAGTAAAAAAAAAGTGAAAAATCCCCTCCCCCAATAAAAAAGTAAAACGTCCGTTTTTTCCTATTTTACCCCCAAAAAGCGTATTTTTTTTTTTATAGACATATTTGGTATCGCCGCGTGCGTAAATGTCCGAACTATTAAAATAAAATGTTAATGATCCCGTACGGTGAACGAAAAAAACAAAAAAAAGTCCAAAATTCCTACTTTTTTAATACATTTTATTATAAAAAAATTATAAAAAATGTATTAAAAGTTTTTTATATGCAAATGTGGTATCAAAAAAAAGGACAGATCATGGCGCAAAAAATGAGCCCTCATACCGCAGCTTATACGGAAAAATAAAAAAGTTAAGAGGTCATCAAAATAAAGGGATTATAAACGTACTAATTTGGTTAAAAAGTTTGTGATTTTTTTTTAAGCGCAACAATAATATAAAAGTATGTAATAATGGGTATCATTTTAATCGTATTGACCCTCAGAATAAAGAACACACGTCATTTTTACCATAAATTGTACGGCGTGAAAATGAAACCTTCCAAAATTAGCAAAATTGCGTTTTTCGTTTTATTTCCCCACAAAAATAGTGTTTTTTGGTTGCGCCATACATTTTATGATATAATGAGTGATGTCATTACAAAGGACAACTGGTCGCGCAAAAAACAAGCCCTCATACTAGTCTGTGGATGAAAATATAAAAGAGTTATGATTTTTAGAAGGCGAGGAGGAAAAAATGAAAACGTAAAAATTAAATTGTCTGAGTCCTTAAGGCCAAAATAGGCTGAGTCCTTAAGGGGTTAAATGTTTTTTTCCCACTGAATTACTCCTTTAAAGGACTTAAAAATATGTTGCAGATCGTCTGAAACAACATTGTCTATTTTAAAGTTTTCTCACTCTGGTGATACTTTGTTCTTGCAACTCAATGTAGTGATGCTCAGGTATTTGTGGATCAATCTAGCGCTGCCTGGGTGCTTGCGACTCCCTTTGGCATTGTTCCAAAGCTTGCAACTGACTGTAGCGCTACACTGTACATGCAACTCCTTGTAGAGCTGCTCTAGTCCTTGCAGTGTAGTCTGGTGGAACTCAGGCTTCTAGTATTCTGTCCAGTATAGCTGTACCAGACCTTAAGCTCTTTTATGTGGCAAGTTGCTCTTCTCTGCGACATGGGAATTCCTCTTCCTCTATGTGCTTTAGGCTACAGGAACAAGACCTGAAACCACCTCATTTTTTCTTAATCTGCTAGTTTACCTTTAAGTGCTGCAAAAAATGGAAACTCCCTGTGAGTGCATTGGCTTTAAGGGAAATACTTAAAACAACATGACAATCGGCACTGAAAATGAAGAAGTGATGTTATTTTTTTCAGATAGGTTTAACGTGGAAGCTCACAATAAAACCAATGGTAGCATGAAAACAACGCCTGAAAAGCCACATGTAAAAGAGCTGAAATAATGTTTTTTGGAAGCAGTTTCTGCAGGCAGATTTTAAGAAGCTTATTTTTCACTGTGCAGGAATAAATGTCAGCAATGCAGTTTTGGGCAAAAAAGAAATTTCTGAAGTAGAAATTCTGCAGTGTGCACCGTGCAGCAGAGTTCATTTGAAGTCAATGGGGGATTCTGCCTCGGTATTGCCGCCTGGAATTTCTTTGGAAGAAAATTCTGTAATGTGTATAGGTCCTTAGTGTCCAGTTATCGTCTAAGAATATCAGTTTTGTCAAATCTGCCCAAGTATGTTTTGTTATATAACGAAAGCAAAAGAAAAGGGGAGAAGATGTTTGGTTTTTGTGATGTTTCTATGGATTATGCTACTCAAAGTGAAGAAGAAGGCTTTCTCCATTAACTTTTCTCAAGCTGATTCTGTTGTGCAGTCAGTTTATTCTACACAGTGGTATCCTCTGGCAAAAGAAAAAAGGTTTTTCCTCCATTTGGCAGCTAGAGGGCTACTTGTGTCTACAATATGTTGTCCTGTCTTTCTATTTTTCAGAGATTTCTCAGGAAGTTAAGCTAAGTGCCCTGGTGGCCATACCTACCAGCACCACACCTCAGAATAATGCATAAAAACCTGACCCACATTATTCCTTGTTTACAGTCAGTACAGGGTAACACAGTTTTCGATTCTCTGTGAGCCCTGATGCTTTTGTTCTTCCATTCACTGTTAGAACAAAACATGTCCTATCGAGTTTCTGAACAGATATTAGGTGTCCAGATTTATGACTGGATACACACGTAGTAGCAGTTGTTTTTATAGGTGAAACACTTTTTCAAGTTCCATATAAAAAAAAATAAAAAAATGAAGCTTTGCAAATCCATGTATTTTTTTTTTTATTTTTTTTTTAAATACATGTATGATTTTGTCACACGGAAACTGGCTAGTATACTGCTGTTCTGTGTAAATCCAGTTGAATGTTTTTACTAGAGCTGAGTTTACATATTGCAGTCATGGAGAGGTATGGTTGTACATTGCTGAGTACAGGGCATCAAATCCGCATTTGGTTTACTCTGGATTGTAATGCATAAAAAGCATGTGCTTTACCTGGTTCCATGGCACTGTTCTTGAGGGTGCATAAGGGCCCATTAACACAGCAAAATTGCAAAATATCCTTATAGAATCCAGTAGAAAAGTTCTGTCGCAGCAGCCTTGAACTATTTTCAATAGGATTCTACTGTACTTTGCACATGGCGAAACATCTATTGTGCAAATTCAAATGAACATGTTCATTCTATCTGCAGAATCCACTCGGAAATGCGCCTGCTGCCCACAAAATGTATGGCTGGAAAATTTGCTGTGTGAAAGGCATGGATACTTCGGTAGAAATTTAAAATTAGCCTTGACCTATCACTGTGGTTCAGTATAGACGCTATTCAATTCAGTGATCCGAACTAAGGACTACTTTTGGATAATTTTTCAAGCATATTGGAGTTTTAGCTCAGACTGAAAAAAGTGGTCTGTCTCTACTGTTGCGCTATTTTTATGGTCCCCATCTAATGTTTGTTTATGCGGCCTCTGGGGGTGATGATGTTCCCGCATCAAGAATTTCCAGGCAGAATTCTGGCATGGAAAATTCAGTTTTCCGTGTCCGCAGAAAGATGGAACATTTTCATTTTTTCTGCGGACACCGCACGGAATACATAGCCTTCTATGAGACTGCACACTCCCTTGTACACATTCCCATATTATGCCGCACACTCTCCAGAATGTCCGCACGTTTTGGACGTGTGACCATAGCCTTAATATGACCATGACATGAATGGGCACTGAAACCAGCTCTGAGCGCCTTAAAGGGGTACTCTGGTAGAAAACATTTTTTTTTTTAAATCCACTGGTGCCAGAAGTTAAACAGATTTGTAAATTACTTTTATTTAAAAATCTTAATCCTTCCAGTAGTTATCAGCTGCTGTATAATACAGAGGAAATTCTTTTCTTTTTGAATTTCTTTTCTGTCTGACAACAGTTTTCTCTGCTGTCCATGTCAGGAACTGTCCAGAGAAAAATAGGTTTGCTATGGAGATTTGCTCCTGCTCTGGACAGTTCCTGACATGGACAGAAAAGTAAGCAGAGAGCACTCTGGGCAGACAGAAAAGTATAGTTGTTAATAGCAGCTGCTAAGTGCTGGAAGGATTAAGATTTTTAAATAGAAGTAATTTACAAATCTGTTTAACTTTGGCACCAGTTAATTAAAAAAAAAAAAATCCACTGGAGTACCCCTTTAAACATTTACATTAAATTGCCAGGAGGTTGGTGAGGAAAAGTATAGTGGTTTTGTTTAGTTTTTTCCTTTTTAAACTTTCATCTGGATCTGCAGCAGATTTCTTCATGTGCAACCAATGTGTACATTTTCTGCAACAGATATTGACATGGTTTAGGTTTAAAAAAAATAAAATTAAAATGAGAGGTGTTAAAAAGCTCATTCAAATGCATTGTATTGTAATTCACTGCAAATTTCCCATGCAAAATCTGCATGAAAAATTAACAGCATTTTTCACTACATGTGAACTTAACCTAACTAGATCTAATTCGGCTTCTAGCACAAAAAGAAGCTGCTCTGGCACAGACCATCCTTTATTGCCTTATTTTATGTGCTATAAGGATACTTAGATAGCCCATCTAGGAAACTATAGCAGATTACCATTTGCTCTTTACATACTTTACATTACAGACATATGTACTACTTCCGATATGGACATAAAAGGACATACGGTATTAATCCAGTAAAACTTAGAAGGTTTGATGACTTTAAAGGGGTACACAGCTGCTCAACAAACTGTTCCGAACACTGGAGCCGGGAGCCCCCCCCTCATGACATCTTGCCCTTACTCAATGCAAGTCTAAGGGAGGGGGCGTGACAGCCCATACGCCCTCTCCCATAGACTTGCATTGAGGGAGCGGGGTGTGATGTCATGAGGGGGCGGGGCTATGACATGAGCTCCCACCTCCAGTGTTCGGAACAGTTTGTTCCAAACGCTGAGCAGCGGTGTACCCCTTTAAAAATCTTTTAACAAGATAAGCAAGCCAGTAATCTACAGGGTCAAGGGAATGTTATTGGATTTCAGTTGAATTCTGTAAACCCAGCATCAAAACAACCTTATAGGGTCACTGTTTAATATTCTGGAGTTGGTTAATCCTAGAAATGGATATAAAACTCATCGAAGGATCGAGAACCCTGTAGAGGAAAACCTACACACAGTCTGCAACTATTTTGTCTTTTTAGTGTCATACATACTGCAGAATTAGGCCTCTATGTAAGACAAAGGTACACAAATGTATAGTATGGAACCATAGAATTATATGTGTGCCATATAACACAGCAGTATTGATGTGGCCTTTATCAAACTAATTAGCATATTTCTTATCTTCTACTTCTGGTATTTGGGAATCCAGCACTTATATTTCAGGTCCATGCTAGGAAGTTCCATATTATCACACCACTGGGATGAATTTTTGCTGTATGATCATTAAAGTAAGTTGTAAGGGATGAGCTTCCCTTTAGGGTAAGTTCACACGGTGGAATGTCCGTTCGGAATTCCACCAGAATATTCCACACGGACATTCCGCTGCAGCAGAGTTCCATTGATTTCAATGGGATTCTGCTGCACTGTGCACACGGTGGTATTTCCACTGCAGATGTTCCATCTGCGCAAATCCCTAATCCAGCATCCGCAGAAAGATGCGCTGCGATCTGAAATGATGCATTTCCAAGTAGAAACTTTCCCCCCCGAACTTTTAAATGTACAATATGTCCGCCCGTGTTTACTGGGCAGACATTCTTCCCATTTTACTACCATGTGAACATAACCTAATACTACTTTTGCAGATCAGAGTTTCTGATGGTTTTTGCCAGTATGGAATTTTTGGTTTGGTAATGGAAGGCCAGATTTTCATGGACAAAAGGCTGTAAGGTAAGCGCTTCATGGCATCTATGTTTCATCATCGGAAAACCCAAATGACCTTGTAATCTTTGGGGGGGAAAAATCAGTTGTCCTGAAAACAATTTATTTCTTCAGAAAACATTACAGTTGCATCTTGACTGTGTAAATGCTGCAGATTTTTGACAAATGGACAAAACTTTATCACCGTGGAGACCAAGCATAACATAACAGTTGTGTGACATTACAGATCTGTTATACCAAGATACTCGTAAATATACTGGATTGCTTGCACTGAGGAGAAATGCAGTACTCCTGCTTAGATTCCATAAGGGTATTGTGCCCCTAGATTGTTAGTTTGTTGTTGATACTCTTGTTTTGTTTTTGGCATTTCTTTACTTTAATAGTGTTCAGTTTTTTTTTTTGTTTTTTTTTTTTTGTTTTTTTTTTAATCCAGTTAAAGGGGTTATTCAGGATTAGAAAAGCAGACCTGATTTTCCCCAGAAACACCACCACACCTGTCCCCTTGTTGTGTGGTATTGCATCCCCATTCCATTGAAGTGAATGGTGCCAAGTCCTGGATAACCCTGGATATGTGGATGCATTGAACAGAGGCTTTCCACACGGCACTGGATATCCTCATTTCTGACTTGTTCCCTTTTGAGCTCTGCACACCTATTTTTATGTTAAATAAACAGAAGGTGTCAAGATGCCAAAAAGGTGGTTGTTTGCATCTGCTAGCTCATGCCATCTTGTCCCCGTCCAGCAGCACTAGTTACATATTTGCTGAATACAGTGTGCGATGTGAAATTTCAATAAACAGAGGGTTGGGAATAATGTAAATAGGCAGCAAGGGAGTGCAGAGAAACATTAACACCTGCAATGACTTTAATTATAGGTGAATTGTATATTGCTTTACGTGTACAATTAAAGGGATATTCCAGGATTTTTTTTATTTGACTATGCTACAGGGGCTGTAAAGTTAGTGTAGTTCATAATATAGTGTCTGTACCTGTGTGTGATGGTTTTCTCACAATTCTTCTGTGATTTTCACTCCTATATTTATTTTTAACAGCATACAAAATGACTGTTGTCTCAGATTTTTCCCAGCTTGCAGTGCGGCCGAGACCTGACTCACTAGTCAGCTAATGAGAGGGAGCCTGTCTGCTTCAATTGGTGGAGCGATCGCTTGGTGGGTGGAGGGATCAATCTGCAACTAATGCAACTGCTGTAGGCACCCCGATTGAAAACCACAGGTCTTTTGATGGATGCAGCTAATTTATGTTTCAATGGGTGGGGTGGCTGATGTGTGGGAGGGAGGAAAATGGAATTGTGGGATTTGTAGTCAAAAAAAGAAAAGTCAAACAGGAAATAGCAGTTCACAAAAAGCTAGCCACAGTGTTATGGTAATCTCACAACATAGCCATTTAGCCCCAAGACAAGCGCAGATCCTTCCTAAGCATGTCCTTCACTGTCTGGCAGGTACGTACTAAAATCACCTTATGGTGGAGAACCCCTTTAAATAATTATAGTAATTAGAGTAACTGGACATGTTTTTTTTTTTTGTAATATTTGTTAAATTAATATGTAATCAAAAGGGTCTGTAAATTATAGTTGCAAATCAAGTGTAAATCCATTTCATACTCCAGACCCATGCACTTAAAACTTTAGAGTTGGTACACTTTCAGTGACATATCTAAGTATTTTCGCACATTGCTGCTTTGCTCCACAATTAGTCATAAAGGTGTCCATTCACATTTCATAGAAGTACTGTAGGTTGATGGCTGATCAGTCATTGAAAACATGATTGTCTAGTACAGTGTTTCCCAAACAGGGAGCTTTCATCTGTTGCATAACTACAACTCCCAGCATTCTCTGACAGTCTTTCACTGTCCAGGCATGCTTTGTATTGTAGTTTTTCAACAAATGAAGACTCCCTGTTTAGGAAACACTTGTGTAGTACTTAACTGTTTTGCAAATGCAGCCATATAAGTTTAATGGGATACTCCAGGACTACTGGATAGGGGATAAGTGTTTGATCACTGGGGGTCTGACTGCTTGGAAACCCTGTGGTCTCCTGCCTGGCTCTCCCTATACACATAGCGGGCACTGCCGGGGGATCTCAGCGATTAGACACTAATCACCTACCGTAAGGATAAGGGGATAAGTTGTTTAGTACCAGAGTACCCCCTTAAAGGGTAGCCCCCACCATCCTATTTTTTTATCTGTCCCTGCCTATTGCCAATCTATCCCTAACCCCCTCCCTGCTTTTAATGTTTATTTTTACTATATTTAAAGGACCTTTTTTCTGCCTGGTAGTGTGCTCACTACCAGGCAGACTTCCCCAGCAGGCACCACGTCACTGATGCCTGCTGGGGGGGACTTCCGCCCTTAGTTCATCTACACAGGGTGCCTCCAGCTGTTTCACCACTACAACTCCCAGCTTGCCCTGACATCTATTGGCTGTCAGGGCATGCTGGAAGTTGTAGTGTTGAAACAGCTGGAGGCACCCTGTGTAGATAAACTATTAGCTAGTTACATGCGGCGCTACGGTGCAAGCCCGTTCCCTCCGTCCCCCCCGCGCCATACCCCGTTCCCTCCATCACAAACCCCGCCCTGCATACCCCTTTCCCTCCATCACAAACCCCACGCCGCATACCCCTTTCCCTCCATCACAAACCCCCCTCCCGCATACCCCATTTCCTCATTACACTTACTGCAGAGTCCGGCAGCGGGCGTGCAGGGACAGCGGCGGCGGCGATGTGCGGGAGGAGTGGCCTCCTAGCAAGTGGCCGGGGAGCCAATGCGCTCGCTCCCGCCTGTCTGATTGACAGGAAGGGAGCGAGTGCAGCCTAACTGACAAAGGACTGATTGCCAGGCCAAAATCAGTCCTTTTTCAGGCGTGACGTCACTCCAGGCTGCAGCCGGCCTCTAGGAGGGAGACCCCTAGTGGCCGGTTTTCAAATGTAAATTAAACCATTTTAATAAAAAAAATAATAATAATAAAAGTATATTAGAGGTATGTTGTAGTACATGAGTACTACAACATATCAAAAAATAAAGTTGGTGACAGTGCCCATTTAAGGCCATATTGGTTGTCACAGATTTTCAGGCTTGCCACTTATTATTGATCACACTGGACTACGAATAAGGGATCTGTCTCAGAGCATTCCTTCCTATTTTTGTGGATGAAAGATTTTTCATGAACAAAAAAATCTTTCTTCCAACTATGGGCCAAAACTTTTAAACATGGCCAACTTCTTTCTAGACAATGGCAGTCTGTCATTGGTCAGCTAAAACAATCACTCATTGTTAAATTTCACCTGAAGAACAATTGTTTTGGTTAAAATTGTCAGTTGTCATCAATTTTATTCTAATATGTGTATGGGCACTTCAATAAGAGAGTGACTCAGGTTGTGCTACTATTAAGTCTAAGGACTTGTTGAGAATGCCATCTCATTCCCCCATTTAATATATGTCCAAATTTAAACAGTGTTTCCTATTTGCAGACTCCTTGTTAATGTGGCCATTGCTAAAAGCCAATTTTGTAAGTAATTGATGTTTTTACTCCAGTTGTTATGGCTATGGCCGGAGACCCATGTACTAGGATGTCCCTGACTGTGTATGTGTTGTGAAATCCTCTTAGGGCTGCATAATGGGACAAGAAAAAATACAGTTTACATTTTGTAATATTTTCCTGAACGCTATTCTTCATATAAGAAACAATGCTCCGGATTTCTGTGAAAATCCAACCTTATTGTACATAGGTGAACTTAGACAGGCATATGCTGAATGTTTTTATGTGCAAAGATTTATATGGAGAGTGAAGGAAAAAAAGAGATGGAAGTGCCTTGTGTTTTTTGGTAGGTACCGGTGTATAGGGTAGTGTCCTCTGTGAGGATGGTGGTTACCTGTGGTAATGTCCTAGTGGTTGGTGTCAGGCCAGCAGTATAGAAGACGAAAACCTTGGCAGAGGTCCGTAGATGAATAGGGAAATAATATATATTGAAACTTATATACTCTTTGCATGCTAATATTCTTTGGTTGGAAGCGTCGCTGCAGTAATTTTCCACACGTTTATTTCCTCTTGTGCAAAGATTGACATTTTGAACCACTGCCATACACACCTGATAAGGTGAACATCAACTTTGACCTCATTATGAGACCATAGTGTCCTCCAGGTATACCACCCAAATTCGGTCTGTCTTTTGTCATGAATGATTTACAACTGTACCAACTACTTCACCAACCACTTAAAAAACAGATCAGATCAGCTTGTCTAGTAACATTGCTTTTATACTTGTTGCTTACCTAGCATTGCATTCAGTATCCAGCAGTACTATGTAATGCATCATTACTAATCTAGAAGTACTGTGGCTGAGCCATTAGCTTTCCTAAAGAGACATCACACAATAGTCTCCAGTGTGTCCCTTAGTACTCTGGCCCCTGTAGTTATAGGAAATAAGCATAGACTACTACTGGCTGCCCTATGCAAGATCCACAATGCATCAGTGACTCATAAAGACAGTTGATTGCTTCATGTAGGTTGTCATAATAAAGTGAAACCTCTTTAAAGAGTACCTCTCATTAACTTGATACATTTTATAATCTTCCCAGTTCACTGCCCCATGATCATAAACCTTTTATTTTTATTATTTTTTTGTTTTCTACCTTGATATTGCTCTGTATTTTCTGCTCAGCCTCAGGTTCAAGTTCACAGAGTGGGAAGGGGCATTACCCATCAGGTGTGACATCATCTGAAGCCATACAGGGGAGAACTTTCTCCCTTACTCTGCTACCAACAGTAAACTGCAGTTAACCCCTTAACGACCACGGATGTATATTTACTGCGATATAATGCGCGGTGAACGTGTGTCATATCTGGTCGGTCCCAGCATTTAACTGAAGCCCTGGGGCTAATAACTAGCCGCACGCTATTACCCTTTAGACGTGGCGTTCAAAGTTGAATGCCGCGTCTAAAACGAAAGTAAAGTTTAAATCAACTGGTGTCAGAAATGTAAACAGATTTGTAAATTAGGAAGAAAGAGTATGTGCAGCTCACAATTATATTCACCATACCTGGTAAGACCAGCATATGGAGGGTTAAATTTATATGTTTATTTCAAATAGATTCCCCTTTGGGAATCCAAAAGAACCCTAATTTCCCATATACTACTTATTGTGATTAAAAATTCCCATAAGCTTTATTGGTTTCTACACTTGTTATATTAAAATCAAACAGCGCTGTTTGCTCCAAATTATCCTTTTGATTATTGAATTTCCAGAGCAGACTTCTCTGCTAATTTCCTCCTTGCTTGTGAGTGCAGCTATCCTGTATGCCTGCAGGTCATACAGGGTTAATGCTTAGGAGCAGGAGCGCTGCCATGTTTAAAATATCCACTCTGCCCCCCTCAACATGTTTCGCTATGATGTAGCGTTATCAAGAGGTAGCGGGCAACTGAGCGTGGATGCGATGTCTGTCATGTTTATAACCTCCGTTTGTGACATCACTGATAGAAAGCAGGATGTGTTGTACAACCAATGAGCTGCAATTGTCAAATTGCAGGCAGCTCATTGGGTCAGCCCTTTTGATTGATGGGCTCTACCTCCATTAAGAGGAGCAGCCCTATTTTGTGACATCCTTCTCAGGTCCGTTAACCAATCAATTCATTTGTTTACTTCCTACGTCAGTGCATGACGTGAGTAGCGTAGTCTCGGCTGCGCGAACTCTTAATCTGTTTTCCTCGTCCCTGAGCTAGTCATCACGTGTGCGCACTCTCGTGTGCGCGAGCTGATAGATGTATGAGCTGTTGGATGTATTGAACGCTGTATGCGCAAACCGATGTGCGCACACTGTTAGAATCTTTTAAAGGTATATTACTCCATTATTCCGTCTCTACATTAGGACCATATGCTTTAATATTTAAATAGAATTGCATTTTTTCTTTTTATCTTTTTTACTTTTTTTCTTTTTTTAGGATAATTCTGGTCTAGAGTTGTGTAAACCATGCATATACACACACAACCATGTACACATATATACTCATATATACATAAATATGCACCCATACACATAACCAAGCTCTAAGGATCTCTAATATGTGTTGTAATTGATACTGGTATTACTTGGTTATTGTGATGTTTAAGTTTATAGGGCGCTTACTTGTTTAATTCCAACAGAACCCACGTTAAATTAATATGGGCACAACCCGCTTTCTAATCGTTCTTTTCCTTCTTTTCTTTGCTACTCATGACACGACATCTGCTCTTGTGTAGTTTAGTGTTAAATTTTGATTTTTGAACTCATTGTTAAAAATATATGTTGACAGAATGATGGACAGGCTAATTTTTAGAGGAAGGCGGAAAAAGTAAACCCTTCGTTAAGTCCATATGGGCTAAGGGTTTTGAGTCTATATATCCATGTAGCCTCCTCTCTCAACAATTTTTTGTCTAAGTTACCACCTCTCGGGCCTAAACTGGGTTTAAGAAAACCCCAAAACTTTAAATTTGACAAATCACCTTTATGTATCTCACGGGTATGTCTAGCTAGAGGAGTATCGGCACCCGTTCTAATTGTGCTAAGGTGTTTAGAAATTCTCCTTCTCAGCTGTTGTGTAGTCTTCCCTACGTACATCTTAGGGCATCCGCATTCCACTATATAAACTACTCCAGTCGTCTGACAATTAATAAAGTCTCTTATTTCATATTTCCGTCCGTCTGTTACATTAACAAATTCCTTTTTTTTGGGCATAAATTTACAGAAGTTGCATCCTCCACATGGATAAGATCCTTTTACTTTTGATTTTAACCACATTGTTTCCGTTTTTTCTTCTTTATAGTGACTGTGTACCAGGCACTCTTTTACATTTCTGCCTCTGCGATAGGTCACACTAGGACCCACGGTAAGTACCTCCTTAAGGTCATTGTCCTCTAAGAGGATCGGCCAATATTTTTTGAAAATCTCTAGAACCTGCTTGTTGCTTTGATCAAAGGTTCCTATACATCTCACTATTCGTGATTGTTCTCCAATCTTTTTTGGTCTCAATAGGTCCGCTCTTGGGGTGTCTCTAGCCCTCGCAAAAGCACGATGCAGAATCTTTTTAGGGTAGCCCCTAGCTATAAATCGATGGTATAGAAGTTTGCTCTCCTCCAGGAAAGCAACTTCATTTGAACTATTGCGTTTTGCCCTAAGGTATTGGCCTATAGGTATACCGCTTTTCAGAGGTCTCGGATGGAAACTTTTCCAGTTAAGGAAACTGTTGGTAGATGTGGTTTTTCTGTATACTTTTGTCTCGACGCTACCGCCAGGTTCGAAAGAGATCTCTAGGTCCAAAAAACATAGTGAGTGAGAGTGAATTTCTGATGTAAAGTGCATACCAATCTGGTTGTTATTGAGGTTTTGTACAAACTTGTGAAAAAGAGTGGTGGTGCCATCCCAAAATAAAAGAACATCATCTATATAACGCCCCCAAAATAAAATGTGCTTAGTGAACTCATCGTGTTCATCTGAAAAAACTATCGTGTCCTCCCACCACCCTAAAAATAAATTTGCAAAATTAGGTGCACATGCCGTGCCCATTGCCGTGCCTTTGTGTTGTAAATAAAAATCAAATGTGAAATAGTTATGTGTAAGTAAAAAGTGAAGAAGAGTGATAACAAATTTATTGTGATCAGTGAACTGTGTGCCTCTAGTGGTGAGGAAGTGTTCAACTGCTTTTATTCCCAAATTATGTTCAATATTTGTGTACAAGGCCTCTACGTCGAGGCTCGCAATTTGTGTGCCAGATGGGAATGTGATCTCTTCAAGCCTGGCGACAGCGTCTCTAGTATCCTTTATATATGAGGGCAAGGAAGCCACAAAAGGTGATAATATCTGATCTACATAAAGGCTTATCCCTTCTGTTAAGTTGTCATTTCCCGATACTATCGGGCGTCCTGGTATCGGATCCTTTTGTTTATGAATTTTTGGCAACGCATAAAACGTTGCCAGAGTAGGTTTTTCATTCATCATTGCTTTGTATTCATCTTCTGTAATCATGCCTTTTAGTTTACCATCCACTAGGATGTTTTTTAACTCTATAACATATCTGTTTGTAGGGTTAGAGTCTAACCTCTTATAGGTACTTTGATCTTTTAAGAGTCTTAACACCATATTTTTGTAATCATCTCTCATCATTATTACTATGTTGCCCCCCTTATCGGAGGGCTTAATGACTATTTGGTCATTTTTTTCTAGTTCTTGAAGGGCTTGGTTTTCTTTCTTAGTGAGATTACTGTTGTGTCTACTAGGTTTTATCTTTTCGATTTCCGAAACCACCAACAATTGGCAGTGGTTACTCATCCACATACACAACCTGGAGGAGGTATAAATCAATCACAACCCCATTTTTTAGGAGGAGGTATTCAATTGAGAGACAGGGAGAAATGGGGATACCTACAAAACCCATTACATCCCAGACCCACTTAGAGAAAAATGGAGAAATGCAGATATGCAACCTTTCAAAAATACAGCTAACATCAGACCAGGAGTCAATCTTACGGAAGGGGTTATCGTTTACTCCTACCCCGAACTTTAACCCGTTCACGTGGGTTAAAGATATTAACCTTTTCGCGAGAAAGCTTGCCTTGCACAAAGTACACAAAAACAATTCAGTCGATTCGAGTGAAGATAGAAGGAGAGATGAACAAGTGATAACTAACCTTGCGGATCTTCTGGAAGAGAACGAGACGGGAGTCAGGTCGGGGGTGCTCCCACCTTTCTCTACTCTAAAGCCTAAATGTAAAACAACACCAACATTCAATCAATTTAATAATATAGACACTTTTGTTAAAATAGTATGTTCGGAAATCGAAAAGATAAAACCTAGTAGACACAACAGTAATCTCACTAAGAAAGAAAACCAAGCCCTTCAAGAACTAGAAAAAAATGACCAAATAGTCATTAAGCCCTCCGATAAGGGGGGCAACATAGTAATAATGATGAGAGATGATTACAAAAATATGGTGTTAAGACTCTTAAAAGATCAAAGTACCTATAAGAGGTTAGACTCTAACCCCACAAACAGATATATTATAGAGTTAAAAAACATCCTAGTGGATGGTAAACTAAAAGGCATGATTACAGAAGATGAATACAAAGCAATGATGAATGAAAAACCTACTCTGGCAACGTTTTATGCGTTGCCAAAAATTCATAAACAAAAGGATCCGATACCAGGACGCCCGATAGTATCGGGAAATGACAACTTAACAGAAGGGATAAGCCTTTATGTAGATCAGATATTATCACCTTTTGTGGCTTCCTTGCCCTCATATATAAAGGATACTAGAGACGCTGTCGCCAGGCTTGAAGAGATCACATTCCCATCTGGCACACAGATTGCGAGCCTCGACGTAGAGGCCTTGTACACAAATATTGAACATAATTTGGGAATAAAAGCAGTTGAACACTTCCTCACCACTAGAGGCACACAGTTCACTGATCACAATAAATTTGTTATCACTCTTCTTCACTTTTTACTTACACATAACTATTTCACATTTGATAGTCATTTTTATTTACAACACAAAGGCACGGCAATGGGCACGGCATGTGCACCTAATTTTGCAAATTTATTTTTAGGGTGGTGGGAGGACACGATAGTTTTTTCAGATGAACACGATGAGTTCACTAAGCACATTTTATTTTGGGGGCGTTATATAGATGATGTTCTTTTATTTTGGGATGGCACCACCACTCTTTTTCACAAGTTTGTACAAAACCTCAATAACAACCAGATTGGTATGCACTTTACATCAGAAATTCACTCTCACTCACTATGTTTTTTGGACCTAGAGATCTCTTTCGAACCTGGCGGTAGCGTCGAGACAAAAGTATACAGAAAAACCACATCTACCAACAGTTTCCTTAACTGGAAAAGTTTCCATCCGAGACCTCTGAAAAGCGGTATACCTATAGGCCAATACCTTAGGGCAAAACGCAATAGTTCAAATGAAGTTGCTTTCCTGGAGGAGAGCAAACTTCTATACCATCGATTTATAGCTAGGGGCTACCCTAAAAAGATTCTGCATCGTGCTTTTGCGAGGGCTAGAGACACCCCAAGAGCGGACCTATTGAGACCAAAAAAGATTGGAGAACAATCACGAATAGTGAGATGTATAGGAACCTTTGATCAAAGCAACAAGCAGGTTCTAGAGATTTTCAAAAAATATTGGCCGATCCTCTTAGAGGACAATGACCTTAAGGAGGTACTTACCGTGGGTCCTAGTGTGACCTATCGCAGAGGCAGAAATGTAAAAGAGTGCCTGGTACACAGTCACTATAAAGAAGAAAAAAACGGAAACAATGTGGTTAAAATCAAAAGTAAAAGGATCTTATCCATGTGGAGGATGCAACTTCTGTAAATTTATGCCCAAAAAAAAGGAATTTGTTAATGTAACAGACGGACGGAAATATGAAATAAGAGACTTTATTAATTGTCAGACGACTGGAGTAGTTTATATAGTGGAATGCGGATGCCCTAAGATGTACGTAGGGAAGACTACACAACAGCTGAGAAGGAGAATTTCTAAACACCTTAGCACAATTAGAACGGGTGCCGATACTCCTCTAGCTAGACATACCCGCGAGATACATAAAGGTGATTTGTCAAATTTAAAGTTTTGGGGTTTTCTTAAACCCAGTTTAGGCCCGAGAGGTGGTAACTTAGACAAAAAATTGTTGAGAGAGGAGGCTACATGGATATATAGACTCAAAACCCTTAGCCCATATGGACTTAACGAAGGGTTTACTTTTTCCGCCTTCCTCTAAAAATTAGCCTGTCCATCATTCTGTCAACATATATTTTTAACAATGAGTTCAAAAATCAAAATTTAACACTAAACTACACAAGAGCAGATGTCGTGTCATGAGTAGCAAAGAAAAGAAGGAAAAGAACGATTAGAAAGCGGGTTGTGCCCATATTAATTTAACGTGGGTTCTGTTGGAATTAAACAAGTAAGCGCCCTATAAACTTAAACATCACAATAACCAAGTAATACCAGTATCAATTACAACAGCTATTAGAGATCCTTAGAGCTTGGTTATGTGTATGGGTGCATATTTATGTATATATGTATATGAGTATATATGTGTACATGGTTGTGTGTGTATATGCATGGTTTAGTCGATCCAATACTCACCTGTGAAGAGGATAGTTTGGAGTGTGGAGGCCTCCTTGGGGGTTGGTTGATGAATGGGTTGGGTCTGGTTTAAAGGGAACATAAAGACAAAAATATTGTTACTCGATTTCCCTACCCTAGCCCAACCCCCCCCCCCCCTCCAGAAAAGATACTCACCTGGGCTGGATGGGGGTGTTCGTTGGGGGTGGTGTGCCTTGCTGCCGTGGAGGAGGAGGTTGATGGAGGAAGCCTAATTGGTTAAAGAATAGTGAATAAGGTAAAAAATTCATTTTCCCGTGTGGTAACTAGTTTATCAATAAAATATTTAGTCATCAAAATATTCAGTCCTCAAAATATCCGCAACCCCCCCCCCCTCTTTCCTCACTCCTTTCAACATTGAAAAGACATTACACAACTCTAGACCAGAATTATCCTAAAAAAAGAAAAAAAGTAAAAAAGATAAAAAGAAAAAATGCAATTCTATTTAAATATTAAAGCATATGGTCCTAATGTAGAGACGGATTAATGGAGTAATATACCTTTAAAAGATTCTAACAGTGTGCGCACATCGGTTTGCGCATACAGCGTTCAATACATCCAACAGCTCATACATCTATCAGCTCGCGCACACGAGAGTGCGCACACGTGATGACTAGCTCAGGGACGAGGAAAACAGATTAAGAGTTCGCGCAGCCGAGACTACGCTACTCACGTCATGCACTGACGTAGGAAGTAAACAAATGAATTGATTGGTTAACGGACCTGAGAAGGATGTCACAAAATAGGGCTGCTCCTCTTAATGGAGGTAGAGCCCATCAATCAAAAGGGCTGACCCAATGAGCTGCCTGCAATTTGACAATTGCAGCTCATTGGTTGTACAACACATCCTGCTTTCTATCAGTGATGTCACAAACGGAGGTTATAAACATGACAGACATCGCATCCACGCTCAGTTGCCCGCTACCTCTTGATAACGCTACATCATAGCGAAACATGTTGAGGGGGGCAGAGTGGATATTTTAAACATGGCAGCGCTCCTGCTCCTAAGCATTAACCCTGTATGACCTGCAGGCATACAGGATAGCTGCACTCACAAGCAAGGAGGAAATTAGCAGAGAAGTCTGCTCTGGAAATTCAATAATCAAAAGGATAATTTGGAGCAAACAGCGCTGTTTGATTTTAATATAACAAGTGTAGAAACCAATAAAGCTTATGGGAATTTTTAATCACAATAAGTAGTATATGGGAAATTAGGGTTCTTTTGGATTCCCAAAGGGGAATCTATTTGAAATAAGCTCACAATTATATAACCTACTGAGGACAAAGGGGTAATGCACCTATACCTATGGTGCCAATGTTAAATAAACAAAAAGACAAAAATAACCAGACCTCAAGGATGGTATAGTGGATGAAATAATTTAAACTAAAATTAAAGGACCAAGAATCGTGCTTCAATTATAATAAAGTATATAATTTTATTAAAAATAGTGATTTAATAAGCTGATAAAAATTCCACCTCACAAGGGGCCCCTTGCGAGAGGGAGATAAATTTACCTAAAATATAAATGGACTGACACTGGTATAGGAGACTATTTTCTATCACAGAATGCACTAAATATATACTGAAACAGTTAAAGACAATATGTACTGAAACAGTTAAAGACACTTAGTTGCTGGATGGTATCCTTAGAATCAGTCTTTTTCACTGTAAAGGGGGTTGGATGAAAAATATATGCAATATGCAACAATGTAACATGTTCCTCTTAGTAGATTAGAGTGTAACAATGTTCAGTGTGTTACAATTGGTGTTCGCTGTTGCTAGTTTCTCAGTGTCTTCATATAAGGGCAGATAGCTGGCAGTTTTGCAGTACATTACCGGTCCTTAGAGCGTGGATCTGCCGTGGAGCTGAATGGATGATGCACTGAGGTGGTCACTGCAGGTGCTGGCAGGCATCGGGGATGGATAATCGTAGAGGTGTCACTGACTGATGGAATGTCCCGCCGTAGAGGTCAGGTCTGCAACAGACCGGGGATGGATGTCTCTACCTCGTGAGAGTGGCGTGTGACATCAGTGTCGGCACCTGCAGGATGTGCTTGGATTGCCCCGGGTCGTTGCAAGTCCACTCTGGACTGGAAGTCCGCTATGGACTGGGGCGGCAGGATCGGCAGGATCAGCTCCGAACCGGACCAGTAGGATCACAATAGAGAATCCAGGTAGATTTACAGCATAGAAAATAAAATTTGTAATGCCAAGTGCAGTCATAGTGATAGTCCACAACTGACTAGACGCGTTTCAGGGTGTATAAGTAAACCCTTTATTCGGTAGTCAACTACTGAAGAAAGGGTTTACTTATATACCCTGAAACGCGTCTAGTCAGTTGTGGACTATCACTAAGACTGCACTTGGCATTACAAATTTTAATTTCTATGCTGTAAATCTACCTGGATTCTCTATTGTGATCCCACTGGTCCGGTTCGGAGAAGGGGGGGGGGGGGTGATTCTTACTTTTTATTAGGGAAGGGGTTAAATGATCTTTTTGCAGCGTTATAGCGCCCTCTAGTGGCTATAATACTGCAAACACTGATCTTCTACACAGATCACTGCCATGCATTAACATGGCAATGATCAGTGTTATCGGCGGTCGATTGCTCAAGCCTGGATTTTAGGCTAGGACCTATCAATCACCGATCGGACGCGCCGGAGGCAGGTAATGGACCCTCCACTAGCATTCTAGCTGATTGGGACATTGCGATTTCACCGCGATGGGCCCGATCAGCCCGACTGAGCTGCCGGGAGTGTATTTTTGTTACTTTAGACAAGGCGATCAACTTTGAACAACAATCTGTGCTGCACGCTATTAGCCCAGGGTCCCGGCTTTGGTTAGCTGCCGGGACCTACCCGCTATGACACGGGGTCATGGCATGACCTCGGGTTATAGACCGGGACTGGGCACAGGGTGTACAGGTACACCCTGTGTCCTTAACAGGTTAATCAAAGTATATTATAAAGATTTTTTATTTATCATAAGGAGTTTGTGTGATGGATTTTCAGTTCAGCTTATACAAAATTATGCACTGTGGACATTTTCTTTGAGAAGACTAACCCCATAGAAGTACACTTTTCAATGCAATTTTGTGTGGTCTTCTCAAACAGGTTTCACTGCATTTTGCATATTGCATAAATTTGGCATATAAATAAAAATATACCAAAAAAGCAAACATAAATGACAGGCACCAACGAAGCTGTGACCAACATGTCCTCTCCATACATCTCTCTGGGAGAGCTGGAGATAGATACAGCGTTTGGGTATCTCCGGCTCTCCCATAGAGATGCATGGAGGGGGCGAGTTGCCCACAGCTTTGTGTGGTGGTAGACATGCCTCCATATATGAGGAGATGTTTTATTATACTGCATTACTCCTTTAAAGGGGTACTCCGGTAGAATTTTTTTTTTTTTCAAATGAACTGGTTCCAGAAAGTCAAACATATTTTTAAATTGGTTCTATTAAAAGCTCTTAATTCTTCTAGTACTTATCACCTTCTGTATACTCCACAGGAAGTTGTATAGTTATTTTCTGTTTTACCACAGTGCTCTCTGCTGACACCTCTGTCCGTGTCAGGAACTGTCCGGAGCTGGAGAGATTTGCTATGGGGATTTGCCCCTACTCTGGACAGTTCCTGACACAATCAGAGGTGTCAGCAGAGAGCACTGTGGTCAGACAGAAAAGAACAACTTAACTTCCTGTGGAGCATATAGCAGCTGATACGTACTGGAAGGATTAAGATTTTTTTTCTAGAAATAATTTACAAATCTGTTTAACTTTCTGAAGCCAGTTGATTAAAAAAAAATTTTCCACTGGAGTACCCCTTTAAGCTTCTAATCAAATTTCTATCTCACTCATCCAGTATCATACACTGTAGCAAATCAAATATATTTATATTGACATATATTTATATTCTGTGTATTGACAGCTTGGAGCCACAGAATTTGACCCCACCTTGTGTAAATGCAGTCTTTCCTGGGAACAAGGATGTCAGCTATGTGTCTTCTGTAAACTTACAGAAGTTATGGTTGTTCATGAAATGTGCTCAGGTGTTGTGGCTGCCTAGGCTTAAATTAACAATATCACTACATGTATGTTGAAAGTGTACCTTTACTTAAAGGGGTACACAGGTGGAAAACTTTTTTTTTAATCAACTGGTGCCAGAAAGTTAAACAGATTTGTAAATTACTTCTATTAAAAAATCTTAATCCTTCTGGTACTTATTAGCTGCTGTATACTACAGAGGAAATTCTTTTCTTTTTGGAACACAGTGCTCTCTGCTGACATCTCTGTCCATTTTAGGAACTGTCCAGAGCAGCATATGTTTGCTATGGGGATTTTCTCCTACTCTGGGCAGTTCTTAAAATGGACAGAGATGTCAGCAGAGAGCTCTGTGTTCCAAAGAGAAAATAATTTTCTCTGTAGTATTTAGCAGCTAATAAGTACTGGAAGGATTAAGATTTTTTTAATGGAAGTAATTTACACATCGGTTTAACTTTCTGGCACCAGTTGATTTAAAAAATAAAAAAAATAAAAAGTTTCCACCGGAGTACCCCTTTAAAACAGCTTTTGATTGGCTGGAGGAGTGTTTAAACCCAGATCAATTGCTAGAACAAGCCGGGAAAAGTGTGTTGCTATGTTCTTTGTATGACCGAGATGTTCCTATATAATTACATTATGAGACCTTCGTGGTCATGTTACGCAAATCTAAAAGAAAATGCGCTAAGAGTGCACTTCTCTCATTCTACTTATCAATCAGGGTCTGAATACCCAGACCCCGACCGATCGAAACTTTTCATATGTCATTATGACGTATCAAAAGTTTTTTGTAATGATGTACTCATTTAATGGCACCAAATAAGAAACGGCATAATTTGTTTGGCAGCAAGATACTGATAAAGACAGTGGGATTCCAGTATGAACAGGAATTCTTCAGGATGTAATTTTTCAGTCCGAAAGATTGGCCCTCATGGGATCAATTTTTTTTTATGAAATTTTTGTTGAGTTTTTCCTCATATTTGTGAATGTTCTTTTTCCATGTTGGTAAATTTTGGTGCATTGGAAATGTGCCCAAAATCAAACAAATTAGTTTTCACTTATTTGATGTCTCTTTTAATATGTGAAAATAATGCAAGGGAAAAAGATGCTAAAAATGACTGATTGTGAAAAAGTGGAAAGCTAGGCCTACATTTCGAATAGGTTGCTGAAAGCAACAACTTTCTTGGGGGAAAAATGGAAACTTTTGGCGCGCAACGTTAATAGAGGGAAATTTGTTTCCTTATACTTTTTTTTACCTAAACTTTTAAACAGAGCTCCAATAGTAAATAAGGGCAAATATCTCAGTATGGCACTCAACTTAATAATAGATGAATATGCCTGGTCTTTAATTCATTTATTCTGTCTAGGACTTCTAAACATTGTTAAGCACTGTACTCTGTTGTCTTCAGAATTTCCATGTTCACATGTCTCTGTGTGGACATTCCAGAGACTTTGGGCGTCGGCATAATATGCCGGCGCTATGACCACACGGGAATGCACCATCTCATAGACGGCTATGCATTTCATACGAAGCCAGCAGAAAGAATGAACAGGTTTATTCTTTTCTCCAGACATGAAAGACGGAAATTCTGCCTTGTGCACAGCGCAGCAGAATCCTGTTGAATTCAATGGGACTCTGCTGCAGTGGAATTTCCATGTTGACATTCCAAGAGGAATTCCGCATGGAAATTCCCATGTGAGAACATAGCCTAAAAGGATAAAAGAAGCTGGGACAAACCATATGTGTTACTGCTCCATTTACTCTATATGTGGGACCTTACTTCCCTTGATATGTGGGGGTACCAGCAGTCAGAACTCCCCAACAATAAACTACTTATCACATATCCTGATGATAATCTTATCCTAGGTGATAACTTTTAATCTTGGGATAACCCCATAAACATTACATTACATCGTTCATATCTGTATAATTTAAAAATTTTTTTTTTTTTTTACCTTTTAACTCCATGATATAAACTTGTTGATAAAAATCCCAAAAAATGTTTTGTCAAGGATTCCAGGAATCTCCAACTAGAAGCATGTAGGTTTGGACACTTTACAGAGAGTCATGGAGGGAGAGTTATCAAAACCTGCGCAGAAGAAAAGTTGACCAGTTGCCCATAGGAATACAATTTTTTAAAGGCCACTGCATAATAAAAAAAGCAATTTATACAGATTTTGATAAATCTCCTCCATTATGTCTACAATTTGGGGATTAGTTTATGGACCCCCACCATTGAGAAAACTGCCTGATATCATGTGCCTGGGTCAGAAGTAAGGTTGTAGGAGCGGAGGGGTCTGTCAGGTCATGTGTCCTGGGTGCGGAGATCCAGAGGTGCCAACAATCTGCTCTGCCCTTTGTTAATGTATGCAGGTTCTGTAGTAGGGCAGCAAATGCAATCACTGCCATGGGTGAAGGAAAGTCTAGGTACATCTGAAAAAGAGTGTCTTAAAACTCTATCTACATGGTGTTGCTCAGTTATTCCTCCTGTAAATGTATGAATAAACTGACAAATGGAAGTGCTGACAGTGAGGAAAATAAAAAGTAATGGCTCTTTGAAGGTAAGGATTAAAAAATAATAATAATTGTTGCCCAAACTGGCTATGTTGGCGGGGGGTTATACCTGTTGATGGTATTCGGCTGTATAACAACTGTGAAAGTACTCTTGTGCCTATATCCATTTAGGAAGTAATTGTTTTCTGTAAGCTAGTTAAGGTGTTTCCAGCATAGTGTCCTATGACTGCACATGTGATTAGTCAGACAGGGAGGACAATGTCATGAAATGACAACTGTTGCTCCATTACTTCAGGTTGCTCAATAAATTGTATAAAATGCAGGGGTGGAAATATTTAATTACTTTGGGTGCAACCCAACAAATAAGATTTCACTCTGACACATTTTCATTTTACAGTGGCCATGGTCAGGGCCGAACTTAAAGTTCATGCTGCCCTATGCACTTTTAATGTTCATGCCCCCTTTTGATAAATCAAAATAGATAGGGTTTATGCTTTGCAGATATGATGCAATCAAAGTACGGGTGCATTGTTGGTGCAACAGACCGCCACAAATTGTTGGAATGAATGTAGAGAAGTGCTTAGCTAAATGTCTCTCTTATCACTACAGGTGATGGGCTTCATAGGCTTTTAATAGAATTTGTCTTCTGCAACGAATAGACAAACAATAGAGAGCTTAGCTTCTCTGGAAGAAGTCCCAGCTGCTTCACTACTCGGAATCCAGTGGATAAGCCCCACCTCCAAAAATGCTGGTACTGATTATAAATCTGCGAGACGCCAGGGAAGAAGATGTAAAAAGAAACTTCATAAATAAAATACTATATGTAGCTTTAATAATTGCCCCAACCCCCCCCCCCCCTCCCTCCCCACAAGGTGCCACCCTAGGCACTGGAGATATGGCCAGTGCAAAAAAACTGCATATTAGCACGCACATGCACGTATCCTGTAGAGGTTAAGAGATGGGGGATTCTTGACTAGGTATATTCTGCTATAGGTGTCTTATCACAGTTCTGCATACTGAATTTAAAGGGGTTATCCAAGATGAGAAAAGACGTAGCTGTTTTCTTCCAGAAACTGTGCCACTCTGGTCTGTAGTTTGAGGTGTTGCGGCTCTGTTCCTTTGAATGGAACAGAACCGAGTTGTAATACCGCACACAACCTGAGAACAGATGTGGCAGAATTTTTGGAAGAAAGGAAACTATGTTTTTATCATTCTGAATAACTCCTTTAACCCGTACAGGACGCAGGGCGTATGGGTACGCCCTTGCGCCCTGGTAGTTAAGGCTGCAGGGCATACATGTACACACTGGCCCCTTTACTGATGTTCTAAGCATGCTCATGAGCTGAGCGTGCTTCCTACTCAGTGGGTCCTGACTGCTATCAGCAGCCAGGATCCAAGGTTCATGCTGGACATTGCCGATCGGGCCGATGCCCGGCATTTACCATTTAGACGCAGCAATCAAAGTTGATTGTGGTGTGTGAAATGGTGAAAAACTATCCCAGCAGCTCAGCGGAGCTGATCAGGACCATTGCAGTAAATTTTTTTTGTAAACTAAATGACAGCTTAAAATCCTGTTCTTAAAGGGGTACTCTGGCCCTAATACATATTATCCTCAATCCAAAGGATAGGGGATAAGATGTCTGATCGCTGGGCACCCCTGCAATCTTTCATTCAGCACCCACCTTTGAGAGCTCTCCTTAGCACTGGAGGCTCCAAGTGTGCAGTGTGATGACCACAGGGCCGGAGTATCGTGACGTCACAACTCCGCCCCCGTGTGACGTCATGTTCTGCCACTTCATTGCTAGTCTATGGGAGGGGGCGTGATGGCTGGGGGCAGTAATGACTCTGACACCAAGTTACGGATAACGGTAGTTATACTGAGATTAGACAGTTGGAAAAATCTATACAGTGTAGCCGGGCCCACGGAGCTGACCAGTGACTTCAGAGACCTTAAGGGCTTGCGGCGATTTAGTGCAGGCCACGTTGACTAGACGGATGACTGGGACTTGACTGACTTGTGACTGACAAGACTGTGACTGTGGCTTACTTGCAGGTTTGTAGGGCTTGTGGCTGCAGACTGGACTTGAGACCTCCTATGACTCTGGTCCGACTTGACTGGACCTCAGCAAAGGCTAAGGCTGGGTTCACACCACGTTTTGTACTTACGGTTCCCGTATACGGGAGGGGGGCAATCGCGGCGCCCGCACTCAGCCGTATACGGGAACCGTATTTAATGCATGTCTATGAGCCGACCGGAGTGAACCGCAGCCTCCGGTTGGCTGCGTTTTCGGCCGTATGCGGTTTCCCGACCATAGGCAAAAACGCGGTGGACAACGTTTTTGCCTGTGGTCAAGAAACCGCATACAGCCGAAAACGCAGCCAACCGGAGGCTGCGGTTCACTCTGGTCGGCTCATAGACATGCATTAAATACGGTTCCCGTATACGGCTGAGTGCAGGCGCCGCGATTCCTCCCCTCCCCCCAGCCGTATAGTACAAAACGTGGTGTGAACCCAGCCTAAGAGAGAGTGCAGAGGCTCCATCCAGGGCTTATATGGAGGAGGCTCTGGTGGGGTCACCTGGTCACTGATACCTCCTGGGTAACAATCACATGACAAATCACATGGTAAACAGTCTTAATGGTATAACACTCTTACATAGGGATTATATACAATTGCAATAAACAGATGCAAGTGAACACTGCAGGAGGCTGCCGGACAGGGCAGCAAGGGCACGGGGTAACACCTTCCGCACTGGGCCACCACAAAATATTATTGTAAGATAAGTAAAGGTGTTTGTTAATGCACGCACACAATCTATACTTGAATGTAGTAATTTGTAGGGAGGTTTTATACCGCATTATAGGGGAGATGTGTTTTTTATGTTTGTGCACATATCTGTTTATAAACCGCAGCTTCTGTGTGTACTGTATAGTGTCAGTGTGTGTCTTGCTGTAATTCTGTATGGTCCACAGTGCATCTTCACAGATCAGCTGTCTTGGTGCTTTCCCATAGATCTTCTCTCAATGGCATGCCTCTAGCACTTCAGGTTACTGTGTGTTTAGCCCTATTATGCAAGCATATCCTACCGCCTCACATGGGATGGAAGGCACAGCCCAGTTACAGCTCAGTAATGTTAGTGGGAAGCTCAGGAGGTAGAAGGCATTCCAGCAGGCTCCAGCTGAAGAGGCAGCATTACGTAGCTCTCTTCATTAGGCGATGTCACTGTTGTCAGGGTAACTGGGAACAGCGGCGTATCATATTTTCTCCTCCTGTGCTGTGTGCTGAATATTTTAGTGTGTTGAAGCCGGCAGAAGGCTTAAGGAAAAGGTGTTTTTGCAGGAAGAAAATCGGTGCATTATGTCTGGCTGGACTCCAGGACGAAAAACAGGCTTGTGATCTGATACCGATAAAAGGACGTTAATGCTGGGTTATCGATGCAGGTGGATATTGCCATTTTTCATGCTCTCTGTTATGCTCGCTAGCCTATAGAGGAGCTGGCTGCTCCATTTACTCTTCTTGGGGACCTACAGCAGGATAGGTGAATACATGCTGATATTCCTAAAATCAAAGAAAAAAAAACCTGCAGTGGGCAATATGCCAGGATCTACTACTGCCACTTGGCAGGATAGGGTGAAGAAAACTGGTACAAGGCCTGCAGCTCCTGTACTGTTCACTATTAATGAAGAAGATGAGCAGCAGAAGAAAGGCAAGAGCAAGAAGGGAAAGGGTAAGAACTGTGTTTATTATTGAGTTTGTTCAATGCAGAGTCATTGAACATGCCCTTCTGTCCTTCTATGCAGATGTAGGCAGGACAGGCTTACCACCATTTCCATGTATCCAGCTGATAAGCCTGGTTGCTAGGCTCTGCGATTTGCATTCCTCTAGAATTGAGTGTTAAGACTTTATTACCTTGTGAATCTTTGACCTTTTTTTCTTATAAAGGTCTGCTTCTCACATATACAGTAGAGCAATGTTTCCCAACCAGGGGGCCTCCAGCTGTCAAAAACTACAACTCCCATCATGCCCGGACAGCCGAAGGCTGCCCGGGCATGCTGGGAGTTGTAGTTTTGCAACAGCAAGAGGCACCCTGGTTGGGAAACACTGCAGGAGAGTAAGAAATCGAGGTATGTTGTGTGATGTGACAGAAGAAAAATTATGCCTGCTTCTGTAACAAATGTGCACAGTGTCCATCAATTTTCTTCATCTCCTGTGCTACAGTGACATTTCAGTGTAGCTACACGTTTGATTTATCTGCAAGGCCTGTTCAGGACCCAGTATGCAGAGTACTGTAGGTCTTTAGAAGAAACAGGGACCTCCCTTATGCAGAGATGTGAGCTGGTGTGCAGCGATAGGGTAGTGTGCCCCAGCAAACTGTCCTGGCAGTATTATACTTGCCACATAGTGCTGGTATAGTGGCGGTTTAAAATGTCTTGTGTCATGCAAGTCTAATGTTTCCATTTCACCTCCTCCACAACAGCTGAGGAGTGTCAAGGGTGTTACTGTCATCTTTACATAAAGATAATCCATTATTAACTTATCCCATAGTCATTAGTACTGCCAACTAATATGCTGCACAGGGAGGACTCTATAAATAGATTTTTAAAGGGCATACATTTGAAAGCCAGTTTCACAGGATACCTAGTAGTAGATTGGTTAAATAATATTGATGTCAGGCATTACAGAATAAATATGACACATCATATGGTATGATAAATGCCTAAATGGTCTTTATCAGGGGTCAAGTCCAGGCAAAAAAGTGTGGGAACTCTTCCACTCAAGGGATGGTCCTGCAGAGCCCCTGCTAATGGGAATGGTGTTCCTGCTGTTGAAAAAGTGCAGGAACTAAGGGGGAGAAAATTTCTTCCTTTTTAATTGTCTATTTTACTACTGCCTGCCGCCCTTGGCAACCAATCAGATTGCTTCTTTCATTTTTCACAGGTCTCTTTAAAAATGAAAGAAGCAATCTGATTGGTTGCTATGGACAACTGCACCACTCTTCCCCTACACATGTTTTGATAAATCTTCCCCTAAGTTCTCACATGTTCCTGCAGGACATGAGCCCTGGTCTGTCACAATCACACCCTATCGTTCCAGCCAAGATGGTGGAGAGAGTGTGATGGTGCAAGGGTTAAAGCCACCAGACCTCTGGGTATCCACTACTAGTCCCAGCAAGTCACCAAATTAACACTTGGATAAACATGTTTCACCAGAGCTTCCTTCAGAAAAGTGAGCTCCTATATTGGAGATCAAAGACCAGAGCTGATTAAATTAAACATTTAAATCTGAAAAAAGGTATCACAGTGCTATGTATAAAATAAACAAATGACATACAGGTACAAAAATATAGAAAAGAGTTCAGCAAGACAAGTTCAGAAAACAAAAAGAAAAGTCCTTACAGCATAATGGTATAGCAGTCCTTGTGAGTCTAGCTGTATCTTAGGATATCTTGTCAGCCTTTGCCACAGGCTTCAACAAAGGCTTGTCCAGCATCTCAGTTTTATAGTGGCTTTTTTTTGGAGGGAAAAGGGAACTCATCTGACCCCACAATTTGGGGTGGGGGAGGGGGGGTTGCGGGGAACTGACATCCCTCCTTCCTGGTCCCTTATCTTAATTTTTTTTAATGATGGGACTAGAGGGCCTGACCAAATAAAACTGGAATACACAAAAACAAATACACAGTCTGAATGAACCCTCACCCATGCCTTAGATTATACATTATACACAAATACAATTATAATACTCATGTATGATTCCATAATCATGCCTTGGGCCTGACACTTCCCCCTTAATATGGAGACAGAAAGATCCTGCCTCTCTAGGCTGATAGCTCTGTCTCCATTAACTGTCTATTTCTCCCTGCATTTTGATGCAAGATTCCTTTCTTGTGTTGGACAGTGAAATTTTATTGTTGGAGGATAAGACTCCAGCGAAGCAGTTTGCCACTGTTACCTTGTAAAATAGACAATTAAAAAGGAAGACATTTTCTCCAAAGCCTGGCGCTTCTCCCAATAAAAAGTTATCTTTATTCCGTCAGGAAAGACATAAAAAGTTGGTATAAAAAGCACTTTCAACGAGTTTCTAGCTTGGACTGAGCTCTTTATCAAGACATCTTGATAAAGAGCTCAGTCCGAGCTAGAAACCGTTGAAAGTGCTTTTTATACCAACTTTTTATGTCTTTCCTGACGGAATAAAGATAACTTTTTATTGGGAGAAGCGCCTGGCTTTGGAGAAAATGTCTTCCTTTTTAATTGTCTATTTTACTACTGCCTGCCGACCTCCTTGGATGATCGGGTTCTCCTGGGCTGCTGACCCACTATTGATGCGCTGTTGTAGATGTTATGCTCTGAGCATAACCAACTCTGGTGAGCACATATGTGTTGAATACTTTGCTTTTAATGTTTTTGATAATACACTAGGATTGCGCTCCTCTGTTCTTTTTGTCTCTTCAGTACACTACCACTGTTACCTGACACTCTGTCCAACCAATGTAGAGGGTTGTGATCAGTTATGACAGTAAAATCCCTGCCATACAGGTATGGCTATAATTTTTGCAAAGCCCAGAGCTAGACATTCCTTCTCTATGGCTGCATAGGCCCCTTCTCTAGGCAATAGCTTCCTACTAAGGTAGAGTATGGGGTGTTCTTCTCTATTGGTGTTTACCTGGCTAAGAACAGCCCTCAGCCCAAAATTGGAAGCATCTGTTTGTACTACAAACCTCCTACTGAAATCAGGGGCCTGGAGGACTGGAGAGTTGGACATTGCTGTCTTTAGGACAATGAAGGACTTATCACAATCCTCAGTCCAGGTAATTTGCTTGGACACCTTCTTTTTTGTCAAGTCTGGAAGAGGTTTTGCTATCTTACTATAGTCTGGGACAAATCTATGATAATACCCTGCGGTCCCCAAAAAGGACATGACCTATTTTTTGGTCTTAGGAATTGGCCAGGCCAAAATAGACTACACCTTACTGGGCACAGGGCATAGAGACCCTCCTCCTACCCTATGTCCCAGATACTGTACTTCTGTCATGCCAACTTGACACTTTTCTGATTTTATGATAAGCCCTGCCACAGCTACTTGCTTTACCACCTTGCCCAGGTGAATCAGGTGCTCCTCCCAGGTCTTGCTGAATATGGCAATATCATCTAAGTATGCCACGGCGTATTCCCTGTGGCCCTCTAGCAGCTGATCAATCAGTCGTTGGAAAGTGGCTGGGGCATTTTTCATCCCAAAAGGCATGAGCCAGCACTCAAACAACCCAAAGGAAGTTATAAAGGCTTGACCACTCCTGGGCCAGTACCTTCGGCTTAAATCCATGATAGTCACGTATTGGGAACCTGCTAGCTGATTAAGTAGTTAATCTGTTCTGGGCATGGGGTAAGTATCAAAGGTAGTCACAGCATTTAACCTTCTGTAGTCCACACAGAACCTAGTGGATTTGTCTTTTTTGGGCACCAGAACTACTGGGGAGGCCCAAGGGCTTTTTTTTACTTCTTAATTAGCCCTAGCTTTAACATGTCCTCAAACTCCTTCTGTATATGGACCTTTACCTCTGGGGATACCCAGTAAGCTACTGGTCTTAGTGGTGGCTGGTCCCCCCGTATCAACATGGTGGGGGCTAGAGTAGTTCGCCCTGGCTTTCCAGTAAAGGTGGCCCTGAAGGTGCCTAGTACCTGATTTAGCTGCCTCTTTCTTTCCTCTGAGAGCTGTGGATTGATCTCCACATCCTGAAGGGATCCCTGGCTCCTAGCTTCCTCCACTAGGTCCAGTAAGGGATCACTACCCAGACCTTTTTCTGGTGCACTGCATACACTGAGTACCAACTCCTCAAGGTCATAGTATGCCTTTAGCATATTAATGTGGTACTGTCTCTGCCTCTGACCTTTCTCATCAAGGGCAATTACATATGTGGTGGGTTCTAGGCGCTGTAAAATGGGGAAGGGACCCTCCCAGGCAGCCTGCAACTTATTCTGCCTGATGGGGTTCAGAACCAATACCTTCTGTCCCACTTCATAGACCCGGTCCCTTGCAATGCGATCATACCAGTACTTCTGCCTGGACTGTGCTGCTGTGAGGTTGTCATGTACCAGCCCAGTCAATGCCTGGATCCTGTCCCTGAATCTCAGAACATACTCCACCAGAGAAGCATGTAGCCCCCCCCCCCCCTTCCCCCCTAACTAAATCTAGGGGTCCCTGCACTTTGCAACCATACAATAATTCAAAGGGCGAGAAACCTGTAGACACTTGGGGTACCTCCGTGTAAGCAAAAAACAGATGGGGTAAATACTTTTTCCAGTCTCTGCCCTCTGATTCTACAAAGGTCTCCAGCATTTGTTTCAAGGTCCCATTGAACCTCTCACAGAGACCATTTGTTTGGGGGTGGTATTGGCTTGCTACCAAGTGCTGTACATTCACCTTCTTACAGAGACTTTGCATGAGATTGGACATTGAACTGTGTTCCCTGATCATTGAGCATTTCTCTGGGGAACCCCACCATGCAGAAAATACTGATCAGTGCATCTGCCACTTTATCTGCCCAGAGGGAGGATGAGGCAACAGCCTCAGGGTACCTGGTCGCATAATCAATCACAGTAAGAATACATTGTTTCCCTTTGCTTCTGGGTATAGCTAGATGCCCCAAAATATCCACTGCCACTTGTTCAAAAGGTACAGATATGCCTGGTAGGGGCACTGGGGAAACACGAGTAACATATCCAGACTTACCCACCCTCTGGCAGACACTACAGGATCTACAGTAATTTGCAACAGCAGTACCTGGCCAGTAGAAATTGTGTGCCAACCTGGACTTTGTCTTGGCCACTCCCAAATGTCCTGCCAGGGGGGTCTCATGGGCTAACCTTAGCAGCTCTTTCCTGTACTGCCTAGGAACTACTAACTGCCTGTCTCTCTCCTGGGGCCCTAGCATGCCTTTGGAAAGGGGCTCCCAGTACAAGATATTGTTTTCCCAATATCAGCACCTGTGTCAGCACCTGGCTGTTCAGCACGTTGTCTCAGCCCTTCAAGGGAAGGGTCACTGCGCAGAGCTTCCCGGAAATGCTCATTGCCCTCCCCCTTTCTCGTGGCAACAGGGAGCACATTTCCCTCAGGTGAACTAGCATCTCCACCTTCCTCTGCTTTGGATTGCAAGTCACACAGCTTGCCCCTTTCCTCACCATCCTCCCTTCTTTTTACAGCTGCAGCCCTGGTACGCTGCTGACGTGTTACCACTGCCACCATTGGTATGCCTCCTTGGGGTTTACCTTAGTCCCCCTCAGTCCCAGACATAACAATGTTACAGGCATCATACACAGGCCCATCACTCCTTCCCTCCCCCTCAGCCATCTTAGGCTCAAAGGATTGGGACATATCACTCACTGCTGGTCCCTCATGCTTGCATGTCACCAGGGGCACACCAAACCCTCCCCCTAGCCCATCTCCACTAGGTTTTGGCATTGGTAATTCATTGTCATCACATTATACAATACACCCCATTTCGCTTTTGGAAAATATCACTGGTTCAGTCACAGGTAAACATTTATAGGCTCTCTCCTAGCCCATCTGGTGTGCAGGTAGTGTCCTCCAGAGCATAATGACAGAGCATCCGACCCAAATCGTTCTCCAGCAGAACATTAACAGGGATGTCCTCAGAGACTCCACCTCCTACAAACCTTTGCCTGTACCCCAATCCAGGTACACATGGGCCATGGGTATAGCAGGTTTCACATCTCCAATTACTTTTAAAGACCTGGTTCTTCCAGGGATGATGTCCTCTGTATCCACCACTTCAGGCATCACCAAGGTAAATGAGGCTCCGGAATCTCGTAAACCCACTGTCACCCACAGTTACACCCCAGACACCAGAAGAACGGCTGTGTGTCCTCCAGCTGCCGGTGGAGAATTCTCCTTGTTGGGGCAAGTGGCACTCAGGTACCCAATCTTATTGCATCTGTAAAGGCTGGTTCACATCATGTTTTCTCCCATACGGGAGCGCATACGGCAGGGGGGGGGGAGCTAAAACCTTGCGCTCCCGTATGCCTTCGTATGTGCTCCCGTATGTAATTCATTCATTTCAATGAGCCGGCCGGAGTGAAACGTTTGCGCCGTATGTTTTTTTTTTCCCGCACCTAAAACCCTGGTTTTAGGTTGTAGGCCATAGCAGTAGGTCCCAGGAGCGGAGCTCGGAACACTGAAGATGACGTGCAGCTGGTAACTTACCATGCGCGCGCCTCCTCCTCGATGCTCCACTCTGCTTTTCGCCTATGGGCGCACTCATGGGACGTCAGTGACGTCCCTGCGTGCGCTACCTCTCGGTGGCCCCTGCGTTTTTAAAGTTTACGTGAGGGCTTCCGCAGAGAGGTAACCGGGCCATCCTTGTGTCCTGAAAAGATTTTTCCGGACACAGGGATGTCCTGATTGTGCCAGGGGCCCCCTGCGGGCACGGGGCCCGGAGCAGGCGCTCCATGATGATCGGCCCTGCTGAGCTCTGTCTTTGGAATTTACACACAAGAATATGTATGGAATTTCTTTTAGTGCTAAGATTCCTTACAGATAAAATCCAGCAAGCACTAAAAATCTCTAAATAAATCCAGATGCTGCCACCAGTTGTCACGATCACACCCGACCGGTCCAGCCAAGACACTAGAGAAAGTGTGATGGTGCAAGGGTTAAAGCCACCAGACCTCTGGGTATCCACTGCTAGTCCCAGCAAGTCACCAAATGAACCCTTTGATAAACGTATTTCACCAGAGCTTCCTTCAGAAAAGTGAGCTGCTATATTTAGAGATCAAAGACCAGAGCTGATTAATTAAACATTTAAATCTGAAAAAAGGTATCACAGTGCTATGTATAAAATAAACAAATGACATACAGGTACAAAAATATATAAAAGAGTTTGGCAAGACAAGTTCAGAAAACAAAAAGAAAAGTCCTTACAGCATAATGGTATAGCAGTCCTTGTGAGTGGGAGTCCAGCTGTATCTTAGGATGTCTTGTCAGCCTTTGCCACAGGCTTCAACAAAGGTTTGTCCAGCATCTCCGTTTTAGGGTACGTTTACACGAGCGGATTTACAGTGTATTTTACACTACGGATCTACTGGTGAAGGCCCGCTCTATGCTGTCTTTACATGTGCCTGCTCATAGCGGCAATACGCCGCGACGAGCAGACACACTGCAGCGATGTGCGCGGTGTACTTGCACATCGCGGCCACTCTCCCTGCTCTGAGCTAGGCAGAGAGCTCCCGCGATGTGTGAGTACACTGCGACTCGCACATCACAGTGTGTCTGCTCGAATCAGCGTATTGCCGCTACGAGCAGGCACATGTAAAGACAGCATAGAGCGGGCCTTCACCAGCGGATCCGCAGCGAAATACACTGCGAAAATCCGCTCGTGTGAATGTACCCTTATAGTGGCTTTTAAGGAGGGAAAAGGGAACTCATCTGACCCCACAAGGGTCCCTTAACTTAGTTGGTTTTATGATGGGACCAGAGTGCCTGACTTCAAAGGAGGTATAACACAGATAGACAGACCTCCAAATAAAAAATTTTCACATTGGAGTCTATCCCCACTGGAGCTCCAAGAGAAAACCTGGAGTACCTGTTGGAAAAAATCTAGACCAAAAAGGGATTGAAAAAAAAGGTCCATGCAGCTGTTGCCCTTGGTTAGATTTGTACTCAGGACCTAGGCAACAAAGCTAACCAGGGAGGATGAGTGCCACCCACAGTGCTTAGATGATTGGGATCTGTGAGATATTGCTTTCTAGATTATTCTGTGGGGGTCATGTTAAAGGGGTACTCTGGTGAAAACCTTTTTTCTTTTAAATCAACTGGTGCCAGACAGTTAGATATTTGTAAATTACATCTATTAAAAAATCTTAATCCTTCCAGTACTTATTAGCTGCTGAATGCTACAGAGGAAATTCCTTTCTTTTTGGAACACTGATGACATCACGAGCACAGTGCGCTCTGCTGACATCTCTGTCCATTTTAGCAACCGTGCATAGCAGATGTATGCTAAGGGCAGCATGGTGGCTCAGTGGTTAGCACTGCTGCCTTGCAGTGCTGGGGCCTTGGGTTCAAATCCCACTAAGGACAACAATAAATAAAGAGTTATTATTATTATAATGATGTCAGCAAAGAGCAATGTGCTTGTGATGTCATCAGAGAGAATTCCAAAAAGAAAATAATTTCCTCTGTAGTATTCAGCAGCTAATAAGTACAGGAAGGATTAAGATTTTTTTTATAGAAGTAATTTACAAATCTGTTTAACTTTCTGGCACCAGTTGATTTAAAAGAAAAAAGGTTTTCACCGGAGTACCCCTTTAAGTGTTAGTTGTTATACTTTTAGATCACGGGGGTGTCTGACCGCTGCGATCCCCCTGCCCCTGCGATCTCCTGTATGGGGCTCCGGTTCTCCCCAGGAGCCGCATGTCACAACCTCTGCACGAAGTGGTGACCAACACGTCCCCTCCTTATAACTCTATAGGAGAGCTGTTCGGCTATCTTCAGGTCCCTGCAGTCGGACCCCCTGCAGTAGGAATAGGGATAAGTTTTTCCCCATGATACATCTCCCTTAATTTGTAGTCCGTGTGGTCAGTGTTCCCCCACACATCTTGTGTGTACAGCCTTAGGCTCCTTTTAGATCAGCAGATGACTGCTCATTACGAGAACAGATGTATTAGATTGGTGCTTATTTAAGGATGCTTTACACAGCTTGATTGTAGTGCGGGCAGGGCTGAACTAACAATTGCTTGATTGTTAGTGCAACCCTTCACTCGCATTATTGTCGGCTGTACATCCCTTGTTTACATAAGGAGATGTGTGCATGAAAAGCAATACATTTTTGAGGCCTCCCAATCCCAGCCATCAGTTAATAAACAAACGTTTGCAAAGTCTTTTAATAAACTAACTTTAAGCCAAACAAAGATCTGATGATCTCTCACCTTCCAAAATGTTATCGACCTGTAATTCCCGAATGTGAAGATCTTAAAGGGGTACTCTGGTGGAAAACTTTTTTTTTTTTCAACTGGTGCCAGAAAGTTAAACAGATTTGTAAATCCCTTCTATAAAAAAAATCTTAATCCTTCCAGTACTTATTGGCTGCTGAATACTACAGAGGAAATTCTTTTCTTTTTGGAACACAGTGCTCTCTGCTAAATCACGAGCACAGTGCTCTCTACTGACATCTCTGTTCATTTTAGGAACTGTCCAGAGTAGCATATGTTTGCTATGGGGATTTTCTCCTACTCTGGACAGTTCTTAAAATGGACAGAGATCTCAGCAGAGAGCACAGTGCTTATGATGTCAGCAGAGAGCTCTGTGTTGCAAAAAGAAAATAATTTCCTCTTTAGTATTCAGCAGCTATTAAGTACTGGAAGGATTAAGATTTTTAAATAGAAGTAATTTACAAATCTGTTTAACTTAAAAAAATATATATATAATTTCTACCGGAGTTCCCCTTTAAGCTTTCTTTCCCCAATGATACCTTCAGCACCTGCATGAAGTGGTGTTATGATTAGAGATGAGCGAAGTTATAGTGATTTGATTCATCACAAACTTTTCTGCTCGGCAGTTGCTGACTTTAGCCTGCATAAATTAGTTCAGCTTTCAGGTGTTCCGGTGGGCTGGAAAAGGTGGATACAGTCTAAGGAGACTCTCAAAGCTGAACTAATTTATGCAGGCTAAAGTCAGCAACTGCCAAGCCGAGAAGTTCGTGATGAATCGAATCACTGTTAGATCGCTCATCTCTAGTTATGATCTACGTAGTCATGTGCGATAAGAAATAATCACCAAGATTTTTAAGGGGTCAGTATGGTTTGACAACCATGTGTTCTTTGGCATGCCTTTACAGTATGGTTGCTGAGGGCATACAACTGAGTTTATGCAAGATATCTGGCTATATGTGAATGTCCTTTCATTTAAACATAGGGAATAAGTGGCCGCCTAAAACCACTGCCGCTACTTACTTCTAGGAAAGAAAAAAGATAAGACAGATTGTCCATTGTTAAAGGAGATATCTCATATCATTTTTTACTATAATACCCAGACTGCCTGCAAATAAAACCATAAACAGGGCTCTCCTGCCGTAGCGCTCGTGGTGTCCCAGTATCTCACTCTGCTGCTGCCTTCCTGACGGGCATTGTGACATGCTGACCATGGCCGTACCAGAAAGAAGTCAACAACGGAGGAGGGGAGCGATACCAGTACCCTGGTAGAGCTGCGGCAGGTGAGTCCTGTTGTTTTATTGCAGGCAGCCCGGGCATTACAGTAAAAATTGCAATCAGCTAATGAGTGCTTTCATTCATCTGTTAATCATCGGCCTTTTACCAAGGGTCAATTATCGAACAAGTGTTCCTAGGAACAATCGGTCACACAATAATAAAATAAATTTATACACACTTTGATTTCAGCATGTTTTTGTATTAGTTTTAAGATGCTTTATAATGCATAAGAAAACATTGCACATTTGTTTCTGTATGTTTATTGATGCTTCATTAGTTATTGGGTAGTATCAGTAGTGAGCCATACTCTAAAGTGGCAGGACATTCTTATCTCCATTGTTGATTATACTATCATGGCTGGCAATTTGTATCTTGTTTGGTATCTGTTCAAAAGACAGTGGTTTATCTCAAATTCTACTCCAGAGATTTCAGATTGTAAAACTGGCCAAAGACATTCAGCAGCTTTCAGCCAGACATCAGTTTGGTTGACAGCCATTATCGCAGTTTATCATTAACAAACATGTTTGGGGAAGCTGAGTGTGTATATTTTTGATACATTAGTAACATTCGTTATTAATAGCTGGCTATGTCAGGTTAAAACAGATAATGTAAATATCCCATAGACTATAATGGGATTTTGTAACGGCTGTTTAAGGTCCGTTATAAAGGGTTTTGTTAACGGAACATTAAAACGGATCTTTAAAACTGATAATTCTATAGTGTGAAAGGGGCCTTATATATGTACTTGACCTAGCCCCAGCGATGCCTTAATCTTCCTCGGTGCCTGCCGGACCTGGCTGTCAATCATATTGGCAGCATTAACCCCATAGATGCTTGTAGACATGAGTGGAGGGGACGTGACATCACGACCACTGCCGCCCAATAGAGGACAGGATGTCTAGGGGTGGAGAACCCCTTAAATTTTTTTTTTCTTAGAATTGTATTCTTTTGTAATAATCTTTAATGAAGAATTTTAACACTAATTAGCAATTATATCCAATTATTTACAGGTGATGTCAACTCTGATTGTAGGAATTTTCTTTTCTCATCTTCTTCATGCAGTCCATACTGCCATGGAAACAGCCATGACATGTCTTTGCAGAGTTTACTACTTGAGTTTCCTCAAATTATTTATGTACTCAGAAATAATAGTGACATAATGTCACCCCCAAAATATTGCTATACAGATTGTGTCCCAAAAATAGCAATGTCAGACACAACATGCCCCAGAGTTACTCTCGACAGACAGTGCCCTCCACCCTCCCGACAGTACTTACTGCCACAAATAGCACCCCAAAAATAATGTACAGAGTGTCTGTGACAGTAAATATTGTCCCACCAGTGCCCCCAACAATAACTCTTTTACCTAGTAGTTACCAAATATAATTGTGCACAGCGAATATTGCTATCACTAGTAACAGTGGCCACATGATGCCCACAAAGTAACACTCCTATCATTAACACAGTCCATATAGCGCTTCCATAGTGATGGCAACATAAGCAGTGCCTCCTCACACTCTAAGGTGTCACTCCACCCCCCCCCCACCACCACCACCACCACCACCCCACCACCCCAGCTATAAGGTTCCTACACTCCTGCTGATCATCCAGCTAACAACCAATCCCACCCCCATACTGACACTCTTACGCCTCTTGATACTCTCCATACCTTGTATCATGCTCATTCATATCAATGCATGATAATGGACAAATGGGCACACTTGCCCTGAGTTATCAAAATGTGTTAGAGAACAAATGGCAAGAGGGCTGGTGCAAGGATTTTTGCCACCCTAGACAAAAGCTAATTTTGCCACCCCCTCGACTCTACCCATTGGTCCTGAATTTTGACACGTCCCACTTTACTACTGGGGTGACACACAGTAAGAAGTCTCCTCCTCGTGTAATTAGCCTACTACTGGGGTGACACACTGTAACAAACCTTCTCCTCATGCTGCCGGCTGAGCGAGTGGTTCAGATGCTGGTTGTCTAACTATCTTGCGGCAGGCAGAGCAGCGCCCCCCCCCCCCCCCCCTCCATCAAGAGGGCGCTGCCTACTTTTTTTTTATAGGCACAGCCAGCCCTGCAGCAACAAGCTCTAGAAAACTGACCTGTGATTGGTTGATGTGGGCAAAATCTAGACTAACTATTCTAGAACAGGTTTTCCACAGCAGAGGAGGATTGGACTTGGACTATCCTGCAGACCTTGGCTAGGAGACTGCATGTGCAAAGCAACCATTCAGCTGTACAATGCAGTGCAAAGCAATGTTAGAAAGTTGACCCTCTACATGCTGTAAACTTCAGTGTATTCATAAAATAGCATAAAAATACAGAAAAAAAGTGCAATGCAGAATAACTCTGTTGCATACTATTTAGCATTTAATTGGCACCTTATTCTATTCATACAGCAAAAATGTATTGCCACCCGACATTTGTACTGGGTAGCAGCAGGATATGCTGGGCCACCACATGAACCCTTTCTAATCTACAAGTTATTTCTAGATCACATTACTAAAGCTGTTGATCAATTGTGGCTTTTATCATCAAGTCTAACTCCTTGTTGCCCCTAAATTTTAAACATTATACCAGAGCAGAGTCACAGGTAAGACATAGGACATAATGAAGTGTAGGTCATATGTCTGAAAATCGGATGTAGATTAGGCCATACAGTCACGCATTAGGGTTTATAGCTCGCTGATATTTAGGATCCACTTTAAACTCGCATAGAAATCTTATAGCTCATACGAAGCCTAGTAGAGGAAAGAGATTCATGCAAACTAAGAGCCAACCTATTTTGATGATGCAATCGATTGAATATTTTTCATTGTCTGTTCTAGTTATGTTTCTAGAAAAAGAATTTTGCATTCCATGTGACACCCAGGTAACACACCTATCTGTATGCAAGTTGCATATTTGTAATATTTACAAAACATATCATGCATAGAACAGAGAACCATGAAGGTTTGGCAGCTGCTAAACATGTTACATGTAACAAATATAATACATTGGCTTTAAAAGTATTTTTGTAACAGTAGCATGTACTAGTACTACAGTATCACTAGAGCAGAAGAAGAAAATATAAATAGCAATTGTACACCAATTACAATGTCTGGTGAAAAAAATGTAAATGCTGCAGATGCATAGAGCATTTCTTACTTGTCTGCCCCAGTTCTGAAATAAAAAATTACTTTTATAATTCCCATAATGCATTGCTTTCCCTCAGTTCTTAATTACATCCTCCCCACTTTACGCAAAGCACTCCTTCCAGTTCCCTGCCAGAGCTGTTGCAGAGAATTTCAGTACACAGGGGACTATTGCTCTGCAGTCAGTAAATATGCAGCACCTGCTGTATTCAGCCCCTATCTGCTTCTCTGCCTCTGAGTTTAAGCACAAGGCAGCATGCTGTAAACACACCTCATTCTTCCCTATATGCCCCAATAAAGATATATGTATATGATAGGGATGTAAATGGCAGGGGCTGTTCAGGGATGGTGAGATCACTCGGGCCAGGGTTTGAGGTCCGAGACAAGAGCCTCTTGAGACAGCAGAGGATGATACTTTGTCTCAGGAGGGAGAGAGGAGCCAGGGAGCAGCTGAGACAACCCCAAACTGACAAGGAAAGAACTACACAACTTCCTCTTGGGTTCTTGCTAAAGCCAGTACAATTTGATAACACTATATTAGTAAGTGATATATTTTGGATTGATAGTTTTATTTTAAATACAAAACTGCTGACTTATGAAAGCATGGTCTCCACAAGACCTCTGTGGTGTCTGGTGCCAACAGATAGGCAGAAGATCTTTTATGTTGTGTCACATGCAAGTAAGGGACCTCCATTGATCAGACTTGTTTTACCTGCAGATCCCACAGATGCTTTATCAGAAAAATATTTGGGGACTTTGGAGGCCAAGTCAAAACCTTGCAGTTTTCATGTACCTATATATAGTCTGCAACAATGTTTTAGGTAAATGGTATGTAAAGTAACATCCACATAATGCCAGGATACAGGTTTTCTTAGCAGAACATTGTCCGATGTAACACACCGCCTCCGCTGGCTGGCTTTCTAACCACATTATGATGCACTCTCTTTTTAGGTTAACCTAGGTAAGTCACAAATACCTGGCTGTCCATGTGATGCAAAGAAAATGGAATTCATTGTATGAAGCCATTTTCTTTCATTTCTCCATGGTCCAATTCTTATGTCAGACCTCTGACTGACTATGCAGTAAGCATTCATGTCATTGGTTCAGGGGATGCCCTGCCTTTGACCACTTTTTGTAGGTACTAACCATTTGCATCTGACATCCATTCCAATAGTTGACTGGAGACTGTTTGCCTACTATATCCTAACCATTGACAGATGGCATTGTAGTAAGATAATGTTTTGCACTTCACCTTTCAGGGGTTTTAATGCTATGGCAGAGCGTTGTAAATTTTTTACTTTGGACACTATTTTATTTTAAAAAAATCTGTATAAAATGTTAAGTATCTTTATGAATAGATTCAATTACTTGTTTTTAGTTGTAGTGTTCTTTAGTTGTAATATAGTCCAGAGTTGCACCAAGGTTGGTTGGTATCCAAGACTAGTTTGTTGAATCTGAAAAAGAGAAAGACAGAAGGCGCTCCTTGTGTAGGATCTCGAGCTAGCAGGGTTGGTGGAGGGGAAGGGTTGTGTGAACTCACACACAACAACGGAGAGCGCGTGGAACCAATGTGGTGTCCGCAGCATTCCTGGAGTGGATATATTGAAGACGGTGAATGGAGAAGTACAGGAATTACTTCAGCGCTGGACACATGGAATGAGCTGGACCATGTGCAATGATGAAACCCGTTTCTCTGCGCATTGCGTAGCTTCAGGCATGATTAGTTTTGTTGATAGTTTGTTGAATTGTATTCTAAATAGTTCAGTTGCATTTATATAATGCTGGGGAGCATACATGACATTTCCCAGAATGCAAATCACTAGAAAAGGTTTTGTGTAAAAATTTACCCTATAATATATGGTGTAAGATGTTGGCTCTGGAGTATGCAATGTTGTGGAGTGGATGGTGTGCTATCAAACAGACCGTAACTCAGAATGTGTAAAATATGGGGGGAGTAGTTTACTTAAAAAGCTACTCAGAAGGGTTCAATAGGTAAAATGCAATATAGAAAACCAAATATATACAGTATATGAACCTTTTTTTCAAACTATACTATAAAAAAATAACTCCTATAAGTGTAAATATGGAATAATTCTCTGAACTATAGGATTACATTGTCACCTATCAGACCCCTCTAATCCTCTACAGACTCCACCCTCCTTGTTCCTCTATCTGTCCCCAGCTACTGTAGATCAAATGTCTGCCCTGTCTAAGACACCAGAGGGGAGATTGATCAAACCAGTGCAGAGGAAAAGTTGACCAGTTGCCCATAGCAACCAGATTGCTTGTTTTAAAAAATACTCAATCTGCTTGGTTGCTATGTGCAACTGTGGGCAAGTTTTAATAGCTCTGCTGTGATGTAGACGGTAAATCCATACAGTGATCAGCTGAATTATACACAACTCCCAAGATATTATGTCATGTAAGATGCCACATAACACTTCTTTCCTGTGTGCAAATGATAATGGAGAATAGCAGACTGGCTGAAGCTGTATCTACATCCCTGGACACGAAACTCTACATTCCACATCCCTGGACACGAAACTCTTATTTAATAATATTAAAGCCTGTCTGGAGAATTTGCATAGCAAGTGCTCTGAACTCTGTATGTTTCATAGACTTGTGGTTGATGTGGCACAACTTCATCCTCTGTTTATATACCCATTTTGCCTATTTGACAAGAGGAGGGCTTTTATTATAGCTCAGATTTCCTACAGTCACATAATCCTGTTCTCTGGCAGGATGTTTAATGATCCAGACCGTATAATCCTTTTTTGGAAGCTATAGGATTGTTGTTTTTTGTGAAGATCCCAGTGTCAAGAGCATACATTACACTTGAGTTACTTTAAATGAACCATATGTATGTATTCTTTTATTTATTGCTTTGTCCAGAAATTCATTGTTCATAGCCTGAAATGATTAGCCATTTTTTTAGTAAAATGATTTGGTATGAATTGTTCCCCTATTTATCTGGATCAATATAGTCTAGTGAATGTTTTTCTTCTTATTAAAGACTTGTCCTCACACTGCAGACATGTGCTCTCTCTCCCCCATAGCCACAATGGCTGCTAATAAAGCCAGTGTTTTTCCAGTATGAAGCGGGGATGTCTCTGAATGTCACACAGTCGGATATGCAAACTTGCATCAGCCCAGCTATGAATATTGTGTGGTTTAAATCATTAGATCATACTTGAGTAACATTTTACAAAGACCTTGTCTGCATTTTCAACTAAATGGCACCTAACATGTAAAGCATTATAATAAATTGTGGTTATGGATGCCGCATGGGTTACTGAGGATATTGCAGTTACAATGTACTCATCCTCCCATTTAGGGCATGGCCACGTAGGAAAAAAAATAATTGTGAATTTCTCAGCAAATTCTGTGTTGAATCCACAACAAAATGTACAAATTTTAAATGTGTATTTTTTTGCTGATCTGCTGAAGATATTACCCTATTCATTGCAAAAGATAAAATCAGCAAAAATTGACATGCTGTAGATTCCAAATGTGGACTACATATTGATTTCCATGCAGATTTCTTTGTACCGTGTATATTTGTTAAAGTCTCATCTACTTTGCTACATCTGTGTTTTGTCCAGTTTATGTGGACAGAACCTTAAAGGGGTTGTCCGGCAGGAGGGGGTTTTCAGAACAATGCCCATTCTACAATACTTAAAAAAAAAATAAACCTCTACTCACCTCCAGCACTCCCGCAGTGCCTCCAGTGTCATGCTTCTTTCCCTGGCTGTGATCCTCTTCTTTAGCTGCAATGTGATGCTTTGGCCCATAGTGACATCAGGGCCCAGTGTGTCGTTCTGGCGCTCAGTAGGCAGTATCACACACTGGGCCCCAGCATCACTCCGGACCCAATCGTCATGCGGCAGCTCAGGAAGAGGATCAAAGTTGGGAAGTGGAGCAGGACAGCGGAAGCACCGTGGGAGTTCTGCAGGTGGGTGGAGGTGTATTTTTTTTACTGCAGAATGGGCATTGTTCTAAGCCCCCCTTCCAGCCAGATAACCCCTTTAATCATACACATTATGACCTTACACGATTCCATGTACGTTAGCAATCCCCCTTTCTTGGAGCAAATGCTACTGATTATCAGAGGTTTGGAGAATAAGAGAAGAAGTTGGCAGGATGTAATTAATAATATAAATAATGTATTAATTATTTAAATAAAGGATGTTGTTCTGAATACCAGTACTAGGGCATACATATAATATATATGTCTTTGAAGGACTTTGGGAAGTCAATTCTTCACCAGGGCATGATATTGGATGGCTTGAGGACTATTAAGGTGTTTATTTGCAAGTGTGCGATATCCTTCTTGGTAAGCATTTTCCCTGCAAAACGCTCCTTTGGAAAATATTTTGCACAGTCTCTTTCTAATGATTATATCCAAATTTGGCCACATATTTGTCCATTAGAAGGTTTGTTAGATGACAGGGTCTAGTATTTTGTGTGTGCTAGGATATTAGACTGTGACGGCATCAGACCGTTCTAGCAGGGGGGCCCTTATTGATGTTTGCAAAATCCACTTTGACAAAGTTCTGCTGTGTTTGTACTTGCGTTTACAGCAACATTAAATGCTTTGTTGTTAGTAAGTGACTTCCAAATGAATTTGGCATTCTACTATTTTGGTTCTATGTTAGCATTTACTGTAGTTGACCTATGTGGGTACAGCTGTTTTGCAACCTCCACCAATTTGTGGTAGAAGCACCATCTATAAGAGAAATCTATGGAATCAGTTGAGAATGTGGAGAATACCCTCTAAGACAAGTGATAAGGATTTCAGCAGTTTTCAAACTAAACCAATGAAGACATCTTAAGTAGTGACAGCTCTACTGAACTGACATACTGATAAGTATGTTGGAATCATAGCAATATATGTCCTATAAAACTAGGTGTTACCGCTCAACACTTACCGACATTTTTTTACAAGCATTACACATTATTAGATATTATTTATATAAACCAACACACTGCAGGTACATATTTTAATAAGGAATTGAAAAAAGTGACATCCACTAATTACAGTTTTTTATAGGGACAATGTAATGTCATACTTTGTTCACCTAGGGCAATAAGGTGCACATACATTTTGAGCCCACATACTTCTTTCTAGTTCTGCATTGTTCTCAGTTCATATTAAATACAGTTCCATGAAGGTTTTCTGCAAAAACTGCATGCATAGTGCCATATGATGTCCTCATGTATAGTGTTTTGTATCTACAGTGCCCCCATCAGAAAAAGACCACCATGTCACCTCAATCCCAACACTGCAAGGAGAATGCAGCATCATGGACAGTGCAAGAGAGGGATGTGGCCCTCTGCTGACTGCAGCCGGTAATACTTTGATATTGACATTACTAAATCTGCAGTACTGTAAGCTCCTCCCTGCTTTGATATTCCATCCACAGACCCATATGTGGGCTTGTTTTTTGCGCGACCAATTGTCCTTTGTAATGACATCACTCATCACACTAAAAAATTACGTTTTCTTTATTCTGTCGGTCAATACGATTAAAATGATACCCATGATTACATACTTTTCTATTATTGTACTGCTTAACATAATTAGTATGTTTAGAATCACTCTATTTTGACGACCTACAACTTTCTAGTTTTTCCATATATGGCGCTGTATCAGGGCTCATATTTTGCTCCATGATGTGTACTTTTTACCACTTTGCATATATGTTATGTTTTAATCGCTTGTTATAAATTTTTTGGGGGAATGTGATGTGACATAAAAGCAGCAATTTTGGCCTTGTTTATTTTTTTTACGTTTACACCATTTACTGTATGGAATCATTAACATTATATTTTGATCGTTCGGACATTTACGCACTCTGCGATTCCAAATATGTTACATTTTTATTTTCACGCTGTTTGGGATAAAGTGGGAAAAAGGGCAACTCAGCAACTTTCTCTAGAGTGGTTTTGATAAATCTCCCCCAAAGTCTTTTAATGTACGCCTGAATGTCATTGTCTTCATTTATAAATGTACAAATGAGAAATGTTTTTCCAGTACATAAATATTTAGCAGATTAGGTAGTAAAGCAATACACAGATCTTAACACGACATGTATTTATTCTGTACCTAATAAGAAAACATAGGGTACAGTTTAGGGTATTAATCTGAATGGGGCTGAGAAATTCCTGCACATGCTACAGCATTCAGATGAATGGAGTGACTCATTATGTCATGAAAAATTTCTGCAACAAATCTGTCAAATGTGAAGAAATGCATGGATATAAGTTACTTAAAAAATAAACAGAAAATATGCCCTTTAAGGCTTACACTTATGTCAAATTGTCATCCAGGGAGGCTTAAACATGACCACTACAACTGCTCCCTGGATGGCAAATTTTCCTGTGTCAGGTATGTGTAACAAGACGTGTATGCAGACATATCCTATTATACATGGCTTCTTGTGTAAAAACATAGACCAAAAGAGTGACAGATACTGTTACTACTATATATTTTTATTATTTTTTGTTTTTCTGTATAGATTAAATATGGAAATCGTAAATTTTATTGTTTAAAGTCAACCAGTGACATTGACTTACCATGGTGACCTTTTCTTCTGTACCACTGTAGTAAAATAAGATTGAATGATGCTGTTCAATTTACCTTATTTTTCGCCGTATAAGGAGTTGGTGCGTCTTCGCGGCGGTCCCCGCGGCCATCAACGGCCGGGACCCGTGGCTAATACAGGACATCACTAATCGCGGTGATGCCCTGTATTAACCCTTCAGACGTGGCGATCAAAGCTGACTGCCGTGTCTGAAGCGAAAATAACACTAACCCGGCTGTTCAGTCGTGCTGTTCGGGACCGCTGCGGGGAAATCGTGGCGTCCCGAACAGCTTACAGGACACCGGGAGGGACCTTACCTGCCTCCTCGGTGTCTGCTCCATGCCGGGATCCCCTGCATGGCCGGCGCTCTCCTTCATCGTCATCACGTCGTCGCGCACGCCGTCCCGTCATGCAATAGGAGCGGTGTAATGGCGGCGACGGAGAGTGAGGATACCGGGCAGCAGAGACGTTCCGGAGCGACTGGGACACCCTGGGGACGTGGCAACAGCGATGGAGGGCGACATCCAGGGCAGCGGTGACCGGTCCGGAGCGGCGGGGACCTCCTATACCAGTGGTCTTCAACCTGCGGACCTCCATATGTTGCAAAACTACAACTCCCAGCATGCCCGGACAGCCAACGGCTGTCCGGGCATGCTGGGAGTTGTAGTTTTGCAACATCTGAAGGTCTGCAGGTTGACGATCACTGTCCTATACTTTACATTGTATTTGGATCAGAATCTTTATTTTCTAGATTTTTATCCTATAAAATTAGGTGCGTCTTATGTGACGAAAAATACGGTACATATCTTATGTTGGAGCTATTGTAAACATGTATAATGTTGGGAAACATAAGTTGAAATATTTTATGTTATATACATGAAGGCTCTGTCTCGTGGTTCTATGACATACGTAGATGTTCTCTTGAGGAATTAGGCCATGCAGGGAGTCAGCTGCCAACAGCAGTGACCAGTTTGCTTTGGGCTTAGCATAGGATAAGCAGCTCAGCTCATTGACGCAGCGTTTCAGAGAAGGTGATCAGAGGAGCCCCTGTGCCCTCCCCGCACATCTAATCCCCTGATGCTTTGGAAGTGCAAGCTCCATTTTAGTCAGAAAGAATGGAGTGAGGACACCCTGATGCTTCTGTCCCCATTATTTTTCTGTCCATCTGACCCCTGTCTTGGGAACTGAGTGAACACTCAGATGGTGGATTACTTTCTCTCCAGTTTATTTCAGATGATTCTGGACACCATTATTGGGCATGTGAAATACTCTGACACTGGAAATTTTAATGATAAAGATGGGTAAGATGCATTTTCTATGGTATGTATTGTTTGATGTTCGGATGTGTTGTGTCCTTGAAGCAAGATTTTGCTAAGGATTTTATGACTGATTGGGGGATCAATATATTTAAAGTCACAAGATGGAGGGTCTCACAGAAAGTATGCCATCCTTGCATACAGGCAGACCTACCTGTATAACTGCTGGAAGAGGTTTGGGTGAAATTAGAACAATAGAACATAATAAATACCTATAAAACTAAACTATCTATCATGCATTTATTGATAAGCTAGGTCTATACCAAGGCTCAAGAGGGTACAGAGGAGGACAATGTAATTAATGGCATGGGTGGATTAAAGGACCAAGACAGGTTATCAAGCTTGGGGTTAATTAGTTTGGAGAAAAGACATCTTAGGGGCAATTTGATCACAATGTACAAATATATGAATGGATAGTACAAAGATCATTCTAGTGATCTTTTTATACCTAGGCTGGTAACCATGACAAGGGGGCATCCTCTACGTCTAGGGGAAAGAAGGTTTCACCATCATCACAGAGAGAGATTCTTTACTGTAAGAGCAGAGAGACTATGGGACTCTCTGTCACATGATGTGGTGATGTCTGACTCAATAAACAAGTTCAAGGGGAGCCTCGATGTTTTTCTGGAAAAATTTACTATTACAAGTTATAGATACTGCATTTATGTGGATAGAACATTGATCCAGGGAATTATTCTGATTGCCATTTTAAAGTCGGGAAAGAATGTTTACTCTGGCAATTGGCATCAGTCTCATGGGGGTTTCTTCCTTTCTCTGGCTCAACCAGTAAGGTTTTAGGTGGAACCTGATTACCTCCACACAATCTGACCTCTACAGGCAATCTGACCTCTAATGTTTCTGATCTCTACAGGTAGTTCTTTCTTCTCATGTCTTGGTTTATGTTCTCATATACATGGTCAGCTGTAAGATCCTATATAGACAGGGCTGTGTCTTTCCAAATCCTGTCCAATCACCTGAATTTACCACAGGTGACTCCAATCAAGGTGTAAAAACATCTCAAAGATGATCAAGAGGCCCCAGAGATGCATTTGAAGTGTCATAGAAAGCATCCAAGCAAAATTTTTGTTTTTAATTTTCATATTATTATAGGGCATTATTAATTTCAAAATAATGTGGGGTGAGAAGGGGAAATATTATTTTAATTTGGCACAAGGCCCTTTTTGTCTGCCCTTTCATTAATCTTACATGTTTGTAAGTACTGCTAGCTGTATGGCCACGCAGCTTATGAAAGCCTGTTGCCACAGACTACTGATTCTGCTTAGGCAGTGTTACTAGACATCATGACAATGCGAAATGTCATTTGATGTTCTAGTATAAAGGCAGAGGATTGGCATTACTAGTATGTTCCAATACAGGAACAAACTACAGGGTTATCTGTCTGCCCACTGTATTTGGAAGGTGTCTGACTAATACACTGCTATCAGTGACATCTTTAGTTGACATCAGTAGTATTGGCAGAATGCTCTGCATTTTTTTAAAGCCAAAAGCAAGATAAATTTTAAAGGCTGGTTAGTTGCACTTTCTCTTTTTAATAGTTACATTTTGGAAATAGACATCACAATGTATAGACCAAGCCACTTGCCATATCCATATAGTTTAAGGGGTACTCTTGTGGGAAACTTTTATTTTTTAATCAACTGGTGCCAGAAAGTTAAACAGATTTGTAAATTACTTCTACTAAGAAATCGTAATCCTTCCAGTACTTTTAAGGGTCCATATATACTACAGAGGAAATGGTTTTCATTTTGGAACACAGTGCTCTCTGCTGACATCATGACCACAGTGCTCTCTGCTGACATCTCTGTCCATTTTAGGAACTGTCCAGAGCAGCATATGTTTGCTATGGGGATTTTCTCCTACTCTGGACAGTTCTTCAAATGGACAGAGATTTCAGCAGAGAGCACTGTGGTGATTTCCTCTGTAGTATTCAGCAGCTAATAAATACTGGAAGAATTAAGATTTTTTCATAGAAGTCATTTACAAATCTGTTTAACTTTCTGGCACCAGTTGATTTAAAAGAAAAAAAAAAGTTTTCCACGGGAGTATCCCTTTAATGCAACTCGGATTCTAAGAAAAATAGCCTTGAATAAAACACCAGACCAACAACACCCATCTTTGGTTTTGTTTTATGCCAATACATTTGGATGCTATTCGACAAATATGGTAAGTCAGGGCAAAACAATTTGGTACGTGTGCAAAACTCATTTGGTTTGGTTATTTTTGTTGTCAAAGAAATGTAGTTCTTTCTGGGCATCTTTTCTGTATGAGTGAAATTTAAAATATCGTCATCACAATTGGTAGGAGAATATGAAACAGTATATATTTGTTGTTGTTTTTTTCCCTACTTGGCACATGCATTGGAAATCCTCAGTTTTCCCTTCACTGTTCTTTATTTATGACAAAGCCAAAATGTTTTCCTTTTATACAACTGTGTAAACATGATATAAATAAGGACTCATGCATATATTCATATTAGACATAAAAAGCAGCCGTATACAGTGCAGATAAATAACTATATAATGTACACAAATAATCCCAATATGCAGTATACAAACTGTACAGTTGTTACTTGTGCAACATGTGCATGCTACAATATTATCAATAGCATTATACAGGCACAAATTATACTGACATACCAGAACTATTATTAATAATCTCACTAAATAAAAAACCCAGTACACAAAGACCAATATACACCATGGATACCAGCTCTAAAAAGATGCTCTGCAGACCATATAATTGACGACTGAACAGTTATATCCCGTGACTCACTGTTAGCGTTGTCTTTAATTGTAGATCAGATTTCCACTCTTTACCTTTTGGCACAAACGACAATAAAAAAATTTCCGTCGACAACTATCATTAGAGTTTGCTTCCCAGCCATCTTTGGCTCCTCTCTTTTCCAAAAAATGAGAGAGTTTATCGTCACCAAACCCAATCTTGCAACAAGTTGAGCAACTAAAAATGGCGCTCACCTGGGTAATTCTGTTGTAATTGTAAAAGCAGAGACGCCTATAGTTTTAACACTTTATAAAATGTACATGTGATGCTGCTGTGACCTCTCAGAATAAATTTGTAAGAGATTCTTTTCTTGTGTGTATATATATATATATATATATATATATATATATATATATATAATTTTTTTTATTTTTTTTTATTGCAAGCCCTAGTCTAGAACTTCCACTAAAACCTCCATTAAGGGACAATGATTGTGGCTGGAAATGTTAAGGCAATACTGGATAAGGCTGGTAACATCAGGGCAGTACTGACTGTGGCTGGCCAGTCTGTGTTACCCTCCCTGATTCATACTATTCTCTCCAAGGCAAAGTTGATTTTAATTTGTGCTTGCATCGTTATGTGTGATTTCTCTGGGAGAATGTTTGGGACGCTGTCACTTGCATTGTAAATTCAGAGGCATCTTTTAGTAATCATCAGGCCTTAGTTGTTGGCCTCCTGTACAGAAAGCACAATATTGTGCAAATGAGCAGTAAAACAGGCCAGCTGCCGGGCCTCCATCCAGTGAGAGTGAAGGTTATGTTTGCCAGCATTTTCAGATAATGGTACCAGTCACTGTTGATGCACATAGACTTTGGTCTCCGTACAGCCTGGTCATTGATGAGGGAGTAAAAACCTTGGGAGAACACAGTAGAAATACGGAGTTCACTTGGTACTTGTAGTTCCAATTTTCCTATATGGAAAAACCAATGCCATGAAGCAGTGTACTTGGTCTGCAACAATGTTTTAGTTGGTGGTACACATCAGTGTAATTTCCACATAAATACCAAGACCCCAGGTTTCCCAGCAAAACATTGACTAGAACTTCACGCTGCCTCCGCCAGCTTGCTCCCATAGTGCATCTTGTTACCATCTCTTTCTCAAGCGATGTGCATTACCCTGGTCATTCACATGATGTAAATAAAAACTTGATCCATCATACAAGGCTACCACTACCCTCTTCTGTTGCACCACGGTCAAGTTTTGTTGCTCACTTGCACAGTAGGTAGGTGATTTCAGTGCTTGATGGGGTCAACATCGATATGGACCAATGTGCAGCTACACAGCAAGCTGCGATATGTTGCCTGTTCTGACAGTCTAGCACAGCTAACAGTAACTTTCTCAGCAATTTTTGCTACAGTCTCTCTGTGGGATTGTATCTGATGGATTAGGCTCCTTTCACACTATAAAAAGGACCCGTTATATAAAACCTGTTATAAAATTGCGAGCGATCACTGGGTAAAATGGCCATTAGAAAAGCCCTAACTTACGTTAGTAAATCCCATTATAGTCTATGGGATTGTTCTAATACACGTTTTAACCCGTTCTCGCCCGTCAATCATAACGCTAATTATTTTGGGACAGGAGATAGTTGCGGGAGAAATAGTGCATGCATTATTTCTCCCGCTACTATCTCCCATCCCAAAATAACGTGCGTTATGAATGACTGGCGAGAACGGGTTAAAACGTGTATTAGAACAATCCCATAGACTATAATGGGATTTACTAACGTAAGTTAGGGCTTTTCTAATGGCCATTTTACCCAGTGATCGCCCGCAATTTTATAATGGGTGTTATATAACGAGTCCTTTTCATAGTGTGAATGGAGCCTTAGCTTTTGCCTTGGGCACACATGATCCTGTGGCGGACTCACTTGAACACCCCACAAGACATGCTGTTTTGGAGATACTGTCACTTACTTAGCAGGTTATCTGAATTTGCCACTTGTCAATATTACACAGATCCTTACACTAGCCCATTTTTCTAACTTCCAACACTTCAACTTCAACCTATTTCACGTATCCCAGCACTTGATAGCAGCCATTCTAATTAAATAATCCACCTGTCAGTGATTTTAAAGAGTACCTCCCATGATCTTTATAATGAAATTTTATAATCCTCACAGCTTACTGCCCCCACCCCTTGCCTTTATTTTTGTCCCCTACATCCACTGCTGTAACATATATGACCTGTTTGTTTCCTCGAATGCTTTTTGAGATGATTCAAATCTATTCTATCATATTAATGCCTAATGAGAAGCCTTCATGCTTCATCAACACCCACCTGGCTGTTTCAAATGGTCACTTACAGCCTCCACAAAATCTTACACTTGTGCATTTTTCCTTGCACTCACCCATGCACAGTATTGTATAGTGTATACTGCTTATGCCTGGGGAGTTCACCTCTCTATACTGCACGTGCATCATTCCTGGGTAGTATGTGGCTTTGTACTGCTCATCTACAGGGCAGACGCCTTGCTATAGTGTGCATGCCTCGTGTCTGGGGAGAAGACCATGCTGTATGGCACATGACCCAGGGAGTATCGTACAGAAGCCGTCAAGTGCCATTTAAGCCTATAGGTGATGTTTTTGATACCCCAATGACTTATCACTTGTATTTAGCATGCAACACATCTTATAGATTTTGCTGCAACAGAAGAAAGGGGCACATTTGAAAATGTAGGTCTAGGGGGCTAAAACCACCTGACAGGTTCCCTTTAATGTCACGACAGATCAGTGTACACCTGGCTTTTTATTTTTTTTTCTATATTGGCATTTTTGAATTTTCATGAAGGAATCCCATCCCTTATGCCCTATAATACTTTTTCCTTCTGTGTTTCGACAAATGTTTTGCTTTCATGTAGATACACATGGCTGAGTCTGTTATCTGCTGGCATCTGAAATTCTCTGGGGTGACATGCAGTCGTTGTAGCGAGATAAATGTGATGTGGTTTTCTAACATGCACAGCTCTACCGAATGGTGACTTCATCCATATTCTTATTCTCTGTATTACAAATATGAACTGTGCTTGTGTGTAATGTAAATGAAGTACTGTTAGGCAGTATTTGTTCTTTTCTTTAACCCCCTTGTGTGTATTGGAGACTTATTACAATAACAAATTTGCTTTGCTGTTCCCTGTATTTGGATGGCTGTGTCAAGTCTAAGTCAAATTCAGGCAACTGGTGCGGGGACTACAGATGATGCTTCCTTCTATTTTGAGAGATTTATTCTGCTCTCCCAACTCTCTAGTGTATAGTGTTCCCTTTCAAAAGGGTTCTCTACCTTTTCTCTAGAGATAAACAACCTTCGCAGGATTAAAAGTGTTTGATCTTACGGCCATGTTAATCCGCTTATAGTAAAAAATGAATGTAGTTGTAGAGGCTAGAAAACAGGGTCTGCTTATTTTATATATAAGCTGACCAAAATAAGTTATAAAGGAGGATTTGATGGGATGTTTGTTATGCCTGGATGCCACTTAAACCAAAGGTTTCCAACCCTTTTGTACCACTGACCTGTATGTATGGTGAGAAAGGATAGAAAATACACTTCCATATTGTCTTTTGTTTGTTTGTATGTTCATTGTAGGATAGTGTAGATAATAGCCTAACACCGGCCTTAGCATTTCTTAGCTTGGCATTGTGTTTGGGGAGTGCAATGTAATGTAATGTACAGCTCTGTACCCATAAACATATGATTAATCAGGGCAATACCTGCATGTGTTGTATGTTTTCACCATACTTCTATGGTGGATGGTTGCAGTCATTACAACTTGCGGGTCACAGTGCAATCCCATTCACCATCATTAGCAGTGATGTAGCACAATATCACTCTCTGTGCCCAAAGTTGTTTGGTTGCTTCAACTTTAAAGGAGTACTCCGGCGAAAAACATCTTATCCCCTATCCAAAGGATAGGGGGATAAGATGTCTGATTGTGGGGGTCGCGCTCTCCGGCGCGGCACGCCATCATCCGTGCATGGAGCGAACTCCACTTCGTGCCAGATGACTGGCGACTACAGCCGCCACGCCCCCTCCATTCATGTCTATGGGATGAGGTGTGACGGCTAGTACTTAGCCGTCACGCCTCCTCCGATAGACCTGAATGGAGGGGGCGTGGCATGATGTCACGCACAAGGAAGCTCCATGCTTCAGTGTTCCCAACACTGCCGGCCTGAAGTACCGCTTTAAGTGACCTCCTATGAAAATGGTCTTTGCCTGTGTGTAAGGTTTGGTTCACATCTGCATTTTTCATCTCTGTTGCTCATCACAGTTATAGAAATGAGCAACCGAGAAGAACAAAGAAGGTAACTGATCCCATTCTTATAAATGTTTTTTTTTTTCCTTTACGTTGAATTTGCTTTATTTATGAAAAGACAGGCATGCAGGATTCTTCCCCCGTCATAACGAACAGATATAACTTATGTAGTTTAACATTGTAATTTAACATTGAAGTCTTTGGTAACGCAAGTAACTCAGTTTTACTGTTATTTTTATTGGTTATTTTATTCATCATTGCTACTAGCATGCTCAGAAAAAGGGAAATGGTTAAATAACTGACATACATGTATGCTTAACAGATAACTGATGCTAACGGTCCGTTATTTTATATGCAAGCTTTACATATTCTTTTACCATTTTATTTCTGTTAACATCAGTTTCATATCCATTAGGAGTGACCTATGTTATGTGTCAATAAAGTACATATAACGGATTTGAACAATGCTGATGTGAAAATTGCCTAAAATAGGGAAATCCTTAATTTATCACTATGTTTATGTTGTCCTGTCTGACATCCTGATTTCAGCAATGTGTCTGTTTCTTGTGAATATGAAGTAGCTTTATAAAAATCTCCTTAAGGTTAGGTTTCCATACAGGTTTTTTTCTGGCATTTTTTGGAAAACTGCCACTTCAGTTTTTGAGCCAAAGTCAGAAGTGGATTCAAAGCAGCACAATGCCAATTCTGTGAGGCAGGAGTCCAATGCACGAGAAACGCAGGCTTCCCCACCCCATCTGCTGTTTGAAATCTTTTTCCCTTAAACAGTAAAAGAGAGAAATCTGTTATGTGTACAAAGGTGGCAGACCTGAGGGCACTACATGGGAGGGGAGCCAGTGGGCTGGCAGAGGGAGCCTCCCTATATCTCACCACTCGGATGCCTCAGTCACTTTTAACCCCTTAAGAAATCAGACAATTTTGGCCTTAAAGGGGTACTCCGGTGGAAAACTTTTTTTTTTTTTTTAAATGAACAGGTGCCAGAAAGTTACAGATTTGTAAATTACTTCAATTAAAAAAATATTTCAGTACTTTTTAGGAGCTGTTTGCTACAGAGGAAAATCTTAATTATTTTTTATTTTTATTTTGTGTTGTCCACAGTGCTCTCTGCTGACACCTGATGTCCGTATCAGGAACTGTCCAGGGCAGGAGAAAATCCCCATAACCAACCTATGCTGCTCTGGACAGTTCCTGACACGGACAGAGGTGTCAGCAGAGAGCACTGTGGACAACACAAAAAAGAAATTCAAAAACTAAAGAATTTCCTCTGTAGCATACAGCTGCTAAAAAGTACTAAAAGGATTAAGATTTTTGAATAGAAGTAATTTACAAATCTGTTTAACTTTCTGGCACCAGTTCATAAAAAACAAAACAAAACAAAAAAGTTTTCCTCCGGAGTACCCCTTTTAAGGATTGTATTTTTACTATTTAGTTTTTTCCTCATCTCCTTCAAAAAATCATAACTCTTTTATATTTTTATCCACAGACTAGTATGTGGGTTTTTTTTCGCAACCAGTTGTCCGTTTTAACGCCATCACTCACTTTACCATAAAATGTATGGTGTAACCAAAAATTACTGTTTGTGTGGGAAAATGTAAAAGAAAATTGCAATTTAGCAAATTTTTCATTTTCACACTGTACTATTTACAGTAAAAATGATGTGTTCTTTATTCTTTGGGTCAATATGATTAAAATAATACTCATGATTACATTTCTATTACTGTTGCGCTAAAAAAAAAACGCAAACTTTTTAACCAAATTAGTACATTTAATATTCCTTCTATTTTGAAGACCTATAACTTTTTCATTTTCCCGTATAAGCGGCGGTATGAGGGCTCATTTTTTGTGCCATGATCTGTACTTTTTATTGATACCATATTTGCATACCGTATATCGGCGTATAACATGCACTTTTAAAACTTAAATTTAAGGCAAAAAGCCTGCCTGCGTGTTATACGCCGATAAGTCTTCTGGTCACTGATTTAAAGCGGCCGCAGCAGCGGCTACTTGTTAAGTATTAGCAGCACGGCCGCGGCCACTTTAAATCAGTGACCAGCGGCATCTCCTCCCTGCTCTGGAAAACTGTCACTTGTGTTTCTCCCGCACTATCCACAGGTACTGGTGGATAGTGCAGGAGACGCTGATTAAAATGAGCCCTACATTGTCCGGATCTGCCCTACCTTTTAATCAGTGTCTCCCGCACTATCCACCAGTACCTGTGGATAGTGCGGGAGAAAACAAGTGACAGTTTTACTTTTCATTTGATGAGACGGGGAAATGATGAGGGGGGGATGATCGGGGGCATGATGAGACAGGGTGGGGGATGATGAGACAAGGGGAAATGATGGTGGGGGAGGCACTAAATGCTTAATGTCTGTATGGCTAGTGGTGGTCTATGACAGGGGGAAATGATGAGACATGGGGGGATGATGAGACATGGAGGGTGGCGATGAGAGTGGTAAATGTGGCACAGGGACTGATAAAAGGGAAGGAATGATGTAGTACTAGAGGGGACAGGACCAAATTGAGTTGCAGAAGAAAACGAAGTTGGGGGGGATGATGTGGCATTTAGTCCAAGTCTTTTTTTTTTTTTAACGTTCACGTCGTTTACCGTACGGTATCATTAACATTATATTTTAATCGTTCGGATATTTACGCATGTGGCAATACCAAATATGTTTATAAAAAAAAAATTTTTTTACACTTTTTGTGAGTGAAATGGGGAAAATGGGACAATTTACATTCTTATTGGAGGAGGGGATTTTTCAAATTTTTTTTTTTATTTTCAATTTTAATAGTCCCCATAGGGGACTATTTATAGCAATCATTCGCTTGCTAATACTGTTCATTGCTATGCGTAGGGCATAGCACTGATCAGTGTTATCGGTCATCTTCTGCCCTGGTCTGCGCCATCTCAGACCAGAGCAGAAGACTCATGGAAGGCAGTGGAGGCAGGGGAGAGGGGAACTCTGTCTGCCGTTCTGGGTGATCGGATTTCTGCGGCAGCACTCCGGGCGATCAGATAATCAATTTTAGTGACCGCAGCGCTACAGATGCCGTGATCTGTATTGATCATGGCATCTGAGCGGTTAATGTCCGACATCCGTGCTATCGCGGATGTCGCAATTACCGGCAGGTCCCTGGCTGCTATCAGCGGTTATGTATAGGAAGTAAATGTATATCCTGGTGCGTTAAGTACTATCTCACCAGGACGTACATTTATGTCCTGCGTCGTTAAGGGGTTAATAATGGCATCTAAGGGATAAAATGACCAGGATCAGCATTATCTCAAATCCAAGCCATTGAGTGCTAGCTGTAATCTACAAATGACACCCACTGCCTATGTTGAAACAGTCATGTAGCCTCTTTTTGTGCAACAAAAGTTTTTTGTAACAATAAAATACAAAATGTAAGTACATATGCTTGATAAAGGCTATGTAGCCGAAACGTTGAACCTTGTAGCACCTTTATAGTGGAATGAAAGATCTGCACTTATTTTAAAAGCACGTGGATTCCTGTTTATGCGACTACGTTCCTGGTTTCTGTTAATATTTTATTAGTTTTTCAAGAACGGACAGGAAAAAAAAAAACAGAACATTTCATATATGAGCATTATAATCATAACATACTCTCTTGTTCTAGAGCTTCTTATAACCCATTCCTCTACAAAGCAAACACTAAGATATGTGGTTGGGGTTTCCCTCTTCTACTCAGTACAACCCCCGCCTTCCCCCTTCCAGAAACAGAAATAAAAAAGGAAAGGAAAAAGAGGAGGGAAAAAAAATGCAAAAAACTAATAAAAAAACAAAACAAAAGGTGAACCTCTCCCTTGCTTATTGCTATGAGATTAGCAACCGGAAAAACTCTGGTTTCTCCTTAAATATTAGTCAATTACTCCAGATCTGGTTATATATTTCTATTTGACCATGTTCCTCTGCCAGCCATTACTCAGCTCTCGCTATTTCTGCTAGCTCTGTATACCACTCCTGTAGAGATGGAGTTTGTTTCACTACACCAATGTTTTGGTATCACTAGTCTTGCTGCCGCCAAACAGAATCTAACAATCTCACCCTTAAATGTGCTCATTGAATCTGTTATCAATATAAATAGGGCAACCCCAGGAGTATTTTCCACTCTTGAACCCAAGAAACTAGAGTAAATCTCAAATACTTTATCCTAAAAGCTCAGAATCTTAGGGCACCCCCACCATATATGGAGCGGGGTGCCTTACTCAGCAATACACCTCCAGCAATTGTTCGAAATCTCTGGGAATATTTTATGCCTTTTTCACATAGTCAATTAGGGAAATGGTGCAGAGTATGTTATATCTGGCTTCCCTCCCTGGAACAAAGCCTACTTGGTCACCATCGATCACTTCTGGTATAATTCTGCCCAGCCTTTCCGCATGGATTTTAGAATACATTTTGATATAGCAATAAATGAGGGAAATCGGTCTATAGTTCCCACATTGGGTACGGTCTTTCTCCAATTTAGGTATTACTACCACCGTGGCTTCAAGAGACTGTTTTGTAAATGGACAAGCCGTTGAAACGTTGTTAAACACTTCCGCCATGACTACTAACAATTTATCCTTAAAGATTTTATAAAAGGCTGCCGAAAACTCGCTTTCAATGATAGCACAGCTGCCTGTATCTCCTCCTCAGTGAAAGCCCCTTCCATCTCTGTTCTCCTTTCAACATTGATTCTTGGCAATGCAGTTTCCCCCATATACTTCCAGATTTTCTTTTCTAGAAAACGGAGTAACGGAGCATCTGCATAATGTCCCTTAATATTATAAAGACTCTCATAATAGCTTCTAAATGTTTCCTAGATGCACTGTGGGTCACGCGTAAATTTTCCCTCCATATCTACTATACTTGGGATGTATGAGGCGTGCCAACATCTTGCCACATTTAATAGCATTTCCGTACAAATACCCTTGTCTCCTGATCTGGCTCCACGAGTCCGCCGCCAACACCAATCCTTTAATCTGTTCCCTTATCACGTTCATCAGTGCTAAGGTCTCTTGAGACAGGTTTTTTATTAAATTTTTGTATGAGATTTGGATAACTCCTCTAGTTCCCTAACTAGTCTCCCTTTCTTTTTTCAATCTTGCCCCATTCTGAATAAAGATGCCCCGGCATTTCAGTGTTTCCCAGTTATTGGGCTTGGAAGTGGTATCTGCTACATGGGTTTCTAAAAATATTTCTGTAGCTTGGGACACTGCATGACAACATTTCTCATCCTTTAATAATGACTAATTTAAACGCCATTTCCACGTTTTGACCTTCCCCCCTGGTATTTCAATTGTCAAGAAAATAAATGAGTGATCTGACCATGTAGCACTACCAATATTAGCCTTAAGATTTAGTATCAGGACCGAATGTGATATCAAGAACATATCTATGCGACTAATCTCTTTCTTTGGGATGTAATATTCTCCATATTGCAACCAGTTGATGTGTTTCTAATGTTGCTCGAACCGTGGCCCTCACAGTTTGGGAAACTACCGATTTCTTCAAGGAATTATCTATTTGTGGATCAAAAGTCATATTAAAATCCCCTCCAATCACCAGATACCCCTCTGCAAAAGAATCCACATTAGCCATTATATCTCTTAAATCTTTCCCTTGATGCGAATTAGGGAGATATACACTCCCTACTGTATAGGTTACATTCTCTATCTTCATTTTAATAAATGCATATCTCCCTTCCGAGCAGACCAATGTGTTGAGCATCTCATACCGTAATCCCATCTGAAGCGCTGTTGATACTCCTCTTGACTTCGACAATGGATTTGTGCTATGGTTTCTGTGGATATCTGGCTTGGCAACCAGTGAATCACTTGCAGGTCGGAGGGTGTCCATGCTGCCTAAAACAGCTATGTTTTTTTTAAATCCTGAATAACCCTTGAAGTGAAGCTGGCATACAATGTTATGGGTCTAGAGACCATGTTAAGCAAGCCATAGGTGCTTAGATGGTAAAGGCAAAAACTCTGTCTTTAGCACTGTCCATTAAAACAATTTAAATAGGAAATGATGAAAATTCTCTTAAAATGTATATACACTATACAGTATACATATGCAACTACTACAATAAATATTGGCCCATAAAAGTATGCATATTTTCAATTCAATAAGCTTTTCTGTGTAAGCTTTTCTTTGTAAGATTTACTGTGTTGTTATTTTTTTGCTTACTCTAAGTGCAGCTACATTTGAGCAGATTACTAGAGGCATTAGAGTCCATTAAGTGACTTTAACTTAATGTTACCCTCAAACCTCTGACTATAATAATTTGTGTACATAAATGCCATCTTTTGTTATTACAGAATCATTCTTTTAAAGGTATTGACGGTCTGTTTTAGAATTTTTTTCAAGGGCTCTCCTTTTTGGTCTCTTTTAGTACATGCTATTTTATTACCCATCTTCTGCCTCAGATATGACTAAGGCTAGGTTCTTGCTGTGGCTGAGTGCATTAACACATAATAGCCAGGCCCAGACTGGGACCAAAAAAGGCCTGGGAATTTTAGGCTTAGCAGCCTTTTTGTGGGGGTGTGACTGCTGTGACCCCCACCTCGGTTCAAGTGGCTCTCCAGCTTTTCCCAAGTTACAACTCCCATCATGCCTAGGGAGCCTCAGGCATTATGAGGATTGTAGCTTTTCAACAGCGGAGAGAAACCTTAGTATCACTGATGACCTCTTCTCTGTAGACTTCATCTTATCCAGGCACCAGGACTTCTGGCACCAGCAACATCTTCCTACTGCTGAGTTTAACGCCCGCACATCATTGGCTCCCGACTTTGTAAGCAGATCCTCATTCTCTATATAAGGACAATAATATTACAATACCAGATATTGTGTCCCCTGAATATAACCCTGCCACACACCGTACCTTCTGAATATAATATTTTCACACACTGTACCCTGAATATAATACTGCCACACACTGTTTCTTCTCAGTTCGGCTGAATTATACCACTGTACAGTTCTCCTCCACACTGCTCTTCTTCCCGAACCCCTAAGTCCTTCTGCAGACCCCTTATGTCCCCTCAGACTACTATACCCCTCCAGACTCCTTTGTCCCTTCCACCCCCCCTCCTTCTTATCCATTAACCCCTTCCCCCTATATGATGTGTACACTGGTATACCTGTCACAGAGCGTTAACATGTTCTGAAGCAGCGCTAGCCAGCTATCATACACAGACTTGGTCCTACTGCAACTGTCAGGAGCAGAGCGAAACCGAGCTCCAATAATAGAGTTAACCCTGTAGATGCTGAGGTCATTAAGACCTTCACATATACAGGTCTGACAGACAGAGGGGGCTCACCCTGTCACTTGTTTGATACTCCGCAATGTGATTGCGGAGTTCCAGTGGTTGCTATGACAACTTGATGTTGTGGTCCTGGTCTCCAAGCTTGCCAAATACAGTGGCCTGTAAGACTCATGGTCTATTCACAAGTACAGTATTCTGTGCAGATTTGATGCGCAGGATTTTCTGCTGCAGATTTTAATGTAAACTGAACACTGCTTGAAATCGTGCGCATCAAATCTGCGCAGAATACTGTATGTGTAAATAGACCCTCAGCCTCACAGGCTGAATGAATGTCAATGTTACAGTGACAGTTTCACAATACTCCAGTATCTACTGCAGTATAGTATAACAGTGATTGCAGCTTCAAGTCCCCTAAGGGGAAAAAAAAAAGTATGAAAAAACTAAAATAAAATGTTTTAGAAAATAAAATAATGATGCCTAATTTTTTTTTTCTAAAAATGGAAATCGCCCTTTCCCAATAAAGCTCTTGGTAAAAAAAATCTATAACGATGTGTAATATAAAACTATAATGATATTTATCCCGCATGATGAACACAAAAAAAAAATCAATGCTAAAATTGCTGGAAAAGAAGTTGAAATATTTAAATTTCACACCTCCATATTGCTCTAATTCCTATGAACCACCTAAAGGGTAAACAAAGGGGGGTGCAGTTTTTAAAATAGAGTGATATGGGGTGCCGCAGGGATCCTATAATTTAACATGGTGGACGGAGGTCCCCTCACCTGCTAATATTGAACAGTGCTATGCATAATAAAATAAAATAGATTTTTTTTTAAGTCCAAAATTGCTGCTTTTTTTGTCACATTATATTCCCCAAAAATTAACAAAAAGCGATAAAAAATTACATATAATCAAAAGTGGTATCGATAAAAAGTACAGATCACGGCGCAAAAAAATTGCCCTCATACTGCCCCGTATAAGGAAAAATTTGAAAGTTATAGGTGGTCAAAATAACGTGGTTTTAAACATACTAATTTTGTTAAACTTTGAGATTTTTTTTTAAAGCAGTACAATACTAGTAAAGTATGTAATGATGGGTATCATTTTAATCAAATTGACCCTCAGAATAAAGAACCGTAAAGTGTACAGCGTGAAAACAAAACTTTCCAACATTTGCTACATTTTGGTTTTCTTTTCAATTTACCCACTAAAATAATTTTTTTACTTTTTTTTTTTTTTAAATAAAAAAAATGTTAAATACATTTCCCCCCCCCTTTGGATAGGGGATAAAATGTCTAGGGGCTGAGTACCCCTTTAAGGCCAAAATGGGCTGTGTCCTTAGGGGGTTAAAAGTAGACATTCACCAAATTATATCAACATGAAGAAGACCTATTGTAAATGTGACAACAATAACCGTGGATAATTGGTACAGTTAGTCAGAAATCATCCAGCATAAGAAAACTAAAACTAGGGGAACAAGTTTTCAGGATGTGCCTAAAACATAACTTTTAATGATTCACAATTAAAAATCAAAAAATGTGAAGTGTCCAAGTGACAATATTTGAACAAACATGGTTTTAGTTACCAACATGCAAAGCAGAACCTGGATTATGGAGGACTCTACCAGCCCAGAAGTACCATACTCCGGGGTGCAGATAACCGGAACCAGGAACACACACCGGGTATATCAGAATTAACCGATGACTCGTTTCTACCACCCAGTTTGGAGTGGCGTCATCAGGGAGGTATACAATCATATAATGCTTAGACTGCCAGTGCCAACAATGTCAGCAAAATGATAGTAAAAAAGTGGCAAAATCAACACAGTGACCATAGAGACCTGTAAGACTATCCCTAGGTAACCTGTAAAAAAAAAAAAAAAAAAAAAAAACAACTCAGTTTAGAGCAATTATACAAAGAGGTCCTGTAGGGAGAAAGCAAAACTGTCCCTCGTGATCACAGGATAACGGATCCTTAATCCCACAGGATCAGGTCATGAAGATCCACCTGCAAATAAAGATAGAAAAGGATCCTATTCAATGCCTGTAAAGAATAATTCATTGAGCTATACAGTGACAGTTCTATGCTACTCACGTAGGGAGTGCAGGGAGCCGGAGTTGTCTGGCTCTCTCGCCGTGTGGAGCGAGGTATTGTATTTTTTTTTACTTCATTTTTTATTATTCCTTTATATCTCAATTACAATAATTATTACTTCATCATATAATTACAATCAATACTTTCATCAATATCATCACATGTTATTGAAATAATTTAACCCCCCCCACCTTTACAATTCCCAAATTTGGTTCCAGTGCCCTGTCCAACCCGTATCGCCCACCTTCATGCATACTCTTTGTTTAATAGGCCCCCCCACCTCTATTCCCACTTTCCCAATTGTACTTTATATTGACATCAATCATTTCACCACAAAATTGGAGGGGAGGGGGCTTCTGATTCTAAGCAGTGCACTTTTCGGTAAAAATGACACCATATCTTTATTCTGTTGGTCCATATGGTTACAAAGGTACCCAATTTACAGGTTGGGCCATTTATATGGATACACCTTAATAAAATGGGACTGGTTGGTGATATTAACTTCCTGTTTGTGGCACATTAGTATATGTGAGTGGGGAACTTTTCAAGATGGGTGGTGACCATGGCGGCCATTTTGAAGTTGGCCATTTTGAATCCAACTTTTGTTTTTTCAATAGGAAGAGGGTCATGTGACACATCAAACTTATTGGGAATTTCACAAGAAAAACAATGATGTGCTTGGTTTTAACGTAACTTTATTCTTTCATGAGTTATTTACAAGTTTCTGACCACTTATAAAATGTGGCTTCCAGTATCTGTAGTTTCAGGTGCTGCACATCTCGTATCTTCACAGCATAGACAATTGCCTTCAGATGACCCCAAAGATTAAAGTCTAAGGGGGTCAGATTGGGAGACCTTGGGGGGCCATTCAACTGGCCTACGACGACCAATACATTTTCCATGAAACTGTTCATCTAGGAATGCTCGGACCTGACACCCATAATGTGGTGGTGCACCATCTTGCTGGAAAAACTCAGGGAACGTGCCAGCTTCAGTGCATAAATAGGGAAACACATAATCATGTAGCAATTTCGCATATCCAGTGGCCTACGTGATGATGCGTTTCCCTCTTTATGCACTGAAGCTGGCACGTTCCCGGAGTTTTTCCAGCAAGATGGTGCACCACCACATTATGGGTGTCAGGTCCGAGCATTCCTAGATGAACAGTTTCCTGGAAAGTGGATTGGTCGTCGTGGGCCAGTTGAATGGCCCCCAAGGTCTCCCGATCTGACCCCCTTAGACTTTATCTTTGGGGTTATCTGAAGGCAATTGTCTATGCTGTGAAGATACGAGATTTGCAGCACCTGAAACTACGGATACTGGAAGCCTGTGCTACAGTGCATTTCTCTACAGTGCTGCTATCAGTGTGTGAAGAGTGGGAGAATATTGAACACATTTTATAAGTGGTCGGAAACATGTAAATAACTCGACAGAATAAAGTTACGTTAAAACCAAGCACATTATTGTTTTTCTTGTGAAATTCCCAATAAGTTTGATGTCACATGACCCTCTTCCTATTGAAAAAACAAAAGTTGGATTCAAAATGGCCACTATGGTCACCACCCATGAAAAGTCCCCCCCAACCCCTCGCATATACTGCCACAAACAGGAAGTTAAAGGAGTAGTCCAGTGGTGATTCAGTGGTGAGCAACTTATCCCCTATCCTAAGGATAGGGGATAAGTTGCAGATCGCGGGGGGTCCGACCGTTGGGGCCCCCCGAGATCTCCTGTATGGAGCCCCGACAGCCGGCGGGAAGGGGGCGTGTCGACCTCCGCATGAGGCGGCGGCCGACCCGCCCCCTCAATACAACTCTATGGCAGAGCCGAAGCGCTGCCTTCGGCAATCTCCGGCTCTGCCCTAGAGATGTATTGAGGGGGCGTGTCGGCCGCCGCCTCGTGCGGGGGTAGACACCCGCTATCTCGGCGGAGAGCCGGGGCCCCGTACAGAGAGATCGCAGGGGGCCCCAGCGGTCGGACCCCCCGCGATCTCAAACTTATCCCCTATCCTTAGGATAGGGGATAAGTTTTTCACCACTGGACTACCCCTTTAATATCACCAACCATTCCCATTTTATTAAGGTGTATCCATATAAATGGCCCACCCTGTATATAGGTTTTATTTTATTTTATTTTACTACTTAAAAAAAATTATAACTACATCCACCAAAATTAGTATGTGTAAAATTCTCATATTCTGACCGCTATAACTTTTTATTTTTCCATATACAGGGATATATGAGGGCTCATTTTTTGTGCTGTGATCCGAAGTTTTTATAGCTATCATTTTTGTTTTGATGGAACTCTGATCGCTTTTTATACATTTTTTTAGGGTATACAAAGTGACTAAAAATACGGAATTTGGAATTTTGTTTACATGTACGCCATTGACCGTGGGGTTTAATTAACATTATATTTTTATAGTTCAGACATTTACGTATGCTGCGACACCACATGTTTATTTTTATTATGTTTACATATTTTTTATATGGAATTTGGGAAAAGGGGGTGATTCAAACTTTTAATATGGAAGGGTTTAATGGGTGTGTGTTTTTTTTTTTGTTTATTTTTTTTATTAAAAAATTTTAGTTTGTTTTTGTTTACACTTTTAGTAGTGTTGCTCGCGAATATTCGCAATTCGAATATTATTCGCGAATATCGCATATTCGCGAATTTCACGAATATAGCGCTATATATTCGTAATTACGAATATTCGTTTTTTTTTTTGTTTTTTTTTCTTCACAGTACACATCACAGTGATCACCCCTCTCTGCTTCCAGCTTGTGTGGTGTAAAGAAGGCTGTAATACTACTGTGTGAGACTGGCGTGCAGTAAAAATTCGCATATGCGAAAATTAGCATATGTTAATTTTCGCATATGCGAATTTTCGCATATGTTAACTTTGTATATGCTAATTTTCACATATGTTAATTTTCGCATACGCGAAAATAAAACGAGAATATAACGAATATGCGAATATTCGCGAATATATGACGAATATTTGTCCATATATTCGCGAATTCGAATATGGCCTATGCCGCTCAACACTAACTTTTAGTCCTCTTAGGGTACTTTTAGGAGGAATCAGTAGATTCCTCATACAGATCAATGTGGTTCCATAGAACCACATTGATCTGTGTGCTCTGCGCTTGATTGATAAAGCCTGGTTCAGCCAGGCTTTATCAATCTCAGATCCGAGACAAGGACAGAAGCAGAGGTAAGCCCTCTGGCTACCTCCACAGTGGATCACATTGGACCACCATGTAGTGTTAAGGACCGGGGGTTTTTCCGTTTTTGCATTTTCGTTTTTTGCTCTTTGCCTTTAAAAAATCATAACTCTTTAAATTTTGCACCTAAAAATCCATATGATTGCTTATTTTTTGCACCACCAATTCTACTTTGTAAAGACATCAGTCATTTTGCCCAAAAATCTACGGTGAAACGGGAAAAAAATCATTGTGAGACAAAATTGAAGAAAAAAAAAGCTGTTTTGTAAATTTTGGCGGCTTCCGTTTCTACGTAGTACATTTTTCGGTAAAAATGACACCTTATCTTTATTCTGTAGGTTCATACGATTAAAATTATACCCTACTTATATAGGTTTGATTTTGTCGTACTTCTGGAAAAAATCATGCAGGAAAATTAATACGTTTAAAATTGTCATCTTCTGACCCCTATAACTTTATTTTTGCGCGTATGGGGCGGTATGAGGGCTAATTTTTTGCGCCGTGATCTGAAGTTTTTAACGGTACCATTTTTGCATTGATAGGACTTATTGATCGCTTTTTAGTCATTTTTTCATGATATAAAAAGTGACCAAAAATGCAATATTTTGGACTTTGGAATTTTTTTGCGCGTACGCCATTGACCGTGCGGTTTAACCTCTTAAGGACCCATGACGTATGCATACATCATCACACCCTGGGTCTTAAGGACCCATGACGTATGCATACGTCATGTCTTTTCCTGGTCTCCGCCGCTCACCCGGCGGAAATCGGAAGCGGATCCCTGCTGAAATCCTTCAGCAGGGATCCAGGGCAAACGCCGATGGGGGGCCATGTAGGCCCCCCATGTCGGCGATCGCCGCAAATCGCAAGGGAAATCGGCCTTGCGATCTGCGGCGATACCGGGCTGATCGGGTCTCTGGAACCCGACCGCCCGGTAATTTCGCATGATCCCGGCTGTCACAGACAGCCAGGACCATGCTAAAGCATAGGAGCGAGGTGGCAAGCCTGCCACCTCCTCCGATCCCCTGCGATTCTTCGGTTAGTTAACCGACCAATCGCAGGGGGGGGGGGGGGGGCGGTTACTTCCTCCCATCCTGCCCGGCCCCTGGAAGTCCGGAGAGGACGGGAGGAAGACTGGAGGACGCGGCGGGGGACGGGGGAGTGCTGGGGCCCGGCCCCGCTACTTACCTCGTCCTTGAAGACCCGGATCCCGGCGAGGAAGATGGCGGCGGCGGCGACAGGTGAGTAGATCTTCAGCCGCGGTCAGGCCCTTTACAGCAATGCACGTCGCCGTAAAGCGACATGCATTGCTGTATTGGGACCCTGTATACTACAACTCCCAGCATGCCCAGACAGCCCTTGGCATCTGGGCATGCTGGGAGTTGCAGTTTTGCAACATCTGGAGGTCCACAGTTTGGAGACCACTGTGCCCTTCCAGATGTTGCAAAAATACACATCCTCAGCATGCCCTTACTGTCCAGGCATGCTGGGAGTTGTAGTTCTGTAACATCTGGAAGGGCACAGATTGGGAACCACTGTATTAGTGGTCTGCAAACTGTAGTCCTCCAGATGTTGCAAACTACAACTTCAAGCATGCTGGGAGTTGTAGTTCGGCAACATCTGGCTCTAAAGATGTTGCCGAACTACTACTCCCAGCATGCCTGAGAATGTTTGGGAGTTGTGGTTTTGCAACAACAGGAGGCACACTGGTTGGGAAACATTGTTTCCTAACTCAGTGTTTCCCAACCCGTGTGCCTCCAGCTGTTGCAAAACTATAACTACCAGCATGCACTGATAGACTGTGCATGCTGGGAGTTGTAGTTTTGCAACAGCTGGAGGTCCCCCCTTGTGAATGTACAGGGTACATTCACATGGGCAGGGGGCTTACAGTGAGTATCAGGCTGCAAGTTTGCGATGCAGCAAATTTTGCGCGGCAGCTCAAACTCGCAGCGGGAAAATCGCTGTAACCCCCCTGCCCGTGTGACTGTACCCTAAAAACACTACACTACACGAACACAAAATAAAATAAAAAGTAAAAAACACTACATATACACATACCCCTACACAGCCCCCCTCCCCTCCCCAATAAAAATGAAAAACGTCTGGTACGCCACTGTTTTCAAAATGGAGCCTCCAGCTGTTGCAAAACAACTCCCAGTATTGCCGGACAGCCGTTGACTGTCCAAGCATGCTGGGAGTTTTGCAACAGCTGGAGGCACCCTGTTTGGGAATCACTGGCGTAGAATACCCCTATGTCCACCCCTCTGCAAATCCCTAATTCAGGCCTCAAATTTGCATGGCGCTCTCACTTCGGAGCCCTGTCGTATTTCAAGGCAACAGTTTAGGGCCACATATGGGGTATCTCCGTACTCGGGAGAAATTGCCTAACAAATTTTGGGGGGCTTTTTCTCCTTTCACCCCTTATGAAAAGTTGGGGTCTACACCAGCATGTTAGTGTAAAAAAATAAATTTTTTACACTAACATGCTGGTGTTGCCCTATACTTTTCATTTTCACAAGAGGTAAAAGGGAAAAAAGCCCCCCAAAATTTGTAATGCAATTTCTCCCAACTACGGAGATACCCCATATGTGGGCGCAAAGTGCTCTGGGGGCGCACAACTAGGCCCAGAAGGGAGAGTGCACCATGTACATTTGAGGTGATTTGCACAGGGGTGGCTGATTGTTACAGCGGTTTTGACAAACGCAAAAAAAAAAAAAAAAAAAAAACATTTCGGAAACTACACCCCTCACGGAATGTAATGAGGGGTGCAGTGAGAATTTACACCCCACTGGTGTCTGACAGATCTTTGGAACAGTGGGCTGCGCAAATTAAAAATTTTGTACAGCCCACTGTTCCAAAGATCTGACAGACACCAGTGGGGGGTAAATACTAACTGTACCCCTTGTTACGTTCCTCAAGGGGTATAGTTTCCAAAATGGTATGCCATGTGTTTTTTTTTCCTGTTCTGGCACCATAGGGGCTTCCTAAATGCAACATGCCCCCCAAAAACCATTTCAGAAAAACGTACGCTCCAAAATCCCTTTGTTGCTCCTTCCCTTCTGAGCCCTCTACTGTGCCCGCCGAACACTTTACATAGACATATGAGGTATGTGCTTACTCGAGAGAAATTGGGCTACAAATATAAGTATACATTTTTTCCTTTTACCCCTTATAAAAATTCAAAAATTGCGTCTACAAGAACATGCGAGTGTAAAAAATGAAGATTGTGAATTTTCTCCTTCACTTTGCTTCTATTCCTGTGAAACACCTAAAGGGTTTAAATGCTGACTGAATGTCATTTTGAATACTTTGGGGGGGGGTGCAGTTTTTATAATGGGGTCATTTGTGGGGTATTTCTAAGATGAAGACCCTTCAAATCCACTTCAAACCTGAACTGGTCCCTGAAAAATTGTGATTTTGGAAATTTTGTGAAAAATTGGAAAATTGCTGCTGAACTTTGAAGCCCTCTGGTGTCTTCCAAAAGTAAAAACTTGTCAATTTTATGATGCAAACATAAAGTAGACATATTGTATATGTTAATAAAATAAAATAATATTTGGAATATCCATTTTCATTACAAGCAGAGAGCTTCAAAGTTAGAAAAATGCAAATTTTTCAAATTTTTCATCAAATTTTGGGATTTTTCACCAAGAAAGGATGCAAGTTACCAAAAAATTTTACCACTAAGTTAAAGTAGAATATGTCACGAAAAAACTGTCTCGGAATCAGAATGATAACTAAAAGCATTCCAGAGTTATTAATGTTTAAAGTGACAGTGGTCAGATGTGCAAAAAATAGCCGGGTCCTAAGGTGTAAAATGGCTGGGTCCTTAAGGGGTTAATTAACAATATATTTTTATAATTCCGACATTTCCGCATGTGGCGATACCATATATGTTTATTTTTATTTACACTCTGTTTTTTTTTTTTTTTTTTTTTTTTTTTTTTATGGGAAAAGGGGTGTGATTCAAACTTTTAATAGGGAAGGGGTTAAATTATCTTTATTCACTTTTTTTTGCAGTGTTATAGCTCCCATAGCGACCTATAACACTGCAAACACTGATCTTTTACATTGATCACTGTTTTTTCATAGGAAACCAGTGATCGATGATTCTGCCGCTTAACTGCTCATGCCTGGATCTCAGGCACTGAGCAGTCATTCGTCGATCGGACAGCGAGGAGGCAGGTAGGGATCCTTCAGCTGTCCTTTATGCTGTTCAGGATGCTGCGATTTCGCCGCGGCTATCCCGAACAGCCCACTGAGCTAATCGGCATGGTTTCACTTGCACTTTAGACGTGGCGTTCAACTTTGAACGCCGTGTCTAAAGGGTTAATAGCGCGCGGCACCGCGATCAATGCCGCTCTATTAGCCACGGGTCCCGGCCGTTGTTAGCGGCCGGGCCCGACCCGCTATGACCCCGCGTTATAGATCGGGAGTGGACACATGACGTTCCAGTACGTCATGTGTCCTTAAGGGGTTAAATGTCCCTTTAGACGTAGCTGTCAACTTTGACAGCGGCGATCTAAAAGATTAACAGCCGGCCGTGTCGATCGCCTCATGTCTGCTATTAATGTTATATCCGGGTCATAGGGAATAACGATCTGATTTGTGGGTGTTCGGCTGCTGTTCTCCACTGATCCCAAGAGCATAGGTAAATAGAGTGGCAATTTGTGTGCGCGCCATGCACTCATTTCATTTTTTATAGTACTTTGCAGAGCCCTAGCTTTTCATGGCATATACAATACATAGTAGCCACTATAGCCCGTGAGTGACAAATTACATTTAAAGGGATTTTCCCATCTTGCAAAGTTATTCCGTATCCACAGCTATACCTGCCAGCTCCCATAGAAAATGAATGGAGCGTGACCTATCTCTTCATTCTAACAGGAGACTCTGGTCACTGTTCTGAAGTTTGGAAGTGCCCCAGCAGATAGTTATCCCCACTAGGGATCAGATAGTTATCCCCAATCCTGTGGATAGGAGGTAAAACCCCTGCACCATTCACCTGTTTTATTTTTCACCCTTATTTTTTTTATATTTTTGTGACCTGCGAAGCTCATACATTAAAAAAAAAAAAGCATTCTAATGCTATTCTATAGATGTTGTGCTAAACTGATGTATACTGGCCATATGGAAGCCAAAATGTAACTCCTTCTCGGAGTTCTAGCAGTGGAAGGCTACAAACATATATATATACATATATATATAATATAGCTTATACAGTCCAAGCTTTGATAGCTTACTTTAAACATGATGTGAATACAGCCTCAGTTGAGTAGCTTATATAGTGTTTTTCTTTGTGTAATCTTTTACCTAAATTAATATTTAACTTGAATAACAGTCCTGGATGTTAACTTTTTATCTTTTTTTTTTTTTTTTTTTTGTTTTGTTATCGTTTAGTAGTTTTAAGATTATTTTATTTAACCAAGGTAAACCATGTGATATATCCAGACTTTTTTTTAACAATCCACATGACCCCTGAAATTTTAAATCCTTACAAAAATGTTAACAATGATAATCATGTAAAGCTATTATTTATTTATATTTTCCCCTTTGGAAGTTCATTGCAGGACTGAACTTTTCAGCTGAATAAAAATCCAACCTTAAATTTAAGTTAACCCCTTAAATGGGCACTGTCATAAAACATGATTTTTAATATTTGACTCCTTATGCCAAATAAATAACTTTTGTAATTGGCATCCATAAAAAAATGTTTTATGTTAGTTTTTCTACTGTATAATTCTGGCCACCAGGGGTCTCTCTTCTTGGATAGAACACATTTTGTCTGGTCAAAATTTCAGATTTTGGTCTCCTGCTTGTAATGGAAGTGTTTCATTGCACTGAGCTTGATTGACAGCTGCAAAGAGCCTGAATGAAAGCTGAAAAAAGCCTAATTGAAAGCTGCAAAGAGCCTCACAGAAACATGCATAGAGCCTCACTGACACAGACACACTGACACAGACTGAAAGCTGCAAAGAGCCTCACTGAAAGATACACAGACTGAAAGCTGCTGCACAGAGCTTGAGGTCTTCTATTCATCACAGCACTGCAACCATGTGAGGGCAGAAGTGGTCCTCCAGCAGGCTTCAGTGATGTCATGCCTGCTGGGAAACACCTACTTTCTCCTGCTGGGAGATTGCACTATGTGAGCAAGAAGCAAGGTAAGATACAGAGTTTTTTAAAGCTCTGAAAACATTTTTAAGAAGTGCTAGAAATAGGGAACGTAGCCTGAATTAGTTTAGAAAAGGTGCTCTTTAAGAATGAAAACCATTTTGACCTTAAATGGGCACTCTCATTAAAACAAATTTTTGCTATTGCACTCCTTATGGTAAATAAAATATATTTCTAATGTACTATGTTTAAAAAAATGTTTTAAAGTATTCTATGTTCTATTTGTGTTTAAAAAAGCTGCCACTAGGTGTCTCCCAACTTGTCCAGAGCACATTTTCCCCTCTCTTTTGCACAGACTTTGGACTCCTGCTGGCCTGGCAGAAGTCCAAAATCAGGAAATGCGGAGGGTGTGCACCATTATCCAGTCATAGCTCATCTCACACTGAACTGCTATGGGCTATGTGTAGCAGAATGTGTAGCAGAATGAGGGAGGAAGTTCTCCCTTGTATGGCTTCAGATGATGTCACAGCCTGCTGGGTAGCGCCCCTTTCCAGTCTGTGAATCTGACTGAGCAGAAAATACAGAGCAATATCAAGATAGAAAACTAACAAATAATAAAAATAAAGGCAGAGTGAACTGGGAGGATTATAACATTTAACAAGATCATGAGAGATACTCTTTAACCCCTTATCGACGCAGGACGTATATTTACGTCCTGCGCCGGCTCCCGCGATATGAAGCGGGATCGCGCCGTGATCCCGCATCATATCACGTGGGTCCCGGCGCTAATCAACGGCCGGGACCCGCGGCTAATACCACACATCGCCGATCGCGGCGATGTGCGGTATTAACCCTTTAGAAGCGGCGGTCAAAGCTGACCGCCGCTTCTAAAGTGAAACTGAAAGTATCCCGGCTGCTCAGTCGGGCTGTTCGGGACCGCCGCGGTGAAATCGCGGCGTCCCGAACAGCTGATCGGACACCGGGAGGGCTCTTACCTGCCTCCTCGGTGTCCGATCGACGAATGACTGCTCCGTGCCTGAGATCCAGGCAGGAGCAGTCAAGCGTCGATAATGCTGATCACAGGCGTGTTAATACACGCCTGTGATCAGGATGAGAGATCAGTGTGTGCAGTGTTATAGGTCCCTATGGGACCTATAACACTGCAAAAAAAAAGTAAAAAAAAAGTGTTAATAAAGGTCATTTAACCCCTTCCCTAATAAAAGTTTGAATCACCCCCCTTTTCCCATAAAAAAAAATAACAGTGTAAAAAAAAAAAAAAATAAACATATGTGGTATCGCCGCGTGCGTAAATGTCCGAACTATAAAAATATATCATTAATTAAGCCGTACGGTCAATGGCGTACGCGCCAAAAAATTCCAAAGTCCAAAAAAGCGTATTTTGGTAACTTTTTATAACATTAAAAAATGAATAAAAAGTGATCAAAAAGTCAGATCAAAACAAATATCATACCAATAAAAACTTCAGATCACGGCGCAAAAAATTAGTCCTCATACCGCCCCGTACGTGGAAAAATAAAAAAGTTATAGGGGTCAGAAGTTGACATTTTTAAACGTATAAATTTTCCTGCATGTAGTTATGATTTTTTCCAGAAGTGCGACAAAATCAAACCTATATAAGTAGGGTATCATTTTAACCGTATGGACCTACAGAATAATGATAAGGTGTAATTTTTACCGAAATATGCACTGCGTAGAAACGGAAGCCCCCAAAAGTTACAAAATGGCGTTTTTTTTTCGATTTTGTCGCACAATGATTTTTTTTTTCCGTTTCGCCGTGCATTTTTGGGTAAAATGACTGTCACTGCAAAGTAGAATTGGCGACGCAAAAAATAAGCCATAATATGGATTTTTAGGTGGAAAATTGAAAGGGTTATGATTTTTAAAAGGTAAGGAGGAAAAAACGAAAGTGCAAAAAACGGAAAAACCCTGAGTCCTTAAGGGGTTAAAGGGGTACTGCACTGGAAAACATCTTTTTTATTTTTTTTTAATCAACTGGTGCCAGAAAGTTAAACGTATTTGTAAATTACTTCTATTTAAAAATCTTAATCCTTCCAGTACTTATCAGCTGTTATATGCTCCACAGGAAGTTCTGTTTTCTCTCAGGAGCGGTTTGCTATGGGAATTTGCTTCTGCTCTGGACAGTTCCTTAAATGTACAGAGGTGTCAGCAGAGAGCACTGTGGTCAGACAGAAAGGAAATTCTAAAAGAAAAGAACTTCCAGGGGAGCATATAACAGCTGATAAGTACTGGAAGGATTAAGATTTTTAAATAAAAGTAATTTACAAATCTGTTTAACTTTCTGGCACCAGCTAATTTAGAAAAAAATTGTTTTCCAGTGGAGTACCCCTTTAACCCCTTGGGGACGGAGGGTTTTTCCGTTTTTGCATTTAGTTTTTCCCTCCTTACCTTATAAAAATCATAACCTTTTCAATTTTGCACCTAAAAATAAATGTGGCTTATTTTTTGCACCACCAATTATACTTTGTAATGACATCAGTCATTTTACCCAAAAATCTACGGCGAAACGGGAAAAAAATCATTGTGAGACAAAATTGAAGAAAAATAAATAAATTTTGTAAATTTTGGGGGCTTCCTTTTCTACATAGTAAATTATTCGGTACAAATGTCAACTTTACTTTATTCTGTAGGTCCATAAGATTAAAATGATACCCTACTTATATAGGTTTGATGTTGTTGTACTTCTGGAAAAAAATCATAACTACATGCAGGAAAATTTTATACATTTAAAATTGTCATCTTCTGACCCCTATAACTTTTTATTTTTCCGCGTACGGGGCGTTATGAGGGTTTACTTTTTTGCGCCATGATCTGATGTTTTTAGATGTACTATTTTTGTATTGATCAGACTTTTTTATCGCTTTTAATAAATTTTTTCATGAAATAAAAAGTGACCAAAAATACGCTATTTTGAACTTTGAAACCTTGCAGTTTAATTAACGATATATTTTTAGAATTTGGACATTTCCGCACGCGGCAATACCACATATGTTTATTTTTATTTACATTTCTTTTTTTGGGAAAAGGGGGGTGATTTAAACTTTTATAACCTTTAATTATTTTTTTCATTTTGTTTTTTGCAATGTTATAGCCCCCATAAGGGGCTATAACACTGCACACACTGATCTTTTACATTGATCTTTGTCATCTCATAGGATAACATAGATCAATGATTCTACCGCTTGACTGCTCATGCCTGGATCTCAGGCACTGAGCAGTCATTCGGCAATCGGACACAGGGAGGCAGGTAGGGGGACCCTCCTCGTGTCCTACAGCTGTTCGGGACGCCGCGATGTTGCCACAGCGATCAACTTTGAATGCTGTGTCTAAAGGGTTAATAGCGCGTGGCACTGTGATCAGTGCCGCACGCTATTAGCCACGGGTACGGCCATTGTCAGAGGCTGGGTCCTACCTGCTATGACACTATGCAGCCCCACGTTATAGAAAGGGAGTGGGCGAAGGGAGTTCATGCACGCCCTTTGTCCCCAACAGGTTAAGGGCCAGGGCATTTTTGCTAATCTGACCTGTATCACTTTTTAATAATAACTTTGGGATGCTTTTACCTATCTATCTGATTCCGAGAGTGTTTTTTCATTACTTGCATAATTTCTTGGTGAAAAATTCCCAAATTTGATGAAAATTTAGCTTTTTCCTAACTTTCCCAAACTCTCTGCTTGTAAGGAAAATGGGCATGTCCAATAAATTATATATTGATTAACATATACAGTGGCGATGATCTACTATTGTAAACCTGACATGTTTTGTCGGGTTGTGCACCAGTAATCCTGTCTGCGCCAGAATTTGCGCCAGAATGGAAAAAACTCAACTAACTCTCCATTTTACTGAGAAAACCTGAAAAAGGGGCGTGACCGCTGGGTAAAGTGGGCGTGGTCACCGCAAAGGGCCGTTTCACCGACATTTTCACAAAAACCCAACATATTTACTAAGGTTTCCACAGAAAACGTAGTGGATTTGAGCTGAGGAAAACCCTACAGATCAGAGCATATGTAAAAAAGGAAAAGTGCAAAATGTAAGAAAACCTTAGTAAATACCTTGGAAAAAAATTTAGGGAATTTAAAACCCACAAAGAAAACTCCACTCCACTGAATCAGGGCCAATATGTCTACTTTATGTTGACAAGTTTTTACTTTTTGAAGACATTATAGGGCTTCAAAATATAGCAGCAATTTTCCAAATTTTACGAAAAAATTCTATATCAGAATTTTTCTTACAACAGTTCAGTTTATAGTGGATTTGAGGGGCATTTCCGTGAGAAATATCCTATAAATGATGCCATAATAGAAACTGCACCCCTAAAAGTATTCATAACGCATTCAGAAAGTTTTGCCCTTTAGGTGTTTCACAGGAATGGCAGCAAAGTGGGGGGGGGGGGGGGGGGTTGAAAAATCAACATTTTTGATACTAACATGTTCTTGTAGCTTAATTTTTTCATTTTCACAAGGGGTAAAAGGAGAAAAAGACCTCAAAATTTGTAACCCAATTTGTTTTGAGTATAGAAATACCTCGTGTATGTAAAGTGCTCTGCGGACACACTACATGGATCAGGAGGGATTTTGGAGAGAGAATTATGCTGAAATGGGGGGGGGGGGGGTGCAACCATCCAGCTGTTTCAAAACTACAACTCCCAGCATGTACTTGCACACAGAACATGCTGGAAGTTGTAGTTTTTTGGAGGCACACTGGTGGGGAAATCCTGAGTTAGGTAACAGTCTGTCACTGCATGCTGGGAGCTGTTGTTATGCAACATCTTTAGTCGCACAGTTTAGGCCCCTTTAACACTATAAAAATTCATCTGTAATGAACGTCCGTCATAAACATCTTGAAAATCGCCCGTTGAACCGCCGTTATTTTGTGACTGGTGATATGGGAGAAATAGTGCATGTCCACAGTCAGTAGGAGAAATAGGATTTGGGTTTCCATAAATCTGTTAAATTGCAATTGCTGTATGCCAGTAAAATATTGATGGCCTCTTCTGACTATATCAATATATAAATTGGGTCCTCCTTTAAATGCTATATATACATACACACTAGTCTTACATTACCTGTTAACCCCTTAAGGACCAGAGCATTTTTTGCACATCTGACCACTGTGATTTTAAGCATTAATAACTCTGAGATGCTTTTACTTATGAATTTGATTCCGAGATTATTTTTTTGTGAAATATTCTACTTTAAAGGGGTTATCCACCATAAGATGATTTTAGTATGTACCTGCCAGATAGTAATGGACATGCTTAGGAAGGATCTGCGCTTGTCTTGGGGCTAAATAGCTATGGTGTGAGATTGCCATAACACTGTGGCTAGCTTTTTGTGAACTTCTATTTCCTGTTTGACTTTCCTTTTTTTGACTACAAATCCCACAATTCCACTTTCCTCCCTCCCATACATCAGCCACCCCACCCATTGAAACATAAATGAGCTTCATCCATTGAAAGACCTGTGGTTTTCAATCAGGATGCCTACAGCTGTTGCATTAGTTGCAGATTGATCTCTATCCCACCAAGCAATCGCTCCACCCATTGAAGCAGACAGGCTCCCTGTCATAAGCCGACTAGTGAGTCATGTCTCGGCCGCATTGCAAGCTGGGAAAAATTGGAGACAACAGTAATTTTGTATGCTGGTAAAAATAAATATTGGGGTGAAAATCACATAAGATCACATAATTGTGAGAAAACCGTCACACACAGGTACAGACACTATATTATGAACTACACTAACTTTACAGCCCCTGTAGCATAGTCAAATAAAAAAAAATCCTGGAATACCCCTTAACCCCTTAAGGACTCAGGCCCATTTTGGCCTTAAGGACTCAGACAATTTAATTTTTACGTTTTCATTTTTTCCTCCTCGCCTTCTAAAAATCATAACTCTTTTATATTTTCATCCACAGACTAGTATGAGGGCTTGTTTTTTGCGCGACCAGTTGTCCTTTGTAATGACATAACTCATTATATCATAAAATGTATGGCGCAACCAAAAAGCACTATTTTTGTGGGGAAATTAAAAAGAAAAACGCAATTTTGCTAATTTTGGAAGGTTTCGTTTTCACGCCGTACAATTTACGGTAAAAATGACGTGTGTTCTTTATTCTGAGGGTCAATACGATTTAAAATGATACCCATTATTACATACTTTTATATTATTGTTGTGCTTAAAAAAAATCACAAACTTTTTAACCAAATTAGTAGGTTTATAATCCCTTTTTTTTGATGACCTATAACTTTTTTATTTTTCCGTATAAGCGGCGGTATGAGGGCTAATTTTTTGCGCCATGATCTGTACTTTTTTTTGATACCACATTTGCATCTAAAAAACTTTTAATACATTTTTTATATATTTTTTTAAATAAAAATGTATAAAAAAGTAGCAATTTTGGACTTTTTTTTTTTACGTTCACGCCGTTCACCGAACGGGATCATTAACATTTTATTTTAATAGTTCGGACATTTACGCACGCGGAGATACCAAATATGTCTATAAAATTTATTTTTTACGCTTTTTGGGGGTAAAATAGGAAAAAACGGACGTTTTACTTTTTTTATTGGGGAGGGGATTTTTCACTTTTTTTTTTACTTTTACATTTTTTTACATTTTTTTTACACTTGAATAGTCCGCATAGGCGACTATTCATAGCAATACTATGATTGCTAATACTGATCTGTTCTATGTATAGGACATAGAACAGATCAGTGTTATCGGCTATCTTCTGTTCTGGTCTGCTCAATCACAGACCAGAGCAGAAGACGCCGGGAGCTGGAGGCAGGATGGTGAGGGGACCTCCGTGCGGCGTTCTGAATGATCGGATCCCGGCACCTGAGGGGTTAATGGCGGACGCCCGCGATCTCGGCCATTGCCGGCGGGTCCCTGGCTGCGATCAGCAGCCGGGATCAGCCGCGCATGACACGGGCATCGCTCCGATGCCCGCGGTTATGCACAGGACGTAAATGTACGTCCTGGTGCGTTAAGTACCACCGCACCAGGACGTACATTTACGTCCTGCGTCCTTAAGGGGTTAAACATAGTGGTAAATTTTTATCGATTTCTTGGTGAAAAATGTGACATTTTCATGAAAATTTTGAAAATTTTAAATTTTTCTAAATTTGAAGCTCTTTGCTCGTAAGGAAAATAGACATACCAAATGAATTATATATTGATTCACAAATACAATATGTCTACTTTATGTTTGCATCATAAAGTTGACATGGTTACTTTTGGAACACATTAGAGGGTTTCAAAGATCAGAAGCAGTTTTCTAATTTTTCACAGAATTTTCTAAATCAGATTTTTTCGGGGACCAGTTCAGTTTTGAAGTGGATTTGAGGGGCCTTCATATTAGAAATACCCCATAAATGTCTCAAGTATAAAAACTGCACCCCTCAAAGTATACAAAATGACATTCAGAAAGTATGTTAACCCTTTAGGTGTTTCACAGGAATTAACAGCAAAGTGAAGAAGAAAATTCAAAATCTCAATTTTTTACACTAACATGTTCTTGTAGACCCAGTTTTTGAAGTTTTACAAGGGGTAAAAGGAGAAAAAGCTCCCCAAAATGTGTAACCCAATTTCTATTGAGTACGGAAATACCTCATATGTGAACGTAAAGTGCTCTGTGGGTGCACTAGAGGGCTCAGAATCGAAGGAGTGACAATAGGATTTTAAAGAGTGAATTTTGCTGAAATGGTTTTTGGGGGACATGTCGCATTTACGAAGCCCCTATGGTGCCATAACAGCAAACCCCCACATGGCATACTATTTTGGAAACTACACCCCCCCAAGGCATGTAACCAGGGGTACAGTGAGCCTTAACACCCCACAGGTGTTTGACGACTTTTAATTAAAGTCTGATGTGTAAATAAATAAATAAAAATTCACAAAAATGCAATTTTTTCCCAAAATTTCCAATTTTTACAAGATGTAATAGGAGAAAATGTCCCCCAAAATTTGTAACCCCATTTCTTCTGAGTATGGAAATACCCCATGTGTGGGTGTCAAGTCCTCTGCACTACAATGCTCAGAAGAGAAGGAGCCACATTTGACTTTTTGAAAGCAAATTTTGCTGAAATTGTTTTTGGGGGTCCCTATGGTGGCAGAACAGTAAAAAAAAAAAAAAAAAAAAAAAAAAAGCCCCACATGGCACACTATATGGGAAACCAAATTTATAACCCCATTTCTTCTGAGTATGGAAATACCCCATATGTGGATGGGAACTACAATGCTCAGAAGAGAATGAGCGCCATTGGACTTTTGGAGAGAGAATTTGTTTGGAATGGAAGTCGGGGGCCATGTGCGTTTACAAAGTCCCCATGGTGCCAGAACAGTGGACCCCCCCCTCACATGTGACCCTATTTTGGAAAATATACCCCTCACAGAATGTAATAAGGGGTGTGTTAGCATTTACACCCCACTGGCATTTGACAGATCTTTGGAACAGTGGGCTGTGCAACTTAAAAATAAAATTTTTCATTTTCAGAGACCACTGTTCCAAAAATCTGTCAGACACTTGTGGGGTGTAAATGCTAACTGCAACCCTTATTACATTCCATGAGGGGTGTAGTTTACAAAATGAGGTTACATGTGGGGGCTCACTGTTCTGGAACCATGGGGGGCTTTGTAAACACACATGGCCTTCAATTCCAGACGCATTCTCTCTCCAAAAGCCCAATAGCGCTCCTTCTCTTCTGAGCCCTGTAGTGTGCCAGCAGAGCACTTTACATCCACACATGGGGTATTTATATACTCAGAAGAAAATGGTGTTACAAATTTTGGGGGCTTTTTTCCTATAACTCCTTGTGAAAATGAAAAATTTGGGATAACACCAGCATTTTTGTGAAAAAAGAAAAAAATTTCAATTTCACGTCCAACTTTAACGAAAATTGGTCAAACTCCTGTCGGGTGTTGAGGCTCACTATACCCCTTGTTATGTTCCGTGAGGGGTGTAGTTTCCAAAATGGGGTCACATGTGGGTGTTTTATTTTGCGTTAATGTCAGAACCGCTGTAACGATCAGCCACCCATGTGCAAATTACCTCAAATGTACAGTAGAGAAAAATAAGGATGAAGCGGCACTCCAAAGGATTAAAATCCAAAATGTGAATTTATTCACCCATCAGTACAGATGCAACGTAACGTTTCGTTCCACAATCAGGAACTTTTTCAAGCATTGAGATTCCTGATTGTGGAACGAAACGTTACGTTGCATCTGTACTGATGGGTGAATAAATTCACATTTTGGATTTTAATCCTTTGGAGTGCCGCTTCATCCTTTTTTGTTTCTACTGAACGTTTGGGATTGTGAGTCGGATCCCTGGAGCTGTGCACCCACCAAGGACTTTAAGCCCTTCACTGTGCCTTACCTCACCTCTTCTTCTCTTACCTCAAATGTAGATGGTGCTCTCACTCCTGAGCCTTGTTGTGCGCCCGCAGAGCATTTTACATCCACATATGGGGTATTTCCGTACAAGGGGGATTTTGTTTCCTTTTACCTCTTGTGAAAATGAAAAGTATGGGGCAACACCAGCATGTTAGTGTAATAAATTAATTTTTTTTACAATAACATGCTGGAGTAGACCCCAACTTTACCTTTTCATAAGGAGTAAAAGGAGAAAAAGCACACCAACATTTATTAGGCAATTTCTCCAGAGTAGAGAAATACCCCATATGTGACCCTAAACTGTTGCCTTGAAATACGACAGGGCTCTGAAGTGAGAGAGCACCATGCGCATTTAAGGCCTAAATTAGGGATTTGCATAGGGACAGACCCGGATGCAAGAATTACACTTTCCTCCGAAACCAAAATTACCCTACGGCAGTGTTTCCCAAGCAGAGTGCCTCCAGTAATACTGGAAGTTGCTGTTTTGCAACAGCTGGAGGCTCCGTTTTGGAAACAGTGCCGTACCAGATATTTTTCATTTTTGTTGGGTTTAGTGTAACTGTGTAGTGGTGTGTGTGTATGTATGTATGTATGTAGTGTGTTACTTTTTATTTTGTGTAGGTGTAGTGTAGTATAGTGTTTTTAGGTAACATTGACATGGGCGGGGGTTCACAGCGAGTTTCCCACTGGGAGTTTGAACTGCAGTGGTAAATTTGCTGCATCTCAAACTTGCAGCGAGAAACTCGCTGTAAACCCCAGCCTGTGTGAATATACCCTGTACATTCACATGGAAGGGGGGGGGGGGGGGGCAAACCTCCATCTGTTGAAAAACTACAACTCCCAGCATGCCCTTTGGCTGTCTGCATGCTGGGGGTTGTAGTTATCCAACAGCTGGAGGCACGCTGGTTGCAAAACAGAGAGTTTGTTACTTAACTCAGTGTTTCCCAACCCATGTTCCTCCAGCTGTTGCATAACTACAACCCCCAATATGCACTGACTGCCCAGGTATGCTGTGAGTTGTAGTTCGGCATCATCTGAAGGGCCAGATGTTGCCGAACTACAACTCCCAGCATGCCTGGACAGTCTCGGCATGCTTTAATTGTAGTTTTGCAACATCTGGAAGGCTACAGTTCGGACACCACTGTGCAGTGGTCTCCAAATTGTGTCCTTCCAGATGTTGCAAAACTACAACTCTCAGCATGCCAAGACTGTCCAGGCATTCTGGGAGTTGTAGTTCTGCAACATCTGAAGGGCCAGATGTTACAGAATTACAACTCCCAGCATGCCTGGACTGTCTGGGCATGTTGAGAGTTGTAGTTTTGCAACATCTGGAAGAGCACAGTTTGGAGTCCACTGCACAGTGGTCTCCAAACTGTGGCCCTCCAGATGTTGCAAAACTACAACTCCCAGCACACCCAGACAGCCAAAGGCGACTTTACAGCGATCTTCACTGCTGCCTCCACTTACCTGCACCACCTTTCTGCCGCCAGTCCCTGCGTGATCTCAGGTAACGGCCACTGGTCGTCCGTCCCCCCCCCACATCAACTGCTCCCGCACCATCGCCGGCATCTTTCCCCTATCTGACCTGACTTCAGTCCTGACCGGCTAATTGCAGGGGATAGGAGGAGGTGGCACCCCTGCCACCTCACTCCTATCCTTTAGGATGATCGGGGTGGTCTCTGGCAGCTCCGATCATCCCTATTTTCCAGGTGATCGGGTCACCAGAACCCTCATCAGCCTGGAATCGCCATAAATCGTCCATCTGACATGGGGGCTTCTCAGGACCACCCTCAGGGGTTTGCAAGGGTTGCCTGCTGAATGATTTCAGCAGGCATCCCGGTCCGATCCACGCCCGGCAAGCGTCGGGGACCGGAGTTCCCACGGGCGTACAGGTAAGCCCTTTGTCCATAAGTACTAGGACATCAGGGCGTACCTGTACGCCCTTGTTCCTTAAGTCGTTAAAGAGTACCTCTCATGATCTTGTTAAATTTTATAATCCTCCCAGTTCACTGCCCCTATTATGATAAACCACGCCATGCCTTTATATTTATTATTTTTTAGTTCTCTACCTTGATATTGTTCTGTATTTTCTGCTCAGTCTCATTTAGATTCACAGACTGGGAAGGGTCGTTCCCCAGCAGGCTTGACATTATCTGAAGCCATACAGGGGAGAACTTCCATGTATATGGAGTGCAGTAGCAAAAATTAGTTTTAATGATAGTGCCCATCTAAAACCCCTGCCTCCCTAATGCTCTGGTGGTCCCCTGACAGTTTTTTTTTTACTGTAGCAGGGATTTCACATAAATCCAAATACAGTAGTCACAATAGTCTTACATATTGTCACGTGTGGCAGAGTGATCTTCCTAACCTAATGGGTCCCCTTATGAACCCTTACCACTTTGCCCCAGATATACACTTGAGGTTTTGTCTGTGTTGTGTGGGGTTGCACCTGTGGTAAGTTCATTTCCTGGAACTTTACTTAAAGGGGTGCTCCGGGGAAGTTAAGAAAAATTAAAATGCCCCAATGCCTCCACAATACCTGTTCTGTGTCCCCTGTAGTTATCCATGTGATTGTGCCAGCTCCTGTGGCCCCTGTTGTCTCCTGAATACAATTTTTTCTTGCTTGCAGCCCAGACTACAACTTCCAGCAGTCAGTGCAGCTCTGTGTGATGGCTGCCAGCCAATTGCTTTTGCTATCTGTGTGCATGCTGTTTTGTTTTAAACACACTGTACATGTCTTTTCTTTCAAACAATCCTTCCCCCCCCTCCCCCCCGCAATAAATTATGATATTCTTTGAATGGCAGCAGTCAGTGATTAGTTCGACAGCAGGAAAATAGCAGCATTATGTGCAGAGGAGACTGGACTGTTTTTCTCACGGCAAGATCCTCACACAGGGAGAGGGAGACGAAGGGGAGGGAAGTTGTGGCTGTGAAGCCAGAAATCATGTGATGTTTGTCTTCCAGGAGGGTGGGGCTAGTCTCATTGAGGGGTTTGCAAAAAGACAAGGATGATCCGATAATGACGTTTTTCTCTCACTCCTGGGATGTAAGTGACAGCTAAAAGAGGTAAACTGCTCTACATAGCTAATGAATGATATTTAGACAAATAGGTTTGTGAGAGGTAAGGATGGGCTATGGGTTTAGTTTCCCGGAGAACCCCTTTAAGTTACAACTTAGTAGAAAGTTGGTCACTGTTCCTTTTAAGAGTACTTCAATAGCAGATTTACTGACTGAATGTCTCTTCTAGTAGTCCAGAAATGAAAGCTTTATAATTTATTCTTTGGAGTCATTTGCAGCTCTGATTCCCCTTGGGATGGAATTTTGCATGAAAAGTTTATCTCCTCTTTGTACCTCTAGCCACTCATGTGTTGTACTCACACAACCATCCATCAAGTAGATGCACTGAAACAAATGCAGTTGCAGATATACAGTGGGGCAAAAAGTATTTAGTCAGCCACCAATTGGGCAAGTTCTCCCACTTAAAAAGATGAGAGGCCTGTAATTTTCATCATAGTTATACCTCAACTATGAGAGACATAATGAGAAAAAAAAATCACAGTTTCTGATTTTTAAAGAATGTATTTGTAAATTATGGTGGAAAATAAGTATTTGGTCACTTACAAAAAAGCTATATTTCTGGCTCTCACGGACCTGTAACTTCTACAAGAGTCTCTTCTGTCCTCCACTCATTACCTGTATTAATGGCACTTGTTTAAACTTGTTATCAGTATAAAAGACATCTGTCTACAACCTCAAACAGGCACACTTCAAACTCCACTATGGCCAAGACCAAAGAGCTGTCGAAGGACACCAGAAACAAAATTGTAGACCTGCACCAAATGGGAAGACTGAATCTGCAATAGGCAAGCAGCTTGGTGTGAATAAATCAACTGTGGAAGTAATTATTAGAAAATGGAAGACATACAAGACCACTGATAATCTCCCTTGATCTAGGGGCACCTTGCAAGATCTCACCCCATGGTGTCAAAATGATCACAAGAACAGTGAGCAAAAATCCCAAAACCACTTTGGGGGGACCTAGTGAATGACCTGCAGAGAGCTGGGACCAAAGAAACAAAGGCTACCATCAATTACACACTATGCCGCCAGGGACTCAAATCATGCAGTGCCAGACGTGTCCCCCTGCTTAAGTACATAAACTAAAAATGAAGGAAAGCACTCTGTAGTGTGATAACATATATGTACATGAAAGTGAATAGCATATAGAATAGTGCTCACCAACGGTGGTTGTACCACCCAATATGCTTGATTAAAGGGGTACTCCGGTGCTTACACATCTTATCCCCTATCCAAAGGGGCACCCCGTTAGTGATCAGTCCCCGGAGCGTGTTCGCTCCGTGTCTGATTAAGGTCAACCGCAGGGCCGTCGGCGCGTGACGTCCCGCCCCCGCCCCCGCCCCCGTGTGACGTCACGCTCCGCCCCTCAATGCAAGCCTACGGGAGGGGGCGTGATAACTATCACGCCCCCTCCCGTAGGCTTGCATTGAGGGGCGGAGCGTGACGTCACATGGGGGCGGGGGCGTGACGTCACACGCCAACGGCACTGCGGTCGACCGTAATCAGACCCGGAGCGAACACGCTCCGGGGACTGATTACTAACGGGGTGCCGCGTGCATGATCGTGGGCATCCCCAGCTGCGGGACTCCCGCGATCAGGCATCTTATCCCCTATCTTTTGGATAGGGGATAAGATGTGTAAGCACCGGAGTACCCCTTTAAGCAGTCTTCCATGTAACGCGTTGCATAATGGGTAATACATCCTTTTACCTTTGAATAGTCCCAGCACCTTGCTTTATCCTGATACTACATATTGGAAGTGTTTGTGGTTTATAAGCCAGTACATGTTCGGGCCCATCTGAAGTTTGCTAGAGAGCATTTGGATGATCCTGAAGAGTATTGGGAGAATGTCATATGGTCAGATGAAACCAAAGTAGAACTTTTTAGTAAAAACTCAACATCTTTCAGCATGACAATTATCCCAAACACACTGCCCAGGCAACGAATGAGTAAAAAGCATTTCAAGGTCCTGGAGTGGCCTAGCCAGTCACCAGATCTCAACCCCATAGAAAACCTTTGGAGGGAGTTGAAAGTCCATGTTGCACAGGGACAGCCGCAAAACATCACTGCTCTAGAGGAGATCTGCATGGAGGAATGGGCTAAAATACCAACAACAGTGTGTGAAAATCTTGTGAAGACTTACAGAACGTGTTTGACATCTGTCATTGCCAACAAAGGGTATATAACAAAGTATTGAGATGAACTCTTATTAATCCAAATACTTATTTTCCACCATAATTTGCAAATAAAATCACAGTTTTTTAAAGAATTTATGAAAATTACAGGCCTCTCTTATCTTTTTAACTGGGAGAACTTGCACAACTGGTGGCTGACTAAATACTTTCTTGCCCCATTGTGTAGGATATGCTGTCCAATTAGATCAGACTTTACTGTGGGATGCCTACACAGGTTGGCTTTCTGTGGTGCAGATTCTTCAAACTTTACTCACAGTTTTGCGGTACAATACCCTATGTTGACTGGAGAAACTTTTTATGACAATTTTAGCCACAAAGCATTAACTCTGTCTAGAAGTCCATACAGAGATTAGTGTTTGCAGGAGGGTCTTTTTCCAGCTGGTCCTCCACTTCTGAGTAGAAAATTCTCTTCTTTGGAGCTGGATACAGGATATTTTAAGAATGATGCCCTAATGGCGCAGACTGGAGACAACCTTTTGGGTGAAATCCTCCAAAGCTCCACACAGTGATCACTGTGCATGCAAACCAGATCTATCTTGGGTTAGGGGATTCTTGCAATTGGAATAGTCGTTGGTTATTTTGCTTGCAGCAGACCGAAGCTTGAACAGATCACTAAATAGGCCTGAACTGACTAGACCTCAGAGGTACACTCTGAAAAGGTGCTAACTTTGCTGCCCTTGGGGAGTGATGGGTTTAGTCAAACCCTCTGGGGAGTGATGGGTTGGGCTAGAGAAGTCCCCTCTCAGCCTTTTCAGAAGCATCTACACAGAAACTTGCTATCGAGTATTATGTGACCAATGATCCACTCAGCTTGTACACATGTGAACCCGTACATGTCTGTGATACCTCTGTATGCTGCAGTGTGTCATAGAAAACAGCAGGTATATAAGTTAATTCCCGATACCCCAAACAAAGTTTTAGGCTTTTAGGCTTTTTTTCATAATTTTTTTTACATGGACACTGATCCAGGGTCACTGCACCTTCAGTCTCTTTAATCCTCTCCAACAATTCACCAGTATTCATAAACAATGAAATTCATTAGGTCGGTCCCTTACATACAATCTAATGCACAATATTAAGCTGCCATAATGTGCTTGGTCATATCTTATAATTTTCTCTCATGAAGCAGGAGCTTGGAAGATCTGCATTGGATAGAACTATGCATTATTCAAACCTACCCGGTGTCTAAACTAAGCAGATAAGTCTTCAGATCTATCCACACTTAAAACATTATAAGCAAGTCAGAGGTTACTTATGGCACATATATCATCAATTTACTAATTCATCACATTATGTAGGACTCAAGGGATATATTTTAGGAAAGGTTTATCAGGTTTTAGCTATTCATGTCAAAATTATGGATCCTATTAATGTTTCTGCATAGCTTATATGGTGGTTGTGCCAGCGTGTATAAATCTCTTGTAAAATGGAAAGTAGTTTATTGTTGAATCGCCATTGCTACATGGTCTGCAGTTTAAGTGCAGAAATGGATGTCTTGTACTAGATAAAATGAGGAGCTCCCTGCTTAGCTGCAGCTCTAAGGTGCTCAAAGCAGATTTCTATTATTAGCCCCTTAAGCCAACATGGGTTATAGAAAATTCACTTCTCAGCACTATTCTATGCAGCATTCAGACGGTTTATATTCCTTTAAGCCTTTTTCAGTATGAAAGTTGCTATATCAAATGTAAATATTTTAGCAGGATTTTTGTAGTAGAGTGTATATTAGGCATTTACATTATCAAAATTGGCTGACGATCTTATGTTATGATTTTTACACTATTATTGTATCAGTAATGTCCAAATATTAAACCGCTATGCCCATAATGTAAATGTACTTCATGCTACCTTGAGACTTGGCACACCGTTTAAGCCATGAACAGTGGCATAGTGGGTGGGTTCCGGGTTCTATTAACAGTCATTGCCTCACTGATGTCCGCCATTAACCCTTTAGATGACATAATCAATGCTGATCACTGAGGCCGGAAGTGGCCCGAGGTCTCCTCATCTGCTCCATGGCCACTCCATGGATCTTCTTGTATGGTCTACTGTCTGGCAGACTATATAAGGAAATTAAAGAGTGCACTGATCAGTGCTAAGACAATGCATAGCACTGAACAATAATAATCAGTAGAGCAACAAAAGTATCCGAAACTCATAAGAAATACAGTGCTAGTAATGCAAGACAGTCTATGATAGGATTTTAGGATCTTTAAAGTGGATACCTTATGGCCAGAATGACTTAAATTATTGTTTTAAATTTGTTTTATGGTGTGTTTATATTTTTTTATGGTGTTGTAACATCACTTCCTGTGCTGTGAGAATGTCTGTGTATATACATTTATACGTATGTTCATGTCATATTAATAGTATCTGATGAAGAGGCCCAAAAATGGGTTGTACAAGTTAAAACAATTTATCACAATGGGTTTATTCCGTTGGAGACGTGTGGTTTGAGATTTCCATACATGTTTCCTGCTGTGACCATAGGGTGGAGCTGCTGCTGTTTCTGACCCACTTGATTGTGTCTTCAAAGAGTGGTGCCTCTTGTTGCACAATGCCTTTTAGTGAGAGCATTGTGTTTCTATGCTGGTGGCCTTCATATTTGATGATGATACAGAGGGGAGGGCTCGTTTGTTTGTAGTATACCTATTAGGCTCTGTTATACTAACATGCATAATTCAGAGGTACCTCAGTGTTATACCAGCTGGTCAATCCCCTAAGGGCAGTAAAAAAAAAAAACTAAATTAAGGGGGGAAAAAAGTTAATGTCTTAAAAAAAAATGTAGCTGCATACATAAAAAATAATGACTGAATGTCTGTTTTTATTTATCCCACTTATCCCACAAAAAAGGATTCAAAGTGATTTAAAAGTTTGATTTAATAATAAATTATTTCCATAAAAATTACTGATGAACTATACAAATTTGTTATATCAGTTATCATTACAACCCACAAGGTAAAGTTTACATGTCATTTATGGAGAAAAATAATACCTAAAAAATAAAACTCACCACATCTTCCATACTGAGGGTCAGTCCCATCCCTAGTGCTCCCATGTGGCCTCTGAAATGCTTCATCCTCCATGGCCCACAACCGTAACGGTACCAGTACTCCTGCCCTCTTTCTTGCCGACATCCCAGATCATGGGCCTAATGTTCCCCCTGCACTACAAGCTCACCTGACATATAGTGCATAGGCTTTTGCAGTCTAGCAGCTGAAGTCACAGCCAGGATTATTCTGGACATCTAACGCACCCTGGAGGCCATTCTGCAGGCAACTTTTGACAAGCTGCATGCTGACATCTCCTCCACAGCTGCCACAATTACAGCTCATGACTACTGGGTGGCATTAGGAGAATAGGATAGGCTGGAGATACATACTACCTTCACAGATTTATAGAAAGAAAAAGCTATGCGCCAAATTTGGTCACCTGGAAAACCTTACAGATGTAACAACCTACGCATAGGACAGCCTGACCTTTATCAGCTTTATAAGGCCAAGCTTCCTAAGGGCTCTGGGTTTCAAAAATTGGTGTACCAACTTGGGCTTCTTTTGTTGTTCTGGGAATTGGCCATGTCAGGTTAGAATGCATTTTTTGGACTATAATAATAAACAGTCTCTTCGGCAAGCCTTCTGTCATCAAACCTTTCTTCTGATACTTCCCATTTCTATGAGTCCCTGTCTGAGACAGAATGTGCACTTTTCAGTTCTGATTACCGTAGCTTAATTGAACCTCCTCCTACTAGCTTACGCGATCTACTAGGATATAGGAATTCCATAGACCCCTGGCAATCCCACTCCCAGAGAAACTACAGAGAATCGGGTAAAGTTTGCAAGACTCCTACTTAGGCTGGGTCCACACTACGTTTTGTCCCATATGGGAGCGCATACGGCAGGGGGGAGCTAAAAGCTCGCGCTCCCGTATGTTACCGTATGCGCTCCCGTATGCCATTCATTTCAATGAGCCGACCGGAGTGAAACGTTCGGTCCGGTCGGCTCATTTTTGCGCCGTATGCGCTTTTACAACCGGACCTAAAACTGTGGTCAACCACGGTTTTAGGTCCGGTTGTAAAAGCGGATACGGCGCAAAAATGAGCCGACCGGACCAAACGTTTCACTCCGGTCGGCTCATTGAAATGAATGGCATACGGGAGCGCATACGGTAACATACGGGAGCGTGAGGTTTTAGCTCCCCCCTGCCGTATGCGCTCCCGTATGGGACAAAACGTAGTGTGGACCTAGACTGTCAGTTGTGATGGACCTGGCTAGATCGATGGAGTCATGAGCATGGCTTCCCCATTTTGTCCTTTGTGGACTATGACGTGATAGTTATCTTGGCTATTTTCAGGTGTTCCATGCATTTTCTGTGGGCTTCTACTTATTTTTAATGTGGGTGCCCTTAATGTGCATTCTGGCAGTCACCTTAGTTCACTGGGACATTTTCACCACAAGGGGCCTATTCTGCTGTGGATTTTGGACTAATGTTCCAGTGCAACTTTCTATAGTTCTCATGGTTTGCAGTGCTTTCTTTTGCCCATCAGTTCTTGGAAACTCAATTCCATACTATGCTTAAGTGTTATCTCTGGGAAAGGGCATAAGGGTTTGGCGGGAGGGAATGGTTCTATTGTGTGGGATAGGGAGTGTCTCTTAAGTATTTATGTATTTTAGACTTATTTCATTAAGACCATTTCTCATTTTTGGATATCTCATTGGAGATTAATGCACCAGACAGCTGAAAATATACCTAGTACTCACATTCGCCATTCATCCTGGTCGCGTATCAACCATATTTTTCTCTTTCCTTAGATTTGTTACCACACATTTCAGAGTCTGACATCCATATAATGGTCATTTCCGATCACACCTCCATTTCTGTTCCTCTGACGGATACCTTTCCCAAAGGTTTAGACTTTCAGTGACTCTTTTCAGCACACATGAAGTATGACAATTTATTAGAGGCCTTAAAGGATGATGGATTTCTCTTGGCATAATAGTGAACACCAGTCAACTAGCATATATGACCGCAATGAAAAAGAAATCCCTCCACTGTTATCAAGAGAAAAGTAAGGCCTTGCAGAATACCTACACATCTTGCATGTCATGCTATTCTGCAGCAGCTTGTCAAACAGGGGAGGAGGCCAAAGCCACTTTTAATCTATAAACCGAACTTAAATGTAAAGCTTTTTTGTAAATGTTGCTCCATTTTGGAAATGATATGCTTGACCAGAGGTGGCAGATCATTTCATCATTTTTGCATTGAGGGATGATGCCAGTAACATTCATACTGATTCCCACATTATTATTTCTTGGTTTTGTGATTTTTACAAATCCTTATACTTCTTATCACCAGCTGACATGACCGTTGGTATGGTTTTTCTGGAGTCTATTAAGCTACATACTAGCCTGTTAAACTACATACTAGCTCTGCAGAATAACATGAATCGTTGAATGTCGATTTCACTAAAGCAGCAATCAAGGTTACCATAAAGCATCTTCATATGGCAAAATCACCAGGCCAGATAGCTTTTCTGGCAAGTTTAGCCTGTAGGTCCATTGACATCTTTCTTCAAACATCCCTTGCGCACTGGTACCCTGCATTCCAACACCAAAGTCATGAAACTTTTTCTTAAAGCCATACACTCTTACCGCACAATTTTGCAAATAAATCAAGACCTCAAAATCAGATCCTCACTGAGTACTTACGTCTTTACTTGCCCTCTCTCATTGGCCCCTCCCAATTGGGCATTGTTCAAAACCACTCAGCAGGAGCAAACATTTGAAAGATGCTGAAAGTGTTGAATAGGGTGCAGTAACATCCCAAGCAAGGTGAATTGCCAATCTTATCGGCATTTGATACAGAAAAATAATTTAATAAAGTACATTGGGACATGCTTGGGATGGTGCTGGACAGGGTAGGGATCACTGGGAGCTTTTTCTCCTCCTTAGACAGCTTATACTCTAGTCCTCTGTCGCAAATTTACACTTTTGTCCTCCACATTTCCTCTGTTTAAGGGGATGAGATGTAGTGTTCTCTAAGTGAGAATTTATCTTGTGGTATCCTGATTTGCGGGACAAAATTTTGGAAGGTTGGACAAAAGAGAGTTACATTTTTATTAATGAACGTTGGAGAGTGACAGTCTCTAAAGTCATGCATAGTTACTATTTAGATTTAAATCTCCCATTCTCTTTTAGTTTATCAGATAGAATTGGTTTTCTGTTTTATTCGTGTTTAAAAAAAGCTGCCACTAGGTGTCTCCCGACTTGTCCAGAGCACATCCCCCCCCCCCCTCCCCCTCTCATGAACAGATTTTGGACTCCTGCTGGCCTGGCAGAAGTCCAAACATAGGAACTGCAGCCTGGAGTGCTGAGGGGGGGGGTGTCGAGCCTCATCCAATCATAGCTCCTCTCACACGTAACTGCTGTATGCTGTTGGTGGCAGAGTAAGGGAGGAAGTTTTCCCCTGTATGGCTTCAGATGATGTCACACCTGCTGGGTAACACTCCTTCCCAGTCTGTTAACCTGAACCTGAGGTGGAGCAGAAGATACAGAGCAATATCAAGGTAGAAAACTAAAAAAAAAATATAAAAAAATAAAGCAAGGGGTGGTTTATCATGGTGGGGGCAGTGAACTGGGATGATTATAAGATTTATGAGAGGTACTCTTTAATGTAGAAGTCAGAGTATGGATTTCTTTTATGGAATCTGCAGTTGCTCACAGACAGGTGTTTTGGGAGTGGGTGATAGCTTACATTGCTCAGTAATGGACGGTTCTCCCGGCCCAAGCTATTTTTTCTTCGTCTGTCAACCTTTCTTTGGCAGAAATCTCAGAATAACATAGCATTCCTTGATTCATACACGTTATCTTACTGGTAGCTAAATGTGTTCTTTTGCAAGAGTAAATAAAAGCTTACCTTGCCAACACTGTCGGACATTGTAGCTGTTATTTTTTCTGGAGGTCGGCAGGCTGGACACTAATAAGCATAGGTAATATTCTATGCCTTTTTGCACATTATTGGTACTGGGCTACCCACTTGTTCCTTCCTTTCTTATTGACCATTTTTACCACTGCTTGTAACTTCGTTATTTAAAAGGAAAAATAAGAAAACAAATAAATTCAACTTGTCCTACAAAAAAGCCCTAATAAGACTACATAAACACTAAAAAATGAAAAATAATGGCTCTTGGAATGAGTGATGAGAAACAAAAGAAAAATGCTGCATTCACAAGGCTCAAAAAGTGCCTTAAGAAGGGGTTAAATATCACATTAGTTGTCTCAGTTATAAACATTATGAAAAAATACCCATGACAAGAATTCCAGTTTTAATTAACTGCCCACCTCCAAATGGTATGGATAAAACATAGGTCCTTAGAATATGGTGATGCAATGCTATTATTTTAAGTTTTTTTTATTTTGGTATAGAAATTGTCTCATTGATAAAGTAAAATTAAATGAAAATAAAATACCAGTTTCTTTTTCCATCTCGTCTGGTTTTTCTAAACATTCTTTAATGGTACATTGAGTGGTACTATAATATAATGTTACTTCTAGGTCAACAGAAAAATTAATTTCTGGCTCCTGGGAGGCAGGCCTGGAAAGACTTTGCCAATAATTGCTGAATCGGGAGAGTGCTAAAATCTGGTGGAATATCAGCAGAAAAAAAATCTTCATGAGTGGCATAACACTAAAGAAAATAAACCTTTTCTGAGTCTTTTTCTTTTGTTCTGCTAGAACTGATTTTCAGTTTGCCTTACAGTAGTTTACTTCTACCGCTTCTTGTGTCAGACACTTCCTTTCAATAGTCTGTTTCTTTGGTGGGTACCTGTTCTCTAAACTTGCAAAACATACAAAGAATTGAATTACATATTGGCCCTTATTTACTATTGTAAACCCGACATGTTTTGTCGGGTTGTGCGCCAAATAATTCTGTCTGCGGCGGAATTTACGCCAGAATTATTCTGTCTTCTGTATATTACCGAGAGAACCCGAAAAAGGGGCATGTCTGTCGGGAAAAGGGTGCGTGATCAAAGAAAATGGGCGTGTTCCCGACATTTTTCCAAAATCACACCATATTTATTAAGGTTTCCACAGAAAATGTGGTGGATTTGAGCTGAGGAAAAAACTACAGATCAGAGCATATGTAAAAAAAAATAAATAAATAAATGTAGGGAAAGCTTAGTACATATGGTGGGAAAAAAAATTGTAGGGAATTAAAACCCACAAAGAAACCTTCACTCCACTCTTAGTAAATCAGGGCCATTGAGTGTGCACACATGTAAAACTAGTTAGCTAACCTGTTTTGGAGCAGCACTGCCTAACCGTATTGGAAAATTTCCCTGGTAGAATTTAGAGGCTTCTATCTGTACTACTTTTAGTGTGCAATATCTTTTTGGACATCACAAAATATTTATGATTTCAGATTTTTGTCTGTAAAAATATACTTATATATATAGTAACTTAATAGCCTGAAAGTATACCTGTCATTTGCAAAAATGTGTTCTAAAACGTAGACAACATATATGTATATTTGTAATATACATTGGTTAATAAATGTGTATATTCTTGGGTCAAAAAATCCTGGTTTGTCCCTTCAGCTATTGCCTGAGAGTTTCTGTGCAGAGACAAAATACAGGTGTGGACAAAAAAAGCAGGGTGCAGGGTTCTGTGCACTAAGGCTTGGTGACATGCCCTACTCACACAGCAGGCTGATTGCCAGGACCCTGCACAGAGCCCTGTTTGTCCTGCCTAGAATTCCTGTATTTTGTCTCCACACAGAGACACACAGGCAATAGCTGCAGGGATATAATTTTTTAATCGGAAAATATACAATTTATTTAAAGGGGTACTCCAGTGGAAAAATTTTTTTTTTAAATCAACTAGTGCTAGAAAGTTTAAACAGATTTGTAAATGAATTCGGGTAGAAAAACAGACATGGTGCACATCTACAATCTTGTATAATGATCTGATTGCTTCTCAGCATAATATCAAAAACGAACAGGTTGTTAGTATACATTTTTGATCAAAAAGTACAAGCCCACTCGCCACGTCAAGGCCACCTATCCAGAGTGGGTCCCTAACGTCCCTAGCATAAAATGGGGCAGCACCGGGCGGCGACCACCACCGCCGCGACGCCAATGCCCACAGGGGGGAACGACCCACCGGCAGAGCAGCCCCAATGCCACTCAAACCAGTCTATGGGCCGCACCCCCCCCGCAGACACGGCGCCACGGCAGCAACGGACACCGCACAGCACCACACCAGTGTGAACAGGGATGTAATAGCTCACTTACCATACTCTGCCAGTCAGACTGGGAGGCAGCTAGGAAAGAAATGGCCCATGTGCAGCTAACTACTGCTTATATAGGGTTGGGCTGAGGGGGTGGGGAAGAGTGCAGCACATGTTAAAACAAAGAAAAAGGAGGGGATAGAAATCACAGTGTGAATTCGGGTAGAAAAACAGACATGGTGCACATCTACAATCTTGTATAATGATCTGATTGCTTCTCAGCATAATATCAAAAACTAACAGGTTGTTAGTATACATTTTTGATCAAAAAGTACAAGCCCACTCGCCACGTCAAGGCCACCTATCCAGAGTGGGTCCCTAATGTCCCTAGCATAAAAAGATTTGTAAATGACTTCTATTAAAAAAATCTTTATCCTTCCAGTACCTTTTAGCAGCTGTATGCTACAGAGAAAATTCTTTTATTTTTGAGTTTCTTTTTTGTCTTGTCCATAGTGCTCTCTGCTGACACCTGATGCCCGTATTAAGAACTGTCTAGAACAGGAGAAAATCGTCATAGCAAACCTATGCTACTCTGGACAATTCCTGACATGGACAGAGGTGTCAGCAGAGAGCGCTGTGGACAAGACAAAAAGAAATTCAAAAGTCAAAGAATTTCCTTTGTCGCATACAGCTGCTAATAAGTACTGGAAGGATAAAGATTTTTTAATAGAAGTAATTTACAAATCTGTTTAACTTTCTGGCACCTGTCCATTAAAAAAAAAAAAAGTTTCCACCGGAGCACACCTTTGACTATTGTACAGTGGGGCAAAAAAGTATTTAGTCAGCCACCAATTGTGCAAGTTCTGTTGCTGGGTAACACAGACTTTCAACTCCCTCCAAAGGGGTCTATGGGGTTGAGATCTGGAGACTGGCTAGGCCACTCAAGGACCTTGAAATGCTTCTTACGAAGCCACTCCTTTGCTGCCCAGGCGGTGTGTTTGGGATCATTGTCATGCTGAAAGACCCAGCCATGTTTCATCTTCAATGCCCTTGCTGATGGAAGGAGGTTTTCACTCAAAATCTCACAATACATGACCCTATTCATTCTTTCCTTTACACGGATCAGTTGTTCTGGTCCCTTTGCTGAAAAACAGCCTTAAAGCATGATGTTTCCACCCCCATGCTTCACAGAAGTTATGGTGTTATTTGGATGCAACTCTGCATTCTTTCTCCCTCAAACACGAGTAGTTGAGTTTTTACCAAAAAGTTCTATTTTTGGTTTCATCTGACCATATGACATTCTCCCAGTCCTCTTCTGGATCATCCAAATGCTCTCTTGCAAACTTCAGACGGGCCCGCATATGTGCTGGCTTAACCCCTTAAGGACCAAGGACGTACCGGTACGTCCTTGGTCCTGCTCTCCTGATATAACGCGGGGTTACACAGTAACCCCGCATCATATCACGGTGGGCCTGGCGTCATAGTGAAGCCGGGACCCACCTCTAATAGCGCGCAGCGCCGATCGCGGTGCCGCGCGCTATTAACCCTTTAGCCGCGCGCTCAGAGCTGAAAAACCGAAATCGAAAGTTGCCGGCTAGCTCAGTGGGCTGTTCGGGATAGCCGCGGCAAAATCGCGGCATCCCGAACAGATTACAGGACAGCGGGAGGGCCCCTACCTGCCTCCTCGCTGTCCGATCGCCGAATGACTGCTCAATGCCTGAGATCCAGTGTGTGCAGTGTTATAGGTCCCTATGGGACCTATAACACTGCAAAAAAAAAAGTGAAAAAAAGTGAATAAAGATCATTTAACTCCTCCCCTATAAAAAGTTTGAATCACCCCCCTTTTCCAATAAAAAAAAAAACACAGTGTAAATAAAAATAAACATATATGGTATCGCCATGTGCGGAAATGTCCGAATTATAAAAATATATCATTAATTAAATGCCGTGCGCGCAAAAAAATTCCAAAGTCCAAAATAGTGCATTTTTTGGTCACTTTTTATATAATTTAAAAATGAATAAAAAGCGATCAATCAGTCCTATCAATGCAAAAATGGTACCGTTAAAAACTTCAGATCACGGCGCAAAAAATGAGCCCTCATACCGCCCCATACCCGGAAAAATAAAAAAGTTATAGGGGTCAGAAGATGACAATTTTAAACGTATTAATTTTCCTGCATGTAGTTATGATTTTTTCCAGAAGTCCGACAAAATCAAACCTATATAAGTAGGGTATCATTTTAATAGTATGGACCTACAGAATAAAGAGAAGGTGTCATTTTTACCGAAAAATGTACTACGTAGAAACGGAAGCCCCCAAAAGTTACAAAATGGCGGGTTTTTTTCAATTTTGTCGCACAATTATTTTTTTTTCTGTTTCACCGTAGATTTTTGGGCAAAATGACTGACGTCATTACAAAGTAGACTTGGTGGTGCAAAAAATAAGCCATCATATGGATTTTTAGGTGCAAAATTGAAAGAGTTATGATTTTTTAAAGGCAAGGAGCAAAAAACGAAAATGCAAAAACGGAAAACCCCTGGTCCTTAAGGGGTTAAAGGAAATCTGTCACCAGTGTCACCTGCACTAACCTTTCAGAACCGACAAGTAGTGCAGGTGACACTGGTAACAACGGTACTTGCCTTGTCCCGTTCTGTGGCGGGGATCTCCTGTAATCTCTTCCGTTTGCTTTGCTCTGGGCACCTGGCTAGGGGCATGTGCGGAGTTTACTGACGTCACCACTGCTGTTCTCTCACAGCGGGACCAGGCAGGGAGCAGCAGCTGTGATGTCACTAAGCTCCGCCCATGCCCCAAGCCGGGTGCCCGGAGCAAAATTAACAGAAGAGTTTACAGGAGACCCTCGCCACGGAACCGGACAAGGTAAGCATCGTTGTCACCAGCGTCACCTGCACTACCTGTCTGTACCGACAGGTTATTGCGGGTGACACTAGTGACATATTTCCTGTAAGCAGGGGACACATCTGGCACTGCATGATTTAAGTCCCTGGCGGCGTAGTGTGTTACTGATGGTAGCCTTTGTTACTTTGGTCCCAGCTCTCTACAGGTCATTCACTAGGTCCCCCCAAATGGTTCTGGGATTTTTGTTCACCGTTCTTGTGATCATTTTGACACCACGGGGTGAGATCTTGCGTGGAGTCCCAGATCGAGGGAGATTATCAGTGGTTTTGTATGTCTTCCATTTTTGTAATAATGGCTCCCACAATTGATTTCTTCACACCTGCCCGCCTATTGCAGATTCAGTCTTCTAAGCCTGGAGCAGGTCTACAATTTTGTTTCTGGTGTCCTTTGACAGCTCTTTGGTCTTGGCCATAGTGGAGTTTGGAGTGTGACTGTTTGAGGTGGTAGACAGATGTCTTTTATACTGATAACAAGTTCAAACAGGTGCCATTAATACAGGTAACAAGTGGAGGACAGAGGAGACTCTTAAAGGGGTACTCTGGTGGTTAAGATTTTTGACTATATTGCATCATCTTTTAATGTTCATGTTTTTTTGCAATTAACATGTATTATATGTTTGTGTAGCATGTGTCTTTTTTTCTTACCTGTTTTGTGGGCCAGGATGTTCTGTAGTTCTGTGTTTGATCTCTGACTGTTGTCCACAGGTTAGGATTAGGCTGTGGACAACATGTCATGGCTTTTTTTTTCTCTGTTCTTTGAGAACTGCATCAGAGAAATAGGCCACGCCCCCTCATCTCCCCCTATAGGTGGTCACAGGTGTGCATGAGAGAAAGAAGCTCCTACACAGCTCCTCATCGCCCCTCCCCCTGCTCTGTCTTCTGAGGATGCAGGTCTGCACTGGGGGACTCCTGAATGACACATGCTGGGAGTTGTAGTCCCTGTTATGTGTGTGTATGCTAGTGTTTACAAACCAGTGTGCCTCCAGCTGTATCAAAACTACAACTCCCAGCATGCCTGGACAGACTTTGAGCATGCTGGGAGTTGTCGTTTTGCAACAGCTGGAGGCACACTGGTTGGGAAACACTGCCCTAGCCTATTCAGCATACACATCATGTTACACCAGTGTTTCCAAACCAGTGTGCCTCCAGCTGTTGATTTTTATATGTGAAGTGGGGGTGGGGGAACTCCTGAATGACACATGCTGGGAGTTGTAGTCCCTGTTATGTGTGTGTATGCTAGTGTTTACAAACCAGTGTGCCTCCAGCTGTGTCAAAACTACAACTCCCAGCATTCCCTGACAGCCTTTGAGCATGCTGGGAGTTGTAGTTTTGCAACAGCTGGAGGCACACTGATTGGGAAACACTGGCCTAGCCTATTCAGTATATTACCAACAAAGTGCACGGTTTCCCAACCAGGGTGTCTTCAGCTGTATCAAAACTACAACCCCCAGCATGTCCAGACAGCTTTTGCCTGTCCGGGCATGCTGGTAGTAGTAGTTTTGCAACACCTGGAGGCACCCTGGTTGGGAAACACTGGTGTATGCCCTATAGAGGTGTGGTGAACTACAACCCCCAGGAGACTACAGAGGCAGCATGCTGGGGTTATACCACAGACTGAAGACTCCTGAATGACACATGCTGGGAGTTGTAGTCCCTTTTGTGTGTGTATGACAGTGTATCCCAACCAGGGCTGATTATATTAGTGTGTTGTGTATAAGGAGGCCGACCCGGGAAAATAGTAGGGTGGGTAAAGGAACAAACAAACAAAAAAGGAGCCGCCCCAAACCAGCAAGGCATGTGGCATGCTGGGATTTGTAGTTTTCAGCACAGCAAGAAACAGGAAATGGAAGCAAAGATAGGAAAACAAAGTGAGGGATAAAAACACAACAAAGAACGGAAATAGAGTAGGCTAAACAACAAGAATAGAAATTAAACAAAACAAATAGGGTAAGTCAAAAACGGAAAAACACGTTGACCACCAGAGTACCCCTTTAAAGAAGAAGTCACAGGTCTGTGAGAACCAGAAATCTTGCTTGTTTGTAGGTGACCAAATACTTATTTTCCTCCATAATTTGCAAATAAATTATTAAAAAATCAGACAATGTGATTTTATGGATTTTTTTCTCATTATGTCTCTCATAGTTGAGGTATAGCTATGATGAAAATTACAGGCCTCTCTCGTCTTTTTAAGTGGGAGAACTTGCACAATTGGTAGCTAATTAAATACTTTTTTTTTGCCCCACTGTATATTACAAATATATTTAATGTTGTTTTCTACATTATATTAAAAGTTTAGCAAATTACAGGTACATTTGAAGTTTCTTGGGCTTAGTGCATCTGCTGTGCCTGAGTACTCTAGCAGACCGCTGACAATTTCTGCGACCCCTCTGGTTATACTACTGTCTTACTGACCTATAGTGTGACAAAATGTTCACAAATATTTTGATTGTTTATATATAAAAATGCTAGATTTTATTTTTTTTATACTGTGCTTAAAGATTTTAACTGTATTTTTCAGCTCCTGATGGTCCTCATGGTAAAGTCCAAGAGAAGAAAATGTCATTAAGTCAAGCTAGAAAAGACAATGCTCTCTCCAAATCTGGTGAGTTCCATTATTTTCTCATTGTTTTCTATAAAGTGATACAGTTACCTTTTTTACATGGCACCATGAAAGTGCTTTATGGCTCGATGTCTGCAGTGGGTTTTACTTTTGTGTATGTTATTAACACCAGTTATTAATTATGATATGTGTGGTGAATATATAAACATGATATTATGATATTTTGAATATATAAACATGATACGAAGTGTAGAGGGTATTAAGATGTACGGTAATGTGATCTCCCTCCACTATATACATTTTTCTTCTCTGTTTGTATACTGATTGTATAATATCTTTTTCCTGTTCCCTTTTTTTTTCTTTTTTCTATACTTTTTCCCTACCTTTTACTACATTTGAAATCTTAATAAGAATAAAAATTATTTTCAAACAGCACTAACAGAACCCGAAGAGCACTAGATTATCAAATGTTGTGGATTATTGGATTGTAAATTAAGTATAACATAAATCATGGAGGCTTATGTGTGTGTTTGGGATTGGTTGTGTGTTCTAATAGCCCTATAGATGTTAGGGCTTTCATTGCTCTTCAGGCATAAAAAGTTCTTTCTATGCACGTTTGTTTTTCCATCTAATGGTGGACATGACATACTTCTAGTACAGATCCTGAGATCAGTGTATTGAGCACCAATGCAGAAGCACAGTCTTTTTACTGAAAATATCTTGCATTTTGTGCTTTTTCAGAACCACATCTTACTCTGAAAGTTGATGAAAGACAAAGACTGGCTCGAGAGCGTCGAGAGGAGCGGGAAAAACTAATGGGTATGGATCTTTATTAAACTTTCAATTTATTGATGTACTTTTTCGATAGGGTAGAACAAATAACTGAAAGATCTGAATGCTTATAAAAGAATAAGTAAGTGATGCACTAGGCAATAAGGGTTAAGAAATGTATATTTAAAGTGTGGTATTGGTCTACACTATATATCATTAGATATTCAGATTTCATACAAAATAAGCCACCAAGAGTGTTGATGTTTACACCTTAACCATGCCTAACCCTCCTTGCCCAAGATTTATATATTTATATTGTGTATAAATATATAAATCTCTTCCCTTAAAGCAGTGCATGATAAAACTGGTGGCCTACAGCTATCAATAGAGGGTGTATGTGGATCTATACAGCTACTATTAAACACATCTTGAAGGCACACTACCTGGTGGCTGTAGGAAAAGGCTGTGGCTCCATGTTGGAAAGCAAGGGGTTAAAGTGTTCATTTAAAAAATATTTGGACGTGTTAAAAGTTTTGATTGCTCAGGGGCTGGGGGCTGAGACCCCCATTGATCGTTAAAACTAACAGGGAGAAGCACTCAGTTAAGCATTTTTCTCCCAGTCTCTCTTCTTGATACAGGAAATGGGCTCCATAGACTTTCTATAGAATCTGTATTCTACAGCGATGAGATGAGTGGGAGAAAAGAGCTCACCATCAATATGTTTTGTGGGAGGAAACCAGAGTACTTAAAGAGTACCTGTCACCAAACTAAACTTTTAATATATTGTTCCATATGTTATTATAAGACACTTTGTTATTTACTTGCCGTAAAAATTCTCAACCTTTAAATGTTTTTAATGTGATTGAAAAAACAACCACTAGGTGGCTCTGTCCTGTTCCCAAACAGTTAATTTGGTATCCACCCAGATTTGCAGAAGTCCAAACTCAGGAAGTGCGTGTGGGGCATGGAGAGTCACAGCTCTCGCATGCTTCAGTGACGTCGCGCTTGCTGGGGAACGCCCACTTTCTCCTGCCAGGGGCTCACAAAATGTGAGCAAGGGGAAAGGTATTATGCACAGCTTTTAAATGCTCGGAATTTTTTTTTAGGGCAGGAAGAGTGTAAGGAGCAGTTAGTGAATATAATCTGAGTTTGTTTATGGTTTGATGACAGGTACTCTTTAAAGGGGCATTCCGGCGGAAAACATCTTATACCCTATCCAAAGGCTAGGGAATAAGATGTCTGATCACGGGGGTCCCGCCACTGGGGACCACTGCGATTTCCTGGCCGCCAGCGGTGGGCTTGGAGCTTCCGTGTTAGTAACGTCACGCCACGCCCCCTCCATTCATGTCTGTGAGAGGGGCGTTACGGCTAGTACGTAGCCGTCACAACACCTCCCATAGACATGAATGGAGGGGGTGTGGTGGCTGTAGTGTACTGGATGACTGGGCTGCCTCAGCGGAGATCACCAGAGTACCCCTTTAAGGCATGAAAAGTAGGACAAACTGGATGTATAACATTGAAGCACTTGCTTATAAGTAATAACATTTAGAAAAACTCCATCCTGCAAAACCTTTTGTCCTTTTCATGTGAAATCCTCCGTAGGATCCACATAAAATGTTTTGCATATGTTTTAATCCTACAACATTTGCATAATAATCTTTTCATACAGAAAACTACCTAATGCCACAATAGAAAACCTCTCTAGCTTATCAAATGATCATATTGTAACATAATTTTTTTAAAATTTTTTTATGATTTCAGTGACTGCTTCTCTTTTCTTCTTATATTATTACTACTAGAAGGCTTCCTGTTATGCAGTTCTCTCAATCCAGCAGTTCTACTAGTGGATAGTTATTGGCTCTCCAATTTGCAGTTTCAAGGTTTATTTATGCATATGAAGTCACAAAAAAAGATTTTTCATCCAGTGAAAATTAACATCAAAACAACTCTGCAAAAATCATATATTTTCTTAATACTTGAAATGGGATCATTCATAAATCCAGTAATTCAGTATAGATATACTTCCCAATTCTTCATAGACATACCAATAAAAATATTTTGGCCACCAGACCTTTATCAACACGGTAAAAATAACAGTGTGAAAATGAAATCCCAATGGCCAGATCAGTATGTAATCTCTAATGCAGTGACAGGAAACTGGTTTGTGGTCCCAGCTAAAAGGGTATGTAACGTAAAAAAAAAACAAAAAAAACATGCTGCTATGATGAGTGGAATGGTGGGGTGGGGGGGGGGGGGGGTTCTGGGTACTAAGACCCCCACTGATCGTAAAAACTATTGACATCTACAAAAAAAAAGTCTAATGTGATACAATTCTGGTAATAAAGGGGTTATCCAGGAAAAAAAACTTTTTTTTTATATATATCAACTGGCTCCAGTAAGTTAAACAGATTTGTAAATTACTTCTATTAAAAAATCTTAATCCTTTCAGTACTTATGAGCTTCTGAAGTTTAGTTTGTTCTTTTCTGTCTAAGTAATCTCTGATGACACGTGTCTCGGGAACCGCCCAGTTTAGAAGAGGTTTGCTATGGGAATTTGCTTCTAAACTGGGCGGTTTCCCGAGACACATGTCATCAGAGATTACTTAGACAGAAAAGAACAACCTTAACTTCAGAAGCTCATAAGTATTGAAAGGATTAAGATTTTTTAATAGAAGTAATTTACAAATCTGTTTAACTTTCTGGAGCCAGTTGAGATATATATATATATATATATATATATATATATATATATATATATATATATATGTGTGTGTGTGTGTAAAAAAAAGTTTTTTCCTGGAATACCCCTTTAATGCAGTATAAATGTAAGATCAGGATATTCCATCTGCAGATGTGTTCTAATCTCCTATTGACATATCTGAATATTCACCGTGAACGTCATTCCCAGATAAACAGTATGGTATTGGTAATGGTGCGATAGTCTCCCTGATCAGCCTCACATTCTGTAGTATAGTAAATGAATCTGCTAGTAATGTTTAAACCTAAAAACAGGCACATTTTTTGCATAGAACATGTGGTCCAAGGTTCACCTTTTGCAGTTCATTGCACATGGTTATTCTGCCATCCAGTAACATTACAGAAGCTTACTACCTAAATTACAATGTACAGTATATAGTGAAGGCAGGCAACTTGAGAGGTCTATACCAGAGTATTGAGATGCTGAAAAGATGAGACGATCACGGTCATGTGATCGACACTCAAGTGCTTGACTCATTACAGTGCATTTTGTGTGTATTGACACGTAGCAGCCATGCTGCAGCTTTTGCGGCACAGCAAAAACCACATGTTGTTTTATTGCTATCTGACGGCAATTTGCAGTAAAACCACTTCCATCCCTGGCTGGCTAAGCTGCAATACTAAAAATAGCCCAGGGATAGGAGAAGCATTGTTTCTGGGACAAAAAGGTAACTTTATCTAGAGCCTTTTAGATCCTGGATACTTTCAATTTTAATGGCAGACTGGGTTTTTCTTTTTTCTTTTTTTTTTTTCAAGTATGTTATTTATCACACTTTCAGTAAGAGAAACAGGAAGACAACACTGTCCTGAGCTTACTGTTATACTGTAATACCATCTTTAATTTATGCTGAAAGCAGCATGATCATGGCAACGTCATGTTAAGACAGAAGAGACAGCTGCCCTAGAACTGACTAGATATGTAAAGTCAATACAAAATTTAATTCCTACTTCACATTTCTATCTGAAGCATAAAAGTGACTTTATTTTAATATATTAATTTAGAATGTATGGTGTGTACATCTACAGTCATGGCTGTAAATGTTGTCACCCCTGAGTATTTCTCACAGAAAAGGATTTCAGTAATACATGTTTTGCTATACACATGTTTATTCCCTTTGTGTGTATTGGAACTAAACTCAAAAAAGGAGGAAAAAAAGCAAATTGGACATAATGTCACACCAGAAATTGTCTGGACAAAATTATTGGCACCCTGAAAGCAGATAAAGAAGGAGAGAAGTTCACTTAGTCTTTGCATTGTGTGTCTGTGTGTGCCACACAAAGCATGGACGACAGAAAGAGGAGAAGAGAACTGTCTGTGGACTTGAGAAACAAAATTGTGGAAAAATATCAACAATCTCAAGGTTACAAGTCCATCTCCAGAGATCTAGATTTGCCTTTGTCCACAGTCCGCAACATTATCAAGAAGTGTGCAACCCATGGCACTGTAACTAATCCCCCTGGGCATGGACGGCAGAGAAAAATTGATGAAAGGTGTCAAAGCAGGATAGTCCGGATGAGTGGATAAGCAGCCCCAAACAAGTTCCAAAGAGTGTCCTGCAAGCTCAGGGAGCATCGGTGTCAACGCAAACTATCCGTCGACATTTAAATGAAATGAAATGCTATGGCATGAGATCCATGAGATCCAGACCCACTGCTGACACAGAGACATAAAAAGCAAGACTACATTTTGCCAAAATGAACTTGAGTAAGCCAAAATCGTTCTGGGAAAACGTCTTGTGGACAAATGAGACCAAGATAGAGCTTTTTGGTAAAGCACATCATTCTACTGTTTACTGAAAATGAAATGAGGCCTACAAAGAAAGGAACACAGTACCTACAGTGAAATATGGTGGAGATTCAATGATGTTTTGGGGTTGTTTTGCTACATCTGGCACTGGGTGCCTTGAATGTGTGCAAGGCATCATGAAATCTGAGGATTACCAAAGGATTTTGGGTCACACTGTACAGCCCAGTGTCAGAAAGCTGGGTTTGCGTCTGAGATCTTGGGTCTTCCAGCAGGACAATGACCCCAAACATACATCAAAAAGCACCCAGAAATGGATGGCAACAAAGCGCTGGAGAGTTCTGAAGTGGCCAGCAATGAGTCCAGATCTAAATCCCATTGAACACCTGTGGAGAGATCTTAAAACTGTTGTTGGGAAAAGGCGCCCTTCCAATAAAAGAGACCTGGAGCAGTTTGCTAAGGAAGAGTGGTCCAACATTCCGGAGGTGTAAAAAGCTTATTGATGGTTATAGATTTCAATTATTTTTTTCCAAAGGGTGTGCATCCAAATATATAGCTAAGGGTGCCAATAATTTTATCCGGACCATTTTTGGAGTTTGGTGTAACATTATGTCCAATTAGCTTTTTTTCCTCTCTTTTTTGGTTTGGCTCCACTACACACAAAGGGAATAAACATGTGTATAGCAAAACGTGTTACTGCATTGTGAGAAATACTTAATTTTCTTGTAAAATTTCAGGGGCCAACATTTACGACAGTGACTGTATATCATGGTCACTTTTGAATTGACTTCTCAGAATCTAAGGAGTGCTGATTTACCAAAGCACATACTGCTTATCCGTTTCTGAGTTGCCATATCAGAAGGGGAGACCAGTATGTGTATACAACTTGTTGTTACTTTGAAAAATGGCTGCTAACCCCCCCACACACACACACACACACCAAACTGATAGAAATATAATTTCCAACCTTGTGCTATCAAACTGACTTCTTTTTACTAGAATTGTTTTTTTGTGTCGAACGGACCATGGATGGATCAGAGCACAACTGACACTGCTGGGTCTTAACAGATTCCATCCTTTATTTTACAGGAGTTGAGCCGAGAAAAAAAAACATAGATAGTCATTTTTTCACCGCTCAACTCCCGTCCTTCCAACAGACTGAGCAACAGAGCTCCCAGTAGTGGAGCAGATCGGCAGTGTGAATGTAGCTTTATCTATATATTGTTGTCACCTTTTGCAGTACTCCTGTCTGTAATGATAAAGAGAACACTGCTGAAAAGTGATTTGTACAGAACAGGAAGTTACTGCTTAAAGGGGTACTCTACTGCTCAGAGTTTGGAACAAACTGTTCCAAACACTGAGCAGTGGAGTATCCTTTTAATATTAGGCCTAGTGGAAAGACTGAAAACTGTAAGATTTCAAGATTTTTTTTGTAAACTATACATAGCAGTATGGAAAATAAGAAATAACATCGCCAACAATTCTTTATAATGGCAGCAGGTCATATTCTGATAATACATTCCCTGTTAAACATTTTCAGTGAATCCACCATAACTTTTTCTGGCATAGTGTTCTATAGTCTCACGGCTCTTACAGTAAAGAATGGCTTCTATGAATGTTTAGAAATCTTAGGTACCCCATTGTTATAGTTACAGTCCTGGGAATAAAAGAATTGTTAAACAAATCCAGGATTGTTTATGTCTTTTAAGGATTTTTGCATTGCCTTCCCATAGGCATCCCAAGATGGGCAATATTGAATATATATAAATAGAAGTCTGCATTATTATAAAAGCAGTTAGGATTGTTCTGCAGGCAGTAAACCCACAATTGCTCAGTACTTTCCTGCTGTCTTAAAGGGGTGTGCCCATCTGTAAAACTTATAAAATATCTACAGCAAGCACCATAGAATTGCAAATTGCTCTGTTTACTTAGGAAACTACAAAAATAGCAATGTAAGATGGGCCTGGTTTAAATAGGCACTATCTCTTTAAACAACTTTTGACACGTTGATTGGTCAGTGTCTGAGTGTTCAGACTGTGACCGATAGCTAGAACTACCTAGGAGAAGAGCATTCTAAGCAATACAAACTTACAATGTAAGTCTATGGAATTGTCTTGGTCAGCCGAACACTGAACACTCAGACCCGGACTGATCAAAACGTTTGACATGTCCCTGTCAAGGGACATGACAGGTACACTTTAATTTTGATCATTAAAGATAGAATTGTTTTTTACCACACAAGTTGTCTATATTTTTGTGTACATAAAGGAATTATCTTTAAAATGGTTCACTTAGAAAAATCGGTTCAGTTGTTCCTAGGATTTTGGCTTCAGAAAGATCCTTGGCTATATTCAATCAATTGCGCGCAGGTGGTGGGGCCCCGCGGGCTGGCCACTCCTGCCTCTGCCAGTCTTCTTACAACACCGTCCCCTCAATTAACATATTCATCTTTAGTGACTGCACGTCCTAGTGACGTGGAGTCGCCGGTCACATGAGTTCTCCGCTCTGTAGTAAGCACAACTCTCATGTCATTACGTCAGAGTTGTATATATTCTGCTGGCGCTTGGGCTCTCGCTACAAAGTGGGGCGCTCATGTTGATTGAGGGTCCGGCTGTGTTTGGAGGCAGGCAGAGGTGGCCAGCAGACGGGGCCCTGCCTCCAGTGCTCAATTGACTGAATATAGCCAAGGTTCTTCTAGAGCCAAAATCCAAGGAACAACCAGACCGATTTTTGTAAGTGAACTCCCTTTGGACTCCTGGTCACCCACACTATAACCCAGTGTATTGGGTTTAGTGTGAGTGATCAGGCTGACAGTTCTCCATTAATAGTTTTCCTTTTTCTTAATAAACCAGTCAAGGGCACAGCTTATGGGTAACATGTGAGGTCATGTGTGCAGCAGCTCAAGGATTCCTGAAAATCTCTAGAGCTGTTAAGCTCCAAGGAGAATGTGACTCCAAGTGCCCTTGACAGCTATGCTTTCTTGTTATGTATCTAGGCATAGCATTTCTCCATTATCTACTGTTGCATGTTAGTCTCATATCAAGAAAAGAAAGCATGAGGTTTTTTCTGTGTTTTATACAGATCAGTGTTTGGTTTATTGACATTTTACTTGCAGGCCAGCTCTCGAGCTATGGTGGTGGTGCCCCAAGGAGACAGATTTGTATTAGTTTGGAAACTGGATACTGAATTTTAATGCATATCTTAAATCATTTTTGAAATTCTATTGATAAATAAAGTTTTCATATAATTTTGCTGTGATTAATCATCAGTCTAAACCTGCTGTCTTATAGGAGTTGCTTTTAAAGGAGATCTCCAGTCTTGAAAAACGTATCCCCTATCCTAAGGATAGAGGATAAGTTTCAGATCGGGGGGTCTGACCGCTGGGACCCCCCGCAATCTCCCGTACAGGGTCCCAGCAGCCCGCAGGAAGCTGCCTTCGGCCATCTCTGGCTCTGCCATAGGGATGTATTGAGGGTGTGTGTCAGCCGACGCTTTGTCCTGTGGTCAACACATGCTCTCTGGCCAGCGAGTCGGTGCCCCGTACAGGAGATCGGGGGGGGCCCCAGCGGTCGGACCCCCTGCGATCTGAAAATTATCCCCTATCCTTACGATAGGGGATACGTGTTTTAGGACTGGACTACACTCTTAAATATAGATCATTTAGAACAGGGGTCTCAAACTGGTGGCCCTCAGATGTTGCAAAACTTCAACTCTCAGTATTCCTGACAGCCATTAGCTGCAGCAAGTGGCTGTCTGGGCATGTCCAGGAGTTGAAGTTTTGCAACAGCTGGAGGGCTGTCAGTTTGAGACCTCTGATTTAGAAAGTTTTCAAACCCTTTTTCAAATTTTTTTTCAAAATAAAATAAAAAAAAGTTGCCCTCTCATCATTCTGCACTTGGTGTCCTATAATGATGAAGTGAAAACAGAAGGTTACAAATCTTTTACTGAAAAGAAAAATCTAAAATATTGCATAAATTACATAAATATTCAGACCCTTTACTCACTACTTAGTTGAAGCAGTGATTACAGCCTCCAGTCTTCTTGGTTATAATGTCACAAGGTTTGTACACCTGGATTTGTGGATTTTCTGCAATTTTTCTTCAGATCCTCTCAAGCTGTCAGGTTGCATGGGGACTGTTGGTGGACAGCTATTTTTAGGTCTCTCCAGAGATCTTCCCCTGGGTTCAAGTAAGAGCTCTGGCATTCACGGGGTGTCCTTTAGCCACTCCAATGTTGTCTTGACTGTGTGCTTTGGGTTATTGTCGTGTTTAAAAAAAATTGAGAGCACTCAGATTGTCATTAAGAATGTCTTTCTACTTTGCTCCATTTAGCTTTTCCTTAACCATGACCAGTTTCGTTGTCCGAGCTGCTAAAAAAAAAAAAACACCCCCACAGCACAATGCTGCCATCACCATGCCTTACTATAGAGATGATATTGGGCAGGCGATAAGCAGTGCCTGCTTCTCCCCAGATTACTTAGTTTAGTGGGGTGGCTAGCTCTAGGAAGAGTTCTGGTTGTTCCAAACTTCGGCCATTTAGGATTTATGGAGGCTACTGGCTCTTGGAAACTTACAGTGCTGCAGATATAGCTTTTATACCCTTTTCTAGATCTGTGTCCCCACACAATTCTGTCTCTAAGCTCTGCTTGCAGTTCTTCCACCTCATGGCTTGGTTTTTGCTCTGATATACATGGTCAGCTGTGAGACCTTATATAGACAGGGCTGTTTCTTTCCAAATCCTGTCCAATCACCTGAATTTACCACAGGTAATCATGGTCCAATCATGGTGTAGGAACATCTCAAAGATGAAAGGCCCCATAGATACATTTTAAGTGTCATGACAAGGGGTCTGCATACTTATACCCATGCACAGTTTTGGTTTTTCCTTTTTAATAAATTAATACATTTTTCACTTTGTCATTATGGGGTATTGAGAAAAGAGGGACTATAATGGTACCAAGGGGGGTGGGAAGAGACCTCTCACAGCAGCAGAGGTTTGAAAAGGATGCACCTATTGAAATGTTATTTAAGGCAAAAAGGATAATAAGTGCACTCACCACAAAATTGCTGCTACGTATGCTCGTTTATTGGAAGTCCATATAACAAAACAGTGCAGGGAGGTTGCGGGGAAGGAGGTGAGCTAAGGCTACAGTCCCATCTCGCGCTACATGCATTTCAGAAGGCCGCTGACGTCTCAGGTAAGGGGCGTGCTTAAAAAGGCATTACACAGGAAAGGTGTCCTTGGTAACAGGTAAACATACCAATAGTGAAGACAAATTTTAAACAAAATGTTAAAATTAAGGTCATGTACATTAAGACATGTGGATACCTTCTGTAAAGTACTATAACAGTGCAAAAAATTCAATGAAGTTTACAGAAGCATCTGGGTTGTGCAGTGTGCGATCACCGCCGGGTTAGTGCAGGAACGCACCCATTTCATTACGGCCGTTCAGACTTAGAGGACCCGTTGCATTTAACTGCACAATCCAGTAAGCTTCCTTCCTTAAAAGTTGCTGATCTTTGTCGGCATGCTTAAGCATGTAATCTAAATTACAATATCTTTAGGTTACAAAATCTTTATCATAGAGTGGATTTTTCTGGACAATTGTAACTTGAAACCAAACTTAACATACAATGCCATGAACAATTCAAATCTGCAGCACATGTGAATAGCTGAAAAGTGTGGATTCTGACTGTAAAAGCCATGTATTCCTGCATGCATTTATTAGGTGCCTAGTAGAGCCTCTCTAAAGTACAGTATTGTACTACATGCCCTGTATTGCTCTTTGCCTCTGCTAAGATGAGCTGATCCTTTGGACAACTAGTAATGATTTACTTATCTTTATTATTCGTTTTTTTATTATCGTGGGGCAAAAATTTTTAGGCTTCAAAACCATTTACTAATTTCCCATAGAGTTTGGTCAAAAGGTACAATGGTTTAAACTTAGTGTGAATTTGGGTAGAAAACGGACATGGTGCACATCTACAATCTTGTATAATGATCTGATTGCTTCTCAGCATAATATCAAAAACTAACAGGTTGTTAGTATACATTTTTGATCAAAAAGTACAAGCCCACTCGCCAGGTCAAGGCCACCTATTTAGAGTGGGTCCCTAACATCCCTAGCATAAAATGGCATAGCACTGGGCGACGACCACCACCGCCGCGACACCAGTGCCCACGGGGGGGGGGAAACGACCCACTGGCGGAGCGGCCCCAATGCCACTCAAACCAGTCTGGGTCGCACCTCCCCACAGACACAGCGCCATGGCAGCAACGGACGCCGCACAGCACCACACCAGTGTGAACAAGGTGTAATAGCACACTTACCATGCTCTCCCAGTCAGACTGGGAGGCTGCTAGGAAAGAAATGGCCCTTGTGTAGCTAACTGCTACTTATATAGGGTTGGGCTGATGGTGTGGGGAAGAGTGCAGCACATGTTCAAACAAAAAAAAGGAGGGGATAGAAAACACAGTGAGAATTCGGGTAGAAAACCAACATGGTGCACATCTACAATCTTGTATAATGATCTGATTGCTTCTCAGCATAATATAAAAAACTAACAGGTTGTTAGTATACATTTTTGATCAAAAAGTACAAGCCCACTCGCCACGTCAAGGCCACCTATTTCGAGTGGGTCCCTAACGTCCCTAGCATAAAACAACATGTTTGAACATGTGCTGCACTCTTCCCCACCCCCTCAGCCGAACCCTATATAAGTAGCAGTTAGCTACACAAGGGCCATTTCTTTCCTAGCAGCCTCCCAGTCTGACTGGGAGAGCATGGTAAGTGTGCTATTACACCTTGTTCACACTGGTGTGGTGCTGTGCAGCGTCCGTTGCTGCCGTGGCGCCGTGTCTGTGGGGAGGTGCGACCCATAGACAGGTTTGAGTGGCATTGGGGCTGCTCTGCCAGTGGGTCGTTTCCCCCCCCCCCCCCCCCGTGGGCACTGGTGACGCGGCGGTGGTGGTCGCTGCCCAGTGCTACGCCATTTTATGCTAGGGACGTTAGGGACCCACTCTAAATAGGTGGCCTTGACGTGGCGAGTGGGCTTGTACTTTTTGATCAAAAATGTATACTAACAACCTGTTAGTTTTTGATATTATGCTGAGAAGCAATCAGATCATTATAAAAGATTGTAGAAGTGCACCATGTCTGTTTTCTACCCGGTTTCAACTTACAGTGGTTGTCCCGGAACAAATTAATATTGTAACTTGAAAGAACACTATATTTTCATTGCCCCACATATATTCTTGGACATTTAGCATTTTAACTATGGAGCTGGTGTCCATTGGTTGGAAAAGAGTACAGCTCTGAATACATGCTGTGGCGTAGTATCAGTGCCTAGAGATGACAATTAGGATTTTTCAGACTTAGGGCTATTTTCCCAAAAATATCTGTAAGATAATTTTAGGTATCGCTCAGCCATAAACAAAGTTGAAGTCCTTGCAGCGTTTTGCTATGAAGAGGCGTTTCTGTCAGATTTAATAAGCTGCTTCTAGGCACCAGCCTGGTGAACCGTACATTTCAATGACACATTTATAGCTTGGAATATTTTTAATGTTACCAACTGTCTTAGGAGCAAATACATAGATGCATGTCCTCATATCCTCATTGTTCCATCAGCGGCAAGAGAATCTCTGTGGTTAGAGAAAGAAATGAGAGCACAGCAGCACTATGCCAAACAATTGGAAGAGCGCAAAAAGAAACTAGAAGAACAGAGGCTCAAAGAGGAGAGAAGGCGTGCTGCAGTGGATGAGAAGCGAAGGCAGAAACTGGAAGAAGAAAAAGTAGGTCACTTTACTTTTCTTTCATGTTTTTTTCTTGAGGATGTAATATTTCTGGTGTTAAGAAATTATAAAACTATGTGAGATCAAAATTTCAATAAGCATTAAATGGATTATACAAGACTATACACAAGGTTGTGTCTGATATTGATCTCTGCCTTATTCAAGTGACAAGCTGCAATACCATACACAACCTGTAAACAGGTGTAGCACTGTTTCTGGGTTAAAAAGCAGACTTATTTTTCTAATCAAAGACAACCTATGTAATGCTGGTCTCGGAGCTTTAGAGATTTGTTACCTTATAATAGAATATAATCTGATGATATATACATTTATCCTTGTTTTTTCTGTTAAAGGAGAGGCATGAAGCAGTAGTAAAACGTACAATGGAAAGAAGTCAGAAACCAAAGCAAAAAAATAACAGATGGTCTTGGGGTGGCATCCTACACAGCAACACAAGCATTAGTAGTTCAGGTAAAACAGAATGGTGGAAGACCTTTGGACATAACTATATACTACTTTGAGGCAAGAAACAACAGGGCACAGGAAAACCTTAGATAGTCTTTAGGCAAGATGACTGAGAAACAGCATGAATAACAACCTGATGGTATAGCAATTCTCATTGAATCATATGGACTGTCATGTTGCTATAAGTCATTCTGTGTTGTGCATTTCACAGCAAAAACTAGCCTAACATTGTAGGCAGGGTTCACACGTAGTATTAGGCCAGTATTGTATCCAAAACCAGAAGTATAATCGACACAGAAAAATTATGGAAAAATTTGCACCTTTTCTGTATTTTGGCGGAAAGTGCCAGTCTAAATACTGACCAAATACTGAGCAAAATACGACGTGGACCTAGCCAAAGTTTACTGGAGTCTGGCAGGAGACATACTCTCCATTTTATAGATGGATCCCAATTGCTACAACTTATTGTCATATAATTATTTAGTCATAGGACAGAAAATGATATAATTTATGGGTGATAATTTGATATCTTGTTGACAGGAGTGTCAGATGTTTGTGAGCTACTTTACATGTATATGACGTGTGTTTAATATTAAGAGTAATATTCTTCAAAGGTCATTTAGGGTTCATATTTTAGTCTGTTTCTTCCTGTATGCAGAAATAAAGACATTAATGGTGGGTTCACACGAACATATGTTCTTTCAGTGGAGATTCCGCCGCCGAATGTCTGCTGCTGAAAACTTGCAGTGGGAAATACGCTGCGAGTTTGAAAGGGATGAACTCTCTGCAGCAGAATCTCCACTGTTGAAAATCCGCTGCAGATCCTATTGACTTTAATGGGGTCCATCTATGGAAAATCTGCTGCAGATCCTATTGACTTCAAGGAGTCTGCGGCTGATTTTCCCCAGTGGAGATTCCGCTGCCGAAAATTTGCCCCTTTCAAACGCACAGCAGGAAACATGCTTCAAGTTTGAAAGAAAATATGCTTGTGTGAACGCACCCAAAAGAAGTCAACTAGTTTGGTACTGTAAATTCATGAAATTCTTAATCCATTTTTTTCATCCTTTTTCTTTTTGTTTTTCCTTTTTACATCACTTTTGCATGTTCTGTTCCTCAGGTTACTTTGTTGACTCATCCTTCACCAGTGTTGATTTATCTGACCTGGCCTTCCATTTCCAAGCCAAGGGTCGTGTCAAAAGAGGTGGTACTTAAACCACTGTGTTATGTGATTGTTCCTTTAGTCTTTGTGCCTTTTGTGATCTAACCTAAGTGGCTTAGAGAGTGTTTAACAACCCAGAGTCTTATAGTGTGATGTTAATACATATGAGGTGCACATTGTTTTAAGAAAGTGGTATAATATCTATATGTCTGTCTAAATCAGTCCTCATCTTGGCTGTATTGCTGCTTGCTGTGTAATGCTTAAAAGACCAATGTTTATTATGTTAGATTACCTACTGATTATTAATATCAAACAGTGAACATTGTTACATGGTTGGACCTGTCCAGTCCATGCTGTCATTACAAGGATGACAGACACCATAAAAATTATATCGTCAGCAGGTTCCATAAAAAGCAGTGGAATCCTCTGACACTCATCTATTAGACAGCATGGCGGCATTCTGCAGAGATTTCTAATGTGTCAAGTGTTGCAGTTGTATTTTCCCCTCCTTTGTTTTAGTGTTGAATTTTTTCTGTGTACAGTGTTTTGTGTGCATTGTCTGTGTATTTGTCTTATCCAGTATAGGAGCAATAATTACATTTTTTTATATATTGTCTTTTAAAAGGTGGCATAAAAGTACCTTCAATGCAAATTTCCCAACAGTGACATATTAAAGACTTCAGCTTACACCACAATGCTAATAATGTGAGGATTGTACAGTCCTCGTTTGTCAGCGGTCACTTTTTAGAAGTTTTACTAATAGTTGGATTTACTATTAATGTATGCCAGTTTAAGTAAAAAAATATAAAGAAAAAGTTTAACATTTTCACACAAGTGTCATTTGTGCACAAATGTGCAAATTGTCATCAGGTTTACACTGCCCTTGCTACTTTGTAAAAAGTGGATTGGCTTCATGTAAACAGAGGCAGGCCTCCATGAGTACTATAGTTTAGTTTATGCCAGCAACTGGCAGGAACCATAGCGAAAACCTATCCTAGCTCACGGCTAGCGTATGTACAGGGCTCAGGCAGCAGCTGAAGCGCCAGATTTATTAAGAGACGTGCTGAATCCAACTACAGCAGTCTTAATAAATTCCCCCCCCCCCATAGTCTTCAACAAATGGCGTAGATGTTTCCACATATGTTGGCATACTTCCCCTGATCTAAAACTGTGTAAGGATTGTTGATACCTGCGAAAGATGAAGTACGTTTGGCATACATAATATTGGTGTCCTTTGGCCCTTGATACATGACAGTTGTATTGTCATAACATCACATTATTGTTTATGGTGTTACTTTGCTATGGGCAAAGAGTGTTGTGCGCGCTATGCCATTTCAAAGCCATGTTGTTGGAGGATGAGTGCCTGTGTTACTCTAGTCCTCATTGCAGATTATGGTGTGAATCTTTCATGAAGAAAGGCAGCAACCATGTCATTGGGTCACCTGCCAGTGTATATATGATATGGGTGTGCGGCCTATTAGCAATATCTCCATTTGTTTTAGATCCTGACAGGAGGTCAGTTTCAACAATGAACCTTTCGAAACATGTTGATCCAGTTATTACCAAGCGACTCTCCACATCATCTGCAACATTACTTAATACTCCAGACAGAGGTACAGTTTTACAACAAAAAAAGTGTACAGAAATATTTGTGTGTTCTTCATAATATACCTTGATAAACTGATCTTGAATTCTACAATATGTATTAATATACACATAGTAACAAAGGACCTGCCTTTGATTGGATTATGTCCTGTGCCATACCTTTTATTGTTGTCCCCATTATCGTGTACTTTACAGTTCCCAAATAATACACGGATACAGTGCTCATTAATAATGCCATACTGTGTCTAAATGACACTGAGCAATTTTATGTACAAGGGAATGTAACTTTCTCCAGTGCAGTTGCCATCCCATAGGTTCAGGCACCAAGTGTGGGATTGGGGGTAAAAGCCCTAGATACCCATTGGTGCCCTCTTGCAAATAGGTCCAGTGATGCACCCTGTGCCATTGTGTCCCACATCCCTAAGGCCAGCCTTGGTAAAACAGCGGCAACACAAAAAATTCCTAAAAACAGAATTGGAATGTGACATATAGGTCCAGATTTATTAAACGTGAGAGGAAAACTGATCTGATTTTCCCACCGCTCACAGCTCAGCTTTCATTTTACCAGAGCTCAGGAAGATATGAAATCTGAGCAGTGATTGGTTGTTGCAGGAAAAATCTCTCCAGTCCTTCTCCCACACAGTTTGATAAATCAGGGCCTAAGTTTCTGTGGATATATTACTGTTTTGTGATGTGAATTGTCACCGTTATTTTGTGCCATTCTTTCATCTGCCTCCAAAACATCATTTTGTGTTATGATTTGAGGCAAATTGTCATCATTGTACTTCAGATCTGTAGATTCCATAATCCAGCATGCATGTTTTAAATGGCAGCTTATTTTAAAGCTAATATCTATGGGATCTTCCATACATATTTTTAAAATCAACGCGTTTGTCTGTTACTGTATCAGTTCCCTTTTAGTTTTCCTGGCTTTCTGTGGGATTTACAGTACAATAATTTCTTTACTATTGTTTGCTGTTCATCAGCCTGTTAAATACAGAGGAGGATAGGTAGGTAGACCATACCTGTACATATTTGTCCTATAGTAGGGTTAAGTACCACTTTGTAGTAGATTTATTGACTTTCATGCTAATATTTAACAAGTTAAATGGAAATTTTGTTGTAGAAATTCTTCATCTGAATAGGGCATGCAAAAATCCCACTCACATTTAAAGGACAACTGTAGTGCAAAACTTTTATATATTCCTGTGCCCGGGCCTCAAAAATAAACAAAATAAACTTTAACTCACCTTCCTATGTTCCCCCGTTGGTCCGGTACAGGCCTCGCGGTCCAGCGGTGCTAAACTCCTTCAACTTCCTGGGGACGGGGACGCCGCAGAGCCGTCGGCGTATCACCGGCCGTAGCGGTGTCCCACCCTGGCCGGTGATAGGCTGAGCCCACTGTCATGTAAGGAGCTCTGGCCGGCTTCTTACATGACAGTGGGCTGAGCCTATCACCGGCCAGGGCGGGACATCGCTGTAACCGGTGATACGCCGACTGCTCTGCAGCATCCCCATCCCCAGGAAGTTGAATGAGGTTAGCACTGCTGGACTGTGAGGCCTGTACCGGATCAACGGGGGAACGTAGGAAGGTGAGTTTAAGTATATTTAGTTTATTTTTTATGCCCGGGTACAGGAATATATAAAAGTCTTGCACTACAGTTGGCATTTAAGGAGCATAGTTTCAGATGCAGAAATCTCTGTATCAAATCTACAATGTGAATTTATTTTTATAAGGCTGCCTTCTTACAAAGGCAGCCTTATAAAAATGAATTCACATTGTAGATTTGATACAGAGATTTCTGAATCTGAAAATTAATGTTAATGCTTATCTCTTCTCACAACTTATAGACCTAGGCTGCTGTTGTGGAGTATGCAGTAGAAATATGAGGCATTCCCTCAGATATCTGCTGTGTATTTTATTATTTTTGGCTCAGTTTGGGCGCAGATTAGTCCCATTCAATTTGGTTAATACAGTTTGCCGTGTGAACTGCGCTATGTATCCATGTATCCCTATTGAAGACAATGGGTGCAAAGTGAATGCATTTTCCACATTAATTTTGGCAAGTAATGTCAATCAATACTTAGACCAATACCCCACGCATGCTGTACCTACATAAGTCTGGAATGATTGTTGACAATGGAGGAAAATTATTTATTTTACTTTGACACCTAAAGGGGTTATTAATAATGACCTCTCCTCTGGATAGGCTATTACTTTTACATTGGCAGAGGTCTTACTCTTCGCACCTCCACCAGTTATCTGATTGCTGCCTCTTCAATGCTTTTACCTGCAATCACCATACTATTTGTGGCAGCAGTGCGAAATACTGCAGCGCTGTCCCATTTTAGTTTACCAGGCAACACTGCAGTATCTAGCACTGCCACTACTAATAGAATGGCAGTTGCTGTTACGGGCACGTTTAAAAATTGAAGAGGAGTCAGCCCATCACCCTTGCCAATCTACTGTTTGGAGGGGCAGCACCCTTTTAGTTTAATATTGATTGCTGTCCCATGAGGATTAGTCTGGAAAACCCTTCACAGAGGGGAAGCTTTATGAAAACGTGTCTAGAGGAAGAGTGGTTAAGTTGCCCATAGCAACCAATCGGATTGCGTCTTTCATTTTTCCCAGGCCTCTTTAAAAATGAAAGAAGCAATCTGGTTGCTACGGGCAACTGCACCACTCTTCCTCTGCACAGGTTTTGATAAATCTCCTCCAATGTGCACATTTACAGTTGACCAATTCTTTGCAGGAAGAGGGATAACTAAAACAGCTCAATTGTGAGCAATATCCTAGGCTCCTGCATGTTTCACATGACTGAAGTATAGGGCTTGGCACAAGCCAACCTGAATGTTCAGGTTATGCGTCGACCAAGGGTTTAACATCAGTGTAAGTGACTAAAAGTTAAATTGTACGTTCCGGTAGATCCAAAGGTAATAAATTGGAGAAATGTGTGTTATTCAGCATGAGGTCACTTTGTAAGTAGGTTACATTGTCCAGAGGGGTTATTCATATTATAAAATGTTCTAATTTTAGATGTGACACAAATTTAATTTCTTCCATGTTGTAGCAGAGTTATTAACCATTCCTAATGGGACTAATATGTATGTAGGTCCCATGTATTCCTCAGATTGTCTAATATTGTGTTTATAATGATTAGGGCGAAGACCGCAACTTAGTTCTTGGGAGTCCAATGTAGTTTCACGGCTGTTAACGCCTACACACTCGTACTTGGCTAGAAGTAAAAGCACAGCTGCTCTATCGGGAGATGCAGGTAATTTGTTAAATTGTATCAGGGCTGTAGGTGAGCTGTAAGAATGCATCTTCTTTGTGCATTCACTATTGTTTAGGAGTTTGTGGGATGTCTATTTATACTATTGTTCTTGCATGGATCACCAGATTGGGAATGGTTTGCAGGCATTCAAGCATTTAAAGGAAACCTGTCACACTAAATATGTAGTCCAATGAGCAGGCAGCATGTTATAGAGCAGGAGGAGCTGAGCAAATAAGTAGTTTTATGGGAAAAGTTCCAGGATAACTTCTTTATTTCTGTAAATCTCTGCTCATTCTGGGCTAAGTAGTGAAGTGGATGGTCCTACTCAGTAACTGACAGCTCCTCTATATGTGCAGCTGTAGTCTGATTAGCACCACCCACATGATGCCTGCAGATTAGACTGCATTTTAATGTACAGGGTCCCTTCATTATCTGTCAGATATGTCACTTCTTACTGCATTGGTTGTCTCTGTGTCAGAACAACTGCATGGATGTATTTCCCCTCTCTTCCAAAACACTGGATCTGGAGGTACATACTTTTGGGGTATGTTTACATGGGCGGGTTACCCACAAGTTACTCCCTGTAAAATTTTTGCAGTGGAAAAACTGCAGCAAATCACACTGACCTCAATGGGGTCTGCGGCATATTTTCCACTGCAGAAATTCTGCAACGGAAAACCTGCTGCGGGAAACTTGCGAGTAACTTGCCCATATAAGCGTACCCTTGCAGACTTAGCACCGTGGTCCCAGCTTCAAGTGATGCCTCTGCAGGAGTAGCTAAAGGGTTTATCTATTTTGAATATCGCAAAAAAAAAATATATATATATATTATATATATCACATGAACAGTACAGTAAACAATTCTGAGTCTCTTCTCACCCTAGAATGTCTTTTATACTCAGCACTCAATAGTGCCGAGTGGTAGTGCAGTGGTTTTCCTAAACTGTCACACCAGTGTCTGAGCTTCTGTTTATTATGGAACCATGACAACTGGGTTGGATCCTTTCCAGTGGATCCAGACATATCCTGACATGTCCCATTGACTTTAATGGGGGTCTTCTGTGGATCAGATTTTTATTTTTATTTTTTTAAAGCCATCAATAACACTGCTTACAGTTTGGCAGCCATACACATAAGATAAATGCATGCCAAACCTGCCAAATTTAACAGGGCCAGCTGACCATTTAATGTTTCTAAGGATGTCCAAGCTCTCCATCAATACTAGATATTTGGGGGGAAAAAATATTTGGCAACTGGCTTTCATCAAATCTGCTCCTTTAGGGTCTATTCACAAGGGTGGAATTCCACCTGAAATTAAAGCCCATACACTTATATGGGTTTCCGCACTACCGTTGACACTTTGGAATTTCCGATTGTGGGATTCCGCTAGCGGAATTCTGTCAAAGGGAGTGCAGAAACCCATAGAGGTGTATTGGGCTTTTATTTCAGGCGAAATTCCGCCTGTGTGAATAGACCCTTATTCTCTATAAGTAGCATAGCCATCACCAGAAAAGTCCTGCAGAAGCTTATTCCAGAGTGATTGGAAGGATAAGTTATCAGCTGAAACACAATCTGGCTATAAATATCAGCCAACTAATATGGGGGAAAAAATTACAAATCCTTCAATGATACTTCTGAATTGATCAAAAACTTTTTGCCCTGTACTGGCACTGAGCATGTTTTCATAAAACTGTCAGTATATTTAGAACCACATACATTTTCCTTTTTTTTTTTTTGCCAATTGTTTTAAACTATTCAACTATTGTCTGGACATATAACAATAATATATTTGTACTACCAATATTTATTGTAATATACCCTACAGACAAGATAAAAGCACTTGATTGTTTCATCTCTGACAGGAAATGTTTTTATTGGACTTTTCTATAAGCTTTTACAAAGTGATGCCCAAGTTTGAAAAGCATGATAGAAACTTGATGCCTGGTGTGCAGTCTAAATTGTATAAACTGAAGGTCAAACTCTTCCTTGATTCATATGTTAAAAGTGACTGCAAACTTTTAGTCACACAAAGTATTGACTGTCTCCTTTATATTGTTCTTATTAAGGTACTTTTTCTCTTTGTTAAAGGGTACTCCACCCTTAGATATCTTATCCCCTATCCAAAGGATCGCGGGGGTCCCGCCGCTGGGGACCCGCGCGATATAGCATGTGGCACCCACCTGTTTCTGCTCCGGAAGTGCTGAAGAGTCTAGGTCCCGACCACCGGAACGGAAGTCCGTGACTTCAAGACTCCGCCCCCGGGTGACGTCACACCCCGTCCCCTCAATGCAAGTCAATGGATAGGGGATAAGATGTCTAGGGGTGGAGTACCCCTTTAAGGGGGTAAAATGCAACTATAGCCTATTAGCTACTGTTATATCATTCTATGTTCACAATATAACCTTCTACCTCACATGTACACACTTAAATCCTATAGAAACATATTACAAAATATAAAATATATATACAGTATATATTGTTCATCAATTGTCTTCTTTTTCCTAACTGTTTCTCCTTGGCAAAGCTTTGCTCTTGTGGATTCTTTGCTTTATGGTGCATGGGCCTGTAGGATTTAGTTTTTCTTTGTGCATGAAATTCTAAAATTATCTCTTGCGAGTAATTCCAAATTCATGACGGGATCAGAGGATTTCTGCTTTAGACCAATTCCAAAACCATCACTGTTAAACATAACAGAACCTTTTCACTCCCCAGAATTTGCTAATGTTCAGGGGAGATTATATATTATTAAAGTATTTCTAGAACAAAGATTGCATATATTTAACGTCTGATCCGAGATTCTTATAAAATGCAGCACTTTATGTTCAGGAAGAAGATGTCCCTATTGACAGTGATGGTTTTGGTGTAGACTTATCCCTTGCTGGTATTAACGGGCTACTTCTCTTCTCTTCTTTTTCTTCCCTTGCTTCCTGCTTCTGGCCTTTTCTTTCTTGTCTCTCCAACTACAAAAAAACCCCACCAAAACCCTAGTTATCCCCATTTGTCCTCGTTCAGCATCTTGCAGCCCCATAAGTCCCCAGCTTTCCAAGACTCCAATCAGCAAAAGTTCTGAGAAGGCAAAACAATTTTTCACCACACCAGAGGCAACAGCAAGGCGAAGGACCACACATTTTGGAGGAACTAGCAGTGTAAGTATCCCACTTACCATATAATGCAGAGTAATTTAAAACTAGTTTCTGGTGGCTTTCTGTATTTTTCTCTGTGACTAATATGACTTTAATTATAATTCAGGGGAGCAAAAATTCAGTTAAAAAGAACCTGTGATCAGAAAAAACAGTTGTGTAAATAAGCACATGGCTACATAGGATAGCAATTTTTTTTTTTTTTTTTTTATCTCCAAAGCTCAGATGTAAGCATTTTTTTTAATAAGGCTCAAGTACGCAAGTGCACCAAAAGGGCCCATAGCTGTATAAGAGCTAACCTGCTGAAATGCCTACTGTGCACTTGAGCCTCATTTAAAAATAAACAAAAAGGCTTCTATCTTGGAACATACTACGGATATAAGGGAAGTTTAATCAAAACTTGTACAGAGGAAAAGTCAACCAGTTGCTCATAGCAACCAATCAGATTGCTTCTTTCATTTTTAAAAAGGCCTGGTTGGTTGCTATGGGCAACTGATCAACTTTTCCTCAGCACAGGTCATGATGAATTTCCCCATTTGGCACAAAACGGATGTCCAGAATTCTGATAACAAGTCCTATCTAGCCATGAGCTTATTTATACCCTAGTTTACCTGCTGATAGGTCCGTTATTGTTTGTTTACTAAGTGTAATAAAACCTTCTTTATATGAACAGTAGTTGTATACATTTTGCGGTGATTGCCATAGTAGTTCATCACACTAGGGAAGGGGTTTATTTACATTAATAATTTTTTTTTTTTTAACCTTTTATTCATTATTTTTTTTGTCCCTATCTTTCGATTGCATACACTGAACAATGCTGTTCCACAGAACAGCATTGATCAGTGTTATCAGCACTCCATTAGTGTAGGCTGTGAGTCTCCATGCACTATTGAAGCACCAATCAGATGAACTGGAGACAGCACATCCTCTGAGCTAATCGGGACATCGCAATGTCAACGAGGTGCTTTTTATCAGCTCCCCTTAGCTATATCCAGCAATAGTTTTTAACACATTTTGGTGTTGCAATGAACTTTGATTGCGGTGTCTAAAGGGTTAATGCCAGGCATCACCCTGATCAGTGATGTCTGGCATTAGCCATGGGTCGATAGCAGATGGGACAAACCGGCTATGAAACTTCATAGACCAGAAGTGAGTGCAGGGCATACATTTATGCCCTGTGCCCTTTAAAGGGGTTATCCAGGAAAAAACTGAAATATAATTTTTTTTTTTTTTAAGAGTGTCTTCTCTGTTCACACTGTTGTTTAACATCTGATTTCCATTGCTCTTTGAAAGCCGTAATAATACGATGTGTACCTAAAGTGGACCTGTCAGCATAGAAACAGGGTTGTAAATAAGCACATGGCTAAATAGGGCTATTTTCATCTCCCTTAACCTTAGTTAAGATATAAGCCTTTTAGTTTCTATGCAAAAGAGGCAAAATAAACAATTGACGTAGATATTGTATAGGGTACTACGTAACACCCAAATGACAATTAATAACATCCACAAATAGACTAGAAACTACAAATGAACATGTGTTCAGGGATGTGCTTAAAATGTAACTTTTACCATATGTATATATATATATTTGTGCTCGGTGCTCATAAGCGTAGCATCCCTACCTAATCCTACTATCTAATGAACTATAAGGCAGTCAGAGGTGTGCCATGTACTGCCGCGTGCAGGTACACCTTAATTAAATAGAGGGCATACCTGAAACTATGATGATCCTGAATTATTGAAAGAAGGGGAGGGTTCGGGTGGGACGTAACGGAACCCGCGGCGTGCGGAGTTAGTGAAGCCACGGGTTCTTATAGCGCAGAAACCCTGCCCCTCCCACAAACACAGGCTAGCTGCACCAGCCTTCTCACTTGTGCTTGGTGCTCATAAGCGTAGCATCCCTACCTAATCCTAGTATCTAATGAACTATCAGGCAGTCAGAGGTGTGCCATGTACTGCCGCGTGCAGGTACATCTGAATTAAATAGAGGGCAAAACTTCATTATAATAAACAAAAACGCTTTATTAACTATGATGATGCCTTGATGATATATGATTATTACAGCAAATAGTGGCCAAAACCCAATAACATGTCAGTAAGAGTGAAAATATGAAAACCGTGACCGTATGCACAATCCCAAGTGCAAGCATGTCACCGAGAAAAGTACCTAGATGTCAACCTAAAATCGTGTTAGTGTTGTAACTGTGACCGACCTGTGGACGTGACAGGTAATGACAACACTTACGCGCCGGGAATGACCATGAAACTCAACCAAAGTATAACTACATCACTGACAACCGAGACAGACAAACGTCAACCGAAACCAAGCTATATTCCTGTATGCACATCCCAGCTGCTAAATAACCATGCACAAGCATATCACGACATCGTCCTCGACCCGAAGTCGTGTCGGGTAGTGACTGAACCAACCTGTGGCTGTGACAGGTCCGGCCGAAAATGGAAACCTCGCCAACCTGAAGTCGTGTCAGGTTGTATCAGACTTACCTGTGGACGTGACTGGACCGCTTGAAGCAACAAAATTACGTGACCATGCATAAACTAATATACACAATAAAAATTTCTCTCTTTTTATTTTTTTAAAATAAAGCTATATGCCAGTAGCCTAACCCTACTACTAAATAACACAAAGTACGTAATGACATTGACGCCAACCTGAAGTCGTGTCAGGTTGTAACAGAACTGACCTGTAGACGTGACTGGTCAATGTGACATGTAAACCTTAACCATAGTAACGTCTGTACCAAATGAACCCATGCAGCAACACTGCTACTGCACCAAACGCTACAAGTGCACGTGCAACAATAAACACATGATATGCCCCGCCTGACAACGGGAGGGCCGTGTTGAAAGCTATATAAATAAAGAGCATAGATGTGGAATGATATAATTATCGGAGCGTGCACCGAATGACTATGTGACTATATGCGAGGAAGGAGTATGGGAGCATATGCCTCGAACAACTAATACTGTCTGCTTAGACTTAATTATGGTAATGTGTGCACAGAACTCTATGACCGACTGGCTAGCACAATTAAAGGAGCGTTTTTATTTTTATTTATTCTATTTTTTTTATTTATTTATTAATTTCGACGTGTACAGAATAACTGCTGCAAGTGTGCACAGCATAATGCTACGCGCATGCGTACCGTATAAGCTACGAGCGCGTGCCTGTATGAACACGTGTACAGTATAAACCCTACTAGCGTGTGTACACTGCAAATGCTGCGAGCGTGTACAGTAAAAAATGCTACGAGCGTGTGTACAGTATAAATGCTGTGAGCGTGTGTACAGTACAGATCCTCCGAGAGTGTGTACACTATGAATGCTACGAGCGTGAGCACAGTATGAATGCTGCGAGCGCGTGCATAGTAGATGCTACGAGCATGTGTACAGTATAAATCCTACGAGCGAGTGTACACTATGAATGCTATGCGCGTGTACAGTAACAATGCTGCGAGCCTGTGTAGTAAGATGCTACGTGCGTGTGTACAGTATAAATCCTACGAACGTGTGTACACTAGAACACTATGGGCGAGTACAGAAAAAATGCTACGAGCGTGTGTACAGTATAAATGCTACGAGCGTGTGTACAGTATAAATCCTACGAGCGTGTGTACACCATGAATGCTACGAGCGTGTACAGTAACAATGCTACGAGCGTGTGTACAGTATAAATGCCATGAGTGCATGCCTGGTACAAATGCTACGAGTGTGTACCGTATGAATGCTACGAGCGTGTATGATACAACACCACGAGCGTGTGCACCACACGAACGCCACGGGCACGTGCACAGAACAACTCCACGAGCGTGCGTGCAGTACAAACGCCATGAGCGCATGAACAATACACACTCTATGATCGTGTGTACTGCAACGCCCACTGCTACTTAAGACTAACCTACCTGCGCAACCAAATGACAGAAGCGAACACCGCACCATGATGGAAAAGACAACCTGTTTCTACCTCAAGCAATAGTGACGCCATGATCCCAAACCATGCCCCCCCCCCTTTTTTTTTTTTTTTTGAGATTTGCAATTGGGCTACTAAAAGGCTGGAAACGAGAGACAAACTGTGCAATGCGTAACAGTGTGAACACAGCAAAGCTTTGGGTACACTATATGGAAGCAAACACCTGCCCTTATAACACGTGACGTGCCGCCCCTACCGCTGGTTAGATGCGAGCGGGAGGGAGGGGGGGGGGGTGGGCGTTAGGCAACGATACACCCGTGCCCGCCTCCGCCCCGCAAATACTCCTATGTCGCCCACATGGTGCCGCATCCCGCGGCCTCACACCGTGCCCACTATGTGGCCCCATATTACAATGAGATTCCTAATAGTGCCCCGATAAAATGTATAAACAACAGGGCTGGACTGGCTGAGGTCCCTCCGAAGCCACGGCTTACCTCCGGAGCGAGGAGGGCGCTGTCGACACCGACCGAACTTCCGGTCAGCTGACCCGACAGTCAGCTGACCCGGACGACGTAACGGAACCCGCGGCGTGCCGAGTTAGTGAAGCCGCGGGTTCTTATAGCGCAGAAACCCCGCCCCTCCCACAAACACAGGCTAGCTGCGCCAGCCTTCTCACATATATATATATATATATATATATATATACCGTATGTATACACACACATATACACATATATATATATATGCAAATGAGGTGACCAGGGGGTGTTCACTATCACAGGAAGGGCGCAGTTAAGTCTAACCCATGTCTTTATCTAATGGCTGTCAGTAAAAGGGATTAAGTGAATGCAAGCAGGCTATAGTGGGCAGTCATAAAGAGGACATGGGCTTAAGTTGCCTAGGATCTCATGGTGCTGGGAAAAACTACATGGGCTCTTGAGCCTTATTTCATAATACTAAAAAAAAAGCTTATTTCTCAGGACTGTGGAGATTTAAAAAATAAATAAATAAAATAAAAAGTATACCCAGAATCCTAACATCTAGCCCTATCTAGAGATGAACTTTTTTTTTATACCCATGCTTTTCTGCTAATAGGTCCACTTTATTCAGTTTCCTCTTAGTATTACAAAATGGATATGATATGTGAAATATCAGTTCAAAGGGAATGCCTCCACTTCTAGGAAGCCCTAACTCAAATATTTGATGTAAAAGGGGACTAAAATGCTAACTTAATTTTTTTTTTTAGGTAGAGAAAAAAGAAAAACGTGAGACAGATAGGGAGAATTTATTAACTCCTATATCCATTATGAAGAGAGCAATTTCTCCTAGTGTATCTAAACTAAAATCACAAGCGCCTATGTCTGCAGGGTAAGTGCAATTTGTTTAGTATTGTGACAGGGTTATTGTTGATTCTATGTAAGTATTCTGAATGTGGAACAGAACCTTCCTGTGTCAGTGTAAATGTAACATTCAGTTTCCTACTGCCATGCACTACATAGCTTGCTCCAGGTTCACAGAACAATTATTTTACATGTTAAAAATGTAAAAAATGTATGGCCTGCAAAAGCATAGGGGAACATTTATCATTGTCTTTAGAACTTATATATGTCTTATCGCTGCATGTGTGCCAAAGTACCCTTTTTGTGACTCTAAAGCAGGAGAGGTCAGTAAGCATAAAGCTACAAATGATTTAGCAAAAGTCAATTTCAGTATTCAACTTGCAGTGGTTATGGATTTATCAAGTGCAAAAAGTTGCAAACCCCTCCAAAACACGGCAAATCTACACCAGCCTAGACCTGGCTTACAAAACTGCCTTTGGAGAGCATTTTAACCCCTTAAGGATCCACGGCGTACAGGTACACCCTGGCTCCCTGGGACTTAAGGACCCAGGGCGTACCTGTATGCCCGTGGGAATGTCAGTCCCTGCCGGGCAGGGACCGGGGCGGGCTGCCTGCTAAAATCATTCAGCAGGCATCCTTTGACAATGCCTGGGGGGTCCTGAGACCCTCTTCATGTCGGCGATTGCCGCAAATCGCCTATCAATTCAGATCGGCGATTTGCGGCGATTCCGGGTCAATCGGATTCCCAGTGACCCGAAAAAAAAGGGCGATAGGTGCCATCCGACACGGCACTGGTGCCACCTCACGATCGTCCTGAATCAGGACGCCTGCTGTGGGGGGTGTCCCTAACCGCACCCGCTCTGCTCCTGCTCTGGAGGGCGAGAGCAGGTGCCAGGAGTCGGTGGGATCGGGGCCCTCTGATTGAAGACAGCGGTGGTGGCAGGCAGGATCCGGCCCGTATGCGCAGCAGTAGGTGGTAAGGCTGGCCTCCTGCAGTTGCTTAGCAACAACTCCCAGTGTGCACAAAAGGGCATGTTGGGAGTTGTTGTTGTGCAACAGCAGAAGGCACAACTACAACTCCCAGCATGCCCTTAGGTAGTTTGTGCATTCTGGGGGTTGTAGTTATGCAACAGCTGGAGCCACATTTTTTTCTATGAAAAAGTGTGCCTCCAGCAATTGCATAACTACAACCTCCAGCATGCACAAACTACTAAAGGGCATGCTGAGAGTTGCAGTATTGTGTCTCAAGCTGTTGCATAACTACAAGTCCCAGCATGCCTTTCAGCTGTAAGTCCATGCTGAGAGTTGTAGTTTTGCAACAGCTGAGGGCACACTGGTTGCAAAACACAGTTTGTTACCTAACTCAGTGTTTTGCAACCGGTGTGCCTCCTGCTGTTGCAAACTACTGCCAGCATGCACTGATAGACCTTACATGCTGGGAGTTGTAGTTTTGCAACAGCTGGATGCACAATGGTTGCGGAACACTGAGTTAAGTAACAAACTCTGTTTTGCAACCAGTGTGCCTCCGAGCATGCATGGACAATCAAAGGGCATGCTAGGAGTGTTAGTAGTATGCCTCTAGCTGTTGCATAACTACAAGTCCCAGCATGCCCTTCGGCTGTCCTTGCATGCTGGGGGTTGTAGCTTTTGCAACAGCTGAAGGCCCTCGGTTGCAAAACACTGAGTTTGTTACCTAACTCAGTGTTTTGCAACCAGTGTGCCTCCAGCTGTTGCAAACTACAACTCCCAGAATGCACTGACAGACCGTGACAGACCGTGTAACAAACTCTGTGTCTTGCAACCAGTGTGCCACCAGCTGTTGCATGACTACAACCCCCAGCATGTACGGAAAGCCAAAGAGCATGCTGGGAGTTGTAGTTTTGCAACAGCTGGAGGTTTGCCCCAACAACACCCCCCCCCCCCCCTTCCTTCATGTGAATGTCATGGGAACATTCACACGTGCGGGGGTTTACAGTGAGTTTCTGCTGCAGCTCAAACTCCAAGCGGGAAACCCCCACCCATGTGAATGTGCCCTAAAAAGACTACACTACACTATAACACAAATATATGCCAGAACAGTGGACCCCCCCCCCTACATGTGACCCTATTTCGGAAACGACACCCCTCACGGAATGTAAAAAGGGGTGCAGTGAGCATTTACACCCCACTGGCCTTTGACAGATTTTTGGAACAGTAATCCGTGAAAATTAAAAATGAAATGTTTTATTTACACAGCCCACTGTTCCAAAGATCTGTCAAACGCCAGTGGGGTGTAAATGCTCACTGCACCCCTTACTACATTTCGTGAGAGGTATAGTTTCCGAAATAGGGTGGGGGGGGGGTCCACTGTTCTGGTAGCATGGGGGCTTTGTAAACACACATGGCCTCCAACTTCCATTCCATCCAAATTCTCTCTCCAAAAGCCCAATGGCTCTTCTTGTCTTCTGAGCATTGTAGTTCACCTGCAGAGCACTTTACATCCACATTTCTTTTCATACTCAGAAGAAATGGGGTTAAAAATTTTGGGAGGCTTTTTCTCCTATTACCCCTTGTGAAAATGAAAAAATTTGGGGTAACACCAGCATTTTAGTGAAAAAAAAAAAATTTCATTTACACATCCAACTTTAACGAAAAGTTGTCAAACACCTGTGGGGTGTTAAGTCTCACTGTACCCCTTGTTATGTTCCTTGAGGGGTGTAGTTTCAAAAATAGTATGCCATGTGCTTTTTTTTTTTTTTGCTGTTATGGCACCATAGGGGCTTCCTAAATGCGACATGCCCCCCAAAACCATTTCATCAAAATTTGCTTTCCAAAAGCCAAATGTGACTCCTTCTCTTCTGAGCATTGTAGTGTGCCCGCAGTGCTCTTGACGTCAACATATGAGGAATTTCCATACTCAGAAGAGATGGGGTTACAAATAGGGGCTTCCTAAATGTGACATGCACCCTAAAAACCATTTCAGAAAAACACTCTCCAAAATCCCATTGTCGCTCCTTCCCTTCAAAGCCCTCTAGTGCACCCACAGAGCACTCAACATCCACATATTAGGTATTTCCTTACTCGAGTGAAATTGGGTTAAAAATTTTAGGGTGATTTCTCTCCTTTTACCCCTTGTAAAAATTCAAAAACTGTGTCTACAAGAACATGTTAATGTAAAAAAGGAAGATTTTTAATTTACTCCTTCATTTTGCTTCTATTCCTGTGAAACACCTAAAGGATTAACACACTTTTTAAATGTAATTTTGAATACTTTGAGGGGTACAGTTTTTTATGGGGTCATTTATGGGGTATTTCTAATATGAAGGCCCTTCAAATCCACTTCAAAACTGAACTGGTCCCTGAAAAATTCCGATTTAGAAAATGTTGTGGAAAGTGCAGCTGAATTTGAAGCCCTCTGATGTCCTCCAAAAGTAAAAAACACGTCAATTTTATGATGTAAATATAAAGTAGACATATTGTATATGTGAATCAATATATAATTTATTTGTTCTTAGAAGAAATCAAATGACACGGCACCCAAACCTCTACTTCAAACTTGCTGCTTTATTGCCACTGGTAAGGCGTACACCGGTAGTGCATGGTGTAGCGCATCCTCATTGTACGCCTCACCAGTGGCAATAAAGCAGCAAGTTTGAAGTAGAGGTTTGGGTGCCGAGTCATTTGTTTTCTTCTAAGAATTTATGTGCGCATACTGCACTTCAGACACAGGCACCAAAGGATCTACAAAGCGCACAGAACTGCAGGGTTAAAATCCTGAGCCTGAGGAATACAAGAGGGAGTAGAGTGGTGCTGACAGGACTTTGATATAATTTATTTGGGATGTCCATTTTCCTTTTAAGCAGAGAGTTTCAAAGTAAAAAAATAAAAGCAAAATTTTCCATGATATTCTGGAATTTTTCACCAAGAAATGATGCAAGTATCGACAAAAATTTACCACTTACACAAAGTAGAATATGTCACGAAAAAACATTCTCAGAATCAGAATGAAAAGTAAAAGCATCCCAGAGTTATCAATGCTTAAAGCAAAAAAAATGCCCGGGTTGTTAAGATGAAAATGGGCTGGGTCCTTAAGGGGTTAAAAAAGTCACACATTTTTTTGCGCAATAGAGTAACAAGTTGCAGAAAAGTCGCAGAGGATAAGAGAAATAATACAAAATGGTGTTCTGAAAGGGACTTATTGTTTTTTGCTTACCCATACGCCAAACATATCAACTCCCCTGCGATAGTATGATAAATATGTTGTCAAAGCAAGAAAAAAAAAAAACTTTCTACACAATGATAAATGTCCTTCAAATACTTTTTGAGAGGGATAAAAATTATTAGAGTTGTTGGCTTTATTGTTAATCTAAGCATTCCTATGGTTTTCAGATCTTCACATAAGTCCTCACCTAGGTCAGTACCAGCTATTGTAAATAGTTCCATCAAGCTGGCCACTACCCCTCAACGACCACTTTCACCCGGAAATGTCCGACCTGTAAAAAAAGACAGCAAAGAGGACTCTAAGATGAAACCGGAAGAAATACCAGCTATCCCCTCTAAAAAAGAGAGTACAGAGGAAAAAAATCCACCTGAAGCAAATGGAGAAAAGCCTCGTACTCCAAGTCCTGTCTCTGCTGAAACTATGCAAGGTACTTGGCTATATTTGCTTGGCTCTGTTGATGTAATTGTCAAAAAATGTATGGTATTTTCTTGCAATGCAATTTTAGAATGTGAGACTGATTTAAAGGGGTCATCAAGAAATAGGAAAAAAAGGGCTTATTTCTTCCAAAAACAGTACCAATTCTGTCTGCAGGTTGTATATGGTATTTCAACTTGGCTCCATTCACTTCAATGGAAGTGAGCTGCATAATAACTACCTTGTCATAAGAGCACCACCAGAGGAATGGAGTCCTCCCCTATGGAAAGGAAACCTAGAGTAGAAAAAGAGCCCTCCTCCTATGCTTCAGTGGTTTCCTGTCTCTATGGAAGCCTGGAGTTATGCCCGGTCCGTAGTGGTCTGGAGAATTGGATACAATAGGTGGCTGTGGGGTCTTTGAAGGTGGCAGAGCCCCTCAGTGTAGGCAGCTTTAAGACCCCAGCAAAGCTATCTGTGGGGTAGCTTGCCAGCTCGCACCTAGCAGGGTTTTTTTTTTTCATACCTGCCAGACCCACAGGCGGCGCAGCTTCAGTTAACCTGTTAGATAATATAAGTGGAAGTCTGGCCGGACATAATCTGCCATATGCATAGGGTGTTGTAGAGTGGATAAGCAGAGTTTGGACATCAAAGAAGGAGTTTTGCACAAGGATTGAGGCATGTTCCAGAATATATATATATATATATATATATGTACTTTGGAAATATAATAATTTTAATTAGGATATTTCGTCCCGTGAAAGTTAGCATCAGGGAGCTCCACATTTTAGATTTGTCAAATATACAGTACTAAAGGAAGAATATTACCTGCCAAGTCCCGCCCAGAGTCTTAGGCCATGTTCACATGTCCGGAATCTCTGTGCAGAATTCCGCTGGAAATTCCGGAGCAGCAGAGTCCCGTTGATTTCAATGGGATTCTGCTGTGCTGTGCACATGGCCGGAATTTCCATTTTCCATGTCTGCACAAAGAATGAACCTATTCATTGTTTGTGTGGACACCCCACAGAATGCATAGTGGTCTATGAGACGGCACCTTCCCGTGCAGTCTTAGCGCCGGCATATTATGCACTCTCCGGAATGTCCGTACAAAGATTTTCCATGGGGACATTCCGGAAGTGTTAACATAGCCTTTATGTATAAAGATGCCAAAGTATACAACCTGTAAACAACCAGCAGCCCACTCACTGTAAAGCACCCCTGTCTGGAACTGGACATGTTTAGTCCAGTTGATCCGAAGTCTAAAAAATGAACCAAATCTGTCTATAAGAGAAATAAAGTTAGGAAGGGTCACTGCAGATTACTCTTTAATTAAGACCATATAATCGGAATAGAGGCAAATGCAATCTTCTTGTCCTAATCTGGCTAATCAGTATATGTAATCTGGGAAGAGTACCAATCCCGATAATATTAGATGAAACATTGGACAACCTGATCATTTATCTAGGAGAATGGCTCCCTCAGGTGAGTTCATTTGGTTCAGATGGTACTTTTGTGCCTAAGTGGGCCAGCAACTTACTAGACTGATTGCTGTACTTGTAATATAGTTGCATGGTCAATAATAGTTTGCTATTAAGATGGTGCATGAATTCCACTTTATAAATCATATAAATGTGAATGGGCCTTCCGCTTACCCATTTACACTGCAGAATTTCAGTGGTGGCGAATTCCTCATCTGAAATAGGTCTTCCGAAATAATAAACATGCTCATTCTTTCAGGGGAATTACGTACTGACTGCATTGCCATCAATGGTCACAACACAGGTCTGCACGGCCCTAGCACTGAAGGATTATGGAGGAAGGTGCTCAGACGGAATCACAGTGATTCCATAGTGTGAACATACCCTAATGCTTCTTCGTTGCCAATAGATGGATTCTCAACTTATGCATCCTCATGTTTAGTACATTTAGAGTCCAGTCCAGTTTTCCTTAGAGCAAGTCTTTCCACACAGGGTGCCTCAAACTATTGCAAAACAACTCCCAGCATGCCCGGACAGCCTTTTGCTAGGCCTTTACGGTACACCATAAAATAAGAGCATTATGAATGTCACTGTAAGTGAGGGTGGGCTAGCACACTGCTTTGTCTGATAGCACTCCTCTGTGCTCTCTCCTGTACTATCAGACAAGAGAGAGCACAGAGAAGTACTATCAGACAGGACAGACCACAGAGGAGTACTATGAGACAGGAGAGAGCACAGAGGAGTCCTATCAGACAGGGGAGAGCACAGAGGAGTACTATCAGACAGGAGAGAGCACAGATGAGTGCTTTCAGACAGGAGAGAGCACAGAGGAGTGCTTTCAGACAGGAGAGAGCACAGAGGAGTGCTATCAGACAGGAGAGAGCACAGATGAGTGCTATCAGACAGGAGAGAGCACAGAGGAGTGCTAGCACACCCTCACTTACTGGACTTTGTCCATACCTGTGCATGATTTAAAGGAAAAAGGAAATACAATTTTCCTTTGAAGTATATCAGAAAGGTAAATTTTTTGCAGAAGAACATATAAAAAGTTTTTGTATCTGACAGTGTCCATATAAATTCTTTATACATTAAAGGGGTATTCCAGGAAAAAACTTTTTTTTACATATCAACTGGCTCCAGAAAGTTAAACAGATTTGTAAATTACTTCTATTAAAAAATCTTAATCCTTTCAATAATTATCAGCTGCTGAAGTTGAATTGTTGTTTTCTGTCTGGCAACAGTGCTCTCTGCTGACATCTCTGCTTGTCTCAGGAACTGCACAGAGTAGAAGAGGTTTGCTATGGGGATTTGTTTCTAAACTGGGCGGTTCCTGAGACACGTGTCATCAGAGAGCACTTAGACAGAAAAGAACAGCTCAACTTTAGCAGCTCATAAGTACTGAAAGGATTAAGATTTTTTAATAGAAGTAATTTAAAAAATCTGTTTAACTTTCTGGAGCCAGTTGATAAATATTAAAAAGTTTTTTCATGGATAACCCCTTTAATGCTTCTTTCACATTCATATTGCTTCTGACACAAATTCAAACTCAACCTCCTTTACTTTTTGCCCTGTCATTCTTAAAGAGTATAAAATCCTGAAGGTTGACAGCTCAGTCGAGTGTATCGCCTAACCATGTTTCGGCAACACAAACTACCTGAACGTTTCAGGCCTCGTATTGAATATGCAAACATGATCTGCAATGGGACATATGTGAGCTGTTGATGTTCATGAGTGTAGCCATTTTGCTATATTTGTTATATTGTAGTGCAGAGCATGATTTATGCCAATCTCCCTTTTTATCAATGCAGATTTTAGATGTAGTACTGTACACTGAATAGGCCCTTGATTTGTTGCTGGGTAAAAGTATGCACTTACTAATAGACAATAGATTTTGGTTTTGCAGATTACATCATTTTTGATTGCATCCAAAAATGATGTATTATGTTTCATGGCAGCCAGAACTTGTTGGATTCATCCTCTACCCATAGGACAAAACTGTGCCTAATTATGCGCTTCCCTCCCTGGCTTATAGCACTCTTTATATAGCTTCCGTAGATGGCACCATAGACCCATAATAAAACTGTCTAGTGAAGCTTTATGTTGATTGTTGCGGGCCGGGATGTAAAGCATATAACCGTGCATATCTCCTCACTCATTCTACAGATCGCGGGGCTCTCACCACACTTTTATGAGGCAATGCTTGTTAAATTATAGTTTGGTTAGTCTAGTCAGTGTATTTGTAATCCTAATTTTCCTTTTTTTTTATTTTATCAAAGAGCCTCCAACATTGCCGCCAACATCTGTTCTGGCATCACCTACTGTGACAAACAAGCCGTTTGCTGGAACCACTGACCCAGGGGAAGCAACCAGAATTCTTGCTGAAAAGAGAAAGCTTGCTCGAGAACAAAGAGAGCGGGAAGAAGAGGAGAAAAGAGAAAGAGAAGAGAAAGAACGGTAAAATATGAGGTTCAGACATATTTTGGGGCTATAGGAACAAAGTTTGACTTTTCAGGTTTTATACTGTATAGTCTATACCTGAATTTGGAGAATGGCAGAGAATCAGACAATCTTTGTGGAACATATTGGAGCTTGTATACTTTACATATTGGTAATACATAATTGTTGCAGGAGGAAAAAGGAGGAAATTGCTCAAAGGCAAGCCATGGAAAGAGCCCGTCGAGAAGAGGAGGCAAAACAGCTAGAGGCAGAACGTAAAGAGAAAGAGGAAATGGAGCGCCAGGAGAAGGAAAGGTTGCAGAAACAACTAGCAGAGGAAAAGGAGCAGAGGGAGCGTGAGGAAGCAGAACGTCTTCAGAAACAAGTAAGTTTCTAGGCACTTGTGGTACATTGTCAAATGTTCACCTCACAGCTACAGTACTTCTTTTATCTGTTTGCTGGCTGACACATAGAAAGGACATGTTTATCACAATATATGCTTGTTCTTCAATGTGAATGCATATATTAAATAGTGTAAACAATGAACAGCCACTTAAGAAGAGACACTTGCCCATTCATTATTGGAGCCTCCATTAATTAAAATTAGACGTGACCCTAAAGTGCAGCTTGAAATCAAGTGAGCATGTTTTCTGTGCATTGGTTCCTTATTAGAATTGGAAAATACTGAGTGACTTCAAACAAGGTCTGGTTTTCAGTGTTAGTCTAGCTGGGGCTGGTATTTAAAGTGGACCTCTCAGCAGGCTTTTGGAATATTATGTAAAAGCATAGCTGTGTAAGCCTATTGACCCTACATCCGTATGTACCTCTCATTAGTAATTGACCCTCCTTCGCAGCGATATCAGAGCTTTTTTTTAAAATATGCAAATTAGGCTTTAGGTCCTTTGGGTATTCCCCTCTGCTGCTAGATTACAGGGGAAAGTTGGAAATTACAGTACCTCCTAATGGCTCTCAATCAGGGGGGTGGGGGAGGGGTGACAAACGCACAGAGACAAATTAATACACACAAAATATAAGTCCTAAAGGCTATATTTGTAAAATATGAATTTTCATAAGAATAGATTTGAATGTAAAAAGATAGATCACAGGACCCTTGTAAATTTACATTATAAGAATAAAAAATATAAAAAAAGATAGGTTCACTAGCTCTTTTGCTGGGATGGTAACGATCTTGGTTCCAGGAACGCTCAACATCCTGGCGGGAGTTGAAGCTGTCCATCACTGGAGCAGTATTGGGTATTGTAGCTATGTAGATTTGTTTAATATATGTATGTTTCTGATTTTTATGGTTTTAAACATAGGCTGGATGCGTTTTAGGACTACTGTCCTTTCCTCAGCAGCAAAATAGGAGGGAGAGGCTAACTGGTGAAGGGGTGAACTGTGCTGAAGGGTACTCAGTTGGTTACAAGCCTAATTTGAATTTTTTTTTAACTCTGATATTTCTGCGCTGGAGGTGTCAATTATCTAATAATAGGTATGTACGGATACACGGTCAAAAGCCCTTAGTAGGCATGCCCTTACTTTTATACCCTAATAACCTGCTGACAGGTCTGCTTTGAAAACTCTCAACCTCTTGGCACCCAGTTTGTGCCAAATGTGAGACTGTATCCTGTCCACATGGGCCAATATTCCTACAGAAGGATTTCAACATCTGCTAGAATCTATGCCATGACAGACTGCTGCAGTGCTGAAATCCAAAAGATGCAACGTGCTACTAAATGGGCATCGCTAATAAAGTGGCCATTCAGTGTGCATACAAACAGTAGTAGATTTAAGTGACACAATTGAAAGACATTTAAAAAACAAATGATGTTTTATCACTTTTTACTAACACAGGTTTAAAACTTAAAGGGGTACTCCGGTGGAAAATTTTTTTAAATCAACTAGTGCCAGAAAGTTAAATTTTGTAAATTACTTCAATTTAAAAATCTTAACCCTTCCTGCACTTCCAGTGCTGTATGCTCCAGAAGAAGTTGTATAGTTCTTTTCTGTCAGACCACAGTGCTCTCTGCTGACACCTCTGTCCATGTCAGGAACTGTCCAGAGCAGGATAGGTTTGCTGTGACTGTGGTTAGACAGAAAAGAAATTTGAAAAGAAAACTTCCTGTTAGGATCTATCTCTCCCTGTGATCAGTCAACTCCAGCCGTGTTGATTAGCAGACAGATTTAATGCACATGTTTCAATACAGGTGGATGTTCCCTTACATGCAGTAAAAACAGCTCCGCAGAAGAAAACATACCCAAAATTAGATTAAAGACATTTTTATATAGCAACACTCTGAGTGTGAGCTGATTGGCTAAGGAACACTGGCGGCTCATGGTGCATAACTTTATTAGCAATCACAATGTTCCTTTTACACTTTTTGTTATTGTAGCAAAAGCTTGTTATCCTGCAATAGCCTCATTATTTTACCAAGGTCATTTGGATAGTTTCAAGCATCACTGGGCACTGGTCAGAACTAAGAAAATGGTTAACTGAAACTAGATGAAAACCAGCCAACACCATCTAAAGTTAGACAATGTATATATATAAGAATACAGAGAACATATATCAAAATATAATTTTACCAACATTCCCTCCTGATATCTATGTTCATTTCAGCATAAGTCCCTTCCTCAGCTGGGTTTTTGGACTTTGCTTCATAGATAAGGAGTATCAACATAGGTATCTTCTTCCAGAGAAATAATTTGGTACATAGTTCTTGTCACAGCAGTCTCAATCAGTATTGAGAGAGTTCTCGGATGCAGGGAATGCAACAACATCCACAGGTCATCAAGATGACCAATTCAATCGCAATGGAGATGAGGGCCGAAGTCACCAATCCAGTACATCTTCCAAACCACCCCTCACGCCAGTCGGTGAATGGGTCACTTATTCCTGAGTTCTTGGCTATCTCATTTGATAATGCAGTCATTCCTTTGATTGATCTGGTCACGATTCCTCCAGGAGCTGTATTGTTGGGAATAAAGGTACAACACATACTGCCAAACATGTTGCAGACCCCATCCTCTTTCTGCTCGTACCATATCTAGTGCCATCCTATCTTGCCAGGCCATCAAAGAGGTGGGGGCCAATTATTCTACTAAGCCTTTGGCTACATCCCTTGTATAATTTACAAACCTCTGTTGGTTATAGTAGATGTAATTTATCCAGTCAACATTTCTGTTTACTATACTCCACCAAAAGAACAGAGACTCAAATCCTGCTGCTACTTGATTTCTGGCTTTAAACTCATTAGGTACTACACGTGGAACCCCTATCTCGTCAATGTACACCTGAGAATCAAAAGACCCTTTAGGAGAGGTGTCCCTTCGGCTACGTGGGTGGCCTCCTTTCCAGGGTGACTCTGACAGGATATGGAGGGGCATAGCCAGTTTGACCACAGCACAATCCCCTCAGGCATTGGCTGGGATCCTAGCTCTTAGCCGTTTATCTCCGCATAACCACCAGGCGTCAGCCCTTTGGGTATCATGCTCAACCCAGCCACCATCTTTCACTTTCTTGTTAATCCTCTCCATACAGTAGTCATCGGGCAACGATCCCAGGTTTATACTGCTCTCATTCCCTGGGAGAGCAAAGCAAGTAAAATTGCAAGGAAATGCCATGACCACTGGGGGTATTTTAGATCTCTGGACCTGAGGAAACAATAAACTCAATGTATGACAGGTTGTGTTAGTATCAGGTTTGTATGCTTTTTGGGACAGTTTCATCATACAATTTAAATCTTCTGGATCTGTACTATTGTTTAAAGGAAAGGGCACTGTAGCTAATTGGGGCCTGGCACCCGCACAGACTACGCAATTTTCTCTTTTTAATGTTTTGGCTTTATAGATTAGCCATTCTAGCCACTCATTTTTATCTTAATACCTTGTCTCTAGGGCTATGGCATCCTCTATGGTGAGGTTGGTGAACCTTATAGTTTTATTTAATACTAGCTGAGTACCCGACGTTGCCCGGTTTTTCCTTCCTAATCTTTGTTTGGGAGGGAAATAAACAAAGGAGGAAGCTTTTGACTTGATATCCCATCCTCATATATTGTTGCCATATCCCAAACCCCATATCCCGACCTCCGATCCCGACCTCCTATCTTGACCTCCTATCCCGTCCTCCTATCCCATCCTCCTAGCTCGACCTCCTATCCCATCCTCCTAGCTCGACCTCCTATCCCGTCCTCCGAGCTCGACCTCCTATCTCAACCTCTTATCCTGACCTCTTATCCCGACCTCTTATCCCGACCTCTTATCCCGACCTCTTATCCCGACCTCTTATCCCGACCTCTTATCCCGACCTCTTATCCCGACCTCTGATCCCGACCTCTTATCCCGACCTCTTATCCCGACCTCTTATCCCGACCTCTTATCCCGACCTCTTATCCCGACCTCTTATCCCGACCTCTTATCCCGTCCTCCTATCCCGTACATATTTTTCACTGGCGTAAAAGTGCACGGTTAGTGCACGGTAGTGTGACAGGCGCTGCAAGAGCCGGCCAGAATAATGGGAGAAAAATTACAGAATATGTCGTATTATAATAGTAAATGGGAGCCGCGGGGATCCATTGTTTGGCATTGCACACTGTTATAAGAATGGCCCTTAAAGTCATGAAAAAAAAAATATGACTGCCGTTCTCAACGGGGAGCAACAGCAATGTGAAAAGGGCCTAAATAAGTCACATTTCGGGGATGCTAAAATGTGTTCCTTTTTTCTTTTTTTTTTAAAGGGCAAATCTCATGTTAAAAAACTTATCCCCACCTGAAGCAGAAGCCGCCACATCCCCTCCATAAAGCTCTATGGGAGAGCCGAAGATTGCCGAACGGTTCTCCCATAGAACTATATGGAGGGGGTCGTGACGCGCTCTTGTGCTACAGCACAGGGGCTCCAAACAGAAGATTACGAGGGCCCCAGCGCTTGGACTTCCCGCAATCTACTATAAAACCTATCCCTATCCTTCAGATAGTGGATACGTTTTCTAACATGAGATTTGTCCTTTAATTAACATATTGAGTGCAAAATAACTATTTTCCCATAGACTTACATAGAGCACATTAATGTGAAAAATACTGCCACAATCGTTCTGTGATTTTGTGGATGCATTTTTTGATATGCCTGAAAATACATTGTGTGAACCTAGCCTGTTAAGGTAAGACAATTTCCCATGATAAAAACCAAGTTACCAAATAACACCCGTATATAAGGAAAAAATTACCACCATACTGATACTGACCAAATCCTGTGGACTGAGACTAATATTAACAATAGTATCAGTAAACAAGGAGGAATATTATCACCATACATATTACTATCATACTGTTACTGACCAAATCCTGTATATTGAGACCAATGTTACAAATACCAGTATAGAAGGAGGAATAGTATCACCATGAATATTACCATTGTACTGCCAAATCCTGCATACTGACCAATATTGCCAATAATACCAGTATAGGAGGAGGAATATATCACCATACATATTACTAACATACTGCTGTAGTCAGTGAAGTCAGTGTATAGCAGTATTGTCCTTAGCTTCACACTATTCTACAACAAAGTTACACTTCTATCAAGGCTATGTTCACATGTCGAAATTTCCGATGGAATTCCGCATTGGAATTCTGCAAGGAGATTCCACAGCAGCAGAGTTCTGTTGTAGTCAATGACCTCTCATCCTTCTTTTGTCAGTGGCAGCTCAGGCAGGTAGCGGTCAGTGGAGCTCACTGGAACAGCACTGCGGACAAAAGTGTAGCGTATGTACACAGTGACTCCTCCAGCAGAATATTGAATACAGCTCTGCAATATAATACGAGATATAACTCAGGATCAGTACAGGATAAGTAATGTAATGTATGAACACAGTGACCCCTACAGCTGGAGTACAGAGGGATCAGGGATGGACAGAAGTGTCCGGTGGAATACAGAGGGGTCAGGGACGGATAGAGGGGTCTGGTGGAATACAGAGGGGTAAGGGACAAACAGAGAGGTCTGGTGGAATACAGAGGGGTAAGGGACGGACAGAGAGGTCTGGTGGAATACAGAGGGCTCAGAGATGGACAAAGGGGTTAGGTTGAATACAGAGCGGTAAGGGATGGACAGAGGGGTCTGGTGGAGTACAGAGGGGTCAGGTACGGACAGAGGGTTCTGGTGGAATACAGAGGGGTCAGGGATGAACAGAGTGGTCTGGTGGAGTAGAGAGGGGTCTGGTGGAGTAGAGAGGGGTCTGGTGGAGTAGAGAGGGGTCTGGTAGAGTAGAGAGGGGTCTGGTAGAGTAGAGAGGGGTCTGGTGGAGTAGAGAGGGGTCTGGTGGAGTAGAGAGGGGTCTGGTGGAGTACCGAGGGGTCTGGTGGAACACAGAGGGGTCAGGGGTGGAACACAGAGGGGTCAGGGGTGGAACACAGAGGGGTCAGAGGTGGAATACAGAGGGGTCAGAGGTGGAATACAGAGGGGTCTGGTGAAGTAGAGAGGGGTCAGGGATTGACAGGGGTCTGGTGAAGTATAGAGGGGTCTGGTGGAGTATAGAGGGGTCTGGTGGAGTATAGAGGGGTCTGGTGGAGTATAGAGGGGTCTGGTGGAGTATAGAGGGGTCTGGTGGAGTATAGAGGGGTCTGGTGGAGTATAGAGGGGTCTGGTGGAGTATAGAGGGGTCTGGTGGAGTATAGAGGGGTCTGGTGGAGTATAGAGGGGTCTGGTGGAGTATAGAGGGGTCTGGTGGAGTATAGAGGGGTCTGGTGGAGTATAGAGGGGTCTGGTGGAGTATAGAGGGGTCTGGTGGAGTATAGAGGGGTCTGGTGGAGTACAGAGGGGTCAGGGATGGACAGAGGGGTCTGGTGGAGTACAGAGGAGTAAGGGACAGACAGAGGGGTCTGGTGGAGTACAGAGGAGTAAGGGACAGACAGAGGGGTCTGGTGGAATACAGAGTGATCAGGAACTGACAGAGGGGTCTGTTGGAGTACAGAGGGGTCTGTTGGAGTACAGAGGGGTCTGGTGAAGTATAGAGGGGCCTGGTGGAGTACAGAGGGGTCAGAGATGGACAAAGGGGTCTGGTGGAGTACAGAGGGGTAAGGAATGGACAGAGGGGTCTGGTGGAGAACAGAGAGGTCAGTGACATACAGAGGGGGTCAGAGATGGACAAAGGGGTCTGGTGGAGTACAGGGGGGTAAGGCACAGAGGGGTCTGGTGGAGAACAGGGGTCAGGGATGGACAGAGGGGTCTGGTGGAATACAGAGGGGTCAGGGATGGACGGAAGGGTCTGGTGGAGTATAGCGGAGTAAGGGACAGACAGGGGGGTCTGGTGGAGAACAGGGATCAGGGATGGACAGAGGGGTCTGGTGGAATACAGAGGGGTCAGGGATGGACAGAGGGGTCAGGGATGGACAGAAAGGTCTGGTGGAGTACAGAGGAGTAAGGGACAGACAGAGGGGTCTGGTGGAGTAGAGAGGGGTCTGGTGGAGTAGAGAGGGGTCTGGTGGAGTAGAGAGGGGTCTGGTGGAGTAGAGAGGGGTCTGGTGGAGTAGAGAGGGGTCTGGTGGAGTAGAGAGGGGTCTGGTGGAGTAGAGAGGGGTCTGGTGGAGTAGAGAGGGGTCTGGTGGAGTACAAAGGGGTCTGGTGGAGTACAGAGGGGTCTGGTGGAGTACAGAGGAGTAAGGGACAGACAGAGGGGTCTGGTGGAATGCAGAGGGGTCTGGTGGAATGCAGAGAGGGGTCTGGGGAAGTAGAGAGGGGTCTGGGGAAGTAGAGAGGGGTCTGGGGAAGTAGAGAGGGGTCTGGGGAAGTAGAGAGGGGTCTGGGGGAGTAGAGAGGGGTCTGGGGGAGTAGAGAGGGGTCTGGTGGAGTAGAGAGGGGTCTGGTGGAGTAGAGAGGGGTCTGGTGGAGTAGAGAGGGGTCTGGTGGAGTATAGAGGGGTCTGGTGGAGTATAGAGGGGTCTGGTGGAGAGGGGTCTGGTGGAGAGGGGTCTGGTGGAGAGGGGTCTGGTGGAGAGGGGTCTGGTGGAGAGGGGTCTGGTGGAGAGGGGTCTGGTGGGGAGGGGTCTGGTGGGGAGGGGTCTGGTGGGGTATAGAGGGTCTGGTGGAATGCAGAGGGGTCTGGTGGAATGCAGAGGGGTCTGGTGGAATGCAGAGGGGTCTGGTGGAATGCAGAGGGGTCTGGTGGAATGCAGAGGGGTCTGGTGGAGTATAGAGGGGTCTGGTGGAGTATAGAAGGGTCTGGTGGAGTATAGAAGGGTCTGGTGGAGTATAGAAGGGTCTGGTGGAGTATAGAAGGGATCTGGTGGAGTATAGAAGGGTCTGGTGGAGTATAGAAGGGTCTGGTGGAGTATTGAAGGGTCTGGTGGAGTATTGAAGGGTCTGGTGGAGTATAGAAGGGTCTGGTGGAGTATAGAAGGGTCTGGTGGAGTATAGAGGGGTCTGGTGGAGTACAGAGGGGTCTGGTGAAATACAGAGGGGTAAGGAATGGACAGAGGGGTCTGGTGGAGTACAGAGGGGTATGGTGAAGTACAGAGGGGTCAGGGATGAACAGATGGGTCTGGTGGAGTACAGAGAAGTAAGGGACAGACAGAGGGGTCTGGTGGAATACAGAGTGGTCTGGAACTGACAGAGGGGTCTGTTGGAGTATAGAGGGGCCAGCATAGGACAGAGGGGTCTGGTGGAATACAGAGAGGTCTGGTGAAGTACAGAGGGGTCTGGTGAAGTACAGAGGGGCCTGGTGGAGTACAGAGGGGTCAGAGATTGACAAAGGGGTCTGGTGGAGTACAGAGGGGTAAGGGATGGACAGAGGGGTCGGGGACATACAGAGGGGTCAGATATGGACAAAGGGGTCTGGTGGAGTACAGAGGGGTAAGGCACTGAGGGGTCTGGTGGAGAACGGGTCAGGGATGGACAGAGGGTTCTGGTGAAATACAGAGGGGTCAGGGTTGGACAGAGGGGTCTGGTGGAGTACAATGGAGTAAGGAACAGACAGTGGGGTCTGGTGGAGTAAGTACAGAGGAAAACATGGCTTGGGGAGGTTAACAACATGGTTTAGAATGGACATTCTTCCTGTCATATAAATAATACTGTAAGTTTCTCTACTCCCTGGCTGTCCCTGTTATGCTATGTAAGGGTTAAACCAGCGGAAACAAACCTTCTAGATAAGGACACAGGGGAAGACAGGGAGATCCATGTCCTGGGCTGATGGTGAATCACAGCCCCCGGCCAGGATTACAAGAAGATTTCCTCCATGAAGATAGATTAGATAACTCACAATGTCCAGCTCTGCTGCTTCCTCAGGGTGGGCTCCCTCAGCTCTGTGCTCACTGACAAGGGGTGTGCCTCCTCCTTTACTGTGCAGTGCGACTAAAAGCTGTGACTGCAAGTTGCAGCTCCAATGTATTCACTGCAAGCAGGGAGAAGGCCCGGCCCACTGGGCAAATGCCCAGTTTGCCCGATGGCCTGTCAGGCCCTGGTCACAGGTTATACAATTATACATAGAAATTAACCAGAGGACACCTGCATGCTATATTAGCCCTTGGCCAATCTCCCAGAAACTGCTCAGCTACTGTTATCAGCTTGGTTGAATTCTTGGCCTTATTCAAATTCAGCTTACCGTATTTATCGGCGTATAACACCCATTGGCGTATAACACGCACCCCCATTTTAACTGGGAAATTTAAGAAAAAAAAATAAAATGTAAAATAAATGACTTGGACTAAATGCCACATCATCCCCCCCAACTTTGTTTTCTTCTTCACCTCAGTTTGGTCCTGTCCCCTCCAGTGCCACATCATTCCTTCCCTTTTATCATTCCCTGTGCCACATTTACCCCTCTCATTGCCACCCCCATGTCTCATCATCCCCCCCATGTCTCAATATATCCCCCTGTCATAGACCACCACTAGCCATACAGCCATTAAGCATTTAGTGCCTCCCCCCACCATCATTTCCCCCTGTCTCATCATGTCCCCCATCATTCCCCCCTCATCATTTCCCCATCTCGTCATCCCCCACCCTGTCTCATCATGTCCCCCATCATTCCCCCCTGTCTCATCATCCCCCACCCTGTCTCATCATATCCCCAATCATTCCACCCTCATCATTTCCCCCTGTCTCATCATGTCCCCCCAACATTCCCCCCTCATCATTTCCCCCTGTCTCATCATCCCCCCCATCATGTTCCTCCTATGCTATTCCTCCCTCATCATTCCGCCTTTTCCCTGCTTTTCATAGTTTTTTTTTTATTTTCCTTACCTGGCTGCGCTTCGGCTGTCTTGCGGGCTGCGGTCAGTGAAGCAGATGAGTGATGCCCTCTCCCGGCTTCTCTGCGCGGGATCAGGGACGTCACTTTTCATTTCCTGAAATCGCCGCTAGTCAGAGTTCAGAGTGCGGCGACTACAGGAAATGAAAAGTGACGTCACTGATGTCGCACAGAGAAGCCGGGAGAGGACATCACTCATCTGCTTCACTGACCACAGCCCGCAAGACCCCCGTCTGACCTGGCCTGCTGAAGCGCAGCCAGGTAAGGAAAATAAAAAACCATGAAAAGCAGGGAAAAGGAGGAATGATGAGGGGGGTAAGAAAAATTAAAAGCAGATCGGGGAGGAGCCGCCGCTGGTCACTGAATTAAAGTTGCCGCGGCCATGCTGCTTATACTTAACAAGCAGCCGCTGCTGCGGCAGCTTTAAATCAGTGACCAGAAGATTTATCGGCGTATAACACGCAGGCAGGCTTTTTGCCTTAAATTTAAGTTTTAAAAGTGCGTGTTATATGCCGATAAATACGGTATTTTCTAACTAATTCTGTACTTTAAGGATATTAACTGTTTAGTTTCCATAACATTAACCCCTCCTTTGATTATATTGTTTGCCATATCTCCTCAATATCCCAATGACTATATTCCACCAGCAGATTGAATGCTAGAATTCAACATGCTGTTGGCAGGAACCCCACTGTTCATGACTAGGAAGAAGATAGAGCTCACACATATAGTCACCATTTTCTCATCAATTCCATATGAGACGTCTGCTTCGGGGGAACTATGGGCAACAGTCCGTGTCACGCTGGTCCGCGCTTCATCAGGCCCTTTTTTATGGTAAAGGTTGGAGGTTATCCTTCCGAGGATTCTTGGAATTCCCACCAGACCCACCAAAAGTATTCTCCCTATTATCCTATTTAGCTGAGGAGCTCCAAGGGGTAGGGTATTGGAAGCTTCACCGGTTTGAGACAGTTTCTGCCTTATGCAGAATCTCCCTTTGTAGCCGGACTTATTGCAGTCCCCTCAGTCTTCTCACCCTGCTCTGCCTGCAGAACCTTTTTACAGTGAGACTGATGGATCCTGGTATTCCTCTCAGCTATCCTTACTGCTGTAGGGAGGTTAGTAGGACTTGGTAGGGACCCTTCTACTTAGGTGAATGTCAGTGTTTCTTCTTGATCACTTTTATGAGGACCCAGTCTTCTATGGGCCCTTCTTGAATGGAACAGACTTGGTTAATTTGTTTCTGCTCCAACAGTCTGTGCATATATTCAACTTAGGTTCTCTCTGCCTCCTTAATATGTGTCTCATTTGGTAACAAAGGTATGTTATATGGTCTACCATACATCATCTCAAAAGGGCTTAATCCATCTTTAGTGGGTGTAATATGCATACTCGGAACAGCTCATGGTAAACAGTACATCCAACTTTTCCCTGTCTCTTCCATAGCTTCTCTGTTTGCTTTTCAGTATACCATTATGTCTTTCTATGAACCCTGCTGGCTGGGGGTGGTGTGCACAGTGATTTATTACTCCTATACCCATTACTTCTATGAGGTGTTTTATAGTTAGGTTTACAAAATGTAGACCATTATCACTATAGATCTTTTCTGGAATCCCAAATTGTGGAATCGTGTCTTTTAGTAAAGCTTTAGATACTGTTAGGGCATCAGCACTTCCTGAGGAAAATACTTCTACCTATTTGGTCAATGCATAAAATCCATACAGATGAGTTGGAATGGGTATTTTGGGGTTAGAAATTTGCCTCTCATTGGTCTGTGGATTGTGTAAATCTTTTTTTTAGTTGTTAGTCAAGCTGTATGCCAGGTATACAGTTCTCTTAGTTCCCCATACCTCCCCCCTCTTGAAACATGGGTCCATGTATCAATACTGCTGCATCATTGAAACGGACTTGGACATGATTGGTTTGCTGTCAGGTGATCGGCAGATGCCATTAATTATACTAAATCCTTTGTTCTTTGTTTGTTGAAAATACCTCCCCTCCTCCCTCCTCTAGATGCTGCATTCAAGGACGTGTTCTCTAAGCATAAGATAAGGGGTGTAGGCAGGGTGGGGGACTGTTGTGTGCTGAGTTTGGAATTCCTGAAAGCACCAACACTGCTACATGTCAGTGAATGGAATCTACATTTAACCCAATGGGACAACAATGTTTTATAAATAGCACTTTTAAACTGACAAACAGTACAGTATGTTCTAGGGAGCCTTACAATTTTTTAAGACAAAGTTATGCAAAACAGAAAGGTGACTTAACAGTATCTGTGATCCAAAGAGATAAGCTATACTGAAAAAACAAACACAAGAACAAACAAAGAAAAACAAAAACTAGGAATGGCGCTCTAACGGAGAACTATGAGAAAAACAGAGAGAGCGAGCGAGAAAGAGAGAGAGAGAAAGTGTAGGGACAAGGGTTACAGCCCTGAGATGAGAGATCTGGATTTAAAGGAGTAGTCCAGTGGTGACTCAGTGGTGAGCAACTTATCCCCTATCCTAAGGATAGGGGATAAGTTGCAGATCGCGGGGGTCCGACCGTTGGGGCCCCCCGAGATCTCCTGTATGGAGCCCCGACAGCCGGCGGGAAGGGGGCGTGTCGACCTCCGCACGAGGCGGCGGCCGACACGCCCCCTCAATACAACTCTATGGCAGAGCCGAAGCGCTGCCTTCGGCAATCTCCGGCTCTGCCATAGAGATGTATTGAGGGGGCGTGTCGGCCGCCGCTTCGTGCGGGGGTCGACACCCGCTATCTCGGCGGAGAGCCGGGGCCCCGTACAGAGAGATCGCAGGGGGCCCCAGCGGTCGGACCCCCCGCGATCTCAAACTTATCCCCTATCCTTAGGATAGGGGATAAGTTTTTCACCACTGGACTACCCCTTTAAAACACCCCCTAATTCTTAAGAGTGTATCTCTTGATTGTTCCCGTATGAACAGGAGTTCAGTGCTGCAGCTGGGTATGTGGGCTGCTATTCTCCCTCTGTTACATATCCTTGAAAATAACATAAGCAGGTTTGCATATTGCAGAATTCCCATTAATCCAGCAAATTTTGCATTTACTAAATGTATTACTGCAAATATTGATTACCTTTTATCCGATGAATTATGTCTTTTGTCACTTATTAAAACACTATCCATTGCACATAATTTACTAAACTATTCGCAAATTCTCCTGCTAGGTTAAACAGTTCTTTGTCCATATAAAATATAAGCCCCTCCCCTTTTTTGGCAACATTTGTGAAGGACAACACAATAATTATATTACAACTACCTTTAGGACAAGCCTACTTTTCGGAATGCTAGGGCATTGGCTAGTCCCTGAATGCCATATTGGGACATAAAATATAGTAGGGGCCACAACAAACATTGTATAACAGGATCTGAGATTCTATGTTTTTATACAACAAAGTTTAAATGTATATCATATCTCACATAAGAGATAGGAGAAAGAAGTTTGACTTTGTGTCTTCCATCACCATGGAAATACAATGCTAACTTAAAAATGAAGCATGTAAGATATAGCAAGTGCTGTATATACAGTAGATATCATTACAGATTTCACAACCTCATACATTCATACAGACTCCAGGCAGAGGGGAGATAGGGAGGGCTGTATTATAGAATTCACAATACAATCTGCAAGCATTCTCTTCTTTTGTAACAACGGATAACACAAAGACTGCAAACACAAAGAATCGTATACAAAAGATAACATAATAACAGGACATACACAAAGAGCTCTTCATACATTCACAAAAATATAAAAGGATAAAATTATGCAAATATATTCACATAAAATTCAATTAATAAAATGTGGATTTTCCTTATCTTTTAGCTAGTTTGAAGCAATTCATTATAACACTTTTTATTTATACTAACAGTTTTAAAAAGGAAAGTATTAAACTACTATTATTATTACACTATTCATTGGTCCAGGGAACCCCTGTGGCCTCCCCTGACTCCTTCAGTATATTCTTGAACAAAGTATTAACACTTTCTACAGTTCCAACAAACTTTTTGGTCTCTTCTACATGCTTCTTAACCCTTTCTGATCTACATTCTTGTACCATAGTTGTACCATAGTATCACATACATAAACACTCACACCTCGTCTAATCCTACCTTCCTCTGTGCCTTCTGTAACATACTGTTTCTCATCCTCTTAAACATGCAGTCACCTTTACATTTTTCTTTGCCTTTCATAACTGTAGTGTTATCCCCTTTTTGCTTTTACAAATACATTGGGGCCTAATTTATTATTTATTTATTCTCACACTTTTTTTTTTTTTTAAGTCTTTTTGTCTAAATGTCTGGGGATAACCTGTAGGCCCTCACTGTTTCTATCGGGGTGTGGTTCATACAAGGAGAACAGGGACTTTAGTCCGAGTTCCTGCTCTCATCATCCGATAATTGGGACTCAGAGTTACTACAGATGGTGGTGGAACAATCTCTCTTAGTAGGATGTTTCTGCCTCCCTTGATGTGTGGTGGTGACTGGTGCCACAGAAGTAGAAGTTACTGGGTTTTGTTCAGTGGGATGGACAAAACAATATTTCTATCTCTATTATCCACTAGGGACATTTTTTATTTATTTATTTCTCCTCTTAGATCTGACTTGGGTACGGTTCTTTCCCTGCAGCAGCCAGTGCCCCATATCCAAGCTTCTTTTGTTCTGTTAGACTCAATTCCTTAATCCTAACACATAAGCGTGCCATTATTGTACAGTCAATCTATTATTAAACCCAAACTACTTCTCCCACTTATCACAGTATTTAAAATTTTTTTGGGATCATTGCTATTTCTAAATTTTCTATCTTTGTCTAGAGGAGCAGGTGGAATGCAGCAGCAACACAGACAAGTGTACACAACCCTACACAACCTATTCCCCATCTTTAACAACCCATGGATTTCTCAGTGATCTATAAAACACCAGAGGAACAGTTTTAGGATTGCGGAGACAAAAATGATAGTAGACCAACAGGACCATGAACAAATGGTCCTTCGATTGCCGGCAGAATCAGAAAATAAGTAAACCTCAGCGACTTAGACTCAATACTCACTGAGTATTTTGATCGGTACCGTTCGACCCAAAGTCCACTCTTTGTTTCCGGCAATCGAAGGACCATTTGTTAGGATCTATTTCTCCCTGTGATCAGTCAACTCTAGCTGTGTTGATTAGCAGACAGATTTAATGCACATGTATTGATACAGGTGGATGTTCCCTTGCATGCAGGGAAAACAGCTCCGCAGAAGAAAACATATCCAAAAATAGATTACAGCCCTTTTTTATATGGCAACACTCTGAGTGTGAGCTGATTGGCTAAGGAACACTGGTGGCTCATGGTGCATAACTTTATTACCAATCACAATGTTCCTTTTACATCTTCTTTGTTATTGTAGCAAAAGCTTGTTCTCCTACAATAGCCTCATTATTTTACTAAGGTCATTTGGATAGGTTTGAGCATCACTGGGCACTGGCCAGAACTAAGATAATGGTTAACTGAAACTAGATAAAAACCAGCCAACACCATCTAAAGTTAGACTACATATGTATGTGTATATATATATATATATATATATATATATATACAGAGAACATGGATATCAAAATATAATTTCACCAACACTTCCTCTGTAGTATACAGCAGTTGATAAGTACTGGAATGATTAACATTTTTAAATAGAATTAATTTACAAATCTGTTTAACTTTCTGCCACCAGTTGATTTAAAAAAATATATATAAAAAATTCCCACTGGAGTACCCCTTTAATACAGTGCTATATTAAAAGCTGTCTAATTTATGTGTTATCAATATGATTTCCTTTATAACAAGCCTGATCTAATGAGAAGTTTACTAAATTGCTCACCATTGTCTCAAGGGGAAAGGTAAAGCATAACCTCACGTTTAGTGATTTGTCTTGCCATGGGCATAGGACTTAAATAATAAAAATTGGCTTTTGTCATTAATCAACTAGAAGGAAGAAGCTGACCGCATTAGGGTAGAGCGAGAAAAACATTTCCAAAAAGAGGAGCAGGAGCGTTCAGAGAGGAAGAAGGTAACCAGTTATTTATCCAATATGCTTGTGTTTGCTATTAAACTTTGTTAGATTTCATTCACATGATGTTTTGAGCACATACTGCCAAAATATGTCAGTAGCCTGTCAAAAAGGTTTTCTGATGTATACCACAATGCATTTCCAGCCTTCCCAAGGAACCGAACCTGCACATAAACAGTATACATTTAGAAAAGTAACTGAACATAGCCAATTTGAAACTACATTTAATCCATTAGGCAAAATGTATCGACAAATTTTTTCTCAGGTTGCTGATGTATACTGGTGTTATGTGGCCAAAATGTGATGTGAATGGGGCATTAAATGTTGTCTGTCTAAAAAGGTTGGATTTTTTTAGTTGTAGTACTTTAAGGGATTTTCCATTAGTTTTAAGCTTTTAATTAGAATTGAGCTGGCTGTCACTAAAATGCAATGATTTGTAATTACAACCACAGGTCCCTGCTTGCACAAAATCTGTTGCTGGATTATCTCAAGGAAAATTTTGACTTAAAGATGTTTTTAAATATTGTTTATGGGTACTTCTGTATATGTAGTTTGTTGTTTAATAGCTAAATGCTATGATTGCATGTTATCACTAATACTAATAATCAAAACAACCTCTATGGCCAGCTGCAAAGGGCTCTAGGCTTTGAAGGGGTCTATCCATGAAACACACTTATCCCCTGCCCACATCATAGGGGAGAAGTGTCTGATCAGTGGGGCTCCGACAATTGGGAACCCTATCGATCACTAGAATGGAGGTCCTGTGTCCTCCTTGGCTGAATGAAACGGTGGTTGGACATATCCACTGCCACTCCATTCAGCTGTTTATGCCGGAGGAAGACCATAGAGTACAGGATACCTCCATCAGAACAGTGAGTTAACTACATGCTTTAGTCTTCAGATTGCCTCATTGGTTTTACCTAAAGCTCCTGAAAGGTAAATTTGCCTAATTATGCAGCGATGTAGGTAGGGGGGAATAGCTCCGTATAGTCAGACAGATTTGTCTTTCAGGAGTTTTGCCTCTTTGATGTAGAGCTGAAATGGTGACATTATATGTGCATTACTGTTACTACTGCTGGCCACTATGAGGATTCTTACCAACAAGATTAGGCGCTCTGACTGGGCATACTAAAATTATGGAACCCAAACAATTCATGCAACTCCCAGCTCACCACCCTGGTGAACCCCTAAATGTTGTCCTCTGACTAGGCGACTGCAAGGCACCAACGATAACCGCTGTAACAGAGTAATGTCCAGCACCAAAAATGGAAGACAATCCCCTTGTTGATAAGTAAGCTATACTACATGCAGGGAACACCTATAACTGTCTATATTGGCAAGTTTACTAACAAGCAGATTCTTTTATTTTTGGTGCTGGACGTTACTCTATTATAGAGCCCAAACCCCTCCATATAAACTTCCTGACTCAAATGTGTTAATATTACAAGAGGAAAGGGGAGGAAAGAAAAATGGCTGCCTCCTTAGAGAAGAATAAACTGTTCTTATATTATAATTTTAATGTTTTGAAATTGTAATATAGTACAGAACAGGAGCAAGAAAAGTAAATATATCATGAGCTTCCATTTGTTGTTTTTTCATGGTCTGGGTTTTCGGTTTAGTAGGAAGGAAATGGATTTGCTGGTTAGTAAAGATACCAGCTGGGTTATAAAGATCTACAAGACTCACTTTTCCTCCTAGTAACTTTCTTCTACACAATTTTTGTTCAATGCAGAGGCTGGAAGAAATCATGAAGAGAACACGACGTAGTGAAACTGGGGAAAAGGTATTAGTATAAACTGTGATGGTTTGCTACATCATACATTTCTGCCACAAAGGACTGTATGTAAATTGACCTTGTGTAAAACTATAAAAAGTTGCTCTCTAAAACTGTTATGGAAATTTTAATTTTTTTTTATTTCAACAGCCCAGTGTTCAGAAAAATGGAGAAATTCCTAAACCAATGGAAGACACAGGTATGTAGTATTTCTACAAAACATTTTGTTATCACATATCCCAAAGGTACACTATGTAAATTTTTTATGTCCATATAATTCCAGCCATCTGTTTTCTCCCAACTCTGCTGCATCCTTACATTCCAGTACCAATGCTTGGACATGTGACCACCAGTCTATAAAAGCCAGAAAAATACAGTTCTTAATGTGTCAAAGGAAGTGAGGTGTCCTGTGTCGCCTTACTTCCTGTGAACTGGATGATTACATCATTACCGATCAGATCCCTCCTGGCAACCCAGATTCCTCCCCACTCAGCTCACTCTTCCTTGTTCATCTGTATGTCCCTTCTATGCTTCTGAAGATCTTTTATAAGCTCTAGGAGACAAGGAGATGAGTGACAGTAGATGAGTCCATACACTGATAAGATGCAGAGCTAGACAACTTATCACGGTGTCTTCAGTGTACAGATTCTATAGCTTGCTCTCTTTTGTGTATAAAAGCTGACATGCAGAAAAGAAGACAGATATGATACAGCATCATATACAACATATTACTCTAAAGTCAGGGAACAGATTATCTATGTCACTTATTGCATTTAAATACAACCACTCTCTGCAAAGCCAAATCATGGGAAATGTAGTCTGCAAAATGGGGGACAACACATACCTGCTAGATCAGCTAAAACAGGTAAGCATAAGGCATGCACAACAGCCTGTACTTTATTATGCTGCACCGTATACGCAAAAAAATATACTGGACTGCTTTTTCTTTTTTAAGAAAAGAGCATGAAAGTAAGGTAGAATAGTGGCCTTGCACAATGTACAAATGCTAGGTAAATTTGGTCATTTGGAATATATATTAATGCATGTATTTTCTTGCCAGCCATTACACCCACTTCCTTACAAGAGGAGCAAACATCGGTATTTCTCCAGAGCAATGCAGAAACCCCACAAAATGGAGAACCAGTTGTCCCTTCTCCAAGGATTGTAACTTTTTCTCAAGCTTTACCTGTAGACAGGTAAATTATAGATTTGCTGTTAATAATGTGACATTTATCCTCTTGACAATATATATAATAACATATTGGTTGTAAATGTAGAATTTAATGTTTTTAATACTTTTGTGTATTTGACATAGTATCTCTTTCTGGTTTTTAGCACAGAGAAACAACCAAATGAAAATGGTTTATGTACGCCGAACAATAATTTTGAAGAAATTATAAATTTACCAGTTGGATCCAAACCAATGAAACTTGATTCTCTAAAGAATGATGGCAACAGCATCCAGGACCTTCCTCCTCTGAATCCACTTATTGCTTTTGAAGTTGATAACGTACAAACACAACAAACAACAGGTACAATAATAATGCTATCTTGGTGTTAGTAGTTTCAGCAGCATCTAACTATTCTTCTAGAACCAACCACGATGAAGCAAAGCATTCATAGCAACCAGAAGAAAAGTACATCCAAATATGTGTGCTTGTTGCGATAATTCCGACATGCAAAGGGTCACGTATGAAAAAGGCGCATTAGTAACGATAATGAGAAACGATGATTTATGACACAATCCTGTCAGAGTAACTGTGAATATCTTTATATATTAGGGACTTTTGGATGGAACCCTGCTTTGTTTAAAAAAAAATTAACAGTCATAATATACTGGAATGGTGAAGTTGGCCATAGGCATAACTCTTACTTGACCAACAGTGATTGTCCCTGATTCACACATTAATATGCATATTTCACTCAGCCAAACACATTATTTCAGTATTGCAGGGAAGATACCTACCAGACTCCTCTGATATGACAGCTCTTTCTGAAATAGTAATAGGATTTAAGAGACTTCCATAATCCCAGTGCAGCAGTGCACCGCTCTGGAGTCCCCAGTAGAAGTGCCTCGGTGAAAACACTGCACGATTCACTGTGGCTTAGTCATTGGCCTTTTTTTTTTTTTTTTTTTGCAGTTATGTGCACTACCTCTTGCCCATGATTGCTAATACCAGTGATTAGCTGCAATGGTCCTGTGCAGAGTGTACAGGACTTTATCAGAGCGATTCAGTGGCACGGTTATGGACTTAGGTACTACTCAGAGTGAGAAGGATAATTGGACAGGAATATATATGATTAACCTATAAAGTCCTTGCCCCTATTGTTGGTTCAAATTATCAGTAGAAAAAATAGAGGTATCTACATAAATACAAACATAAGCACCTACAGGCGCATAAGGGGCACAAAAATACCTCCAACAAGAGAGTAGATTTAATAATAATGACTGTTCTTTATTAGTGTATGAAAAGACAACATTTAAAAACATACATATGGAATCACACATGAACGGAAAAAATGCATGGATTCTGGGATGAAAAAGTCCTGGTAGTGTAAACAGCTGTATGTCTGTATTTCAGTCATGCCACAGAGAATAAGTAAGAATGAAGAGTAGAGTCGTGTCTACAGCACAGATTTAAAGGGGAACAACTCCTAAAAAGAACAGGAGTAAAAATACCCAGTCCAAATGGATCACAGGACAGGCCAGTGAGCTAATATCAAAGTAAAGTGCAACCGGATTGAGCTTGCTTAGTAGTAGCAGTGGCCTAAGAGAAATGATGTAACAGATAGAATTGTAGCTACAGATACATACAGCAGACAGGACTCACCCCAGTTCCACACCAGACTTCCGATGCGTTTTGCCGTGATGGACTTCATCCAGGAGAGCTGTTTACACTACAGGACTTTTTCATCCCAGTATCCATGCATTTTTTCCGTTCATGTGTGATTCCATATGTATGTTTTTAAATGTTGTCTTTTCTTACACTAATAAAGAATTGTCATTATTATTAAATCTACTCTCTTGTTGGAGGTATTTTTGTGCGCGATATGCGCCTGTAGGTGTTCAGGAATATATATGGCTTAACTATTATAGCCCCTTTTACATGGGTCTATTATTGGGAAAATAAGTGTTCCTAGAAACACAGATTCCTGATAATCGGCCACTTAAGGGCAGCAATAAGCCAATTATTAAGCAAATGCTCTTCTTGGCTGATTGGATCTGTTGTGCCGCCATTTATAGTATCATTATTGGCTGCACATTTCCCTGTCTAAATAGGTGATGTGCAACAATAGTGATTAATTTCATGGGCCCTGCAAAAAATTTGGATCGATCGATTGTGGTGGCTCAGCAAACAAGAGCTGATCGCCAAGATTGGCACTCGTCATCTATAGACCATGACAGATATGGGGGCAAGCACAATAAATGAGTTACTGCAGTGTATTATGTAAGCGATCAAAGGATCGCAGTATCTAGTCCTCAATTAAGACGTTATCTTTTTTAAGCTATGTTCACACCATATTCAGGCTGTACATCAGTGGTATACATTGGAATACAGGCAAATACGGATGGACTACTAATGGACCAAACATTGTCCACAAGTGACCAACTTTGGCTCATTTCTTTTTTTATTTTTTATTTTACCATAAAAATGGCCATAAAATTGTACACCGAAAAGAGAAACAATTTCCCATATTACATCCAAAACATACAAACCAGAATTAAATAGTTAAATAAATGATCAATTAAATATATTAAACAGATTAACAAAATTGCACCCAGCATTAATACCTTACATAACAAATCAATCCATTGGCCACATTCCCCATACTTTTTGAAACCTCTTAATCCCCCTAACTCTATTTTTTGCCAAATACCATTCATAATTTCTGATCTTCTTTAAAATATTTAACCCTTCTAACACTGTTTTTTTTTTTTTTTTTTTTTTTGCGAGTGCAAAACTCTTAATACCATTTATCTAGCATAGCACAGAACTTTCATTATTAGTAATGCACATGCTGTGTTTTGTACTTTCTCACCCAGTACTGCACAGGTCAAAGTATAAGGTGGTCTATATCCCATTTTATTCTGGATGATGATATAAACCTTTGTCCAGTACCCTTGCAAATACCTACAACCCCATATATTAGATGGTCAAAATACCTTACACGTAGGACAGCCTACAACCCCCTTTGAGCCAAATTTGCAAATATCCAGAGGGGATATATATGTTTTCCAAATAATCTACAATTGTGTGAGTCTATTCTGCATATTAATGGAGATTTTGTCAATATTTTGACAGATCTCGCTCCAAAAATCTTCTCTTACTCCATCAATCGTTCCCCCCCACTAGTTGCAATTCTATCCAATTGATTCCTACTTTGTTGCAACCCCAATACCCCTATTATAAATAGTTGTCATGTCTTTTTAAATTGGTTGTTGTTGATGAAATGCATTACTTCGTGTTCATTAATATTAAACCATTTATTATCCGAAGTGTTTAGACGCTTGCCAAATTGGATAATATCTAAGCCTGTGTTTTTCTGTGGTACAGAATTCTACCTTCATTTCTTCAAAGGATAATTTACCTTGCCTAACTATGTACCTAACTTTATCTACCCCCTGCGAAACCCCAAATACAGTGTCAGGAATACTCTGAAATTCTAACAAATTTCTATTCTTCCATAAAGGTGTATACGGCAGACTACCAGTCAACTGTGTCATTTTTTTTTTCACTTCTAACCATGCTTTCCCAATTAACCTACCATACGAAAATTTCTTAATATCGATCCCACTACCTTCTAAAATTTCATCAAAAGTGCTGCATTCATTATCCACTTTATTTTTAATGTACAACATAAAATTATTCTTCAACCCACCTTGCTCTACCGGAGCTGTGAGGGTCCGATATTTGAGCCTTGCTCTTTTGCAGTCCCATACATTTTTATTCAAAATAAGTTCCATTTTTTTTAAACCAAAGCACCAGAATCCAAACAGGGGCTTAAAAAATGACAAACATAATCTGAGGAATAAGGATCATTTTAGTAAGTCCCAACCTGTCTGACATACCTAGAGGAAGCTTTAGCCCATATCTCTACCTTTTGTTCAATTTTTTTTTCCCATAAAGGTTTTACATTTAGGTTTATAAAATCTGATATATTAGGGGTGATTTTTATTCCTAAATATTCTAATGGTGAATCCTTAGATACCTCCTTTATCTCTAAGTAAGATAACACAAGATCATCAGTAGACTACTTTTAATACATTTAAGTGAATAGGCCCTATGTGGTATATGTCACCTGGTGTGAAATAGCCTTAAATAAATAAGATAAAGTTTGGGGGGGAAAAAAAAATTTTATTCAGGAAAATAAAAAGTATACATAATTGCTATTTGTAACTACCTCTACTATGAAATAAACACATTATTCAGCATGCTGCAGAAACAAAATTAGAATAGATTTTTTGTGTTCATCATGTCTCACAAAAAAGGAATGAAAAATATTGCTCTTAAAGAAGCTGAATGGAAAATGGTGTTGAACTGGTACTTAGTGCAAGACAAGTTATCAAAGATATTTAACTCCACTTTGTTGTTCTACGTCTGTAGGTGTGGTAGTAGGGGCATGATGGGGTCATATTTGGTAGGAATGTCCACATAACCACAGGTTTTGGATCAGGATCTATAACCTTATATATTTGGTGATGGGTGTCAACTTGAATACTGCCCAGTGCAGGCCTCACTGAACAGATCTTATTCCATAGGTGTGGAAGAGTACAGGAAATACTTTTTTTTTTCTTCCCCCTATTAGCTGCCAAAATAGAAATAGCCAGAAGCTGGAAGACTCATTCTGTCTCCCTTTCCACTAGTGACTAATATTTCAAATAAAGTACTTGTATTTTTGCTATCGTTTTTTGAATGACTCAAATTTTTTCTGTATATATGCTATAGTGAGGAGATCATATAGCATATTGAATATGGGGTGCTGGCATTCTCTATTTATGAGGTTACATTTATTATTATTATTTTCACCCCTTCAATCTGAGATTTAAAGTGTTTGTCCATATGGAGTAAATTTCAGAATCTAGAGTCACAAATATTACATATATTTCAGTAAGTAACTGATCGCAACATTACCATGTTGCTAACCAAAGTTCAGTTTAAAGTGTGAAAGAGGCCTGAGTGGGGTCATATTAATCTATTATTTTTACCCTAGAGACCCTACCAAACAATATCTCAATTTTGTGGACCCTTTGTCATGAGAAAAAGAATAATGGGTTGACGGTCTAGAACAACTGAATAGTTTTACAAAAAACATAGAGGGTCTGGCGCGAGCAGTCTATATAAAATGAAGTTGTTGATTTGTTAAAACACTGATCAATTAAAACATCAGATATATATATGCAATAAGAACATGAAAAAAAATACCTCCATTGCTAATTGGTTTCTACAACATCCACATCAGTTTGAGAGCCTTGAGTGGATCACAAGTAGTTTGACTTTCTAAAACATACAAACATACAATGGTCTGTTGTGTCTATGAAAATAGCTACTCTATATTTCTTAACATATAATGTTCTGTTTTTATCCACAGAGGTCATCTGAACATCCAAAACTGAGGTTTAGAAAACATCCTTAAAGCCCCAGGGATTCATGTGAGAATTGAAAAGGATTTTTTTTGTTTTGAATTTTTGGGACATTACTTACTCAGAAGGAAAACTTTACTATTACCAGCTAACAGACTGCTGCTCCATGGTAATAGGGAGAGGACCATTGTTAAGAGAGCATTAAACAGCTTTTTCTTTTCTTCTAAAATGCTGCTTCTTGCACACAAAGTTTCTACCTACCTGAAGGGATGAAAAACATAGAAGCATTGAGGTGGATTATTGGACTTTTTGGGACAGTCCAGTTTTAAAAGTAATTGTTTAACCTTATAATATTTTACACTGTATACATTTAATACTTGAAAATACCCTCCGAGCTCTACATGTAGGGCTTGGGAGCGGTGTCATTTAAACCATTTGGTTTAAATATTATTGCTGAGAACTCCATTTAAAGGGGCTTTAATGTATAGGCTACTGTATCAGGTTCTCTGACATGTAATTACGCATCTCATCGGTTGGTTTCCTTGAGAGTAATTCACAGGATCTTAATCTGGTTAATAAGTATACATGACAACTTTAGAATTTGCTATGATTTTATCTGTTTGTTTTTTATTATTGACTCCATGTCTGCAGAGTAAATTATACCTGATTTTACCATACTTGAATATTTGTTGTACACTAACAAAAAGTTTAAAAGGAAAAAAAAAAGTATCTATATTGTAATTATGTCTGCTTGAATATAGATGTTTCTTTGCCTTACTAAATTCTTATACACAGATGGAAGATTCTATACATTTATGGGTAGAAAGGAAGAAGTAATTTGAATAACTTTGCTCGTTTCAGAGCAAAGAAGAATATTGAACTATTAATTTATCTATTTTGTTGGTTGTGGTGTCTATCTCTCTCTTCACACATTTTCTCATATGAACATTGTTGTTTTGTCTGTCGGCTGAAGGTCTATGAATGTGCACTTTAAAAAGAAAATATGGTAAGTTTCCACTTAGTTCAGTCTGTTGAACTAAACTAAATTTCTAGATAAGGGGCTCCCTTTGTTGGTTGTCAAGGATAGATCTTAGGCTTGAGATGACACACCATGAAACCATTCCTAGGAAGGCACCTGAGGAGAGTATCTAAAGCTAGAACACTTTTGGTAAGAGGGCTTGTACACTATTAAAAATAAAATCTGAATTCTAATATGTTATTAAAAACTTGTATAAAAAATCACAAATTGGGAAAAAAATAATTTTTCACGTTTCATACACGTCAGACAGAATTTGCAATATATGTCTCACCTTAGCATGTGCACAAGATTCTGTATCACTATTGAAAATCAGCAAATATTATGTGGGTTATAAATCTTCTTTCTTTCTTTCTTAAACCTCTTTTAAACTCTTCCATAAGGAATGACTAAAAACAGCAATAAATCCATGCATCAGCAAAAGAGAAACCCATATAACTTATGCTGGCTTTCAATCTGTATGGACATAGACTGAGTTAGGTTTGGCTTTTGTTTGTCCTTTTCTTCATGTACATAGACATTATATTTAATGCTTAAATCATGTAGTTTTTATTTCTTTCATTCTAGAGCATGTCATTGAATAAATTTGTTTGAAGAAATTTTAATACATTTTCAATGTGTTTTCATTTCTCTTATGTCCGTGCTAATTCACAGTTTACATGTACTAAAAACCAAGACAACGTTCCAGTTTAATATTTAATCACTCATTTTTCCACAGGTTCACAGTAAGACCATATCAATATTTAATACGGTACATTAAGAATAAATGTAAAGTAACAAAACCAGTATAAAACACAAAGTCTATTCTTAAAAGAGAAGTACAATAAATAAAAAGGAAGAATGTGATATGTTTGGTTCTGAGTGAGTTTCTACCTTAACTTCATCATCCAATGAACGGCTTGTTTCCATAGTTACAGGAACAGTCTATTCCTAGATATTCTCCATTATAATAATTTATGGCCTGTCCAGAATTAAAAATAGTTTTGTTTTAACTAGACACAGACCCATTCTTGTCTACCGATAATGGTATTAAGCTCCATTTACTTGGCTGTACACAATCTTCATGTACATACAAGTGGCACTGATTTCTAATGATAATAATACTAGATAATTCATTTATTACAAGTGTCGTTTCACCTTTAAGTGAAATTCTTTATCCCCCAACATGAATGTGCTCTGTCAGGTACCAACATAGGGTTTGCATTTTGCAAATGTAGGATTAATGCTTACTGTTAGGAGAATGCACCAACACTCAAGATCCACATCACTAACTATCTTCCCTATTTGGAAAAGTGAAACACTACATGGAACAGTCAGTGGGGCTTATTGCTGCCAGCCCCACTAGCCAAGACACTGTAAACATATTTATATAGAGTGGTCACCAATCACTCTTTCAAGTTTAAGTTATCTGTCTGACTAATGGCCAGTTTGAGTAGCGCTTGGGTCTCTTCTGTCTGCTGACTGACTTGCTCAAGCTGTTCTTTTAGTCGACTTTGACTGATGGCCACAGAAAATTCAGGATCTGAAAAGAAAACAGTTATGTTAGCAGTAGAGCATAGATTATCTTCCATTTTTTTTCTGTGCCATTTAGAAACAGTCTGTGTTAACCTATTTATTGGAATTTTCAGATGTGAAATTATGTTTTACTTTCAAGTAAATATTTGCCTCTAGTGTGACCTTTCAAAGGACGTAGTTTAATTTTTTACTGCAGTGTCACTGAAAAGCATTCTAACATTTTTAATTGAGAATAATCTGTCAAATGAACAGTTTATGTCTAAAGGAAAAACAAAATGTCAACTGTAGAGTCTGTTAGATGACATTTACGCTGTAGTTAGTATGGTTGGGAACAAAAAAAAATAATTCAACAGTATTGATAAAGAGGGCTTGTGTTTACTGGAGATGGAACCTTTTTTTTCTGCATGCAGAGCTTCCATCTCCCCTTTGCTTTTTGGATTAGGGGGTGGGGTGCTGGAGTTTACCTGGACAAGCTTTTTAGCATATTGTTTGTACAGGCAATAACCAAAATGACGTATAAGGGGCGGTATGAGGGCTAATTTTTTTGTGCGTGATCTGTACTTTTTATTGATACCACATTTGTGTATATAAAACTTTTAATAAACTTTAGATTTTTTTGGGATATGATGCGACAAAAAAAAAAAAAAAACAGCAATTTTGGGCTTTTTTTTACATTTACGCTGTTCACCGTACAGGATCATTAGATTTATGATAGTTCATATATTTACGCATGCAGCAATACCAAATATGTAAAAAATGTTAACACTTTTTGGGGGTAAAATGTGCAATTTATATTTTTATTATGGGGGATTTGTCAAATAATTTTTTTTTTACACTCTATGTCCCCATAGGGGACTATTTATAGCAATTACTTGATTGATAATACTGTTCAGTGCTATGCATAGGGCATAGCACGGATCAGTGTTATTGGCGATCTTCTGCTCTGCTCGATCTCAGAGCAGGAGACGGACAGAGGCAGGTGAGGGGACCTCCGTCAGCCATTATGGATGATTGGATCCCTGCAGCAGCGCTGCTGCAGATGCCGTGATCTGTATTGATCCAATTTTTCAGGGACCAGTTATGTTTTGAAGTGAATGAGGGTCATGGAAATGCCTTATAATGGACCCCATTATGAAAAATGCACCCCTCAAAGTATTCAAAATGACATTCAAAAAGTTTGTTAACCCTTTAGGTGTTTAACAGGAATAGCAGCAAAATGGAGCAGAAAAATCTAAATCTCAATTTTTTACACTAACATGGTATTGTAACCCATAGAAGTTGGGGGCTATGTGCGTATACAAAGCCCATGTGGTGCCAGAACAGTGGAACCCCCCCACATGTGACCCCATTTTGGAAACTACACCCCTCACGGAATGTAATATTGGGTGCAATGAGCATTTACACCCCACTGGCGTTTGACAGATCTTTGGAACAGTGGGCTGTGCAAATGAAAATGAAATTCTTCAATTTTACGGACGACTGTTCAAAAAAATCTGTCAGACACCAGTGGGGTATAAATGCTCACTACACCCCTTATCACATTACTTGAGGGGTGTATTTTCCAAAATGGGGTCACATGTGAGGGGGTCCACTGTTCTCGCACCATGGGGGCTTTGTAAACACACATGGCCTTCAATTCCAGCCTAATTCTCTCTCCAAAAGCCCAATGGCCCTCCTTCTCTTCTGAGCATTGTAGTTCGCCTGCAGAGCGCTCACCATCCACATATGGGGTATTTCCTTACTCAGAAGAAATGGGGTTACAAATTTTGGGGGGCTTTTTTTCCTATTACCCCTTGTGAAAATGAAAAACTTGGTAACACCAGCATTTCAGGTAAAAAAAACAACTCATTTTTAATTTTCACGTCCAACTTTAATGAAAATTCATCAAAGACCTGTGGGGTGTTATGGCTCACTATACTCCTTGTTTTGTTCCTTGAGGGGTGTAGTTTCCAAAATTGGGTCAAGTGTTTTTTTTTTTTTTTGCGTTTGTCAGAACTGCTGTAACTGCTGTAATCAGCCACCTCTGTACAAATCACCAATTTAGACCTCAAATGTACATGGAGCTCTCTCACTCCTGAGCCCTGTTGTGCACCCGCAGAGCATTTTTCATCCACATATGGGGTATTTCTGTACTCGGAAGAAATTGCATTACAAATTTTGGGGGTCTTTTTCTCCTTTTACCTTTTGTGAAAATGAAAAGTATAGGGCAACACCAGCATGTTAGTGTAATATTTTTTATTCTTTACACTAACATGCTGGTGTAGACCCTCACTTTTCCTTTTCATAAGGGGTAAAAGCCCCCCAAAATTTGTAACGCAATTTCTCCTGAGTATGCAAATACCCCATAAGTGACCCTAAGTATGCAAATACCCCATAAGTGACCCTAAACTGCTGCATTGAAATACGACAGGGCTCCAAAGTGAGAGAGTGCCATGCACATTTGAGGCCTAAATGAGAAATTTGCAATAGGGGCGGACCCGGATACAAGGATGGGGGCTTGTCTCCACCAAAATCCTACGGCAGTGTTTCCCAAACAGGGTGCCTCCAGCTGTTGCATAACTCCCAGCCTGCCAGGACAGACAATGGCTGTCCGGCAATACTGGGAGTTGTTGTTTTGCAACAGCTGGAGGCTCCGGTTAGGAAACGCTGACGTAGGAGAAGTTTTACATTTTTATTTGGGGGGGGGGGGGGGAATGGCACGTATAAGGGTATATGTAGTGTTTTACTTTTAATTTTGTGTTAGTGAAGTGTTTTTAGGGTACATTCATACGGGTGGGGATTCACAGTGAGTTTTCCGCTGGGAGTTTGAGCTGTACTTGTAGAAGGAAACCCACTGTAAACCCGCCTGTGTGTACATTCACATGGGGGGGGGGGCCCAAACCTTCAGCTGTTGCAAAACTACAACTCCCAGAATGCACTGACAAGACCGTACATGCTGGGAGTTGTAGTTTTGCAACAGATTGGCACACTGGTGGGGAACCACTGAGTTAGGAAACAGTGATTCCAACTCGTGCCTCCAGCTGTTGCAAAACTACAACTCCCAGCATGTACGGTCTTGTCAGTGCATTCTGGGAGTTTTAGTTTTGCAACAGCTGGAGGCACATGGGTTGGACTCACTGAGTTAGGAAACAGACTCTAGCTTAGCGTTTCCCAACCAGTGTGCCTCCGGCTGTTGCACAACTACAACTCCCAGCATGCAATGACAGCCGAAAGGCATGCTAGGAGTTGTAGTAATGCAACAACTGGGGACGAGACCGCTAAGTAGTGGTCTCCAAACTGTTGCCCTCCAAATGTTGTAAAACTACAGGGTGGGCCATTTATATGGATACACCTTAATAAAATGGGAATGGTTGTTGATATTAACTTCCTGTTTGTGGCACATTAGTATATGTGAGGGGGAAAACTTTTCAAGATGGGTGGTGACCATGCCGGCCAGTTTGAAGTTGGCCATTTTGAATCCAACTTTTGTTTTTTCAATAGGAAGAGAGTCATGTGACATCAAACTTATTGGGAATTTCACAAGAAAAACAATGATGTGCTTGGTTTTAACATAACTTTATTCTTTCATGAGTTATTTACAAGTTTCTGACCACTTATAAAATGTGTTCAATGTGCTGCCCATTGTGTTGGATTGTCAATGCAACCCTCTTCAACTCTTCACACACTGATAGCAACACCGCAGGAGAAATTCTAGCACAGGCTTCCAGTATCCGTAGTTTCAGGTGTTGCAGAATGGGCAAAACAAAAATTGGAACAGGACCCTCAGTTTACACAGAAGAGTTTAAGTGATGAGGCAAACTTTTATGTGAATGGTGAAGTTAACAAACAAAACCACTGTTATTAGTCTGACACTAACCCACATTGGATAGATCCCTCCAAGACTGTTGGAACATAAAAATTGATGGTATGGTGTGGTATATGGGGTATAAAGATAGTGGGGCCATTCTTCATCAATGGAAACCTCAAGGCCACTGGATATGCGAAATTGCTACATGATGATGTGTTTCCCTCTTTATGCACTGAAGCTGGAACGTTCCCTGAGTTTTTCCAGCAAGATGGTGCACCACCACATTATGGGTGTCAGGTCCGAGCATTCCTAGATGAACAGTTTCCTGGAAAGTGGATTGGTCGTCATGGGCCAGTTGAATGGCCCCCAAGGGCTCCCGATCTGACCCCCCCTTAGACCTTTATCTTTGGGGTCATCTGAAGGCAATTGTCTATGCTGTGAAGATACGAGATGTGCAGCACCTGAAACTATGGATACTGGAAGCCTGTGCTAGCATTTCTCCTGCGGTGTTGCGATCAGTGTGTGAAGACACCCTTCCATTTAGGTGCAAATTATCTGTTTGTACCCTAAGTGTCAGCCCAGTGCTCTACAATATCAACTCTTTTACACCATTACTTAAGCCATGCATTTAACTGTCTTTCCTGCGATGCACAGGCAGTATTCCAGAATATACAACCTTGGGGGTTCTTCACCTTGGTGCAAAGTTCTCTAAAATGATTCTTATAAGACATCCACCTCTCAAATATTCTGTGTGAAATCAGTGGTTCTCATGTGGACCATGACAGCTGGTTCATCCCTAGTCTACCCAAATAATTTGTCTACCCGTTTGAGCTGGGCAGTATGAGCAAAAATGTGTATCACTGTATTTTTGTAACTTATGGTGGTTCCACAGTATCTAATGGCATTTCTCCCCCCAAATCATGTGACCCGCGAGCGCTGTTCTGCTTCTCCCCCTCAATGAATTATCAGCCCAGTGCTGCGCTGTCCCCATCGGGGAACTAATCACATGTCACACGCAAGCGCTGCCTTCCTGGTCCTCCCGTTTTTTGCGGGCCACCGGTGCTGGAACTCTGTACTGTACGCTGGAACTCTGTACTGTACGCTGTATCCCTATGCCCGGGGTGCAAAAGAAACTTTAACTCACCTCCCGTTGGTCCGGTACCAGCCTCACCTGCTTCATGGGGACGGGAAGTCTGAGAGCCATCAGCCTATCAGCGGCCGCAGCGATGTTCTGCCTCGGCAGGTGATAGGTTGAGCGTACTGTAATGTAAGAAGCCGGCTGCTTACATGACAGTGCGCTCAACCTATCACTGGCCAAGGCGGAACATTGCTGGGGCCGGTGATAGGCTGACGGCTCTCCAATGAGGGAAAGTGAGTTAAAGTTTATTTTGTTTATCTTTTGCACCCCGGGCATAAGAATACAGTGTACAGTACAGAGTTCCAGCGCCGGCAGCCCGCAACAAACAGGAGGACGAGGAGGGCAGCGCTTGCGGGTGACGTGATTAGTTCCCCGATGGGGACAGCGCAGTGCTGGGTTGATAATTCATTAATTGCCGAGGGGCCCAACTGGTATTGCGGTATGGGAAAAATTCATATTGTGCAGGACAAAAATTTCGGTATTCGGTATTCACCGATGTACCGCCCGAAATACTACCCGTTTCACCACATGCCAAACCCTGGCACCTGGAGACCGCAAACCATTCAACTTAAGCAGCTCTAGTGATAAATTATTCTGTCTTTACATTCTAGTATTACCATCACCCCCATTACTTGTTGGATTGTTCTCCCGGCTGTTAAAAATGGTAACCCTAGTGGATACGGCTCTTCCTGAGGCTGGTACCCTTGCATCATCACTCATCATGGCAATTTTGAATGAGAACACCAACACAGGAGTAGCCTTCCTTTATCTGACATACTTTCAAATAAAAACCAAAACGGTATAGTTTTGCCCATAACAACCAATCACAGCTCCGCTTTCCTATTTTAACGAACTGAGCATTGGTTGTTATGGGCAAAACCAGACACTTTTGTGCTATTAGTAACAAAATAATTTACTATGAAACTCTTTTAAGTTGCTATGCTATTGCCATTTTATGATTATTCCCAAACATCCTTTTAGTAACCTAGTATAGCTAGAAAGCCAAAAGCTGTACTAAAAAGACTTGTAATAAGTAACCAGACGAGCATTTTTTTCTATAAACAGTTAAAGAGAGGGCTTGTAGCCAAAAAAACTAAAGAAAAAGTTGAATATTATATATATAATAATAATATATATAATATATATATATATATAATAATATATATAATCAACGTGTGTGTGTGTGTGTATGTTCCAGCATCACGTCCAAACGGCTAAAGTTATTAACATGAAACTTGGCACACCTGTTACTTATGTCAACAACAAACATAGGATAGGTAATTTAACCCTTACTCACCCCCATTTGCCAGGGGTGGGGTTTATGTTTAAAGTCCCATACAAGTCAATGGGAAATATATGTTACTGCATAACTTCCAAACGGCTGGAGATATTTCCATAATACTTGGTCACAGGTTACTTATATGTCCACTTAAAATATAGGATCATTAATTTAACCCTTAACTACCCCCCATTTGTGAGGGTCAGGGCTTTTGTTTAAAGTCCCATGCAAATCAATGGGAAATGTATGTTCCCACATAACTTCCGTACAGCTGGAGATATTTCAATACCTGGTGCACATATTACGGGTCAAGATAGGAGGTCGGGATAGGAGGACGGGATCTGACAATATATGAGGACAGGATATGAAGTCAAAAGCTTCATCCTTTGTTTATTTTCCTTCCCAACAAGGATTAGGAAGGAAAAACCGGGCAGCGCTGGGTATTCAGCTAGTACAATATAAATTAGAACTTTATCCTTGTGTGTCTACAGCTAGGCACAGACCTACATGACAACTTTTCAACAACAAACGCTGTTTAGTTCAATCCTGCAGTCATGCTGTAGGTTAGTCAGGAAATTTGAACATTAGTACAGAATCAGACTACCCAAGGTTTTTTGTAGTCTGTAACCCAGGACCTGTAGACACATTAAAGGGAATCTGTCATCAGTATCACCCACACTATCCTGTTGGTACAGGCTAATAGTGCGGGTGACACTCAGGATAATACTTACCTATCCCCATTCTGTTGCTCTATTCCTCAATTATCTTCCTTATCCAGATGGCAGGCTTGGTGCACAGGCAGTGTTCCAGGGGCACACTGACGTCACTTACTGATTTCTCCTTACTCGGCCCGATTGTGAGCAGGCTTGAAGAAACAGCGGCGACGTTAGCGTGCCCCTGGAGCACTACCCAAATAAGGAGACTAACAGAGCGACACAGGGTAGGATAGGTAAGTATCATTATCATCACTTAGTGTCACCTGCACTACCAGGCTGTATCAACGAGTTAGTGTTTGTGACATGGATAACTGATTCCCTTTAAAGGCCATGTCCACACACAATAAAAGTTTTTTTTTCCCTTTTACGGGTAAATAAAATCTATTAAAATCAGCATCTTTTTATTTTCTTTTATTTCCGAATCCACTTAAAGCTTTAGTTTATAAAAACTGAATAGAAAACTGCCACAAAAAGTGTGGGAAACAACCCTAAGAGTAGGGTCACACAGCGCATTTGTAGGATATTTGATGCTGTGGATGCGCTACTGAACGTCCCTGCTCGCACGGATGCACCGTGTACTCCAGACATCAGGGCCGCTCTCGGCCTAGCTCAGGGAGCAGCCGTGATATCTGGAGTATACTGCGCAACTCACAGCTCCCTCTGCGTGTCTTCTCGTAGCGGTGGATTAACGCTGCTAGCAGGATACATGAGCACAGCTGAAGGCACACTCTAGGGATGGTCAGTAGTGCATCAGCAGCATCAAATACGCTACAGATGCGCTACATGGGACCCTACCCTAAGGCTGGGTTTTCACTTGACAGATTTTTGAACAACTGCCACTGCAATTTTTGAGCTAAAGCCAAAAGTGGATTTAACCGGAAGGAGAAGTATAAGTCCTTCCTTTATATTTCTCATTCCTTTTGAATACACTTCTGGCTTTGCTTGTTTAGGCTGGGTTTCCACTTGGCAGTTTTTGAGCCAGACACACTGAGCTACCCGGCCACAGCTGAAAGTTCGCTCTGCTGGCTCTCTGTGACCGCTGTTGGCGCATCCGCCATGTGTTTTCACGTCCCTTTGATAAATTAGCCCAGAGGCAGGCAATGGCAGAAAAGTAAAAAAAAAAGAAAAACATAGCCGAAGCAGGCACAATTCCTAACCCCTGGGCCAATTTGCCACAGGGGCCAGATAATCCTTTTAAGCTGTTTTTTTTTTCTCCCCATATTGTATTAATTTATGCAATAGAAGAACACTTACAATATATGTTTCCCTAAGCAAATAGGATTCTCATATTATTCTCAATGCAGTGAACTAATAACCTGATTCAGATATTCCAGAGGTTTATGGGTTATCTCAAAGAAATCCTTGCTTTACATGCAGGTCTTGCAAATGAATGGCTAACAATGTAATGCAGAGATGTGCCTAATCTTCTTACTGTTTTGTTGGTGGGACTCCACCCATGACATCCATATATCATTATAGGGCATTTGGACAGTAGGGGATACTTAGCAAAAACTGTGTAGAGGAAAAAGTTGACCAGTTGCCCATAGCAACCAGAGAGCTGCTTTCGTTTTTCAGAGGCCTTTTTTTTTAAATGAAAGAAGTGATCTGATTGCTTACTATGGGCAACTGCACCACTCTTCCTCTAAATGTTTTAGATCTCCCCCAGATAAATCTGGGCCATAATGTATTAGTTGCATTCCACAATGCTGCATGTTCCCATTTCTAGTTTTGCATCTTTTTTTCTGAAGTTTTCTAGTTACTTAAAGGGGTACTCTGGTGGAAAACTTTTTTTTTTTTTTTAAACAACTGGTGCCAGAAAGTTAAACAGATTAGTAAATTACTTCTATTAAAAAAAAAAAAAAAAAAATCTTAATCCTTCCAGTACTTATTAGCTGCTGAATACTACAGAAGAAATTATTTTGTTTTTGGGACACAGAGCTCTCTGCTGAATCACAAGCACAGTCCTCTCTGCTGACATCTCTGTCCATTTTAAGAACTGTCCAGAGTAGGAGAAAATCCCCATAGAAAACATATGCTGCTCTGGACAGTTCCAGAGCAGAGAGCTCTTCCAAAAAGAAAAGAATTTCCTCTATAGTATTCAGCAGCTAATAAATCCTGAAAGGATTAAGATTTTTTAATAGAAGTAATTTACAAATCTGTTTACATTTCTGGCACCAGTTGATAAAAAAAAAAAAAAAAAAAAAAAAAAAAAACAAACAGTTTTCCATCTTAGTTCTCCTTTAACCACTTAAGGACCAAGGGCATACAGGTATGCCTTTGCTCCCTGGCACTTAAGGACCATATCGATCAGCAGGCACCCCGCGCAAATGTTTAAGGGGGGGGGTCATCAGACCCCCCCCCCATGTTGGCGATCGCCGCAAATCGCAAGTGAATTCACACTTGCTATTTGCGGCTATTCCGGGTCATACAGGTCTATGGTGACCCGGAAAATAAGAGGGATCGCGGTTGTCCAAGACACTTACGATTCCCCTAAAGGGATAGGAGTGAGGTGGCAGGGGTGCCACCCCTCCTATTGGTCATATAGATGCGACAACCAATAGCAGATCGGGGGCGGGGGAAGGGTTAACTTTCGGTTTACCCGTTCTGCACACCCACAATAGGCGGGGCAGAACGGCAAAACCGAAGGGGACCGGCGACAAAGTCCACTTACCTTGCGGACGAGGCTGCAGGCGAGGATCAGTGTCGGAGATCAGCAGACGCCGAGGTCGTGCGACTGTCTCCCTGGATCCTACGGAAGCCGGTGAGTTGCCTAGCAACATCTGGAGGGCTACAATTTGAGACCACTATACAATGGTCTTAACTGTAGCCCTCCAGATGTTGCAAAACTAAAACTCCCAGCATGCCCAGACAGCTATTTGCTGTGTGGGCATGCTGGGATTTGTAGTTTTGCAACATCTGGAGGGCCACAGTTTGGAGATCACTGTGCAGACAGCTGTCTCGGCATGCTGGGAGTTGTAGTTGCGTACCTCCAGCTGTTGCATAACTACATCTCCCAGCATGCACTTCGGCGATCAGTACATTCGGGGAGTTGTAGTTTTGCAACAGCTGGAGGCACACTTGTTGGAAAATACTGAGTTAGGTAACAGAACCTAACTGAAGGTTTTCCAACCAGTGTGCCTCCAGCTGTTGCAAAAGTACAACTCCCAGCATGCACGGTCTGTCAGTACATGCTGGGAGTTGTAGTTTTGAAACAGCTGGAGGTTTGCTCCCCCATATGAAAGTACAGGATACAGGGCAGCGCAAACTCCTAGCGGTAAACTCACTGTAAACCGCCGCCAGTGCGAATGTACCCTAAAAAAACACAACACTACAATACACTACCACATAATAAAGGGTAAAACGCTACATATACACCCCCTTACACTGTCCCTCCCAATAAAAATGAAAAACGTATTGTACTCATTGTTTCCAAAACTGAGCCTCCAGCTGTTGCAAAACAACAACTCCCAGCATTTCCGGATAGCCACTGACTGTCCAGGCAAGCTGTTAGTTTAGCAACAGCTGGAGGCACCCTGTTTGGAAATCACTGGTGTAGAATACCCCTATGTCCACCCCTATGCAATCCCTAATTTTGTCCTCAAATGCGCATGGCGCTCTCTCACTTCGGAGCCCTGTCGTATTTCAAGGAAACAGTTTAGGGCCACATATGGGGTATTTCCGTACTCAGGAGAAATTACACTACATATTTTGGGGGGCTTTTACTCCTTTTACCCCTTATGAAAAGGAAAAGTTGGGGTCTACACGAGCCTGTTAGTGTAAAAAAAATTTTTTTTTACACTAACATGCTGGGGTTGCCCTTTAATTTTTATTTTCACAAGAGGTAAAATAAAAAAAGATGCCCAAAATGTGTAACGCAATTTCTCCTGAGTAAGGAAATACCCCATATGTGAACGTAAAATGCTCTGTGGGCGCACAACAAGGCTCAGGGCTCAGAAGTGAGAGCGCACTATGTACATTTGAGGCCTAAATTGGTGATTTGCACAGGGGTGGCTGATTTTACAGCGGTTCTGACATAAACGCAAAAAAATAAATACTCACATGTGACCCCATTTTGGAAACTACACCCCTCACGGAACGTAACATGGGGTATAGTGAGCCTTAACCCCCCCCCCCCACAGGTGTTTGACGAATTTTCATTAAAGTTGGATGGGAAAATAAAAAAAAAAAATTATTTTCACTAAAATGCTGGTGTTACCCTAAATTTTTCATTTTCACAAGGGAAAATAGAAAAAAAGCCCCCCAAAATTTGTAGCCCCATTTCTTCTGAGTAAGAACATACCCCATATGTGGATGTAAATTTCTCTGCGGGCGAACTACAATGCTCAGAAGAGAGTGAGCGCCATTGGGATTTTGATTTTGTCCGGAATTGAAGGTGTTTACAAAGCCCCCATAGTGCCAGAACAATGGACCCATCCCACATGTGACCCCATTTTAGAAGATACACCCCTCACGCTATGTAATAAGGGGTACAGTGAGCATTTACGCCCCACAGGTGTCTGACAGATTTTTGGAACAGTGTTCCATGAAAATGAAAAATGTAATTTTTAATTTGCTCAGCCCACTGGACCAAAGATCTGTCAAACGCCAATGGGGTGTAAATACTCTACACCCCTCATGGAATGTAATAAGGGGTGCAGTGTTTCCAAAATGGGGTCACATGTGGGAGGGGTCCATTGTTCTGGCACTGTGGGGGCTTTGTAAACACACGTGGCCTTTAATTCCAGACAAATTTTCTCTTCAAAATACCAATTTTGAATTCCATTCCAAACAAATTCCCTTTCCAAAAGCTCAATGGCACTCCTCCTCTTCTAAGCATTGTAGTGCGCCAGCAGAGCACCTGACATCCACACATGGGGTATTTCCATACTCAGAAGAAATGGGGTTACAAATTTTGGGGGTAATTTTCTCCAATTACCCCTTGTAAAAAAGAAAAATTTGGGGAAAACCCAGCATTTTAGGGAAAATTTTTTTTTTTTCATTTACACATCCAAATTTAAACAAAAAGTTGTGAAATACTTGGAAGGTGTTAAGGCTCACTATACCCCTTGTTATATTCCTTGATGGGTGTAGTTTCCAAAATAGTATGTCATGTGTTATTTTTTTTTGCTGTTCTGGCACCATAGGGGCTTCCTAAATGAGACATGCTCCCCAAAAAACATTTCAGCAAAATTTACTTTCCAAAAGCCAAATGTGACTCCTCCTCTTCTGAGCATTGTAGTTCGCCCACAGAGCATTTTACGTCCTAACATTGTTTATTTCCATACTCAGAAGAGATGGGGTTACAAATTTTGGGGGGTATTTTCTCCCATTACTCTTCATAAAAATTGTAAATTTTGGGGGAAAAAACTGCACTTTAAAAGAAGAAAAACATTTTTTCACTACACATCCAACTTTAACAAAAAGTCATCAAACACCTGTGGGGTGTTAAGGCTCACTGGACCCCTTGTTACGTGCCTTGAGGGGTGTGGTTTCCAAAATGGTATGCCATGTGGGGTTTTTTCTGCTGTTCTGGCACCATAGGGGCTTCCTAAATGAGACATGCCCCCCAAAAATAATTTCAGAAAAACTCACTCTCCAAAATTCCGTTGTCACTCCTTCCCTTCTGAGCCCTCTACTTCGCCCGCCCAACACTTTACATACACATATGAGGTATTTCCTTACTCGAGAGAAATTGGGTTGCAAATTTTTACCTTTTGTAAAAATTCAAAAACTGTGTCTACAAGAACATGTGAGTGTAAAAATGAAGATTTTTAATTTTCTTCTTTATTTTGCTGTTATTCCTGTGAAACAAAGGAAAGGGTTAACACACTTACTGAATGTCATTTTGAATACTTTGAGGGGTGTAGTTTTTATAATGGGATCATTTGTGGGGTATTTCTAATAGGAAGGCCCTTCAAACCTGAACTGGTCCATGAAAAATTCCGATTTTGAAAATTTGGGAAAAATTTGAAAATTGCTGCTAAAACTTTGAAGCCCTCTGATGTCTTCCAAAAGTAAAAATATGTCAACTTTATGATGCAAACATAAAGTAGACATATTGTATTTGTAAGGAAAATAGACATTCAAAATAAATTATTAGAGCTTCAAAGTTAGAAAATGCTAAATTTTCAATTTTTTCATAAAATTTTGGAATTTTTGACCAAGAAATGATGCAAGTATCGACAAAATTTTACCATTAGCAAAGTAGAATATGTCACGGAAAAAAAAAATCAATCAATCTCGGAGTCAGAATGAAAGGTAAAAGCATCCCAGAGTTATTAATGCTTAAAGTGAAAGTGGTCAGATGTGCAAAAAATGCTATGGTCCTACAGTGAAATTTGGCTTGGTCCTTAAGGGGTACTCCACTGAAAAACATTTTCTTTTAAATAAACTGGTGTCAGAAAGGTAAACAGATTTGTAAGTTACTTCCATTAAAAAATCTTAATCATTCCAGTTCTTATCAGCTGCTATATGCTGCAGAGGAAGGTCTTTTCTTTTTGAATTTCCTTTCTGTCTGACCACAGTGCTCTCTGCTGACCCCTCTGTCCATGTCAGGAACTGTCCAGAGCAGGATAGGTTTGCTATGGGGATTTGCTCCTACTCTGGACAGTTCCTAAAATAGACAGATGTGTCAGCAGAAAGCACTGTGGTCAGACAAAGGAAATTCAAAAAGAAAAGAACTTCCTGTAAAGCATATAGCATCTGATAAGTACTGGATTAAGAATTTTAAATAGAAGTAATTTATAAAATTTGTTAAATTTTCTGGGACCAGTTGATTTAAAAAAAAAAAATAATAATAATTAAATAAATGGTTTTCCATTGGAGTACCCCTTTAATATTTTGACAAAACAAAAACAGATTTACCCCAGTAGGTCATTTTTGACCACAAGGCTTCAGTGTAGTGATCAGAAGGGTGTGCAGGCCTTTTCCTGCATTTCCTGTCAGTACTGAAGAAGAACACTAGATGATGTCTGATTGTGAAAGAATGTTTTCTATATGAGCTGAATGTACCGTATTTTTCGCTGTATAAGACGCACTTTTTCTTCCCCAAAACTGGGGGGAAAAGTCGGTGCGTCTTATACAGCGAATACACCCCTATCGCGGCGGTCCCTGCGGCTATCAACGGCCAGGACCCGCGGCTAATACAGGACATCACCGATCGCGGTGATGCCCTGTATTAACCCTTCAGACGCGGCGATCAAAGCTGACCTCCGCGTCTAAAGGGAAAGTGACACTAACCCGGCTGTTCAGTCGGGCTGTTAGGGACCGCCGTGGTCCCGAACAGCCCGACTGACTAGCCGGGTTAGTGCTTACAGGACACCGGGAGGGACCTTACCTGCCTCCTCGGTGTCTTCTCCGTTCAGGGATCCCCTGTATGGCCAGCCCTCTTCTTCCTCGTCATCACATCGTCATGTACGTGCGTCGGCGTGCGTAACGACGTGATGGCAGCGACGGAGAGCGAGGATACCCGGCCGGCAGCAGAGACGTTCCAGAGCGACGGGGACACGGCGACAGCGATGGAGCGACATCCAGGGCAGCGGTGACGGGTCCGGAGCGGCGGGGACACGTGAGTATTACCTCCTATCCAGTGGTCTTCAATCTGCGGACCTCCAGATGTTCCAAAACTACAACTCCCAGCATGCCCGGACAGCCAACGGCTGTCCGTTCATGCTGGGAGTTGTAGTTTTGCAACATCTGGACATCCGCAGGTTGAAGACTACTATTGGGTTCAAAATCTTTATTTTTTTAGATTTTGCACCTATAAATTGGGTGCGTCTTATACGCCGGTGCGTCCTATAGGGCGAAAAATACGGTATATAAAAGGCAAAACAGATCATACCTTCATTTAAGGAGCACAGGGTGGCTATGGCCATCTGTTGAAATCTCATTTCCGGGTGATTAAGGAAACTTATGAGGTAGGCTTGGACTTCTTTCATAAATGGTTTCAAATCTGGAGCGACTTGTCCTGTAGCAGGAAATCAAAGGACATTATTATTATACATATAAACTATAAGAGTCGGTGTTGGCCTCACTTTTGGTGAGAAGATGGAATGTGAAGATGTTCCATATCCTAGGTTATTCAAATGGGTGGGCGCGTGTTAAATAAATATAAGCTTGTGGATCACTAAAGTCATATTAACACATTATACAAGGCTTTCTAGGCTCAGAACATTGCATTCCATGTTTAGGTGAATGTGATTCCATACTTTCAATGACCAGGATACACAGATTGGGTTTTGCTACAGGTGTAAACATGATAGTTGTTGCATACTGTATACATATATATACATTTTATGAACTAATGGTTACTAAAACTAGAGATGAGCGAACTTACAGTAAATTTGATTTGTCACGAACTTCTCGGCTCGGCAGTTGATGACTTTTCCTGCATAAATTAGTTCAGCTTTCCGGTGCTCCGGTGGGCTGGAAAAGGTGGATACATTCCTAGGAGACTCTTTCCTAGGACTGTATCCACCTTTTCCCAAACAGCCAGACTGAATAGCCGGGTTAGTGCTTACAGGACACCGGGAGGGACCTTACCTGCCTCCTCGGTGTCTTCTCCGTTCAGGGATCCCCTGTATGGCCAGCGCTCTCCTTCCTCGTCATCACGTCGTCACGTACGTGCGTCATCGTGATGGCGGTGACAGAGAGCGAGGATACCCAGCCGGCAGCAGAGATGCTCCGGAGCGACAGCGATGGATCGACATCCAGGGCAGCGGTGACGGGTCTGGAGCGGCGGGGACACGCGAGTATTACCTCCTATGCAGTGGTCTTCAATCTGTGGACCTCCAGATGTTGCAAAACTACAACTCCCAGCATGCCCGGACAGCCGTTGGCTGTCCGGGCATGCTGGGATTTGTAGTTTTGCAACATCTGGAGGTCCGCAGGTTGAAGACCACTATTGGGTTCAAAATCTTTATTTTTTTTAGATTTTGCACCTATAAATTGGGTGCGTCTTATACGCCGGTGTGTCCTATAGGGCGAAAAATACGGTATATAAAAGGCAAAACAGATCCTACCTTCATTCGATTCGATTCGTCACGTACTTCTCGGCTCGGCAGTTGATGACTTTTCATGCATAAATTAGTTCAGTATCCACCTTTTCCAGCCCACCGGAAAGCTGAACTAATTTATGCAGGAAACGTCAGCAACCGCCGAGCCAAGAAGTTCGTGACGAATCGAATTTACTGTAAGTTCGCTCATCTCTAACTAAAACCTTCTGAGTCTAATGTAATGTTTTTAGTTAGTTAGAAGAATGTGATAGAGATACAGTGTGCTAGCCGTAAAAAAAAAGAGAACAATGCCCTATTGTATGGATATGATGTGTAAAAAACATAAGTGTAAGTGCTCCACTCTTCTTACATTGAAAGGACAATTTACATGAGGAGACTGAGACAAAGGGCTGCACATAATCCCTGGATCGCTTGTGTGGCCATTTACTTTTATTACTGTCGGCCGTACATCCTCTTTTTATATAGGAAATGTCCTGCTGAAAAGTTTGCTTGTTCATCGACTGATTGAGGGGCCTTGTACTTAGGGCAATATCAGCCCATGTAAAAAGGGCCTAACTAGGGCTCAACCACCATTAGGTAAAATTATTCATTCTTCATTAGCATCTCTTCAACTCCCCTTAACATTTTTATCCTTTTTACAGACATTTTATTCAATCAGGTTGTTTGCAATGCAAGTACTTTTAAGTGTTTACATAACAAAATGACCCCATTACATCCCAAAAAAAAGTAAGTCACTTTTTTACAGCTGTAAATGAAAGAACAGCATGTGAAGACATTTTCCCACTGAATGCCATTTAATTCAACAGGAAAAACATAAAATAGGTGTTTTTAGGTGTAATATGGCCGTTTTGTGACTCACAATACACCTAATACACCTACTAAATTTTTAGTTATTTAATTTATTTAAAAGGAGATATCCAGTGGTGAAATACTTATCCTTTATCCTAAGGATAGGGGATAAGTTTCAGATCGCGGGGGGACCGACCGCTAGGGCCCCCCACGATCTTTCTGTACGGGGCCCTGGCTCGCTGGCCAGATAGCGCGTGTTGACCACTGCACAAAGCGACGGCTGACACGCCCCCTCAATACAACTCTATGGCAGAGCCGGAGCGCTGCCTTCGGCAATCTCCGGCTCTGCCATAGCGATGTATTAAGGGGGTGTGTCGGTCGCCGCTTCATGCGGTGGTCAACACGCGCTATCTGGCCAAGCGAGCCAGGGCCCCATACAGAAAGATCGCGGGGGGCCCTAGCGGTCGGACCCCCCGCGATCTGAAACTTATCCCCTATCCTTAGGATAGGGGATAAGTTTTTCTCCACTGGACTTCCCCTTTAAAAAGACTGTCACCTGTGAGAACCCCATAGACTGGTATTAAAGGAAAATTGTCATCACTTTCATGCTGACTGAACTGCAAGTCACCAAGGAGTCACTGGTGACTTCTCCCTGCCCCTGTGGCCTTAATAGTTCCAGAAATATAAAACAGAGCTAATTTCTTTTAAGAACAGCTCCACGTCTGTTCCCAGGTTGTGTGTGGTATTACAACTTGGCTCCATTCACTTCAAATGGAACTGAGCAGCAAAACCCCACCCAACATGAAGACAGCCTGGGAGCAGGTTATTTAAAGAAATTTGCTTGTAGTTAGTACGGTTGAAAAAAAAATACATTCGTCCATCAAGTTCAACCAAGGTATTGAAAGGAAGGGGTATGATTGGATGAAGGGGAAGGTATGTGATTTAATATTCACACAGTTCCCTTGAGCACAGTGGAACTCACACTTTTTCCCCAGGACTTAAAGAGGTACTCTGGTGGAAAACCTTTTTTTTTTTAATCAACTGGTGCCAGAAAGTTAAACAGATTGGTAAATTACTTCATTAAAAAAAATCTTAATCCTTCCAGTACTTATTAGCTGCTGAATACTACAGAGGAAAATCTTTTCTTTTTGGAACACAGAGCTCTCTGCTGACATCTCTGTCCATTTTAAGAACTGTCCAGAGTAGGAGAAAATCGCTATAGAAAACATATGCTGCTCTGGTCAGTGCCTAAAGAGGCCCTCAAGAGAATCTGTACAGAGCTTGTCTGTGTGATATGTCAGAAGTTTTTTTTTTTGAAGTGACAGGTACACTCTAATGCTGATGGGGCAGTGAAAAGCCACCAGGGACTGCCCAAATAACTCATGTTAGGACAGAATTAAAGTGATGACAGATTACCTTTAAGCATTTTTTTTTTTTATATATATATTTTTTGTTTGGACACCATTAAAAGTACATTACCAGAATGTGACAGATGTTTGATAACAGTGGCAGCCTGAAAGGAGAGTTCTTTGTGTTCCAAGCGCACCGCCAGCCTCACCAGGCACTTGATCAGCGCTGCATCCTTCCTTTTAATCAACTTCTGCCGTGTGAAGTCTGGAATATAAAGATGCCAGTCTTAGGTACAGTCCTATTGCACACAATGGGCCTCATTTACGAAGGCTTTTCAGAGTAGATTTTGTAGAGTTTTTTGTGTAGCATGTGTCGTGCACCACAATTTCTGACCAAAAAATCCGACTAACTCGACACTTTACTCAGAAAACCCTACAAATGGGCGTAGCCACGTGTCTCAAAAAAAACTTAAAACCTACAAATTTACTATTGTTTCCACATAAAATGTGTTTAATTTGAGCTCTGGAAAACGCAAAACATAGGGTAAATCACCAAATAAAATATACAATAGTAAATATTGTGAAAACATACCTGTCAGAAACAAAAATCCACAAAGAAAACTCCACTCCACTCTTAGTAAATGAAGCCCAATATCTTAGGTAGGCCAGTGGGCTTCAGCAGCTGGAACTACCTGATCTCTCTTAATAGTTCAGTTCCCACAGCCAAAAATGTACAGGCTATTAAATGTAATTACATCAGTGGAGATATCAATAGCTTTAAAGTGGTAATATGGCGCTCTGAACATTTTGTTCCGAACGCTCAGGCCGGAGGCTGTGATCGTGACATCACAACCATGCCCAATAGTGACGTCACACCACACCCCCTCAATTCATGGCTATGGAAGACTGAGTGTTAGCTGACATGCCCCATCCCATAGACATGAATGGAGGGGGCGTGGTATGATGTAATGACTACTGCCTCAGGAACCCGGTGCTTGCTTAGAATTCTGGGTGCTGTGGGGGATCGCAGGTGGCCCCAGCTATGGGACCCCCCCAATCAGGCATCTTATCCCCTATCTTTTGGATAGGAGATAAGATTTCTAGAAGCGGAATAGACCTTTAAGACTACCATAAACAGCAGCAGGTAACCAGGGAACTGCAATAATAGTAGGAGCTCTGCATCATATTGTTGCCACAGCTAAAGGGGTAATAAAATTATATAATATATAGACACAATATATATATATATATATATAGATACAGAGATTGTATAGTCTAAAGTATATCAATATTATAAGATTACCTTTAGAGGTTTTGTTTCCCCTGTATTTTTACCTTAGTGGAATCTGTGCTAGCATTTAAAGGAATACTCCTGGTCCTTTGACCACCATCTCAGAAAAGTAAAAGGGACAACCTTTTTTATTTGAAGATTTAATAAAAGTGGATGTTTAACTGCTGGTGCTGTGACACTTTTTGTACTGATTAAAAGGGACAACCAGTTGCATTATACTCCGGCTATAAGTGGCTGTAATTTCACATAGGAATGACAGATAAAGCATTTATGCACCGAAACCACCTAGGTTTTTAAATTACTAACTAAAGAAGACACAGCGTTTACATGTATCACAGTAAATATATATATATATATATATATATATATATATATATATATATATAATGTATATCTATCTACACACACACACCTTTTCCCGTATTGTAAACATGGACTTTTGATTGGAAATGTTAAAATCCTACCATGTTCTGTTAGCTCTGCAAGGCAGGACGCCACATACTGCAGCGATTCTTCTTCATTGTTTGAATCAAGAAGTGAAACCAATAATTCCTCAAAGCACTGGCTGCCCACAATAACCTGGCAGGATTAAATAAAAATGACAAAACAAGTGGTATATTTTTAAAAACAGATGAAAACGACGTCAATGTACATATGTTATATAATAAAAAGGAAAATTCCACCTCTCCATGTTTTCCTTCCTGGGTATCAGTGGATCTTGGAAACAATGCACTGATCAACCATAAGAATCCCTTGAATAACTGTGCTCAAATATTTTAGGGTTTTAACCCCTTAAGGACTCAGCCCATTTTGGCCTTAAGGACTCAGACAATTTAATTTTTATGTTTTCGTTTTTTCCTCCTCGCCTTCTAAAAATCATAATTCTTTTATATTTTCATCCACAGACTAGTATGAGGGCTTGTTTTTTGCGCGACCAGTTGTCCTTTGTAATGACATCACTCATTATATCATAAAATGTATGGCGCAACCGAAAAACACTATTTTTTTGGGAAATTAAAAAGAAAACCGCAATTTTGCTAATTTTGGAAGGTTTCGCTTTCACGCCATACAATTTACAGTAAAAATGACGTGTTCTTTATTCTGAGGGTCAATACGATTGAAATGATAACCATTATTACATACTTTTACATTATTGTTGTGCTTAAAAAAAAATCACAAAATTTTTAACCAAATTAGTACGTTTATAATCCCTTTATTTTGATGACCTATAACTTTTTCATTTTTCCGTATAAGTGGCGGTATGAGGGCTCAATTTTTGCGCCATGATCTGTACTTTTTTTTGATACCACATTTGCATATAAAAAACTTAATACACTTTTTATAATTAAAAAAGTAGCAATTTTGGACTTTTTTTTTTTACGTTCACGCCGTTCACCGTACGGGATCATTAACATTTTATTTTAATAGATCGGACATTTACGCACGCGGCAATACCAAATATGTCTATTAAATTTATTTTTTACGCTTTTTGGGGGTAAAATAGGAAATAACTGACGTTTTACTTTTTTTTTATTGGGGGAGGGGATTTGTAACTTTTTTTTAAACTTTTAATTTAACATTTTTTTTTTTTTACACTTGAATAGTCCCATGATTGCTAATACTGATCTGTTCTATGTATAGGACATAGAACAGATCAGTGTTATCGGCGATCTTCTGCTCTGGTCTGCTCGATCTCAGACCAGAGAAGAAGACGCCGGGAGCCGTACAGAGGCAGGTGAGGGGACCTCCGTGCGGCGTTCTGAATGATCGGATCCCCGCAGCAGCGCTGCGGGCGATCAGATCATTCATTGAAATCGCGTACTGCCGCAGATGCCGGGATCTGTATTGATCCCGGCATCTGAGGGGTTAATGGCGGACGCCAGCGGCAATCAGCAGCCGGGATCGGCCGCGCATGACACGGGCATCGCTCCAATGCCCGCTGTTATGTACAGGACGTAAATGTACGTCCTGGTGTGTTAAGTACCACCGCACCAGGACGTACATTTACGCCCTGCGTCCTTAAGGGGTTAATTGCAATTATTGAATACAAAGCTAGAAATATTTGCAATTAAAAACCCTCAGGCAAGTGAACAGTCAGTTCTTGAAGTTGATATGTTGGAAGCAGGAAATATGGGCAAAAGTAAGGATCTGAGGGGCTATGACAAAATTGTGATGACTAGAATGACTGGGTCACGGCATGTCCAAAACAGCAGGCCTTGTGGAGAGTTTTAGGTAAGCAGCGGCAAGTAGCCACAAGAAGTGATCTAACAAAAATCAATGAAATGGCAACTTGGACGACCAAGGCTCATTAATGTATGTATAGAGTGAAGTCTAGCCCATCTGATCTAATCCTACAGAAGAGCAATTGCAGCAAAAATAGCACAATAAATGACTGCCTACTGTGATAGAAAGGCTCCAGAACAGTTTATATCAGTTTGTTGTGAAGCCACAGAACATGCTTACAATGAGCAACAAAATGGTCCGATTAATCACATTTTCAGTAACATCATGTAGAGCATTATGTGTAATTGCTGCTTTACCTGGGGAAAAGAAGGCACCGGGATGAACTATGAGAAGGTGGCAAGCCAGTGGAGGCAATATGAAGCTTGGCTTGGAAAACTGAAAGCTTAATTCAGATCCCGCTCAGGCAGCAGGATCTCTGTTTAAATCTCCAAGCAACTCTGTAGCCAGAGACTTGTCCGAGACTACAGCAGTCAGGATATGGCTTTGTCTGGAGTCCCATGCAATTCTATCGGAATTACGGATAATCCATATTCTGATCTCTGTAGTCTCAAGCTACGAAGTGACTGGGGGATTTAGATATATATCTGGCCCCCGGAGCATGATGGGAGTTACACTTTAAGTCTTGGCATATATGTTGATATTACCTTGTACTCTATCCCCTTCCTAATAACTTTTGCAGGCCAATTACTCCCCTTAATGGCAATGCTATCACCTAATGGCACTGCCTTTTTCATCAGGATAAAGCTATGCAAGGCTTGTAAGGAAAGTTTGAACATTATATAGAGTTCAACATTATAGAGTCCAATAGTGTTGGGGACTTGACCCTCAGATCAGACATTTATCCCCAATCATGTGGATAGGGGATAAGTCTTCTTTTACTGGACATCCCCTTCAAGTTATTCATTTTTAATAAATATGATAACATTTCAAAAATGTGGTTTTCAATTTATTATTATAGGGTATTGAACACAGAATGAAGAGGAGGAATTAGTTTGTCTTTTAGCACAAAGGCACAACATAAAATTTGAAAAAAAGTAAATGGGTTTAAAAACTTTTCGAATGCATTGGATGTGGGGGACAAATTGGATAGCAGAGCTCAGTAGTGTTAACTTAGAGAACAACATACCTCTATATTCTCTGGCTGGCTTAGATTCTGGATAGTGCAGGATGCATGAATAACCACCACAGGATTTGCTCTCTCCCTCTGCATCAGCATGGCTAAATGTTGAAGCATTTCTTCACATAGCAATGCATCCTGAACAGAACAGATAAACAGAGGATTGATGTGTCCCTATAGCGTCTGAAGATAGCATGTAAAGAACCATAGTCTAAGGTTAAGATAGAGATCATACGTATGCAGAAATTTTAAGATAATAGCAGAAACAGTCTTCATATACAAAACTAGCACTCCGCCCAGGAAAACTGCCTACTATCTTGTTAGCCTGACGCTTGCTGACATGTACAACACATGAAGGCTAGGGCTACAATGCAACTTTTTGTTACTATTGAGTGACAGCTGCGGTCCACAAGATGGTATTACAGTCAAGCTATTCCTTTGGACTGCAGATCCATAGTGGAGATCAATCTTGTAGCGTTACAAAAAAGTCTGAGTGTAGCCTGGAATTACATGTCAAAAATTTCCATTTTCTAAAAGATGAAGTCTATGAGGCTATGGGCAAAAACCTTTGTTTGCCTGCAGTGTTGTGTCATGGTTCTTGTAGAGCTGCTGCGTGGTCTATTCATGAAGCTTCTATTCATTTCAACTGTGGCTTCAGAGATCGACCATGAGGAGAAAAGTGTCATTTCCCTTCTCTTTTTGAGCGGTACCACATCTCAAATTCAAGTCAATGGGTGATGGGTTTCTTTAGGTAAAACTGCAAATTTATAAGGGAAACTGACAGCTGGTCAACCTGCATTAAAACCAAAATACACAGAGTTATAATGTGGATGAACCAGATTAAAATTAGATATAACTTACTTCGAGCAGTGCCGCAGTTCAGGAGATACAAGTAGTATTAGGGTCCATTGCTAATATGCTAATGCTGTCTTTTGTGCAAAGGAGAGGGAAGCTGGCATACAGAGCTTCCCTACCTCTGTCTCCACTGCTCCCATATGCCGGCCTCATAAATATTTATGGAGTACCCTTCATCCATGTGAGCGCACTTCGGTGGGCATATCAGAGCAGAAGGGGTGAAGGCAGGGAAGCTCTGCGAGCCAGCTCCCGTCTCCATTACAAAAAGGACAGCATTAGCAACGGACCCCAATACTTGTGTCCTGAACAGCAGCACATATTGGAGGAGGTTATTTCTCATTTTGAACTGGTTCCCCCACACAATATTCCTGTGTATTGCATTTAGTGTGGATGAACCAGCTGTCAGTTTCCCTTTAAAAAGTAAAAAAGACCTCAGAATTATTGTAAGGTCTCACAAGTGTGGCTACTTTTAAGCTCTGTGTTGTAAGAACCTGTAATACAAAGGTTATAGATTTCTATGCGGCAGAGACACAGGTTTTTTTTTCGACCAATCCCATATGAATCCATGAATGGAGGAATAAAATGCTGTACTCCATTACATGCCATATTATAGATGTATTCCCAATGCTTTTAGAGGACATTAATATGGACTTCATTTATTACTATATGGGGACTGTACTCATGGAAAGCCTTGAGCCCTTTACATTTAAAATGTAAGAAATACATTTTTGTGGTCAAGGAAAACTTACAAGCAGTACAGATTTAAAAAACACCACAGTATATAGAGTTACCATATTTCCTGGAGGATGGGACATAGTGCACAGAAGAGTAATGGAAGCTTGACGGACATCTTTATTGCTAGAATTCAGCAGGGTGAGGACTAAAGGCATGATGTCCATGGTGAAAAGGCGAGCCCGAACTTCCCCTTTAAAGTTTCACAAAATGACAGAATGAATGGTCATACTAAGCATTATAGATAGAAGGTATTTTAAATAAGATCTACTAGACAACATAAAACATTAATAGTCCAGATGTATGTATTAACCATAAAAAAAAAACTAAAAAATAATTAGCAAAAGAGCTTCCAATGGGAAGAATAAAGTTACTCCATGCCCATTATTGCCTTATAAACGACCCATAAAATCTCTTACCACTTGAAGCTAGGTTATTCAAACAAAGACACGCCTGACTTGAGACCTGTTAAAAATAAAAGAGTTCAATGTGAGTAGGAAGACAGTAACACAGACAAACAGGTTTACACCCAGGAGATTTATTTTTACTGCCAGGTGTATGTTAAAGAGTTGAGCTCATGCTCAAGTTATAACTGGTCGTACCACTCTACTGTATGTGACGACATCACAAAATATGCAAATCTATACAATGTAAAAAATAATACCCACCGAGATCCTGAAATCTATTGAAGGCCTTACACCACCAATAGCTGTCGGACGAACTGGTGTTCGGCCGATAGCTATTTTTCCCGACTTCGCCATACACTTGCACTTTCGATTCTTTCGCCTTTTCGGTCCACTCTAAATTTATGGAAAAGGAATGGTGTTGTAAGCAAACTATACATCTGGCCTGACACTATCTGGAACGTGGCATCTAGATCTGGATAATATCTAGACCTGAATACATTTGATGTACTGGAAGGTTCTTTATATTACTTTTTTACTTCAGCTTGAACAAGACGACCTATGTCTCCTCAACCTGTGATCTGCAACTTACCGCAATGCAAAACTGCTAGTTTATTCAAATGACCCATGTTTAAGTTATAAGAAGCTACGTGTATGCAGGGGTCAAGTCCTGGGAAAAAAAAGTGAGGGAACTCAAGCTGTCCACTCATGGGCTGCTCCCACTAAGGGAACGGTGTTCCTGTTGTGCAAAAAGTGCAGGAACTCCGTTCCCACTCGTTCCTGTAGGACTTGAGCCCTGCATGTATGCCATATCCAGTAATACATTGGGCAGCATTTTCTGAATGACTTTACCTTTTGAACAGAGGAAGACATCAGAGAGACCAGCATCTGTAGCAATATTTTGTCCCCAACGGCGAGCATGGCATTATGGTGCTCTGGATTAGCAGCGATGTTACCCAAAGAAGCACAGCTGTAGTACTGCAATAAACAAGTGAATAACATGCATGTAACATCAAAAACAAACATGTTAAGGTGTATATGGAGCTAGACAAATAGCCTTCCAGTAAACATTTTCAGCAAAATACAATTTACAATCACACAATATATTGTGAAAGTTTCCATCTCTTCATGCTACTTATTCATTTACAAGTAATCCAACCAATGTATAGTAAGCCTTCAAACTAGGGTTATGTTTCCCCTGCAGCCTCCCTTGCATAAGAAACATATACAATATACTGCCCTACAGTCTTAGTTTCCGTATACTACATACTGTTACTGTACACATTAACTCTCTTTTCTATATATTTCATTAAAGGGGTACTCCGGCCCTAAGACATCTTATCCCCTCCGACCCCCGCAATCTCTCATGCAGCACCCACCTCTGTGAGCTGCACACCAGTGCTGGAAGCTCAGAGTCTGAAGCCTCACGACTACGGGGCCGGAGTATCGTGACATCATGACTCCGCCCCCTCAATGCTAGTCTATGAGGGATAGGGGGATAAGAGGTTTTAGGGCCGGAGTACCCCTTTAACTTTAAATACAATACTAGTATTAGCACTACAAAACTAACTACAAAGGAAATCGTGACCGAATTAGTATTATTGACAGTCAAGAAGTTACATTGTATGGTTTGTCTTGTCTTAAGAGCTATTTAGGATCATCTGATGTCAGACACCCACAGTAGATAGAAGCACTACTTACAGTGGACAACACACAGAAAACCTGGAGAAACAAGCATGTCACACCTTCAATCTACATATGCTCTTTATATAAAACAATAGTCGATTTACTATGCAGACTTTTGTTTTAAAACAATCCGGTGCCAAAAATCTGTAAACATGCAGTAAGACCAGTATTTAATCAGACATACGGTTCCTTCATTAAGACACGCAGTCAAAAGTCACAATTACAGTTGTGGCCATAGGTTTGGAGACTAAAATCCCTGAAGCAGTAGACTTTATAAAATCTAAATTTGTGTCAGTCAGATATTTCTATGATATACTCTAGCACACTTATAGGTATTTCACAATTTTTTTCTTTACTTTGACAAATACATCAAGTTCATGTAAAGATTAGATATCTACAGTGTTGACCCTTTTTTTTTTTTTCCCCCTTCTTCTTCAAGACCTTTTGAATTCTCCCTGGCATGTTGGATATCAGCTTCTGGGCCAAATCCTGACTGGTGACCTATTCTTGGCTGATCAGTGCTTGGAGCCTTAGCCTCACTTTGCACACCGAAACCTGTTTGCTGCCATTCCTGATCACTGAATCCTCTTTGGTAGATGGTCCTAGCACTTGTTGTTATCTAAATATCTTCCAAAAAAAAACCTTTCCCAACGGTTCAGGAGCAATTTGGTGAGCAACAATATTTTTGACTGAATATCTTTGACTGTATTAATGGTCATTGTTGGAACATGGGGACATTTGCCAACACATAAATGTGGGTTCTAATCTATGATGATAGGCCATACTATGAGCCTTTCTTGCTGAAGTGGAGCAAACAGCTCTATTACATGGCAATAGACTTGGTATTTTACCTTCTCCTATCCAAATGAGGTAGATAGGATTCCATTTTAGGCAGAGAAGTCTTTTTCATACTTCATGTTTAACTTTAGGACTGTGTTAGGAAGGAGTAGAGGTAGGTTTGGATATTGGGCTGTTCTTCACTCCATCTAGGATCAGGGATACAAAGGATTGTATCTTAGGGCATTATGGGTAGGGGCTGTCCGATCTATAGGCCCTTCCCCAGTCCTTTCTCTTCCTTCCCGCCTCCCTAAACCGCACTCCCTTCCTATTAGTTCATTTATATCTTTATTTTACTCTGCTTGATATCCTGGGTGATAGGTTGACCTGGGTTACATGGGAACTGGTCATTATCTGCACAGCTTGGGAATAGCACATAGATGGTCCTTTTAAATTTTGGAAGATTTTAATGGGAATATAATAAATGTTATCCAACATGAAAGAAATTATGGGAGTCACTCACTGGAATAGCAGTGTCACAGTAGTCTTTATTGAAGATGCAGCATAACGGTGCACACACAGACTATGTCTTAAGGGACGCAGCTAGTCAGCATTGAGCCAGATATCAATTGAGCCGCCTCAATGCTGACTAGCTGCACCCCTTAAGATGTCGTCCGTATGTGCACTGTTATGCTGCATCTTCATTAAACACTACCGTGACACTGCTATTCCAGTGAGTGACGCCCATCATTTTTTCATGTTGGATACTGATGGACTGATTGCTATTGGGCTTTGGAACCCTGGTTGCGTTTGTGTGGTTACCTGCTACGGGCTACTGCGCTACATTGATAAGACACCTGTGCTTACTCTATTCATAAGGATTCATTGTATCGTTGGAAATTAAAGGGGTAGCGGTGCCGACTGCTGGAACTCTGTCTAGTACTATAATAAATGTTATGTTTTAGGGATTCTGTGATACATGTTCATAAACCACTAAACTATTTTTCATCTCAACTACGGTGATTGCTTTACTTCTATTTTAGAACTCAATCCGACCAGTATTTATTGGCTGCTGTATGCTTTGGTGGAAGTCCTGTAGCCTTTCCAGTCGGCCAAGATGCTCTCTGCTGTTGTGTCAGCAACTGTCCAGAGCATGAGCAAATTCCCATTGCAAACCTCTCATGCTCTGGATATTTCCTGACACTGACAGAGGTGGTAGTATCGAGCACATTGACTGTAAGGGGTACATGACTTCCTCTTGGGCATTCAGCAGTTGGCCTGTCAGAAAGTACATGCTCTAAGTGGGTGGGTGCTATAAATATATTATATATCCCACTTGTTTAGTAAGATATTCTATGTATGATCAACACACCTTGGCCAACACATCTATGTCAACTGTTATTTACAGGAAGGCACCCCCCCCCCTCCCCCACCTGCTTTTTTTTCTAGATATATATATATTTTTTACATTGTTCCCCCTCTACAGAAAAAAAAAACCTCAATCTGTATGGCATAGTCTGATTTGCCTCTTCTCTTCATGCATATCCATTTTAGTATTCTCCAACACATCTATGTTTTCCTTTTCTACTCCAATCCATCCTCCGCCATCAACAACATACCTTCTGGGTTTTAGCCTCATCCAGCAGTCCTCAAACTTGGCACTCTGTTATTCTGGATATACACACAGCTCCACTAAGTATAATCCATCTTCATATAAAAAGAACATGGCCAGCAACAAACAGCCAGCTCTTAGAGTCATGAGACATCTAAGCAGCTATCCTGAAAGTTCCGAACACACATGCCACATATGGTCTTCTGTTTATCAAGGTGCCTGGAGTCAGTGCAGGTATATCGAAGATATTCCGTCCATCGCCGAACATATTCCTGATCTGGCTCCAGTCAACTTCTTGATATCCTTTTTTTATTTATTTTTTAACTTTAATCTATAATAGTATAAAAAATGTGTTCACTTATACAAAAAACGTATTCTGTGTTGGGTTAGGGATGGATTCTAGGGCTCATCTGGCACAGGAGCCAATTGTGACTATGACTACACCAACAACAGCTTCAGTGAATGTTCAAATAATCCTATTGGCAACAGGATGCTCTATTTCCACTCATTTTAAAACACACAGATGAAAAGGAGTTGGACACTGATAACTACAGGTGAGGTGCACCTAAAAGATTCTTTGAACCCTGACAAATAAAAACTTAAATTGCATTCTTTATAGCTCTGACAGCTCCCTTATTGTTGTGGTCACACCTTCATTCTTTCACAGCATGCAAAGTACAAAGAGCAACCATGCAAGTGCTTCATAGACAAAATATGCTGTCTGCACATTAAAGTGTGAAGAAATTAATTTTTTTTCACACTCTTCTCCACCTAAACATTCTGTTCTGAAACAATACAGCCACCTAATGTTTAATGAGATGGAAAGATTGTTAGAAAAGGTGTTCTCTACAACAACAACAGTACCATTTCCTTTCCTGCAAAGTAGGTACAAGGACAGGTAAGGCAGTAAAGCTGAACAAAACATACTGCTAGGTTGCGATTGTCAGCCCCAATGGGGACAGGGTCCAATTTGAGTGTAGAGCACTGTAGAATGTGTGCGCTATATAAAGTAAAGAATTTATTATTATTATTATTATTATTATACACAGCTTTTTCTACTGACCAATGGGCTAGAATCAGGACCCGATTTAGCGATACCAGGTGACAACCCAATCCTCTTAGGTAAATGACCAGGTGTCATATACATTACAGTGTATACAGGTAAGAATTTATTCGGCACTGGTTGCCTCTGGCGCTGTGGACGCCAGCTGATGCACTTTTGTTATCAGTTGTAGCACCAGTTGCGGGCTGGGTTCACCGAGCCAGACAGGTGTGAACAGAGACTAATTATAGTAACAGATTAAACTATTTCACGGCTTCACCACAAAAGTACCTTCCACAGCAAGTATTTATCAGTAAGTTCAAAACTTTGTCGGAGCTCACAACGTCTGATCACTGCAGAAAAACTGTAGAGTTGAAGGGTCCTATTGCACAACGGACACAAAAGGTCCAATTGAGGGGGGCCTGTCTGGTATTGGTTGTTTAGCATGATTTCAGCAGAGAAAATAAGAATTTATCTGCAGTATTTTTATGCTATTATGCTATTCATGCTATTACAACGGATTATGCAAATCCACATTTTGACAGATTGCCAATGTATATACACCATGGCAGCACAACTGTCCATTAAAGTCGTTCATTTGAAAATATATGGTAAAACAACTATAAGTGCCATTCTCACCTGATTAATTTTATGGTTTGGAATGTCAATGCTGCAGTGACAAATAGATATCAATCTTACAAGGAGAAGCAGAGCATTTAAAGGGGTACTCCAGTGGAAAACACTTTTTTTTTTCTTAAGCAACTGGTGCCAACAAAGTTAAACAAATCTGTAAATTACTTCTATATAAAAATCTTAATCCTTCCAGCATTTATCAGCTGCTGTATGCTCCAGAGGAAGTTGTGAAGTTATTTTTGCCTGACCACGGGGTTCTCTGCTGACCCCTCTGTCCGTGTCAGGAATGGTCCAGAGTAGGAGCAAATCCCCATAGCAAACCTATCCTGCTCTGGAAAGTTCCTGACATGGACAGAGGTGGCTGCAGAGAGCACTGTGGTCAGACTGAAAAAAAACTTCACAATTTCCTCTGTAGTATACAGCAGCTGATAAGTGCTGGAAGGATTAAGATTTTTATACAGAAGTAATTTACAAATCTGTTTAACTCTCTGCCACCAGCTGAATAGAATTTTTTTTTCCCACTGGTGTACCCCTTTGACAGTTTAACATTTTTTTATTTTATTTACAACACCTTACATTTCGGAATATATGTTATAAAGTTTATATTTTTGTTACTTGCAAGACTAACATTCACTTAATATAATGCGCATGCGGACGCTGCAAACCAAGAAATGTTTGGCGTTAACACTCGTTGCTATATAGCAGGATAAAGTCTATTCACCCTGTGTTTGATGAAGGATTTTACTTGCCAAGCAAATAGCCACCTATTGATCAATGTGTAGCTTTAACAGCATTCACAGGTATAAGCACACATATAGAGGGCTAACCGCAGGTGCTGTTCTTTATATATATTTATACACAGCTTATCTTGAGTAGCTTTGGATCATGTATAATCTATGCCTGGGCAAAACATTAGGAGGCTACAGGTGCAGTTTATTGATATAATCTTCGGATCTTCTACCTACATGACCTTTCTTCGCGGTTGAATAAACACTTTAGTAGTTTTTAATCTTGAAATACTGTACATCATCTTTGTTTAAGCATTTGGACAGACTTTTTGCTTGATCAGATGTTAGACAATTTATTTATTGAAATTGATATCTCTATGACATCTGTTCCACAGTTGAGGAGGGTTGTATCATTTTTTTGGAGTCTACTGAATATAAAAGTACATGAACGTTATTTATTAGAATATACATACAAATCTGAAAACTTAAACACATTGTTTTACTTCTCTCTTACGGCTAGGTTTATTTCCCCCCCCCCCCCCGCAAAAACACCAATAAAAATGCCTATTCTGCTGCATGGAGTTTTTTTTTTGTGAAAAAACGCTGTGGGCAGATGTTAGCTGCAAGTCAATAGGGTACTGCAAAATGCCAGATCCACTTGGCATTTTTCAGTTAGGCTTTTTTTTTATCCTTTTGGCGTTTTTCTGCTATTTTGGGCTCCTTGGCAGTTTTTTTTTAAATGAACTCTTGTTGAGACTTTGGCGTTCTTTCGGTAAAATCTTGCCATTTTCCTCCCATAGAAGTCTATGGGAATGAAAAAAGCCAAGAAAAATTAGGAGAATGTGGATTTGAACTTTGGTGTTTTTGCAGGCGGTTTTTATTCTTTTTTGGACTTAAGCGATCCATAAAATGGATGGAGATACATCTATACATTATACACGAGGATCGCAGCGGGTGTCAGAAATGACACGCGGGGCGATCTTTCCTTAAAGCGCAACTGTCACCGATTTTAACCCCCATAAACTAGCCCTAGGATGACAAAGTTGTTAAAATTACAGTTTAAGCATACCTTTTGCTGCTTTCTAGCAGCTTTAATCAGGTAAAAAAAAAAATGCTACCGCTAAAAACTTCAGATCACGGTGCAAAAAACGAGTCCTCATAATGTCCCATATGTGGAAAGATAAAAAAGGTTATAGGGGTCAGAATATGACAATTTTAAACGTATTTATGTTTTTAAAGCCATTATATGGATTTTTAGGTGCAAAATTTGAAGGGTTATGATTTTTAAAAGGTAAGGAGGAAAAAAACGAAAGAGCAAAATTTGTCAATGCCAAATATACAAAAAAAAAAAAAAACACTAGTCACAAATTAATTTTAATAAAATCTAAGCGATACATTCACATTAAATTAGTTATATCACCAATTTGGACAAAACCTAAGAAATAACAGCAACAACCTCCTAGTGGCCTAGATACCCATCAGGCAGAAGTAACTACAATTTTTCCAGCAAGATAGTTTGGTTGATAAGCAATTCCCTGCAACATATTTACATGAAAATGTCCAGTAAAAAACAAGAAAAAAAACAAGATGTAAAAAAATTGCCCCTTAGTCCTATGAATTACATACATATAAGCCACAAGAGTGTATTACTGACTTATACCTGGATTTCTGAGTCTGGTGACTGTAGAAGAGTAGTGAGAACTGGCAGAGCTCCCTCTCCACACAGAATGCTTTTGATCCTCTCTGTAAACACACAAAAACATTTGACCCATTTGTTTAGATTCCCCTCTATAACCAGAAAGGAGAAATGCTCTGTAAAAGTGACTTCCACTCTGTCTGTCCTGGCTCAACCATGTATTATTGTACAGTCATTCAGGAAAAATTGTCTTTTTACTGACTTCTCCCAAATATACTAGCCGATAGTACCCAGGATTCATGGACCCTCTCCCAAAAATAACAGCTGGTCAAAAGGGCAGTTTTCATTCAATAAGGGGTTGTCTTCATAAGAAAACTACGTTAAGAGGACCTAAAGCCAACTCCCAAAAATTTAGATTTTTGCCCCATTACACACCTTTTTATGGCTTCTTGATTTGCCCTCCAGTTCCTGAGATATAAGGGTTTATAATTTGTCTGACAATTCAGTAAATCAGGTAGTGAATATTAGGTTTTGGGTGGGGTTAGACAGTGATAGGGAGTAACGTGGGGTCGGCCACAGGTCCTCTTCAATACCTTATTGATTTAACCTTATTTTACCTCCATATTTCTTTAGATTTTTTTTTCATTATTCTTAAGCATCTTTCCCTTGGCTTACAGCAGAAGGAATATTGTAAGTTAACAAGGAGAATAAGTGGATAATGGGAGCTGATTACCCTGACTAGTATACTTTATTGCAATGTGATGTCAAACACATGTGAAATGTAAATGTAATTAAATTATTGTACAATAACCTGATCGAGTCAAGTTCAGAATCGCTCCAACAGCGTTTTGTTGAACCCTAGGATCATAGGACTTTGCCAATGTAAGTAGAGGCAGGATTCCTCCTGCAATACCAATGGCCTCACGATTGGATTCTGGAAAGAAAGGATAGTAATTAACTAAAATAAAAGACAAATAATAACAAGGCAATCATTTTAATCCATACCTGATATAGCCAAAGTCATGATGCATGCACAGGAGTTACACTGCACTGCCGAATCACCAGAGTCCAACAACTCCAGAATTGGCTCAAGCAACCCCACCTGGACAACAAGCTCCTTATTCACTGTAAATAGAGACTATGGGTTATACACTACATTATTTAGAACCAAATACACTATATGTTATTGTTTAGTGAAAATACTGAATTAAATCCATCACATTGTTAAAGTATTTTCAATTTGTGTGGATACAACACCTATATTTAAATTTGAAATTGTTCCAGGAGAGGGCATTTTATTTTATACTAGCTGAGTACCCGGCATTGCCCGTTTTTTCCTTCCTAATCCTTGTTGGGGAGGACTTCATATCCCGACCCCCCTATCCCGACCTCATGTCACATCCTCATATCCTGTCGTCAGGTGGGACTGATTTGTGATAAAGATATTGTAAGCTGAAAATAGAAGGGGACATGGCTGTGTGGGACTGGGCGTGATTTGCAAGCCAGACTGATGCACAAAAAGGGTAGGTAATAAAAGGGGTGGGGCTTAAAATGTCGGCATGTTTTTGTGAGATGGGGTGTTGCTTGCAAGCCTGATTGACACATTCACCAGGAGATGCAGAGAGGAGCTTGTGGAGTAAGGTACTGGAAGTCCCATATACTTGCATGGGACTTGAAACAAAAACACATGTTTTATATCAAAAGGGTGTAGGTAAGGGTTAATTTAACTATCATATATTTTTATTTGACATATAAGTAATATGTGTACCAGGTATTATTGAAATATCTCCAGCCGTACGGAAGTTATGTGAGAACATACATTTTCCATTGATTTGCATGGGACTTTAAAGAAAAAACCCAACCCTCACAAATAGGGGAAGTTAATGGTTAAAGTAACTATCCTATATTTTAAGTGGACATATAAGTAACAAGTGATCAAGTATTATCGAAATATCTCCAGCCGTTTGGAAGTTATGCAGTAACATATTTCCCATAGACTTGTATGGGACTTTAAACAAAAACCCCAACCCTGGCAAATGCGGGTGAGTAAGGGTTAAATTACCTATCCTATGTTTGTTGTTGACATAAATAATATGTGTGCCAAGTTTCATGTTAATATCTTTAGCCGTTTGGATGTGATGCTGGAACATACACACACACACACACACACACGTTGATATATATATATATATATATATATATATACTGTATATAGATTTGACAAGTTTCTGGAAGGATGTGCACTGCACTAGGTGTAGGGCTCTCAGTTTACTGTTGACCAGTTCCTTCACTTATATAACTTCCCCATGAGGAAGTTAATGCGGTCATGTCCTGTATGCTAGCACACTGGAAATATGCTTCCCTGTAGTATCTGACCCACTGGGTACACAAGATAAAAGGCCACATTTCGTCACTGAGTTACACACATTTTTCCTTCACATCCTTCGAGGTCTTTTTTTTTTTATCCTTTTCCGAGGCTTCCCTGAATACCAGGATTAGAGATGAGCGAACCTACAGTAAATTCGATTCGTCACGAATAGAGATGAGCGAACTTACAGTAAATTCGATTCGTCACGAACTTCTCGGCTCGGCAGTTGATGACTTTTCCTGCGTAAATTAGTTCAGCCTTCAGGTGCTCCGGTGGGCTGGAAAAGGTGGATACATTCCTAGGAAAGAGTCTCCTAGGACTGTATCCACCTTTTCCAGTCCACCGGAGCACCTGAAAGCTGAACTCATTTATGCAGGATAAGTCATCAACTGCCGAGCCGAGAAGTTCATGACGAATCGAATTTACTTTAAGTTCGCTCATCTCTAACCAGGATCTTTAGGCTGTTAAGAATGCCATTACACAAAATGTTGTATCTGCAGATCTTTGTAAATACAAATTATTTTAGTAACATCTGCTGTTATATGCATATGATCACTACAGACATCAGAAAATCTTACCAAATTTAGCTGGATCTGCCAACGGTTTACAGAGAAACATTTCATGTCTATGGGCAGCTTAAGACTGTCACTTTGAGGTATCTATGGCCCACTCTATGATGTCCATAGACATTAAAGAGAAACTCCGGCCAAAAATATTAATCTATCAGGGGCATTAAAAGGTTGAGGCTAAACAGTTACCCTGCTCTCCGGATTGACTCACGTTCCTCTGCTATTTACCCAAATCTGGTCCCGGTAGGCTGCCTTGTGACCAGCTGTTTCACACAGGGGTTTGTGTGTGAAGCGGAAGTCACTTTCTATATGCAAGTCTATGAGACACTCAAATGTACCAAGAAAAAACGTATAAAGCGGCTGGTCACAAGGCAGCCTGCCAGGACCGGAGTCAAGTGAATAGCAGAGGAACGGAGCCGCACACTCAGATGGGCAGCAGGGCAACTGTTTAGCCTCACCTTGTTAATGGACCAAATAGAATATTTTTGCCCAAAGTTTCCCTTTAAACATCTGCAGAACTGGCGGATATCTGCTATCAGAGGAAAGCTGGGACAAGACTAATCAGATAGTGATGTCCCAACTCACCTTTGACAGCAGATAGGGTGGGATTTAGGTTCTTGAATAATCCACGACTAGAAGGGTCTGGTAACCGCTTATTTCTCTCTTCCCATTGACAACACAGCTACACTCAGCCAAACATACATGTAAATGATAGGGGAAGGAGGAAAAAAAAATGATCAAGGGCAGGTTCACACGCGCCATATTTTGATGCACATTTTCTGCAGCTGATTTTGATTCTGCAGCCATTGCCTTCAATGGGTTGGAAAATACACTGCAGCAAATACACAGCAAAATACGGCACGTGTGACCCAATACAAAATGTGTATATGCGAGAACACTACAGCTCTGATATCTGGCATTCGTGGCTTACACTGTATATAGGACATAAATGCTTCAGATAAGAGAGCACATAACTGTGGGTTCATAGGGCAAGACTTACAATTTCCTTCAAGCAGAAAGTTTACAAGAGATAAAGACGACATCTGCTGAACCTCTAAGTCACTGGACTGTAGCAATGGCTGGTACGGCTCTAGGAACTCTGGTGGTAGCTGTGTATTCACTATGGATAAAATTATTTAAAAATAAATAAAGCTCATAAAAATACCAGTTTATCAATCTACAATTTCCAAAAGTGACATCATAGTCAACACGTTTAACAAGTGTCCTAAATATTTCTCATTGACTGATATTCCTTTGTAATATTGCAGGTTCCTTTCCAAGCAGCTCAAACTAACTATTGGGGCATTAGAAATCCTTTACTGATCCTGGGTAAAGGCAATGACTGATGAGGAGTGTTGTCTATGATGATGCACAGCTGGCCGCTGGGTAGGGTTCTTTCCACATGAATCCAATGGACTCCTAAATAGGTGTGCGGAGTATTCATTAAAGAGTAGCTCCCGCCATCCGTTTTTTTTTCTGTCCCTGCCTATTGCCCATCTATCCCTAACCCCCCTCCCCGCCTTTAAATGTTATTTTAACTATATTAAAATGGCTTTTTGTCTGCCTGGTAGTGTGCTCACTACCAGGTAGACTTCCCCAGCAGGCACTACGTCACTGATGCCTGCTGGGGCCGACAGTTCCGCCCTTAGTTCACTATACAGGGTGCCTCCAGATGTTTCACCACTACAACTCCCAGCTTGCCCTGACATCTACTGGCTGTCAGGGCATGCTGGGAGTTGTAGTGGTGAAACAGCTGGAGGCACCCTGTGGTGAAAACAATAACTTTGTTAGCACCCCGAACCCCGCTTCCCCCCCCCCCCCCCCCAGCCATACCTCTAGTGCAGAGCCTGCCGCGGCGCTACCCCGAAACCCGCTCCCCCCCAGCCATGCCTCTAGTGCAGAGCTTGCCGCGGCGCTACCCCGAACCCCGCCCCCCCCCAGCCATACCTCTAGTGCAGAGCCTGCCGAGGGGCTACCCCGAACACCGCTCCCCCCCCCAGCCGTACCTCTAGTGCAGAGCAGCAGCATCGGCGCGTATATGCCGGGAGGCGGGGCCGGCGTGTGAAGCAAGGGAGCCAATGCGCACTCAGCGCTCACTCCCGGCAGGCAGGGAGCGAGTGCAGGCTGAAAGAATTAGGACCAATGCCCGGTCGGCATCGGTCTGAATTCAGGCGAGACGTCACGCCAGCCTGCAGCCGGCCGCTAGGAGGGAGACCCCTAGTGGCCGGTTTTCAACATTTAAATAAACTATTTTAATAAAAAAAAAATGTAATAGGTTTATATTAGAGATATGTTGTAGTACGTAAGTACTGCAACATATCAACAAAAAAAAAAGTTTGGTGACAGTGCCCATTTAAATGCTCATATGGCACAATATTAGGTGTGTCCTTTTGTCAAAAAGAACAGACCCCTCCCCACACAATACTACCCATATATAAACCTGATAAATCAGCTTTAAAATACAGCAGAATTTGGTTATTAGAGACAGAGTAAATAACGATAAAAATTCCCAGGATTTGTTAACTTATTTTTATCTTATTGGATTTCTCCAAAAATATATTATCATATCATATATTTACTGATTTGTGTGTGTGTGTGTGTGTATATGATATATATTGATCATAACATAATCTTTAACATAAACAGTACTGAGATACTCACTGTGCTGGCTCATATGCAAGTAGTACAGCGCAGCAGAATGCTGGAGGTCAGCATTTTCTGAAAACGCTAAGATCATCAGAGCGTCCAGGGTTTCTTTTCCCACCGGTGATTCATTAAGTCCTTAAATGTAAAATGAGCAAAATGTAAGATATATTTGTCTTATGCTTTAAAATCCCAGGAAGCTTCCATCAGAGCTGGCCTTGACTGTAAGAAAATGTAACCGAAAGGATGCCACAGATCAATTGTGTCCCTTCCCTCTATCGATCGATGGGGGCCTTTTCACCCGGGCCCCACCGATCATATCTTCTGACATGTCTATGCTGTTATGTGATCTTTTAGGTAGTTTCCAAGGGGGAGTTGGTAAATGTCCCTTTAAGGTTAAGTTTCTCCTTTTTTTGGAGGGGGGGGGGGGGGGGGGCACGCCAATTCTGGTCTATGGCGTTTTTTGGGCCATAAAACGCTGCGGTCAGATGTTAGCTGTAAATCAATGAGAAATCGCACAATTCTTTTTCCACTTGGCATTTTTCAGTTTGGCATTTTTTTAATCCTTTTGGCATTCTTTCATTCTTTTTTTAGCTCCTTGGCGGTTTTGTAAAGTTGCAGCATGTTGAGCCAATGGCGTTTTTTTTCTTTGGAAATTGTGGTGTTTTTCTCCCATAGAAGTCTATGGGAGTGAAAAAATGTCAAGAAAAATGACATGTGGGTTTTAACTTTGGCGTTTTTGCAGGCAGTTTTTATTCTTTTTTGGACTTTAGCGATCCAAAAAAGTGATGTAGATACCTTTTTTAATAACATTTCGTAGGGTACCATTAAAAAATAAAGATACAGTAGTGAAGGAAAAAAATTGTATCTAACGAAATTTATGTTTTTTATAACAAAATTTTTAAAACAGGGATCAATTTATGTGTGCGGACAGGGCACTGTAGCAGACAATGATAAAAAATGTACCGTATATACTCGAGTATAAGCCGAGGCCCCTAATTTCACCCCGAAAACCCAGGAAAAGTTATTGACTCGACTATAAGCCATGGCTGTCCGGGCATGCTGGGAGTTGTAGTTTTGCAACTTCTGGAGGTCCGCAGGTTGAAGACCACTGAGAAGGGATTGACAGGCGGAGAGTTCACTCGAGTATAACCCGAGGGGGGCATTTTCAGCACGAAAAATCGTGCTGAAAAACTCTGCTTATACTCAAGTATATACGGTAGTGTGTGTTTTTCACTTTTTTCTTTATTTTTTACTTTTTTTTTTTTTTAGGTAGTACCACTACTCCCAGCACGGAACACATTGTTCCATGATGGGCACAGTAGTACCTGTACTAATTGACAGATCACCCGGGTCCATTGCGATCATTCTGTATGATTTATAGATGCGGCCGGCCGCTCTTCTATGGTCCCCTGCACTGCCGTATATATATACACCTATTCATATTTCCCGCAAAGATCTGTGATTGGCCAGATGGAATAGGTGTATATATACACGTCAACGCAGGGCACCATAGAAGAGCAGCCGGCCGCATCGATACATTATACAGGACAATCCCAGCGGGTGTCAGGAGTGACATCGCCTGTGTTCTTTCCTTAACTGCAGGTTGTACTACTACAAACATGGAGCACACTCTGCTCAATGCTGAGAGCTGTAGTACCTGCATTACTAGACAGATCGCAACAGGTGTCACTCACAACAAGTTACACTCGCTGCAATCTGTCTATTATTGCAGGTACTACATCTCCCTTCATGGAGCAGAGTGTGCTCCATGCTGGGAGTAGTAGTACCTGCAGTTAAGAACAGATCACTCCTAACACCCGATGCGATCGTCCTATCTATTGCAGAGATGTGGAGCGGCTCTATATAGCGCGCGCATCTCTACTCTGTACTCCGGCCAGTGATATCAATCGAAAATTACTCATTCTTATTTCCCTCAGAGCGGTGATTGGCTACAACCATCCGGCCAATCCCAACTCTGGGCGTAAAATATGAATGAGTGATGTTCTATTCACATCACTGGACGAGTACAGAGAAGAGATGGGAGTGCTGTATAGAGCCGCTCCGCATCTCTGCTATATTATGGGCGATTGCATCGGGTGTCACGACTGACACCTGGGGCGATATGTCTATTAGTACAGGTACTACTACTCCCATTATGGAACAGTGTGTTCCATGCTGGGAGTAGTAGTACTACCTACAAAATAAAGAGTAAAAAAAAAAAAGAGAAAAAAGTGAAACACACACTATTAAAAGCTAATAAAAATGTCATTATAAAAAATTTTAATTTCGCCAAATACTATTTTTTTTCCATCACTACTGCATCCTTTTTTCTTTTTTATTGGTACCCAACAAATTTTGGGTACCAGAAAAAAACACCAAAAGGGCCAAACATTTTATTTCCACTCAAATGCAAAAAATGCAAGAAAAAAAATAAAAACGCCAAAAGGAAAATGCTGTGGCATTTTTTCTGGCTTTTTTTGGTGCGTTTTTTTGGGCCACAAAAAAACCAAGTAGAAACTAGCCTTAGTCAGACTCAAGCATTTCAGACTCATGCTGGAGTCCTAAACACTACGAGCTGCCAGTCTGCTTTGTTCACAAAGGAAACACTCAGAGCTGCCAGCCTGCTTTGTTCACAGCCTGTTTGGCTGTGAACAAAGCAGGCTGGCAGATCTGAGTGTTTAGGACTCCAGCATGAGTAAGAAATGCTTGCTGACAGGACTGATCGGGAAAAATACAATAGAAAGAAGCATATTTTTCATTAACATGCTATTGGAAAGTTATTCAACATTCATTCATCTAAAATATATCAAGTGTTTATTTGATGAGAGGTACCCTTTAAGATTTTTTAATAGAAGTCATTAACAAATCTGTTTAACTTTCTGGCACCAGTTGATTGAAAACATTTGTTTGCCACTTGCTTCCACTAGAGTTCCCCTTTAAGGGCTCAAAAAGACCTCTTTGACACTGGACACCCAAGAATAATATCAAGTTTTCTTTATTATGTAAGCACAGACAGATATCTGACAGGTGCCATAAGTCTTGTTGTCCTAACAGCGTCAGCAGATTGGAACATGAATTGCAGCTGGTGACCCAGGACGAGTATACGTTTTCAGGGAACGTTGAAAAGTATTTCTTGTTCCAGCCTCCACGTGAGCACATAGCTTTAAAGGTCTATCTTTACGTAGTATTAGAAATTTTTTTTCTCATTTATTTGCTGCTCAAATATGATGGGAATTGTTGTAACTATGCACTTAATATGACTTATGTACACCTTTTATTTTGTTCTTGTTACGCTACATTGTGGAGCTATTGTTCTTATGGATTTTTTTTTATTTTTTATTGACAAAGTTAAAAAAAAAAGTGTATGTGACTAGAGCAGCTTCTAAGCAGCTAAAGGCCACCGATAATAGCAAGCTAGATGTGATCTGTTTTGACAGTGGGATCTTAACAGTATGGCCACCCATCATTGGTGGTATGGTGATTGAATTGGCTCCCCACAACGAGATAGCAGGAAGACAATCCATTTTCATGGCAGCCTGAGGTCTTCTGAAGGCCTCTGTGGCTGCCGTGACAGATCTGCTTCTATAGTCTTCCATAGGCAGGCAGTACTAGCAGAACACAGATAAATCTGCAGGATTTCTTCCACACTTGGCCATAGTGACACGCTTTGTAACAAAGCAGTGGATTTTCTTAAGTGGAAAATGTGCATTTTCACAGCAAATCTCTACCATTTTGTGCAGATTTAGGCATTGATTTAATGTAGAATAATGGAATAATATGCTGCTTTTTATAAGTTAAGACTTTGCGGATATTGCTATGAAAAATCTGCAAAAATCGTCAACACAAGATAATTTACTTAAAGAGGTTCTCCCTTGTTTATACAGTTTTTTGTTATGTTTGTGTGTTATGTGTGTATAAGTATGTTTTTTTTATGTGTGTTGTGATTATGTATATATGTATTTTCTTACCTTTTGTGAAGATCCGGAAGCTGGCCCCTTTTTTCTTCCAGTGCTTGCTGTGCACCTCGGCCTCCGCCATGTTGTGTTCGGCAAGTGGGATGTCGGGGGTGTGTTCTTGCTTCTGTCCTTCCTATCTTCTGACATCCAAGGCAAATATTTTCTTCCTGTTTCTTCCGTGGCTCAGCGGCGAATCTGCGGCCTCTTCCAGCGCATGCGCAGGTAGGTTTTTTTTTTTACCAATAAAGTTTTTTTGTCTAATTGACAAACTGTCTGCGCATGCGCCAGTACGCAAGTGCTACGCTAACAGTGTAGTGTACGTTAGGTCTACGCTAATAGCGTAGCTTCGCGCAAGCGCAGACAGTTTGTCAATTAGACAAAAAAAAACTTTATTGGTTGAAAAAAAAAAAAGTACCTGCGCATGCGCCGGAAGAGGCCGCAGATTCGTCGCTGAGCCAGAAACAGGAAGAAAAGATTCGGCTCGGACTTCAGAAGATAGGAAGGACAGAAGCAAGAACACCCCCCCCCCCCCCCCGACATCCCACTTACAGAACACAACATGGCGGAGGCCGAGGTGCACAGCAAGCCACTAGAAGAAAAAGGGGCCAGCTTCCGGATCTTCACAAAAGGTAAGAAAATACATATATACATAATCACAACACACATATAAAAAAAACACATACTTATACACACATAACACACAAACATAATAACAAAAAACAGTATAAGCAAGGGAGAACCCCTTTAAGTCAATAGGGAAAATCAAGTTGCATTATGGATTCTGCAGCATGTGGAAGAGTTTTAAATCTTACCTGCCAATACATTTGTGGTAAATTTTTTTGCTCTGACATTTCATGCTGACAACTTGCTGCAAATGCTCTGTGTTTTACCCTAAAAATCCATGCCTACTGGGACACCAACAAGTCCTGCAGCAGCATCATGCTTGTCCATGTGTTATGGACAAGAAATGGCTCATTGACAAGACTACATGGGCGCACACACCATCCCGGGCAAGTACAGGCAGAGAAGAGAAGGTTGTGGCGGCTAAAGAGCACAGTTTTAAATAAAAGGAGTATAAATTACAAAACTAATGCATTAGTATGAAGATTTTTTTTCTTAGACAAACCATCTGCATTAAAAATATAAATATATTATCCTGGACAATCTCATTGCTTCCTAAGTCAAAGAGGCACTGACACAAGAGTTATGGTACATTGCCCATCTCACTACCAGGGGATGGGTAAAAAAAACAACAAGGATGAAAAGTGGAGTATTCATTAATAAATCCAAAATCATAAACAAAAAAGTTTGCACATTTAAGCATGCCTCCCAAATTTTTTGATTGATGGCCAAAGAGGGACATTTACAGTTCACGATTTCTTGGCGCAATGCAGAAGGTTTATTAATCCAAATATATTTTCTATGTTACAAAAAAGGTATGTTTAAAGGGGTACTCTGGAGGGAAAGAATATTTTGAAATCAACTGGGTTTAAAGTTATAGGGGGAGATTAAACAAAACCTGTCCAGAGGAAAAGTTGCTGAGTTGCCCATAGCAACCAATCAGATCGCCTCTTTTCATGTTTCAGAGGCCTTTTCAAAAATAAAAGAAGCGATCTGATTGGTTGCTATGGGCAACTCAGCAGCTTTTGTAAATGACTTCTATGGAAAAATCTTAAGCCTTACAGTACTTGGATCAAAAGTAGGTACTGTCTCTCTAAAACAAGAACACTTGGGAGGTATACATAAAGAGAGGTGAAACATGCACCTAAACAGAGGTGACTGACCTAACAGCTAAACAAAAGTGCCTGTCTGCATGTTTTGCAGTTCCACGTCAGGAACTGTCACATCTTTAACCCCTTAACGACGCATGACATAAACGTACGTCCTGATGCAGTGGTACTTAACGCACCAGGATGTACATTTAGGTCCTGTACATGACGGTACTCGGGTCATGCGCTGCGGTTCCCGGCTGCCGATAACAGCCAGGGACCCGCCGGTAATAGCCAACATCCCTGATCGTGCGGATGTCTGCCATTAACCCCTCAGATGCTATGATCATACAGATCACGGCATCTGCGATAGTGCAGTCAGAAAAATGCATGATCGCATTGCCCGGACCACTGCCGCGGTGATCCGGTCATCTGTAATGGCAAAAGGAGGTCCCCTTACCTGCCTCCATCCATCTTCTGGTGTCTCCTGCTCTGGTCTGAGATCGAGCAGAAGATAGCTGATAACACTGAACAGTGCTATGTCCTATTTATAGCACTGCACTAAACAGTATTAGCAATTGAATGATTGTTATAAATAGTCCCTTATGGGGACTATTACAGTGTACAAATATAAGTTATAAAGTAAAAAATAAAACAAAAAAAGTGAGAAATCCCTTCCCCCAATTAACCCTTTAAGGACCCAGGCTTTTTCCGTTTTTTCATTTTCAATTTTTCCTCCTTAACTTTAAAAAATCCTAGCTCTAAAATTTTCACCTAAAATTCTATATGATGGCTTATTTTTTTGTGTCACTAATTCTACTTTGTAATGACATTAGTCATTTTACCCAAAAATCTACGGTGAAACGGGAAAAAAAAAATCAATGTGCGACAAAATTGATGAAAAAACACTATTTTGTAAGTTTTGGGGGCTTCCGTTTTTACGCAGTAAATTTTTGGGCAAAAATGACACCTTATCTTTATTCTGTAGGTCCATACGGTTAAAATGATCCCCTACTTATATAGGTTTGATTTTGTATCACTTCAGAAAAAAATCATGAATACATGCAGGAAAATTTATACGTTTAAAATGGTCATCTTCTGACCCCTATAACTTTTTTATTTTTCTGTGTTCAGGGTGCTATGAGGGCTCATTTTTTGCGCCGTGACCTAAAGTTTTTAGTGGTACCATTTATGTTCTGATCAGACTTTTTGATCACTTTTTATTCATTTATTTATCACAATTTTTTTGCGCATACGCCATTGAACGTGCGGTTTAAAAAGCGGTATATTTTTATAATTTGGACATTTTTGCACGCGGCGATACCACATATGTTTATTTTTATTTACAATGTGGTTTTTTTATTCTTGGAAATGCCGGGTGATTCAAACTTTTATTGGGGGAAAAGATAATTGAAAGGGTTAATGATTTTTTTTTTTTTTTTACACTTTTCTTATGCAATATTATAGCTCCTATAGGGGGCTATAACATTGCATTAACTGATCTTTTACACTGATTGATCCATCTCCATAGGAATGGATCAATAGGTGTTTTCGGCGATTGAATGCTCAAGCCTGGATCTCAGGCTTGAAGCATTCATTCGGCGATCGGACAGTGCAGGAGAAGGTAAGAAGACCTCCTCCTGTGCTACAGCTACAGATTATACCGCGGCGATCCCGAACAGCTCCCTGAGCTAGCCGGGCACTTTAACTTTTGTTTTTAGCCGCGCGGCTAAAGGGTTAATAGCGCACGACACTGATCGCGGTGCCACGCGCTATTAGAGGCGGGTCCCGGCTTCGCTATGACGCCGGGCCCGCCGCGATATGATGTGACCCCGCGTTATATCGCAGGACCGGGACCCAGGACATACCCATACGTCCTGGGTCCTTAAGAGGTTAAAATGAAAATGGTTCCTTTTCCCACATTTAACCCCTAAAAAGTGTAAAAAAAAAAAAATGTTATAAACATATTTGGTATTGCCGCATGCGTAAATATCCTAACTATTAAACTACAATGTTAATTATTCTGTACGTTGAACGGCGTGAAAGTAAAAAAAAAATAAATAAAAAAAAAAAATTGTTCAAAATTGCTGCTTTTTTTTTTTAGAACATTTTATTCCCCAAAAAAAATGATAAAAATGTATTAAAAGTTTTATATATGTAAATGTGGTATAAAAAAAGCACAGATCACGGCGCAAAAAATGAGCCCTCATACTGCTGCTTATAAGGAAAAATGAAAAAGTTATAGGTCAGCAAAATAGAGGGATTTTAAACGCACCAATTTGGTTAAAACGTTTGCGTTTTTTTTTAAGCGGTACAAAAATAGATGTAATCGTGGGTATAATTTTAATCCTATTGACCCACAGAATAAAGAAAACAGGTCTATTTTAACGTAAAGTGTATAGCATGAAAACTATTTTCAAAATTGCGGTTTTCTTATCAATTTCCACGCATAGTATTTTTTTGGTTGTGCCATACATTTTATGATATAATGAGTGATGTCATTACAAAGGACAACTGGTCGCGCAAATAACAAGCCCTCATCCTAGGCTGTGGATGAAAATATTAAAGAGTTATGATTTTTAGGACACGAGGAGGAAAAAAAACGAAAACGTAAAAATAAAATTGTCTGAGTCCTTAAGGCCCAAATGGGCTGAGTCCTTATGGGAGCGTTCACATGAGCGGATCTCCAGCGCATATTACACTGCTGATCCGCCGCTGAAGGACCTCTGTATGCTGCCTTTACAGATGCCTGCTCGGAGTGGCAATCCACCGCTACGAGCAGACACACTGCGATGAGCAAGTCGCCGTGCACATGCGCAGTATACTCGCACATCATGGCTGCTCTTTGCCTAGCTCAGGGAGTGGCCGCGATGTGTGCAAGGACACCGCGCATGTGCGGCAACTGGCACATCGCAGCAGTGTGTCTGCTCGTAGCGGCGTATTGCCACTCCGAGCAGGCACATCTAAAGCCACCCTGTGGGGGGTCCTTCAGTGGTGGATCTGCAGAGTAAAATACGCTGCGAGTCCACTCATCTGAACATACCCTAAAGAAGCCTATGTTTGTGGGTATATGCCAGTATGCAAAAATAAGCTATAAATAAATTGGGCACATCACAGTATATGTCAGCATACCATTCTGCTTGTATGCTGACATATACCTGAATGTAGGCTACTATACAGATGTAAACATAGGCACACCAAATATTTTTTATGGCTACAGTGCTTATGCAAGCTGGAGTTTTATTACGACACTTCAATACACCGACATCAACAAATATCCCAAATCTAAGGTTTAATATGGGATATAAAAAAAATGTCTCAATCCCCCATCGATAGAGAAGACAAAACCTGTAGTAATGTTCAGTAAAGGGTTAATCAGTTTTCTAGATTCTCCTTCCTACAAAACAGCCTGAGCTTGCAGAACATCAGCATGACCTCATCATTTCAATGACTTGGTGCATACACAGGATTAGTGAGGTTTTTGAAGTTTGCTCCATCCAGGTTTGGAAGCCATTTTCCCCAAACATATCAACCAGTAAGTAACTATTTCTAGTGTACAAAAATGCCGAAAATGGGAAAACAAGCCGGTCGGATGCTGCTAAAATGGCTGTGACAGCCTCAAATCTGGATCATGTAAATGAAAAGCCAGCCATCTTTAATAGAACCTCAGCACGCTATGGAAATGTACCCATCCAGACACATATTCTACTGTGCTTCTATAAGAATAGTCACTTGCTATCTGTTTATATAACGTCCCCCAGACAGGAAATCAATTGTGATACATAAAGACTAAATATTTACTATTCTTTATGAAACATTATAGAAATATGTACCTGGCTTTGTATCTTTTCTAAAAACATACCACACTATTAGGTATCCAAATTGTAAAAAACATAAGACCAGTGTTTCCCAACCAGGGTGCTTCCAGCTGTTGCCAAACTCCAACTCCCAGCATGCCCGGACAGCCGAAGGCTGTCCGGGCATGCTGGGAGTTGGAGTTTGGCAACAGCTGGAAGCACCCTGGTTGGGAAACACTGCAGCGTATTCACACCATGTTTTTGCAATACAGTTCCTGTATCAGGTTTTTGATGAAAAACACTGATTCCTCAAAACCGGACTAAACTGTATCAAAACGTGTGTACGAAAATACAGTTTGAAAAATTATGTCCGGTTGCATCTGTTTTTTTTTAAAGAAAAAAACGTATACGTTTTGAACTTTTCACTCCATTATGAATAAAGTTTCACTGGTCTGATTGAAATTTCAAGGGAAAAAAAAACCCAACTGTGCAAAGTCAAAAACCGTATGGAACTGTACGCACATACAGTTCTGTACGGTTCCCATTGACTCCCATGTTAAAAATAAATAAATAAACGTATACGGTTTAACACAGTTTTTCACCCGGACCAAAAACCGTGGTAGGCTACGGTTTTGGGTACGGGGAAAAAAAACGGACAAAACTGTACAGGATGCAAAACGGATACATCCTTTGGCATACGGTTTTCAATGGAGAATCAATGCATACGGTTTTCAATACAGTTCCATATAGAAAAGGTATACGGGAACTGTACTGCAAAAACGTGGTGTGTATGCGTACCCTAAGACAATGCTCACCTATAAGTAAGCACCCCCTCCCCCAGACAACCGTGTAGGAGATTTAAAGTCACATGCACTATTTTAAGGCATGATGTATCTAAGCAAAAAGGAAGTGCACTCACAGGTGAACAAACACGTGTAGAAAAAGGGTCAAGAAAACACACAAGACAAGCCCATCCCCCTATCTTTTCCAGGATGCATTTCCTATGTTCAGCATCTCAAAAATGCAAGACCATTAGACTATGGTCACAAAACAAACGCCTGTGACAGTATAGTGGGCAGAGTCTGCATGCATTCTCATGCCCTCCAAGCATGGTAGATTTGGGTGGCATTTACCTGTTTCCATGTGGTTGAGGAACTCCTGGGCAGCTTGCTTCTCATGGCTCTGAAGGACAGGCTCATAGAGCTGCTTCACTTTGGAACCCCTGGGATTCAGGCAGCAGCACTCACTAAGGAGAGCTACACATTCCTTGATGTGCTCCACTATCCTTGAAGACAATCTCCTGACAAAGTTGATGAAATCCTGTACCAGCTGAGCACATCTGTCACACAGACGACCCATCCTGCTTGTAGATGGACCCTACACTGGGCTGAACGACCTTGTGGATGCTGGATGCTAATGCACTGCTCAGAAAGCCATTGCCTACATTAGCTGGCCAGTACTGCTCCGAGCTGTGCATGCATCTCACATGATCACCAGCTGTGTCTGCTGCAGAGGATCAGACAAAGAGCAGTGAGATCACCGGACCCTCTGCAGAACCACAGTGACGTCATGCTGGCCCCGCCCCCTCCCCAACTGCTTCCTTTCCATTGGCCCATAGGGTGCCAGGCTGCACACAGTAGAACTGGATATTCCAGTTCTACCATGAACAAAAGAGCTGACATTTGTTGGTGACTGCAAACAATAATAATGCTTCCAGGTCTTAATCTGTAACACACAGTTTTAGGACAGCTAAATAGCTAGATAAAAAGATCAGCTTTCCTAATGTGGAATAGTTAATATCTTATTTTTATTTTTTTCCTAATCTGGAATAGATGGTATTTATTCTACCTAGTAATACATAGTAGAGGGGAAAAGTCTGAAATATTAAACATACTTTTACACGCTATGGGGATTTTCTCTTGCTCTGGACAGAGGTCAGCAGAGAGCACTGTGGTCAGACAGAAAAGAAATTAAAAAGAAAACAACTTCCTCTGCAGCATACATCATTTTATAAGTACTAGAAGGATTAAAGAGTACCTATCATGATCTAAACTCTCCCTAATCCCCCCCATCTGTCCCTGACTCTCACTAACACTACTCCCGTGTTTCTTTTGATTCAAAACCCCTTCTTTCTACCTGATTTATTGTCTTCTTGGCTGCTCATTCAGCCGTCCTAGTGTGAGAGATGAAGGGGGCGTGGCCCAGCATAGAGACTGTGAACACAGCAGCCAGCAGCTCTGCATCTTCTCCTCTCAGGTTTACAACTGCATGTGCAGAGAGAAGAAAGATCGGAGCTCAGATAGTAAAATGAATGAGGGCATTCATTAAGGCAGAGACAGGAGTATGTACTGCTATGCTAAGAGTACAGTGCTGGCTCCTACCTGTCTGATTGACAGGGATCAGTGCTGAGCTTGTCTGTGTCCTGGCTGCAGTCTGAGATTTAGGACTCCAGCATGAGTCTGAAATCTACAAAAAGGGCTTGCGGCCAGAACTGGTAGGGAGATCCCTAGTGGTCATTTTTTCAAAGTAGACAATTTAATAGAAAGAAGCATATTTTTTTAATAACAAGTTAACCCCTTCATGACCCAGGGTTTTTCAGTTTTTGCACTTTTGTTTTTTTCTCCTTACCTTTAACCCCTTAAGGACCCATGACGTACCGCTATGTCATGAGTCCGCTCCCGTTCTATAAAGCGGGGCCACGGCTCTAACAATGGCCGGGACCTGTGGATAATAGCATGCGGCACTGATCGCGGTGCCGCGCGCTATTAACCCTTTAGACGCTGCGTTCAAAGTTGAACGCCGCATCTAAAATGAAAGTAAAACATTGCAGGTTAGGTCAGGGGGCTGTTGGGGATGTCTGCGGCGAAATCGCGGCATCCCGAACAGCTGAGACACACAAGGAAGGTCCCTTACCTTGCCTCCTGGTGTCCGATCGCAGAATGACTGCTCAGTGCCATTGATCAATGTAAAAGATCAGTGTGTGCAGTGTTATAACCCCCTATGGGAGCTATAACATTGCAAAAAAAAAGTGTAAAAAAAAAAAAAAAAAAAAGTGAATAAAGATCATTTAACCCCTTCCCAAATAAAAGTTTTAATCCCCCCCTTTGCCCATTTAAAAATAAAAACTGTGTAAATAAAAATAAGCATATGTGGTATCGCCACGTGCGGAAATGTCCGAATTATAAAAAATATATAATTAATTAAACCGCACGGTCAATGGCGTATGCGCAAAAAAATTCAATAAGTCCGATCAATATAAAAATGGTACGGCTAAAAACTTCAGATCACGGCACAAAAAATTAGCCCTCATACCGCCCCATACGCGGAAAAATAAAAAAGTTATAGGGGTAAGAATATGACAATTTCTAATGTATAAATTCTCCTGCATGTAGTTATGATTTTTTTTTCAGAAGTATGACAAAATCAAACCTATATAAGTAGGGCATCATTTTAATCGTATGGACCTACAGAATAAAGAGAAACGGAAGCCCCCAAAAGTTAAAAAATTTAGTTTTTTTTCTTCAATTTTGTCTCACAATGATTTTTTTCCGCCGTAGATGTTTGGGTAAAATGACTGACATCATTACAAAGTAGAATTGGTGGCGCAAAAAATAAGCCATCATATGGATTTTTAGTTGCAAAATTGAAAGCGTTATGATTTTTTTAAAGGTAAGGAAGAAAAAACAAAAAAGATGCAAAAACGGGAAAAACCCGGGTCCTTAAGGGGTTAAAAAAACCATTGCACCCACAGACCAATATGATGTCTTTTTTTTTTTTTGCGCCACCAATTCTACTTTGTTATGACATCAGTCATTTTACCCAAAAATCTATGGCGAAACGGGAAAAAAAATCATTGCGTGACAAAATTGAAGAAAAAACACCATTGTGTAGCTTTTGGGGGCTTCCGTTTCTACGCAGTACATTTTTTTGGGGAAAAGGGGTGATTCTTACTTTTATTAGGGAAGGGGTTAAATGATCTTTATTAACTTTTTTTTTCACTTTCTTTGCAATGTAACACTATAACACTGCACACACTGATCTTTTACATTGATCAATGGTTTCTCATAGGAAACCATTGATCGATGATTCTGCCGCTTGACTGCTCATGCCTGGATCTCAGGCACCGAGCAGTCATTCGGCCACCAGGAGGCAGGTAAGGGGACCCTCCTCGTATCCTACAGCTGTTCGGGATGCCACAGTGATCTCCAACAGCCCCTGAGCTAACCGGCACTTATTAAATTTCACTTTAGACGCCGCAATCAACTTTGAGTGCTGCGTCTAAAGGGTTAATAGCGCGTGACACAGCGATCAGTGCCGCACGCTATTAGCCACGGATCCCGGCCGTTGCTTGGTGCCGGGCCCGAGCCGCTATGACGCGGGCCACGCGTTATAGAATGGGAGCACCACAGACCCATATGATGGCTTTTTTCATTTTTTTTTTTTTTTTGCGCCACCAATCCTACATTGTTATGACATCAGTAATTTTACCCAAAAATCTATGGCGAAACAAAAAAAATATATATATATATTATTGTGCGACAAAATTCAAGAAAAAACCCAATTTTTTAACTTTTGGGGGCTTTTGGTAAAAATACGGGAGCGCATAGAAAGGCATACGGAAGCGCAAGTTTTTAGCTCTCCCCTGCCGTATGCGCTCCCATATGGGGGAAAACGTAATGGGAACCCAGCCTTATGTAGGTTTGATTTTGTCTTCTGTTACTTCTGGAAAAAATCATAACTACATGCAAGAAAATTAATATGTTTAAAAATGTCCCTATAACTTGTACATTTTTTCACATACTGGGATATTTGAGGGCTATTTTTTTGCGCCATGATCTGAAGTTTTTATTGGTACCATTTTTGTGTTGATTGGACTTTTTGATCGCTTTTTATTCACTTTTTTAATGGTATAAAAAGTGATCAAAAATACGCTATTTTGGACTTTTGAAATTTTTTTTCGCATATGCCATTGACTGTGCGGTTTAATTAATGATATATTTTTATAGTTCGGACATTTACGCACGCGGCGATATGTTTATATTTATGGGATGGCCCAGTACAGGATACGTTACCCCCTACCCTTGCTGTCAGGCAGCCTCCTTCAGTGTCCCCAGGGCCCCTTGCACCTGTTTCCTCCCTGTATGTATGTTCTGCAGTGTATTGTATTATAAAATGTGTTGTATCGTTAAGAGTTATACCATGTGATATGTCATGTGATTGTTACCCAGGAGGTACCAGTGACCAGGTGATCCCAAGAGTGACCTATGTGCTCCCTGCTAGCCGTGGGTGGAGCTACCTTCTCCCTCTTTGAGCTCTGCTCTTCTGCTAAGCTTAGGTTCAGTGCAGTCGTGCCTAGTGTGTGTGTCCAGTGTTGGAGACTTTAAAGTCAAGTCCTGCAGCCACCATCAAGTAAGCTAAAGTCACAGCTTTATGAGTCAAGTCAAGTCAGTCCCTGTCATCTGTCAAGTCAGCGGGGTCTGCATTCACTTGTCCAGTCCTACTACAAGTCCCAGCAAGCCCTTAAGGTCTCTGCATCACTGGTCACCTCCTTGGACCCTGGCTGAACTGTGTAGACTTTACCAACTGTCTATCCTCAGTAAAGCTACCGTTGTCCGTAACTTGGCGTCAGAGTTTTTATTGCCCCCTTGCCTAGCCTAGGATCCAGAGGTATAACCTCAGGTGGTTTTAGGCTAAACCACGCCCCATTGTCGCGAATGCAAGGCAGGTAAGGCACCCTCCTGATGCGTCCTAACTGATTGGGACATCGCAGCGCGATAGTCCCGATCCGCCCGACTGAGCTGCTGGGAGCCCAACTTTAAACGCGGCGATCAACTTTGAACACCACTAAAGGGTTAATAGCACGCAGTACCGCGATCAGTGACACGGTCTATTAGCCACGGGTCCCAACGTGGCCCCACCTTTTAGAAAGGGAGCAGATGAATGGCATACAGGTACGCCATTCGTCCCCAACAGGTTAAATAGAAGTAATTTACAAATCTGGCACCAGTTGATTTAAAAAAAAAAAAAAAAAAAAAAAGTTTGCCACTGGAGTAACCTTTTAAAGGGGTAGTCCAGTGGTGAAAAACGTATCCCCTATCCTAAGGATAGGGGATAAGTTTGAGATCGCGGGGGGTCCTACCGCTGGGGTCCCCTGCGATCTCTCTGTACGGGGGCCAAGCTCTCCAGCCAGATAGCGGGTGTCGAACCCTGCACGAAGCAGCGGCCGATAATCCCCCTCAATACATCTCTATGGCAGAGCCGGAGATTGCCGAAGGCAGCGCTTCTGTCATAGAGTTGTATTGAGGGGGCGTGTCGGCCGCCGCTTCGTGCGGAGGTCGACACGCCCCCTTCCCGCGGGCTGTTGGGGCTCCATACAGGAGATCGCAGGGGGCCCCAGCGGTCGGACCCCTCGTGATCTCAAACTTATCCCCTATCCTTAGGATAGGGGATAAGTTGTTCACCACTGGGTCACCACTGGACTACTCCTTTAACCCCTTCAGGACGGAGCCCATTTTGGCCTTAAGGACCGGAGCGTTTTTTGCACATCTGACCACTGTCACTTTAAACATTAATAACTCTGGAATGCTTTTAGTTATCATTCTGATTCCGAGATAGTTTTTTCGTGACATATTCTACTTTAACATAGTGGTAAATTTTTGTCGATACTTGCATCCTTTCTTGGTGAAAAATCCGTAAATTTGATGAAAAATTAAAAAAATTTAGCATTTTTCTAACTTTGAAGCTCTCTGCTTGTAAGGAAAATGGATATTACGAATACATTTTTTTTGGTTCACATATACAATATGTCCACTTTATGTTTGCATCATAAAATTGACGTGTTTTTACTTTTGGAAGACACCAGAGGGCTTCAACGGTCAGCAGCAATTTTCCGATTTTTCACAAAATTTTCAAACTCAGTATTTTTCAGGGACCAGTTCAGGTTTGAAGTGGATTTGAACGGTCTTCATATTAGAAATACCCCATAAATGACCCCATTATAAAAACTACACCCCCAAAAGTATTCAAAATGACATTCAGTCAGCGTTTTAACCCTTTAGGTGTTTCACACGAATAGCAGCAAAGTGAAGGAGAAAATTCACAATCTTCATTTTTACACTTACATGTTCTTGTAGACCCAATTTTTGAATTTTTACAAGGGGTAAAAGGACAAAATTTTTACTTGTATTTGTAGCCCAATTTCTCTCGAGTAAGCACATACCTCATATGTCTATGTAAAGTGTTCGGCGGGCGCAGTAAAGGGCTCAGAAGGGAAGGAGCGACAAGGGGATTTTGGAGAGTACGTTTTTCTGAAATGGTGTTTGGGGGGCATGTTACCTTTAGGAAGCCCTTATGGTGCCAGAACAGCAAAAAAAAAACACATGGCATACCATTTTGGAAATTAGACCCCTCGGGGAATGTAACATGGGATAAAGTGAACCTTAATACCCCACAGGTGTTTCACGACTTTTGCAAATGTAAAAAAAAAAAAAAAAATTTTTTTTTACCTAAAATGCTTGTTTTCCCAAATTTTTTTTATTTTTAAAAAAGGTAATAGCAGAAAATACCCCTAAAAATTTGAAGCCCAATTTCTCCCGATTCAGAAAACACCTCATATGGGGGTGAAAAGTGCTCTGCTGGCGCACTACAGGTCTCGGAAGAGAAGGAGTCACATTTGGCTTTTTGAAAGCAAATTTTGCTCTGGGGGCATGCTGCATTTAGGAAGCCCCTATGGTGCCAGGACAGCAAAAAAAAAACCACATGGCATACCATTTTGGAAACTAGACCCCTCGGGGAACGTAACAAGGGGTTAAGTGAACCTTTATACCCCACAGGTGTTTCACGACTTTTGCATATGTAAAAAAAATTATTTTTTTTTACCTAAAATGCTGGTTTTCCCAAAAATTTTACATTTTTAAAAAGGGTAAAAGCAGAAAATACCCCCCAAAATTTGTAACCCAATTTCTTCCGAGTACGGCGATACCCCATATGTGACCCTAAACTGTTGCCTTGAAATACGACAGGGCTCCAAAGTGAGAGCGCCATGCGCATTTGAGGCCTAAATTAGGGACTTGCATAGGGGTGGACATAGGGGAATTCTACGCCAGTGATTCCCAAACAGGGTGCCTCCAGCTGTTGCAAAACTCCCAGCATGCCTGGACAGTCAACGGCTGTCCGACAATACTGGGAGTTGTTTTGCAACAGCTGGAGGCTCCGTTCTGGAAACAGGGGCGTACCAGACGTTTTTCATTTTTATTGGGGAGGGGGGCTGTGTAGGGGTATGTGTATACGTAGTGTTTTTTACTTTTTATTTTATTTTTTGTGTTAGTGTAGTGTAGTGTTTTTAGGGTACAGTCGCACGGGCGGGGGTTCACAGTAGTTTCTCGCTGGCAATTTGAGCTGCAGCAGAAAGTTTGCGGCAGCTCAAATTTGCAGCCAGATACTTACTGTAATCCTCCGCCCATGTGAGTGTACCCTGTACGTTCACATTGGGGGGGACATCCAGCTGTTGCATAACTACAACTCCCAGCATGCCCGTTGGCTGTCGGTGACTGCTGAGAGTTGCAGTTTTGCAACAACTGTAGGCACACTGGTTATGTATCACTGAGTTTGTGACCTAACTCAGTGTTTCACAACCAGTGTGCCTCCAGCTGTTGCAAAACTACAACTCCCAGCATGTACGGTGCATGGTGTACGGTGACTGCTGAGAGTTGTAGTTTGCAACAGCTGGAGGCACACCGGTCGTGAAACACTGAGTTAGGTAAAAAAAAAACTCTGAGTTTCACAACCAGTGTGCCTTCAGCTGTTGCAAAACTACAACTCTCAGCAGTCACCGACAGCCAACGGGCATGCTGGGAGTTGTAGTTATGCAACCAGCAGATGCACCACTACTACCCAGCATGCACTTTAGCTGTTTGTGCAAGCTGGGAGTTGTAGTTAGACAACAGCTGAAGGTACACTTTTCCATAGAAAGAATGTGCCTCCAGCTGTTGCAAAACCATAAGTCCCAGCATGCCCATAAGGGAATGCTGGGAGTTGTGGTGGTCTGCCTCCTGCTGTTGCATAACTACAGCTCCCAGCATGCCCTTTTTGCATGCTGGGAGCTGTTGCTAAGCAACAGCAGGAGGCTGTCACTCACCTCCAACAATCCAGACGCTGCAGGTCAGTCCCGCCGCCGCCGCTGCTCCTGGGGCCCCGATCCCAACATTAACGCCGGGGATCGGGGTCCCCAGCACCCGGGGTGCACGTCCCGCACCCGCTCACGTCCTCCAGAAGAGGGGCGGAGCGGGTGCGGGAGTGACACCCGCAGCAGGCGCCCTGATTGGTCGGCCGGTAATCCGGCCGACGAATCAGGGCGATCGTGAGATGGCACCAGTGCCACTTCACCCCTGCAGGCTCTGGCTGTTCGGGGCCGTCAGAGACGACCCCGAACAGCCAGTAATTCCGGGTCATCGGGTCACTGGAGACCCGATTGACCCGGAATCGCCGCAGATCGCTGGACTGAATTGTCCAGCGATCTGCGGCGATCGCCGACATGGGGGAGCATAATGACCCCCCTGGGCGATATGCCGGGATGCCTGCTGAATGATTTCAGCAGGCATCCGGCTCCGGTCCCCAACCGGCTAGCGGTGGGGGCCGGAATTCCCACGAGCGTATGGATACGCCCTCGGTCCTTAAGGATTTGGGATGCAGGGCGTATCCATACGCCCTATGTCCTGAAGAGGTTAAAGCAAGCCCCATAGATATAGGCAACAATAAACAGGAGCTGTCCCATTCACATTAATGGGAAACGTTACGGGGCATTCTCTGTGACCTTTGCAAAGGTCATTCTGCAGAAAGAGAGGGCTAAGCTTCATCTATTGTCTTCTCTATCTACTGGTGTTATCTTTCACTGTTAATGCTGTTCAGATAACTTTCCAGCAGCCTTCCTTATCATCACAGACAAAACTGGAAGTCTTTACTTAGCTTTAGGCCTGATGGACAGATTGAATACTGCAAAATCTCAGGATTATTTAATAACTCCACTTTTTCTCTCACACAGTTTGATAAATCTGGGCCAATATGTCATTTTTGTGTACTAACAAACCCGTCGATTATTTGCAAACTGAGCGGTTTTCAAAAGAAAACTCAACCCACAAATATTGTTATTTGCTTTCGCCATAGATTTTATGGTAAAATTTGTTATGTAATGACAAAGTACCTAGCTAGTTACCTGGATACTTATGGATACCTGGCTACCTAATTACACACCTACCTACATACCTGGCTGGCTACCTACATATCTGGCTAGTTACTTACCTAAATACCTGACTACCTAACTACCCATATTGCACTGATCCGTGTATAACACAGCTTCTCACTAAATACATAAATTTTAAAACTTCATTTTTATTGTTCCAGTTTAAGAAGATAATAAAGTGGATATAAAATATTTCCACACATAAAAAAATATTTTTAAAGAGTGTCCAAAAATAAAGGGTGTACACAAAAATAGTGATATTAAATGTTCCACAGCCGCCATATAATATAGGTACTTATATATGCATGGCAATCTTTTCATTTATATACAATGCTGAGCCTCACTTTGTAGCAAATGCAGGATACATTTTTGAGAGCATCGGTGTGTGTCCAAAGTCCAACACTTGCATGGTCAGGCATCAGATATATGTATGTGCTCACACCAAAGAATGGAGTAGGCAGGTATTCTCTATTTAGATGGTCTATGTGCAGTTGCTTAAAATATAGCTGTAAAAGGAGGGGGACCGTTCAGTACTATATTGACACAGTCTGGTACCGCAACATATTGGTTATCCCCAAAGTCATTTGTTACCATCAATATAGAGCCTCATAGTCTGTATCAAGCAAATAGACAGTTGATAAGAAATACATTAGAGAGAAATAGAGGTCTATTAGTAATCTACCCCAGACAAAGTTCAAAAGATCTCTCTATAACAGATATAATACAGAAATGGGCAAAGCAATAGGTAATGTTCCGTAGTCATACAGTAAACATGGCAGATCATTCATTTCAAAGAAAAAGAACCTGCATGGATAGGAATCTTTAAAACTGGATCAGACCCGCAGGGGGGAGTGCGCCACATATAAGGAAAACCCGCAGGGGTTAGTGTGCCACATACAGGGAAAACCCGCAGGGGGTAGTGTGCCATATACAGGGAAAATATTTTTTTATTCTCCCCTGCAAATGGCATTAAATAGTTTAGTGAGATAGGGAATATAAAAAGGGAAAAACATATTTTTTTATAATACATAGCAACATTATCCACTATCCATCTGCTTACAAGCCAGATGCCTAGCCAGAAGGATACCGCGTTTACCGCCTGCAAAAAAATTGGGTTAACTCAACCATCATAGACTCTTCTCAGTTTTTACGACAAGAACCAGATTAACCCTTTGCCGCAAATGGACGTTCGTTAACGCCCATTTGCAGCTCCCGAGGTATGACGCGCGCTCAGCAGGTGAGTGCGCATCATACCCGGTGGGCCCTGGTTGCTATAACCAACCAGGACCCACGGCTAATGCCCAACATTGCCAAAACAAAAGTAAATAATGCCGGTTAGCTCAGCGGTGCTGTTCGGGACCGCCGCAGTGAAATTGCGGTGTCCAGAACAGCTTGCAGGACACCAGGAGGATCCCTACCTGCCTCCTCGCTGTCCGATCGCCGAATGACTGCTCCGTGCCTGAGATCCAGACAGGAGCAGTCAAGCTGCGATAACACTGATCAGTGTTATGCTATTGCATAACATTGATCAGTGTATTCAATCAGCAGTGTGTGCAATGTTATAGCCCTCTATGGGAGCTATAACATTGCAAAAAAAAGTTAATAAAGATCATTTACCCCCTCCCCAATAAAAGTTTGAATCACCCCCTTTTTCCCCTTTTAACCCCTTCAGGACCAAGCCCATTTTGGCCTTAAGGACCGGAGCGTTTTTTGCACATCTGACCACTGTCACTTTAAACATTAATAACTCTGGGATGCTTTTAGTTATCATTCTGATTCTGAGATAGTTTTTTCATGACATATTCTACTTTAACATAGTGGTAAATTTTTGTGGTAACTTTCATCCTTTCTATGTGAAAAATCCGTAAATTTGATGAAAAATTTGAAAATTTAGCATTTTTCTAACTTTGAAGCTTTCTGCTTGTAACGAAAATGGATATTACGAATACTTTTTTTTGGGTTCACATATACAATATGTCTACTTTATGTTTGCATCATAAAATTGACAAGTTTTTACTTTTGGAAGACACCAGAGGGCTTCAAAGTTCAGCAGCAATTTTCAAATTTTTCACAAAATTTTGAAACTCGATATTTTTCAGGGACCAGTCCAGGTTTGAAGTGGATTTGAAGGGTCTTCATATTAGAAATACCCCATAAATGACCCCATTATAAAAACTACACCCCCAAAGTATTCAAAATGACATTCAGTCAGCTTTTTAACCCTTTAGGTGTTTCACAGGAATAGCAGGAAAGTGAAGGAGAAAATTCAAAATCTTAATTTTTTACACTCACATGTTCTTGTAGACCCAATTTTTGAATTTTTACAAGGGGTAAAAGGAGAACATTTTTCCTTGTATTTGTAGCCCAATTTCTCTCGAGTAAGCACATACCTCATATGTCTATATAAAGTGTTCGGCGGGCGCAGTAGAGGGCTCAGAAGGGAAGGAGCGACAAGGGGATTTTGGAGAGTACGTTTTTCTGAAATGGTTTTTGGGGGGCATGTTGCATTTAAGAAGCCCTTATGGTGCCAGAACAGCCCAAAAAAAAACACATGGCATACCATTTTGGAAACTAGACCCCTCTGGGAATGTAACATGGGATAAAGTGAGCCTTTATACCCTACAGGTGTTTCACGACTTTTGCAAATGTAAAAAAATAAATACATTTTTTACCTTAAATGCTTGTTTTCCCAAAAATGTTACATTTTTAAAAAGGGTAATAGCAGAAAATACCCCTAAAAATTTGAATCCCAATTTCTCCCGATTCAGAAAACACCCCATATGGGGGTGAAAGTGCTCTGCTGGCGCACTACAGGTCTCAGAAGAGAAGGAGTCACATTTGGCTTTTTGAAAGCAAATTTTGCTCTGGGGGCATGCCGCATTTAGGAAGCCCCTATGGTGCCAGGAAAGCAAAAAAAAAACCCACATGGCATACCATTTTGGAAACTACACCCCTCGGGGAACGTAACAAGGGGTTAAGTGAACCTTTATACCCCACAGGTGTTTCACGACTTTTGCATATGTAAAAAAAAATAAAAATTTTTTACCTAAAATGCTGGTTTTCCCAAAAATTTTACATTTTTAAAAAGGGTAAAAGCAGAAAATACCCCCCAAAATTTGTAACACAATTTCTCCCGAGTATGGCGATACCCCATATGTGACCCTAAACTGTTGCCTTGAAATACGACAGGGCTCCAAAGTGAGAGCGCCATGCGCATTTGAGGCCTATATTAGGGACTTGCATAGGGGTGGACATAGGGGAATTCTACGCCAGTGATTCCCAAACAGGGTGCCTCCAGCTGTTGCAAAACTCCCAGAATGCCTAGACAGTCAACGGCTGTCTGACAATACTGGGAGTTGTTGTTTTACAACAGCTGGAGGTTCCGTTTTGGAAACAGTGGCATACCAGACGCTTTCATTTTTATTGGGGAGGGGAGGGGGGCTGTGTAGGGGTATGTGTATATGTAGTGTTTTTTACTTTTTATTTTATTTTTTGTTAGTGTAGTGTAGTGTTTTTAGGGTACAGTCGCACGGGCGTGGGTTCACAGTAGTTTCTCGCTGGCAGTTTGAGCTGTGGCAGAAAATTTGCCGCAGCTCAAACTTGCAGCCAGATACTTGTTGTAAACCTCTACTCATGTGAGCGTACCCTGTGCGTTCACATTGGGGAGGGGGGAACATCCAGCTGTTGCAAAACTACAACTCCCAGCATGCGCTGACAGATTGTACATGCTGAGAGTTTTAGTTTTGCAACAGCTGTAGGCACACTGGTTATGTATCACTGAGTTTGTGACCTAACTCAGTGTTTCACAACCAGTGTGCCTCCAGCTGTTTCAAAACTACAACTCCCAGCATGTACGGTGCCTGGTGTACATTGACTGCTGAGAGTTGGAGTTTGCAACAGCTGGAGGCACACCGGTCGTGAAACACTGAGTTAGGTAAAAAAAAAACTCTGAGTTTCACAACCAGTGTGCCTTCAGCTGTTGCAAAACTACAACTCTCAGCAGTCACCGACAGCCAACGGGCATGCTGGGAGTTGTAGTTATGCAACCAGCAGATGCACCACTACAACTCCCAGCATGCACTTTAGCTGTTTATGCAAGCTGGGAGTTGTAGTTATACAACAGCTGAAGGTACACTTTTCCATAGAAAAAATAAATGTGCCTCCAGCTGTTGCAAAACCATAAGTCCCAGCATGCCCATAAGGGAATGCTGGGAGTTGTGGTGGTCTGCCTCCTGCTGTTGCATAACTACAGCTCCCAGCATGCCCTTTTTGCATGCTGGGAGCTGTTGCTAAGCAACAGCAGGAGGCTGTCACTCACCTCCTGCTGCTGCCGGCACACAGGTCAGTCCCGCTGCCGCCGCTCCACGGGCCCCGATTCCAACATTGACGCCGGGGATCAGGGTCCCCAGCTCCCGGGGTGCACGTCCCACACCCGCTCACGTCCTCCGGAAGAGGGGCGGAGCAGGTTGCGGGAGTGACACCCGCAGCAGGCGCCCTGATTGGTCGGCCGGTAATCCGGCCGACGAATCAGGGCGATGGTGAGGTGGCACCAGTGCCACCCCACCCCTGCAGGCTATGGCTGTTCGGGGCCGTCAGAGACATCCCCGATCAGCCAGTAATTCCGGGTCGCCGGGTCACTGGAGACCCGATTGACCCGGAATCGCCGACATGGGGGGGCATAATGACCCCCCTGGGCGATATGCCGGGATGCCTGCTGAACTATTTCAGCAGGCATCCGGCTCCGGTCCCAAACCGGCTAGCGGTGGGGATCGGAATTCCCACGGGCGTATGGATACGCCCTCGGTCCTTAAGGACTCTGAATGCAGGGCATATCCATACGCCCTATGTCGTGAAGAGGTTAAGAAAAAAAGTGTAAATGAAAATAAACATATGTGCTTATAAATAAACATATGTCCGCATGAGAAAATGTCCGAACTATAAAAATATATTGTTAGTTAAACCGCACGGTCAATAACATACACATACATAAAATTCCAAAGTCCAAAATAGCGTATTTTTGTCACTTTTTATACCATTAAAAATGAATAAAAAGTGATCAAAAAGTTTGATCAAAACAAAAATGGTACCGATAAAAACTTCAGATCACGGCGCAAAAAATGTGCCCCGTTATAGGGGTCAGAAGAGGACATTTTTCAACATGTTAATTTTGGTGCATGTAGTTATAATTTATTTTTTTTGTAGTAAAATAAAATCAAACCTATATAAATTGGGTATCCTTGCAGCCATATGGACCTACAGAATAAATATTAGGTGCAATTTTTACCGTAAACTGTACTGCGTAGAAACGGAAGCCGCCAAAATTTACAAAATGGCTTTTTTTTTTTCAATTTTACCCCACAAATATTTTTTTTCTGTTTTCGCAGTAGATTTTGTGGTGAAATGATTAATGGTATTACAAAGTAAAATTGTTGGTGCAAAGAACAAGCCCTCATATGGATTTTTAGGTGGAAAATTGAAAGTATTATGATTTTTAGAAGGTGAGGAGGAAAAAACAAAAGTGCAAAAATGAAAAATCGCCATAGAGGGAAGCATTTAAAGGTGACGTCTGACCCATTTTTCTTATTGGAATAGACCATCATTTGTAATCGCTCCCTTTCCTCTGTGCCCCATCCTCTGTTGCTGCATTTCTGGGGTGTCCTTGTTTATTTACATACAGAACTTCCTGCTAACATCATATCTAGGTCACAGGGGTGGGCAGTGTGTACTTCACAGTCAACTTTGCAAGCTTCCTCAGTGAACTACAAGTTCCAGCATTGTGCCCAGTGGGGGGGGGGGGGGGGGGGGGTGGTCGGGTTTTAAGTGGTCAGATCCCCCTGGAACACACACCTTTTATTTCCCCGGAGTACTCCTTTAAACCTTTTTAAGTTGTAAGAGATATGGCTCAAGGTGTGAACAGCAGGAAGTGTATTAGGTGCCATGAAAAAACTGCAAGTAGTGCCTATGGAACACCCATAGGCATAACAAGTACGTACTTAAGCCAGGCTATATGTAGAAAGTAAAAACAGAAAGTGGGTAAAGGGGTCACAACAAACGGAGACACATAAGCAGAGGGGAAAAGGGAAACGTGCGACATTATCAAAGTCAGAGTTCAGCATTTGAACCGCAAAAGAAAAAGCATGTTAACAAGTTTGACAATCTCCAACAAAGCAGAGTGGAAAAGGGTAGCCAGTATAAAGAGCAGTAGGAACTGCAAATAAGACCCGTTGACTAAGGGTGTGGCATCCAACTTGTTTTTTATGCGTTACTGTCATTAGAAACTTTTCTATTTAATTTAATACTTCCTTAAAAACTAAGCATTTTCCTAATATAGTTTATTAAAGTATAATGATTGCTAAAGATGTATATACAAAAAAAAAAGCTAAAAAATTGCCACTATGGCCTGGAAAGCAACAGTGGAAATCAAGCCTTTTTGGTCCTACAGCTAGCTATTTTGGCCCATTTTTTTCTGAAGAGAGGAGGGAGGGAGGTGTGGTTATCTCCCTGCTGTGCCTTACTGCAGTGTATAATACAGTTTTTATCAGTGTGAGCTGAACACCTGTAAAATCCAGACAGCTTGCCGTCTTTTCAGAAGAGGGGCATTTCCATACACATTGACAAGCAATACAAGGTGCTAAATGATTATTTAGATGCAAAATGGTTTATCTTTGGTCATTTTATGAACTTATTTCTTATGTATTTGTACCATATAGCTTCCACATGGCTGCACATAGTTATATAAAGCATGCACTTTAGGCACAAAGCTTTGCATATGTAAAAATGTTTGTGCAGACCTCATGACAGGGGAGACCGAGGGGGAGGGGAAAGAAAGGAGCAAGTTTGTCATGGTCCAAAATAAACACCCCCAGCCTTTATTAGGTCTGCAATTAGATTGAGCTAAGTAATACATAGATCAAAAGGTATTTCACATATAAATAAATGCATATTATTATGCATAAGGTCTTAGGGCACATTACTACACTGACTTGAGCATTTTTTTAAAACTTTCTTACTAATGACAGTACCGCTTTAAGCTCTGAGGTAGTTTTGGTGCAGGATTTATCCAGCTCCTGTTGTAATATTTGGGCAAAATGTGTTATTAGGACTGTCACTACAGTAAGTAGGCTGATGAAGTTGAAGGGGATCATCCTCTGTAGAACACGAACATGATTTCAAACATGTAAGAAAAAGAATTGGGTGTAAAAATGTGAGGGCTAGTTGGATGATCGACCGCTAACAATTTAGAAGTAACAACAGGTTGGTTATGTGGAGGATCAAGAGGCTGAGAGTCTTTGTCCTGCAGGTCAAAGGAAGCCACGTAACTGAAATTCAATACTGAAGAGTAAGTGTTGGTTTTCTTGGAAGTACCTTTTGCTATTTGGTATTGATAGCGTTGATATTCTATATTCCTAAGCAGGCGGTTAAAGAGGTTACTTAGGAATACAAAAGCAGAGCTAACTTTTTCAAAAAGAGTGCCACCCATGGCTCTATTCACTTCAATAGAATTGACCTGCAATACCTGGATGACAGACCCTGAGGCAGATTGTCGTGCTTAAGGTAGACGTTAGTTGTAGTTAGGTAGAAACCAACAGCATGCGTGGGTTATAAAGTGGCAATGAGCAATCAGCAAAGGATATATGGAACTCTGGTTCCCTCCAGTGGCAATTGCAAGACATATATTGGAGTAATGTTGGTAAAAAGTTGACATAGAAAGCAAAAATGGTCAGAGAAAAGCATAATCATGAAGAACTGCTTAGGGTCATAAGAAGACTTTAGGAGAAAGATATTGTAAGCTTAGTAGGATCCTCCTTTGTACTTATGTATAGACCCCATATAATGTGGCACAATAGGGATATTTATGGCTAGTCTGCTCTTAATTTATGAGGCCTATAGCTGTATAAGATGATGGTCTATGACACGCATTGATACTTTTCCACTTAAATCTGTGAAATCTCTAATGGAGGGGCCGCGTGTCACTTTCCCGCTGTATGCCAAGCGGCTGGACTTTCCGAAACAGGCTGAATAGACTTTGGTGGTGACTGAATCTCCCAGATTGGGTCCTGGGGAAGCCACAGGGAAGAGCTTATTATTTTAAAGCACAACTACAATGTTAGTGAGGTGACAGGATACACTTTTAAAACTCTTGGCAATACCTTAGTCCGCTGCTAAAGTAAGTGGTCTACGTATTTGCTAGAAGTCACAATTCCATAGACTGCTTGCTATAGCAGCGGGCTACAGAGTTGCTAGTTTTTAAAGTGTATCCTACCACTGCATCAACATTGTAGTCACACTTTAAGGCCCCAGAGGTCAGTGAAGGTCATCAAAGTGTTTCCAGAAGCTTGTGTCATAAAAGATCAGCCATGGAAAGCAAGGAGGTGGTGGGCAGCATCAGGCGAGTCCCTGGAGTGTAAGTGGTGGGTAGGCCTCAGGCGGCATTCCAGACCAACAGTGCAGGGAGGTTTCTGATTGCATTAAGTAGTGTTATGGTACAGGGTAAAGGGTGAGGGAAAGTCCAGAAAATTGTTCAAAATATTAGTGTCCAGGTAATAGCTCCATCATACATCATGCTTTTTAGCAGCAATTTACTTTTTTTTTTATAGTGAGCAGGCTGCGATTTCCGGGTCTCCACTACTCACCACTTCCTGATGACATCTCAACACAAGGTTGACTCAGCATCAGGAATATCATGCATCTATTGGACATTGCACGTCAGCGTGGTTTCGCTCAGATGTGTTAAATAGGACAAGCATTCATTCCCTGCTGTCTTGGAACAGTATACTTCTGAGACAACCAGGGAGTGGAAGTGGAGCACAAGGCAGCACACAAGGTAAGACCTTTTCGTCTTCCTGGACAACCCCTTTCAGAGTGGTTTAGACCATGCTTTAGTATGACTAAGAGTGCTATATGTCACAAAAATGCATTATATATTTAGTACGTTCTATTGAACACACAAAACTCCCACCGGCCACCTCTGTCCCAGTCTTTGTAAATCATCGTCTTAGGACAGTATATCTGGACATTACCACCAGAATCATATTAAAGCAACCAGATTTAACAATATTTATACCAAGAGAAATAATCTGTTGCACCATATACTGTATAAAATATATTAATCTTTATTGTATTAATTAAAAAGAGAAAATTCATTTAGATTTATACAAAAGTACAGAAATAACAGCCAGTGTAGTGCATGTATTGTACACCAATAATAGATATTACTCCAAGGTAAACTGCAACTTCACAACATTTAATATGGTAACATGAATGCACAATTTATATTGCAATGTCTGGGTACACTACTAGTGGGCTTTGAACACTGGCGCTTAAGGGGTTACTGACAGCTGCTAAGACACACACTAGCGGTTCCCTGCTGAGCCACTAAATAGTTAAAGAAGTATTCCAGGCAAAACCTTTTTTTATATATATCAACTGGCTCCGGAAAGTTAAACAGATTTGTAAATTACTTCTATTAAAAAATCTTAATCCTTCCAATAGTTATTAGCTTCTGAAGTTTTCTGTCTAACTGCTCAATGATGATGTCACATGCCGGGAGCTGTGCATAATGGGAGAATATCCCCATAGGAACTGCACAGCTCCCGGGACGTGAGTCATCAGAGAGCAGTTAGACAGAAGACAACAACTCAACTTCAGAAGCTAATAACTATTGGAAGGATTAAAATTTTTTAATAGAAGTAATTTACAAATCTGTTTAACTTTCCGGAGCCAGTTGATATATATATAAAAAAAGTTTTGGCCTGGAATACCCCTTTAAGATAATATTAAAACAGAATATATTTATGGTGTCAGCACTAATTTGTGATATTGATGATGTGGTTGTAGATGTCCTGCAGTACTATAGATGATGCACGGGCTGTATGTGCTTCAGTTTCGTTTACCTTATATTAATAATTATTGCAGGGTGATATGCCGTGCTTATATGTAAGACAGTGAAAATCATATGTTTGAATGTTTCTTCACTTACTTTATTGATGTGTGCTTTTGACTTCACTCCAGTCTGTCTTTTGGTGTAATCGTTGTTAACGTGTCTGATGTGATGTCTAAGGTGGCGAAAGCCAGGAGACGGCGGAATCTACAACTGGCAATTTGCACTCCGGTGGAATAGTTTGAAAGACCTACGGCTGATAGTGACGTCACTACGGTACCCAGTATGGGTCAATTAACGCATTTCGGAAATGACGATTTCCTTCCTCAGAGATGGTAGCCGTAGGTCTTCCATTGTCTTATATACCACAAGTCCCAGCAAGCCATCAGATGTCAAACAGGTATGTTCATTATGCACATTCATTAATGGTGTTTGATTAGTCCGTGTGTACGGGGGTGATGATGTCCGTGAGTTAAAAAAAATGTCAATTCACAAAGGATAAATATGACACACAAACAAAAAAGCAGTAACGAAGGATTACAGAAAGCCATCCATGATATTAAGAAGCTAGAACACCTACTTCCAGTAGAAATTAGAGATTTGTGGGAAATTGCAATGCTAGAAAAATATTTAGATTGGAATCGGGTACCTAAAGGTTTAAAAGTATACAAAACATTATCGGGAGATCTGGGGGACCCAAAAACCCAGCAGGAATGGGATAACATGTTCCAGGAATTTTCCAAGCAAACTATAAAATTTATTATAGGAAAAAGAAAAATGTATTCATTATCAGCTAAAAAATGAAATTAGTATGATATTCAAAAACCTACAACCTAACAATCCGGAAACTCTAAGGGAAACCACTATTAACAGTGAATTATATACAATTGATGAAACTCAAGAAGTAGTGAAAGAATTTTTTTTCCACACCTAGCACACCCACGTTTTCTGTATATAATTCACCTCCTCAAACAGACCCTCCCCCAGGTGGGACAAACCAGGAAAATATACACATACGGGGATCAAACTTACAAAGAGAGACAGCTATTTTACATATCCCTCCATCTCCATGTGAACATCTATCACAAAGGTTATATTCGAACACCAATACAGAATATTTATTACTCACCACTAATAGATATTCTCCTCTGACAAACCCAGAGGAGAGAGAAGTGAGTACAAAAACCACTGAATACCATCCAAAAACCCAGACCAGGATTTTTTTCAGAAGAGAGACCACAGAGGAGTAAAAGAGGTAAAAGGAGCGGGAAACTTAACAAAAAATAAATCAGGAATTTAATAACAAAAAATAAATCAACTGCAGGGAATATAAATGAACAAAAAATCTACAACCTCAGTAACCATATACTTAATGATCAGGAAACAACCCTCTTACAAAAGGGAATAAAATTGACACCGACAAACAGCTTTAATAAGTTTGACACCTATGTAGGATTAAAGCGGTTTATGAGAAGTGTTAGGATTCGGCAGGCTGGAGGTGGATCCTCTGTGTCAGAGAGGGATTGGCGTGGACCGTACCGGTGGACCGGTTCTAAGTTGCTACTGGTTTTCACCAGAGCCCGCCGCAAAGCGGGATGGTCTTGCTGCGGCGGTAGCAACCAGGTCGTATCCACCGGTAACGGCTCAACCTTTCTGACTGCTGAGACAGGCGCGGTACAAAAGGACAAGGCAAGGTCAGACGTAGCAGAAGGTCAGGGCAGGCAGCAAGGGTCGTAGTCAGGGGCAACAGCAGAAGGTCTGGAACACAGGCTTGGGACATACACTAAACGCTTTCTCTGGCACAAGGCAACAAGATCCGGCAAGGAAGTGCAGGGGAAGTGAGGTAATATACACAGGGAGCAGGTGGAAGCTAATTAGACTGATTGGGCCAGGCACCAATCACTGGTGCACTGGCCTTTTAAACCTTAGAGCGCTGGCGCGCGCGCCCTAAAGAGCGGAGCCGCGCGTGCCAGAACATGACAGCTGGGGACCGGGACGGGTAAGTGGCTTGGAATGCGATTCGCGAGCGGGCGCGTCCCGCTATGGGAATCGCATCCCCATCGCGAATGTCAGTGCAGCGCTCCCGGTCAGCGGGTCTGACCGGGGCGCTGCAGAAGGGAGAATGCCGCGAGCGCTCCGGGGAGGAGCAGGGACCCGGAGCGCTCAGCGTAACAGTACCCCCCCCCCCCCTTAGGTCTCCCCCTCTCTTTGTCTCCTTGTCCCTTTAACTGAGAAGAGAACATAGGGGGCATCTCTTGAGTTTCCTTCCGGAACAAAAAACAGTCCTGGGTAGCTACATCAGCGGCCGGTAATCCGGAAGAAGTGGGAATGGGGAGGGGGGGCAGAGGGTGAAGCTTGTCACGGGGCAGAGTGTCACCAGAACGGGGGCTATGAGGAGGCATTGCACAGTCCTGATAGGCCTTGGGGAGACCAGGCACAGGAGGAGACACTGAGGCCCGACAGACAGGACTGGGAGCAGACGTGAGGCATTTCTTGCAGCAAGCAGGGCCCCAATTCTTGATCTCCCCGGTGGTCCAGTCAAGGGTGGGAGAATGATGCTGGAGCCATGGCAGACCGAGGAGGACTTCAGAGGTGCAGTTGGGAAGGACGAAAAATTTAATTTTCTCGTGATGCAGTCCAATGCTCATAAGCAAGGGCTCTGTGCGGTAACGCACAGTGCAGTCCAACTTCACTCCGTTGACCGAAGAAATGTAGAGCGGCTTGACGAGACGGGTCACCGGGATGCAGAACCTATTCACCAATGAGGCCAGAATAAAATTTCCAGAAGCACCAGAGTCCAAGCAGGCCACGGCTGAGAAGGAGGAGTTGGCAGAAGGAGAAATCCGCACGGGCACAGTGAGACGTGGAGAAGCAGACTTTGTACCAAGAGACGCCACACCCACGTGAGCTGGGTGCGTGCGTTTCCCAGACGTGGAGGACGAATAGGGCAATCCACCAAGAAATGTTCGGTACTGGCGCAGTACAGACATAAATTTTTATCCCTACGGCGAGTCCTCTCTTCATGGGTCAGGCGAGACCGATCCACTTGCATAGCCTCCTCGGCGGGAGGCACAGGGGTAGATTGCAAAGGATACTGTGAGAGAGGTGCCCAGAGATCAAGGTCTTTTTCCTGACGGAGCTCCTGGTGTCTTTCAGAAAAACGCATGTCAATGCGGGTGGCCAAATGGATAAGTTCTTGCAGGTTGGCAGGAATCTCTCGTGCGGCCAGCACATCCTTGATGTTACTGGATAGGCCTTTTTTAAAGGTCGCGCAGAGAGCCTCGTTATTCCAAGATAATTCGGAGGCGAGAGTACGAAATTGCTGTAACGTGGCTGTCAACTGCGACAGCTGCTGTCCTTGTTGGGCAATTTGCTGCGATTGCTGGGTGACCACCGTGGATAGGTCAGCGAGACTTGGCAGCGGCACCTCAGCGGGATCCATGGCCGGATCTACTGTTAGGATTCGGCAGGCTGGAGGTGGATCCTCTGTGTCAGAGAGGGATTGGCGTGGACCGTACCGGTGGACCGGTTCTAAGTTGCTACTGGTTTTCACCAGAGCCCGCCGCAAAGCGGGATGGTCTTGCTGCGGCGGTAGCAACCAGGTCGTATCCACCGGTAACGGCTCAACCTCTCTGACTGCTGAGACAGGCGCGGTACAAAAGGACAAGGCAAGAGCAAGGTCAGACGTAGCAGAAGGTCAGGGCAGGCAGCAAGGGTCGTAGTCAGGGGCAACAGCAGAAGGTCTGGAACACAGGCTTGGGACATACACTAAACGCTTTCTCTGACACAAGGCAACAAGATCCGGCAAGGAAGTGCAGGGGAAGTGAGGTAATATACACAGGGAGCAGGTGGAAGCTAATTAGACTGATTGGGCCAGGCACCAATCACTGGTGCACTGGTCCTTTAAACCTTAGAGCGCTGGCTCGCGCCCTAGAGAGCGGAGCCGCGCGCGCCAGAACATGACAGCCGGGGACCGGGACGGGTAAGTGGCTTGGGATGTGATTCGCGAGCGGACGCGTCCCGCTATGCGAATCGCATCCCCATCGCGAATGTCAGTGCAGCGCTCCCGGTCAGCGGGTCTGACCGGGGCGCTGCAGAAGGGAGAACGCCGCGAGGGCTCCGGGGAGGAGCAGGGACCTGGAGCGCTCGGCGTAACAAGAAGTTTATCCTTATAAAAAAAAACTTCATAAAAAATCCGGTTACTAGCATGGAACAGGAGGCACTCACTCATCACACAAACTTAAAAAACAAATCTATCTTTCACCCCATCAATGAATACTCTGAATGCTTTAAAACATTTGAACATATGGTCACACAAGATATCACACAGCAACAAATTAACACCCGATACCAAAAATCCAACCTCACAAAAAAGAAAAAATAGCTATTAAAACACTTCACAATAATCACAATATAACCATAAGACCAGCAGATAAGGGAGGCAGCATTATCATCCAAAATATAGAGGATTACTACAAAGAATCGGTACGTCTGCTACAAGACAAAAAAACTTATAAAATTAACCCCACCAAAGTATACAAGAAGGAACTTCTAGAACTCACTCAAATTGGCATTGATAAGGGTATCTTGAACAAACAAGACTTTATAAATATAAAATTTCCCAAATTGGCTGCCTTTTATCAGATACCAAAGATACATAAGGATGCCTAATGCCGACCAGGTAGACCTATTATATCTGGCATTGACTGTCTGACGTCAAATTAATCAAAATATGTGGACACCTTTCTGCAAAAAAGTTTAACAAAATTACCTGCCTATCTTAAAGATACCAAACATATCCTTCAGTTGTTGGAAAATATAGAATGGCAGGCAGAGTACATCATGGAGACCCTTGATGTAACATCCCTGTACACGGTTATACATCATGAAAAAGGAGAATAGCAGCAGAATATTTTTTAACCCCTTAAGGACCAAGGACGTACCGGTACGTCCTTGGTCCTGCTCTTCTGATATAACGCGGGGTTACACAGTAACCCTGCGTCATATCATGGCAGGCCCGGCGTCATAGTAAAGCCGGGACCCGCCTCTAATAGCGCGCAGCGCCGATCACGGCGCCGCGCGCTATTAACCCTTTAGCCGCGCGCTCAGAGCTGAGCCGCGTGGCTAAAAGTGAAAGTTCCCGGCTAGCTCAGTCGGGCTGTTCGGGATAGCCGCGGCTAATCGCGGCATCCCGAACAGCTGACAGGACAGCGGGAGGGCCCCTTCCTGCCTCCTCGCTGTCCGATCGCCGAATGACTGCTCAGTGCCTGAGATCCAGGCCTGAGCAGTAATGCGGCAGAATCGTTGATCACTGGTTTCTTATGAGAAACCAGTGATCAACATAGAAGATCAGTGTGTGCAGTGTTATAGGTCCCTATGGGACCTATAACACTGCAAAAAAAAAGTGAAAAAAATATGTGAATAAAGATCATTTAACTCCTCCCCTATTAAAAGTTTGAATCACCCCCCTTTTCCAATAAAAAAAAAAACAGAGTGTAAATAAAAATAAACATATATGGTATCACCGCGTGCGGAAATGTCCGAATTATAAAAATATATCATTAATTAAACCGCTCGGTCAATGGCGTGCGCGCAAAAAAATTCCAAAGTCCAAAATAGTGCATTTTTGGTCACTTTTTATATCATTTAAAAATGAATAAAAAGCAATCAATAAGTCCCATCAATGCAAAAATGGCACCGTTAAAAACTTCAGATCACGCCGCAAAAAATGAGCCCTCATACCGCCCCATACACGGAAAAATAAAGTTATAGGGGTCAGAAGATGACAATTTTAAACATATTAATTTTCCTGCATGTAGTTATGATTTTTTCCAGAAGTCCGACAAAATCAAACCTATATAAGTAGGGTATCATTTTAATCATATGGACCTACAGAATACATATCAGGTGTCATTTTTACCGAAAAATGTACTACGTAGAAACGGAAGCCCCCAAAAGTTACAAAACAGCGTTTTTTTTTTTAATTTTGTCGCACAATGATTTTTTTCCCGCTTCACCGTAGATTTTTGGGCAAAATGACTGACGTCATTACAAAGTAGAATTGGTGGCGCAAAAAATAAGCCATCATATGGATTTTTAGGTGCAAATTTGAAAGAGTTATGATTTTTTAAAGGCAGGGAGCAAAAAACAAAAATGCAAAAACGGAAAAAAACCCGGTCCTTAAGGGGTTAAAAGAAAGTTCTTCTTTATCCTCAGACCATATTGATTTTATTGGAAATTGTATAATTTTTATCCTCACTCATAATTTTTTTTATATATGAGGGGGATTTTTGTCTACAACAATGGGAGACCGCTATGGGCACTAAATTTGTGCCCAGCTATTCAAATTTATACATGGAGTACTGGGAACAACAAACCAATTTCCCAGGAGGGTCCCTAACCAGTGGGCTCGTTTTATGAAAACATTTATTGACGACATAGTATTTATTTGACAAGGATCAGAGGATAGCCCAAGGGAACTTTTAACCAATCTTAATAAAAATTAATTTTTATCAGAATTTTACTCTTACATCAGCCAAACTGAAATAATTTTTTTAGATATCACCATTTACATCAAAGATAATCAGCTATATACAAAATCCTACTCTAAACCTACAGATAGCAACAGTCTCATTAGAATGGATAGCTGCCACCTCTCTACTTGGCATAACAATATCCCAAAAAGCCAATTTGTGCGATTAAGAAGAAACTGCACAGAACTGCAGGAATATGAAAAAGAAGCTAAAAAAACTACAAGAAAAATTTGAGTGTAAGGTATATAAGGAAAAAAATCTTGGAAAACAACAAAAGAGGAAATATCTAAATCGGACAGAAAGTACTTTTAAAACATAAAAATAAAACAGTATCATCAGAAAATCCAGAAGAAATAATTATCCCTATTATTACCACACATAATAATCATAGCTTCATATTCAAGAAAATTATCAAAAAAACACTGGAATATCCTACAGGGAGATCATACAATAGGAGAAAAACTACCCACACACTAAAGTTTTATCTTCATAAAAACATCCAATTTGGGTAACATGGTGGCACCCACAGTTAGACATCCTCCAAACAGAAAAGGACAGGTGTTCTTCCAAAAAAATGGCTTTTTTCCTTGCCATACATGCAAGGGTCGCACAAATACAAAAGAAAAATCATCCATATTCATTGTACTAAAAGATAATGGACAGGAGAAGAAAATCACAACACATATAACCTGCAAAACGAAAGGATTGATATATGGCATTATTTGCCCATGTAAAAATGTACATTGGTCAGACAAAAAGAATGCTAAAAGAATAGTGATGAGCGGCATTGGCCATATTCGAATTTGCGATATTTCACGAATATATAGACGAATATTCGTCCTATATTCGCGAATTACACGTATTCCTTATATTTGCATATTCGCATATATGAATATTTGCGTATTAGATGAAGAAAACAGTGAGGGGGTGGGCAACTTTACTATTGGTTGCAAGGGATGTTGTTGATAACCTCTGACAAGTGTATTTGCATCATTCTAATTGTCCCACAAGTGAAAAGAAGGCATATGCGAATATGCACAAATGCGTAAAAAAGTGAATATTCGTAATTTCGAATATATTGCGAATATATTCGCAATATTCGCAAATTCACGAATTTGCGATAAAAATTCAAAATGCAAATATTCACGCCCAACACTATAAAAGAACGATAGATGTATAGGATAAGCGCTGTATGGGACTTGAGGGGCTGTGTGTTTCTAAAATATCCACTATAATTGTTTGGCAAGCTGCTGTTAGGTGTACTTTATGATAAGGTTGCTTACCCCCGCAAGAGGTTCTGCAGCGTCCGAGGTGCCGATGCAGGGTACTGAGCGGTGTCCTTGGTGAGATCCTTTAGCGTCCATACTGTAGATCAAGCGGATATTCGATGATGTCCTTATTGCGATGTGAACTTCTGATGATCACAAATGAAGGGAAGGGCCTCGCCCTGAGGAAGGAAGCCGTTAAGCTTCCGAAAAGCTTCGGATAGGATTGTATCTGTCCCTCACTGGTCCCAGTAGTGACGTCACGCTGCCAGTCCCAAAACAACTTTCTACACTCCGGCGGGAACGGAGCTGTTTCTCCCGGCGCTTCCCCACCATAATATCGGACGACACTGATCCCTTCATTTGTGATCATCAGAAGTTCACATTGCAATAAGGACATCATCGAATATCCGCTTGATCTACAGTACAGACGCTAAAGGATCTCACCAAGGACACCGCTCAGTACCCTGCATTGGCACCTCGGACACTGCAGAACCTCTTGCAAGGTAAGCAACCTTATCATCAAGTACACCTAACAGCAGCTTGCCAAACAATTATAGTGGATATTTTAGAAACACACCGCCCCTCAAGTCCCATACAGCGCTTATCCTATACATCTATTATTTTTGAGGACTTTTTGTACCTATTATAGAGGAAAACAGGGACCTCTATAGGAGATAGCAGCCTTTTTGGGCACAATTGTATAGCCATTTTCTCTCAGAAGGTGCGCCTGAGGTCATCTATTTACTATAAAAGAACGCATCAGGTAGCATATATACAATATAGAAAGAAACTTCCAGGGACATCCCCTCTCCAAACACTACACTGAGCACCATCAAGGGGTATTTAAAGGATCAAAATTCTTTGGAATTGAGGAAGTAAAAAAGCACTGGAGCAGTGGAGATTTCATATCCCAAATGTTAAAAACCGAAAGCAAACTGATTTTTGAATTTGACACGATGGTCCCACGGGGACTTAACGTGAACTTTTAATTATTTGCATTTATGAAATAAGACCAAAGTGCCAATTAATCTATATGGTACAAATTTAAGCATAAACACACTTCAGCAAGTAAAAAGGAGATTTTTTAATACTTACCGTAAAATCTCTTTCTCGAAGGATCCATTGGGGGACACAGACCATGGGTGTATGCCGCTGTCTCTAGGAGGTATGACACTATGGCAACAAAAAAAGGTCGGCTCCTCCCAGCAGGATATACCCGCCTCCAGGCCCTGAGCTAATCAGTTTTAGTACCAGAGCAATAGGAGAGGACCGGCAGGTCAAGGAAAAAACACGAACTGTCCGAGAACCAGAAGAAAAAATATAACTGAACACACCCTCGGACAGAGAACCAATAAGAAACCCAAAAGGGCGGAAGCTGTGTCCCCCAGTGGATCCTTCGAGAAAGAGATTTTAAGGTAAGTGTTAAAAAATCTCCTTTTCTCTATCGGCTCCATTGTGGGATACAGACCATGGGACGTACCAAAGCTGTCCCTTGGGTGGGCAGATAATCAGTCAGGCAGACGGCTGTTGCACTGCCGCCTGCAGCACTTTACGGCCCAGACTAGCATCAGCCGATGCGAAGGTATGAACCCGGTAGAACCTCGAGAAAGTGTGCAAAGACGACCAAGTAGCCGCCTTGCAAATCTGCAAGTCCTTGTTCTGGAGAGCCCAGGATGCCCCAACAGAACGGGTAGAATGAGCCACAACCCTGAAGGGATGAACCTTCCCCTTACAGCGATAGGCTTCCGAAATGGCAGACCGGATCCACCAAGAAATGGTGGCCTTGGAAGCAGGTTGTCTCTTGCGACGACCTTCCGTAAGGATGAAAAAGGAATCACACTGACGAAACGAAGAAGTGATAAAGAGGTAAGACCTAACAGCCGGAACCACATCCAGTTTGTGGAGTAAATGCTCCTTAGGATGAGAAGGAGCGGGACAAAAGGACAGAAGAACAATGTCCTCATTGAGATGAAAAGCCGAAACAACCTTAGGCAAAAAGGAAGGATCTGGCCGGAAGACAACCTTGTCCTGGTGAAGCACCAGAAACGGAGAACGGCAGGAGAGAGCTGCCAATTCAGACACTCCGAATGGAAGTGATAGCAACAAGAAATGCCACTTTCCAAGAAAGGAGGCGCAGGGACACCTCCCTAAGGGGTTCAAAAGGTTCACCTTGGAGGACCCCCAGAACCAGATTCAAGTCCCAAGGGGGAGAAGGTGACCGATAAGGAGGGGCAGCATGCACCACTCCTTGAAGGAAGGTCCTGACATTAGAATTAGAAGCCAGAGGATGCTGGAAAAGAATAGAAAGGGCCATAACCTGACCCTTAAGGGAACTGAGAGACAACCCCAGTTCCAACCCCGACTGCAAGAAAGAGAGAAGGCGGGGAATAGAAAAAGTTACAGGAGACAAGACCTGAGCTTCACACCAACGAAAATAAGACCGCCAGGTACGGTGGTAAATTTTTGCCGAGGAGGGCTTACGAGCCCTGAGCATAGTGCGAATTACTTGGGAAGAGAAACCACGGGTTCTGAAAACCGCGATCTCAACCGCCACGCCGTCAAATGCAGCGACTGTAAATTGGGGTGGCAAAGAGGACCCTGAGACAGCAGGTCCGGACGAAGTGGAAGGCGCAGTGGAGTGTCGTCCAGGAGCCTGACCAGCGTACCACGACCTTCGGGGCCAATCCGAAGCTATCAGTATGGCGGGAATGTCCTCCGCTTTGAGCTTCCTCAGAACCCTGGGAAGGAGTGGGAGGGGAGGAAACAGATAGGGGAGAGCAAACCCCACCCAAGGGATCACTAGGGTGTCCACAGCTAGTGCCAGGGGGTCCCGGGACTTCGCCACAAATGGAAGGATCTTCCGATTGTGCCGAGATGCGAAGAGGTCCACGTCTGGAATGCCCCAGAGGTCGCAGATCTGCGCGAAGACCTCTGGATGTAGGGACCACTCGCCGGGGTCGGCTGAGGATCGGCTGAGGAAGTCCGCTTTCCAGTTGAGCACACCCGGAATGTGAATCGACGAAATGGCCGGAACCTTGTTTTCCGCCCAGATGAGAATCTTCGTCACCTCGGCCATGGCTGCAGAGCTGCGAGTGCCGCCTTGCCGATTTATGTACGCCATGGCCGTGGCGTTGTCTGACTGGACGTGGACAGGACTGAAGCAGGGACTCCTAATGAAGAAGGCAAAGAAGAATCAACTTCAGTTCCAAGATGTTTATTGGAAGAAGGGCTTCCCGGGGAGACCAGAGGCCGTAAACCGTCCAGTCCCTGAACACACCACCCCAGCCCGACAGACTGGCATCCGTTGTAACCACCTGCCAGTGGAGGGGAAGAAATGATCGCCCCTGAAGAAGAAGGGGGGAGCAGAGCCACCAGAGCAGAGACTGACGGATCCGACGAGGAAGAGCAATCTTGCGATTGAGAGACAAAGGAGATCTGTCCCATCAAGAGAGAATCGCCAGTTGAAGGGGGCGATAATAAAAACTGGGCAAAGGGTACGGCCTCCATGGCCGCTACCATCCGACCCAAGACTTCCATGCAAACGCGGATGAAAACTGGGACCTGGGCCCGAAGGGAGCGGACTCCTGACAGGAGAGTCAGACGTTTGTCCAGCGGAAAGCAAACCCGGGCAGAGGCCGTGTTGAATTGAAGTCCCAGGAAAATCGGAGATTGGGTGGGAGAAAGGACAGACTTGTCCCGGTTGACCATCCACCCGAAGCGATCCAGGGTCTGGAGGGTGAGATCCACATTCTCCAGGGTCTGGGCTCTGGTAGGAGACTTGATGAGAAGGTCATCCAGGTAAGGGATCACTGAGACTCCTCTCGACCGCAACTGGGCTATCACTGGCAAAGACCCAAGGAGCAGTGCCCAGACCAAAGGGGAGGGCTACAATTTGAAAATGCCCCTCCGGGAACCGCAAAGCGGAGGTACCGTTGATGGCCGGGAAATATTCGAACATGGAGGTAGGCATCTTTGATGTCCACCGAAGAAAGAAATTCCCCTTGTTCCATGGATGCCACTACCGAACAGAGGGATTCCATTCGGAAGTGGCGGATAAGAAGATGACGGTTGAGACGCTTGAGGTCCAGCATTGGCCGCACAGAACCGCCCTTCTTGGGGACCACAAAAAGATTGGAATAGAAACCCCGAAAACGTTCCCTTGGAGGAACGGGGACAATAACTCCCTGGAGAAGCAGGGACTGGAGAGCCTCTCGAAACTGCTTCACCAGAGAAGGAGACCGGGGGGCCCGGGACTGAAAAAAACGATCTCTCGGGAGGGAGGCAAATTCGATTCGGTATCCGTTGGACACCACGTCCTTGACCCAAGAGTCCTGAATGTGTGTGGTCCAGATGTCTCGAAAAAGTAAGAGACGACCTCCCACCCGAGAAAAATCTGCGGGTGGGGGCATCACTTCATGCGGAAGTGGGTGTGCGGTTGCCTGATTTGGCCACAAAACGGCCGGAACGGTTGGTGTCCGACTTCCAAGACGGGCGCGCCCGGAACGAGAGAGCCTTCTTGTCCTGCGAAGGCGCCTGCCCAGACCCCTTATTGGGGCCAAAAGTCCGAAAGTAACCGGGAACACCTTAGTGCACGTGCGCATCCAGCCCTGTGGAGAAAGATCGCAATTACTGATAAGTCGGAAGATAGTGCGCAAGCGCCAAGATATGTTTATTTGTTACCATGGGAATACTGAACCCAGTGCGCAAGCGCCGGAAATACCATAGAGGAAAGTCGTGGTATGATAGAAGGGGTAGGACGGGACGAATGCGCATGCCTGATCGCACTAACATCATTGGTTCAGTGACGTAAGAAGAGGAAAGCTTACAAGACCTATCTGGATTGGACCATGAATTATAAACAAGTAAGAAATAAGGATGGAACGTGATTGTTGATAGGCTTGGATGGAAATGGATATCACATGACCTAGATAACCCGGAAGTGATCCGGTAATAAGATAGAAGTTAACAGGATATAGAATCATAACTAAGAGACAAAATAGTGATGTGGCAGTCCCTGATTGGTCAAAACGAATTGGTAAGTGACCACACCTACAAACAGAGGACATATATATCACAGTGATTACCCACTCCCAACATTAGTGTCCTATACCTTGATAAAGCTGGGTCTTTCCAGCGAAACGTCGGGGGGATGCTAGGGAACACTTTTTAAACAGCAATAATAGGAATTGGCAAATTAGATAGAGGAGGTGCATGTTAGGTGGACTATGTAGATTGGAATCTTAGGATCCAGATCAATGATAAAAAGTCCCTAACATATAACCCCTAGTGAATCAGAATTAGTGGAACCAGTAATGGACCAATCCAATTCCTATATATTGTGTTTTTAAACACTTTCGTTTGTATTATTTTTTGCACCTCATTTTGTTCTTAACAAATAATAAATAAAAGTGAAGTTTTAAAAGGGTGACCCTAGTTGGGGGTCTTAGTCCCGGAGGGGTTGTTAACCCTGAAGGGAATTGGAATTTATGAATTAAATACCCCGGGTACCCCATGGGGGATCTTTGTATATATAAAAGTCCGAAAGGACTGAAAGGAAGAGGACTTCCTCTGGGAAGTAGAGCGAGCCTTATTTTGAAGCAACAAGGAACTCTTACCCCCCGTCGCCTCAGAGATAATCTCGTCAAGGCGCTTGCCAAAAAGATGGGCACCAGTAAAAGGAAGCTCGGTTAGAGACCTTTTGGAAGCGGCATCCGCATCCCAGGCCTTAAGCCACATGGAACGGCGGAGGGCTGCCAGGTGACCCACAGCAAAGGCAGCACAACGGGCTGACTGCATGGAAGCTGTGCACAGAAATTCCCCAGCCTTAGAGCATTGGAGAACCAAAGCAGACAGATCCTCTGGGCGGGATCCCGCCTAGATACCCTGACAGTTTTGAGCACCACACCGATAGGGCCTTGGACACCCAAGCCGAGGTGAAGGTGGAAAGCAGAGAAGAGCCTGCTGCTTCAGAGGCAAACTTCGCTAAGGACTCCACCTTCTTGTCCGTCGAATCCTTGAAAGCAGGCATCTGCTAGCGGCAGTGTAGTAGCCTTAGAGAGGCGGGAAATTGGTGGATCCACAGAGGGAGGGGAAACCACCTTAGAGACAAGGTCCTTGTCAAATGGGTAACGCACCTGAACCTTCTCCATTCCCGGGAACCTCTTGTCCGAATGTTTCCATGCAGATTCCAGGAGGGTGTCAAATTCAGCATGAGAGCTGAACCTTTGAGGTGCTGGTTTAGCACGATGAAAGGATACTTCAAGAGTCACGTCCGAAGATCCTGGGTCCTCTAAGTGAAAGGTGTCTCTTATGGCCGCAACCAATGAGTTCACTGTTTCAACTGTATCCAAGCGGTCCTCCGAGTCAGATGCCGACTCGAAAGCCTCATCCGCCAGTTCACCAGGAGAATGTGAACGAGGGGGGGGGGACCCTGACCGGGTACGCGGCTCTGGTGAGGCAGAGTGGCGACTCCGCGAACATCCTCCGGACCAGATGACACGGGGGGGGGGGCGGGACCCACGAGGGGAGCACCCACGTCTACCTGAAGACTCAATGGAAGAGTCAGAAGATGCCCCCCTAGCACGCTTGTGAGAGCGTGAAGTATGTGGAGAAGAGGAGCGGGGCCCTTTAGAGGGTCGGCGCAGGGCAAACCTCTTCAAGGCAGACACCACGTCACAGGAGGCCTCAGCCACCGAACAGGAGACTTGAGTCAAGTCAGCCATATACTGGGATAGGGAAGAAACCCAGGCTGGAGGGGCAGCCGAATCCACCGGAACTGAAAGAGCATCCGGGGGTACCAGGGCGTCTGGGGCAGCAGAGGAGCAGGCAGAGCAAGTGGGTTCAGCAGAACCAGTCATTTTGGAATTGCAGTTCTTACAGACAAAATAGGAAACTAACGCTCCAGTTGTCTGTTTAGAGGGAGGAACAGTTCTGGTTACGGACATAATGAAAAAAGAACTCTCACCCGAGTCTGTGTCCCCTGTGGCTGCTGCTGTGAGGAGAACTCCGTTCCGTCTAAGAAACAGGCCAGCCGATAGCCAGAGAGGGGCGTGCCTGGAGCAGGGGCACTGTCTGATTGGCCTCTGCCACCGAAAATCGCGCGCACGGCGCTGATTGGAGGACGATTCGCGCCTCCAGTAAGCTCCGGCGGCCCTGTGGGCGGAGCTATAGCGCCCCGGCCACCGAGAAGAACAATAGTAATGGCGCCCGCTCCTTGCCCCAAGCGCACATGTAAGCCGCATATCCGCCCGCGGGGAAGTGAGCGGGCGACACATATCCGCCGGCAGCCCTGCTGCCAAAGCGAAAGTAAGTCGGCGCTTCATGCGCCCGAACAGTACAAGCGCTGCGGCTGTCAGCCACATAGTAAGCGCAGCGGCTGTCAGCCGCATAGTATAACACACACATGTGCATAATAAAAAAGTAAACCATACATTCCCAATATGCCATTGCTCGCCCCTTTTTCAGAATAAAAGATAGAGCCCCTAACACAGGCCAGCCCCTTGGACCCTTAAAGGTGGGCCAAAAAATGAGGGTCTCCAGAGGTTGCAAGTCAGCACCTAAAGGGAGAAGGATATATACTCACCTCAGTCAGAAGAACTTACCTTCTTCTGTGAGGTCTTCAGACAGCTTTCTGTTACCTGCATCATGCTGTGCTACCATGTGCAAGCGAGGCGAGCAGGGAATAGGGGGACCCGGACCCATGAGGTACAACCCCAGGCGCTGACCGTTGGTGAGAGGGGGTGAACAGCGCATATACGCAATGTCTGTGCCCCCTCAATTGCAATGGGGAAACAGTGAGCCGCAGTTCCTGAGTCCCCACCTGAAAACATGAAAGAAAACGGAATAAAAAACGAACACATTCCCTAACAAGGAAAAAAAATAAAACAGAAGACCTGGTCTGGAGAAATCCAGACCGTGTCCACCTCCTTCAGACACTAAGCTAAAACTGATTAGCTCAGGGCCTGGAGGCGGGTATATCCTGCTGGGAGGAGCCGACCTTTTTTTTTTTTCCATAGTGTCATACCTCCTAGAGACAGCAGCATACACCCATGGTCTGTGTCCCCCAATGGAGCCGATAGAGAAATAAGATATTCTTATATACAGCAGGATAAGGGTTCACAACACTATACCATTCTTACAGTTCCACTGCAAAAAATGCTGGACCAGTGAATGTACAAATTAAACCAATGAATGAAAACTGAAGTTCATAAAGGTGCAAACTAATCAGAATAAAGCCTGGCAGCATTCGTATTTATAATAGATTACTGATATAGCGGAAAGATCACAAGTACCGTATTTTTCGCCCTATAGGACGCACCGGAATATAAGACACACCCAATTTTAAAGGTGCAAAATCTAGAAAAAAAATGATTCTGAACCCAACAGTGATCTTCAACCTGCGGACCTCCAGATGTTGCAAAACTACAACTCCCAGCATGCCCGGAAAGCCAACGGCTGTCCGGGAATGCTGGGAGTTGTAGTTTTGCAACATCTGGAGGTGCACAGGTTGAAGACCACTGGATAGGAGGTAGTACTCACGTGTCCCTGCCGCTCCGGACCCGTCACCGCTGCCCTGGATGTCGCTCCATCGCTGTCCCCGACGCTCCGGATGTCTTCTTCCCCGGGATCTACGCTCTCCGTCGCCGTTATCACATCGTCGTCATCACGTCGCTACGCACGCCGCTCCTATTGGATGATGGGACGGAGTGCGCGACGACGTGATGACGTCGAAGGAGAGCGCCGGCCATGAACGGGATCCCGGCACGGAGCAGACACCGAGGAGGCAGGTAAGGTCCTTCCTGGTGTCCTGTTAGCTGTTCGGGATGCCGCGATTTCACCGAACAGCCCGACTTAGCAGCCGGGTTAGTGTCACTTTCCCTTCAGACGCGGCGGTCAGTTTTGATCGCTGCGTCTGAAGGGTTAATTCAAGGCATCACCGCAATCGGTGATGTCCTGTATTTGCCGCGGGTCCCGGCCGTTGATGGCCGCAGGGACCGCCGCGATAGGTGTGTGTATTCGCCGTATAAGACGCACCAACTTATCCCCCCCAGTTTTGGGGAAGAAAAAGTGCGTCTTATACGGCGAAAAATACGGTAACTAATCGCCCGTTGTAAACCTTATATTTATGAACAAAACACAAATTGCTGCAAATGGTAACTCACAGACATCATCACCCTCATACACATGGACTAACCAAACACCATTAATGAATGTGCACAATGAACATACCTGTTTGACATCTGATGGCTTGCTGGGACTTGTGGTATATAAGACAATGGAAGACCTACGGCTACCATCTCTAAGGAAGGAAATCGTCATTTCTTAAACGCGTTAAATTGACCCATACTGGGTACCGTAAGTGAAGAAACATTCAAACATATGATTTTCACTGTCTTACGTATAAGCACAGCATATCGCCCTGCAATAATTATTGATATAAGGAAAATGAAATTGAAGATGAGAGAGGTGTTACAAAAACATAGTGGTATACTAAAGACGGACCCTCACCTTGCCCCTTTCTGATCTGATAGAGTCCTTATGAATGCAATAAAAGGAAAGAACTTAAAATACACATTAGTCAGGAGCCACTATGTCCCCAGGTATTTGAACCCATTTTGTTCCAGAGGCCCCTGGATAGGGTTCTTCCCTTGTGGTGACTGCAAGTCATGTGAGAACATGATTAGAGCATCGATTTTACAACGGCGGACGGCCAGCGAATGTGGCAGATCAGACAGTACATCTGTTGCAGTAGCTGTAACGTGATATACTATGCAACATGTGGCGTTACACGATGGATTTCCTCAAACATATAGAGGACATCGAGGTTGGTGATGATGTTTTGCTGGCAAGCATTGACGTTGAGGCCCTATATAGCTCCATCTTATATGAACAGGGCCTCATTGCTATTGGTTACTATTTCAATACAAGAGGTACATACTTTGCCGCTCATAATGAGTTCGTAGTCACTTTAGTCAGATACATTCTTACTCACAATATATTTCTTTCTGATGGGCAGATCTATCACCAGCTCAGGGGGACCACTATGCGAATCTCCTCCTGGGCTGGTGGGAAGACAAGATTGTCTTCCCACCGGTTGACAGACTGTGGTCCCAGAATATTTTACTGTGGACCAGATATATAGATGATATCTTTGTTTTATGGTCTGGCACTAAGAATGAATTTGTGAGTTTTATTGACTATTTGAACATCAACAATCTAGGACTACGATTTACGTACGAAATTAGTAACCAATCATAAGCATTTTTAGATGTCCTTGTCGGCAAATCTACAACTGGCACACTATCCACCAGCCTTTTTAGGAAATCCACGGCCACAGATAGTCTGCTACATTGGACTAGCTTTCACCCCTTGGCCCAAAAGAAGGGTATACCAAAAGGCCAGTATTTAAGGGTCCGATAAAACTGTTACGCCAATGAAGAATTTCATCGGGAGGCTAGGAAGCTTAAAAACAGATTCCTCGGACAAGGATACCCTCCTGATGCACTCAGTTCTGCTTTCCGCTATGCTTGTGTGGAGGATCGTACTGATTTATTAACACCACGGGTTCATGATGAAAATTGGGGCTTTACCCGCGTCATAGGGACCTATGATGATCATCAATCTGATATCTACAACATCCTACAACTGGTATTTTCTACAAACGGATCCTCTTCTAGATAAAGTAGTGGCAGATCATCCATTGGTAACCTTCCGTAAGGGGCCTAGTTTGCAGGACCACTTGGTCATTAGCCACTACACCAGACCATCTCCTTCTAATTCCTGGTTACAACGCCAGATTCTTGGGAATTTTGGGTGTAGTGGCTGTAAAGCTTGTCCGTTTATCCATAGAACAAAGACTAACACAAGCTCAGACAAAGTTAATATGTGAGAGACTTTGTCAATTGCCGCACAAAAAGGGTAGTATATTTGTGCCAATGTAGATGCCCAATGGACTACATTGGCAAAACAAAACGCAAATTTAGACACCGGATTTGTGAGCATGTGAATGATGTCATCCATAGTCGCAACCCACCGGTAGCAAGACACGTGCATGAATTTCATAATGAGCATCCCAAATGTCTGACTTTCGCAGCCCTGGAGTTTGTTCGCCCCTCACCGCGAGGAAGTCATATTGATAAATGCCTCCTCCAAAAAGAGACAAAGTGGATCTAAAGATTCCAGCCATCCACTCCCCGTGGCCTCAATGAGGTATTGTCCTTTACATGTTTTATATAGCACTGAGCTTTCCACATTCTATCTGGCCTTTTTTCTTTGGTTGTGAGGATGGATGCAGTTGAATCGGGACTGTATCGATACATCATTTCCTCAGAAAGGTGTCTGTAACTGCCCTTATTGGCATGTGAGTGTGCTAAAAAAAAAAAAGTTAACTTGAGTGGAAATTTTTCTACAGCATACATCTCCCTAGATCAGTATCCTATTATTTTTTTTTTATTGGGATACAGTACATTTTTCCAGCATGAATATTATCTGCTCATGCCTCTACCAGTATTGCAATGGACCCACAGTGATTTTTGAGCTACCACTTACAAATCCATTCCCTTTATTACTTTGCCTGAATATACTTTCCTTATCCATTTGATTAGCTTAATTTCCTAAATTTACATATTTTTTAATAATGTGAGTACTGGCTCTCTTAATTACTTGGAGTTACACCCCCATAGCCCTGTGGCGTGACTTTGACACAGTCTGCACCATGTCACATGACTACCACGTCACGTGATCTTAGTAATCGCTATATGCAGTTATGCGGATTTGAGCTGCGGTCGTGTGACCTTTGTATCACGTGATCGGAGCTACCATCATGTGATCTGTGAGCGGATCACGTGATGTGCCGACGGACGCGGTCTAGCGGGCAGGTGCGCACTGTCACAGGACTGGAAGCGGTCATCCGTCTCGAGTGTGCAGTCGACATTGGGATGATGGATTAAACACTCCTCCAGTCATCACAGGATGAGTGTTATCCACATCCGATCAGGGAATGTTTTAGGACCGGGGCAGTACCGGCCTCTCATATATACTCTGGGGCCGTACTTTGCTATGACATGGTTCTTCCTGCGCCATACCTGCAGGTCCTACATATTGACCATATCTTGTGAATCGGCATAGCCCCTCATCGTCCCCTGACGAATGGGTCTGGAAACGCGTCTGGACGCATAAGTACCCCTCCGGATATAAAATAAGCATATCTATATGTTTTGACATATTGCATTTATTTTGGGTGCATCATGTGTTGATTTGATTCCTTGGATATTTGGCAACTTTATCTAGATAATTCACATATTTGCTGATGCCAGTATTATTATGTGTGTTTTATATGCATATTTTTTTAAATCACTTTCTAATTATCAAAGGTATAATCATAGCACAGACTGTCCAACATTGCCTAACTCACATTAAGCCTATGTAATAATGGCTATCTAATTTGTGAGCATTGACTACATAGTCATTTGAATATTAAGAGCAATAGGCTCATTGTAGGGTTGTGCTCCTTCTGCTATCCACAGAGACAGATAGCCCCCACTAGTGAGATAGAGAGAGTACCTTATCTCCCTCTCTGTCTTGTATCAGGGATTGAGAGGCCCATATAAGGCTAGGTCCCAGAACGGGGCCACCCTTATAAGGGCATACACTCCGCATAGGAATAGGGGTAGGAGCCGCTCCATCCAGGCTCTCCCCTTAGTCCCTACCCCTGACCTTCCCCCTCCTCCTTTCACCCTCATCATCCCTGTAAGATCAGATTGGATATTTGATACTAACACACTATGGCCCTCATTTACTAACAGCATCCCGACACTTTTTGTCGGGTTTTGCGCCAGAATTCTGTCTGCGTCAGAATTTGCGCCAGAATCTGGTGCACAACCCGACAAAATCAAAATCACTCAGAGTGAAAAAACCTACAAAGGGGGCGTTTTTCCCGTCAAAAGGGGCGTGTTCCCGACAAAAAGAGAAAAAACCCTCCGAGTGTAAAGAAAACTCACAGGAAAACCTGTGGGTTTTGCTTCACAGAAAACCGACAGCTCAGAGCTGTCGGGAAATTACTCAAAACGGAGTGAATCCTGCTACCCCCAGCATGGAACAGGGTCTGTTCCATGTTGGGGGTAGTAGTAGAAGGGCTGAGGGATTGATCGCACCGCATCAAAAGTTATTAAGCAGGGGAGCGGGCGGCATGTGCCGATCCCCTGCAATGTACAGTAAACTTTCATTCCCCACCGGAAGCCCTGAATGTCCGGGACCGAGCTGTGGTGGGCAAAGATGTATAGAATCGCGGGGGGGGGGGGGTATATATCTGGCCCCTCCAGCATTTCTATATACATTTCCCCCTGCTGCGCTATATCAAACTTAGTGCCCGCTGCCCTTGAATAAATGTACTGCCCCCCCCAGCGCTATTATATATCTATACTGACCCCCGCTGCGCATATACTGACCCCCCCCCACGCATATTTATATATATACTTCCCCCCCCAAGCTTCGCATATTAATCTTCATCTTCTCCCTCCCCTGGCTGCCAATGAATGAAAACTCTATTAGCGGGGGAGCGGAGGGCTGCTGCCCGCTCTCGCTGCTAAGAGTTTGTCATTCATAGCGGGCAGCAGCTGCATATCATGCTGTGGGGGTCAGACATATGGATATATGTCTGACCCTCACAGCATCTATATATACAGGTGCCGGCTCACCGCTATGAATGACAAGTAAAGCAGTGCAGGGAGCGGAGGCTCGCGCTGCTGCTGCCAATAGCTTACTTGTCATTCATAGCGGTGAGCCGCCATTTGTATATGTATAGCATAAAAATAAACAAATGCACACCTGCACTCACCGCAAGGGTACTGCAACTCCGGCCTCACTCGTCCTGTGCCTCCAAACTAACGACCGGGCATATCAGATGTGGAACGCTCAAAAAAGGCGACTGCCGGCAGTTTCACGCAATCACTGTGCGCTTCATCCTGCCTCCTGTACGAGTATACCTGTCTGATGTATTCCTCCAGTGTGTATCCTTTGGAATATTAGACCCTAGAGTTGCTAGCGGTGCCACTCGTTTCTTTCTTTGTAACCACAATTTGTATATGTATGCTGTGAGGGTCAGACATATATCCATATGTCTGACCCCCACAGCATGATATGCAGCTGCTGCCCGCTATGAATGACAAACTCTTAGCAGCGAGAGCGGGCAGCAGCCCTCCGCTCCCTCAATAATAGAGTTTTCATTCATTGGCAGCCAGGGGAGGGAGAAGATGAAGATTAATATGCACAGCTTGGGGGGGGGGGGGCAGTATATATATATATATATAAATATGCGCAGCGGGGGTCAGTATATGCACAGCGGGGGTCAGTATAGATATATAATAGCGCTGGGGGGGCAGTACATTTATTCAAGCGCAGCGGCCACTAAGTTTGATATAGCGCAGCAGGGGGAAATATATATAGAAATGCTGGAGGGGCCAGATATATACCCCCCCCCCCCAGCGATTCTATACATCTTTGCCCACCACAGCACTTCTATATTAAAACCCTGCCAGGAGCCCTGATTGGCTCCTCGGCCCCGGCCATTCAGGGCTTCTGGTGGGGAATTTAAAAATGAAAGTTTACAGTACATTGCAGGGGATCGGAACATGCCGCCCGCTCCCCTGGTTAATAACTTTTGATCGGATCGGGTCTCAGAAGTGAGACTCGGTGTGATCAATCCCTCAGCCCCTGTACTTCTGCCCCCAACATGGAACAGACCCTGTTCCATGATGGGGGTAGTAGTACAAGCACTAATGTAGTCAGAATTTGCAGAGACTTTTTTCTGTCGTACAGAATACATTTTGTGTGACAGAAAAAAAAACTGCGACAGAAAGAAAGGGAAATTGGGCGACAGATCACAAGGAAAAAAACAGACGAGTACACTGAAAAAAAAAACCTAACCAACACTCCAGTCTTTGTAAATGAGGGCCTATATCTTCTCCTGGCTGTGGTTATACTCTTCAGTAGGTGATTATCATAACCACTGTACATTGGCTGCTGGGTTTAATCACCCTCAGAAATACATTGTTCTCCTGCTTGTGGAGGATTCCATTGTATATATTTTAAGTGATGTTTTTTTTTCAGTAACAGATTATTTGGTTTTAACCGTGACATAAAATGTTTTATATAAGTTTTAATGTACCAGCGATTTTGTTTTTGGAAAACACTAGTGTTTTGGTTTACCTGTGTAAGCAGTGATTTCAACATGTGGCTGTGGAAAGATATATGTGGGCCTTAAGTCCAGAGAATTAAGAATTAGAACTAGAGAACATGTGACGGACATTGTGGTGGCCAAGGAGGTAAGGGATATCCATACATTAAAACTATCCCCAGACATTTTAAGCTTGTACATAATGGAGATCCTCACAGTTTTAAGATTAGAGGAATTGAAAAAGTACATGTTGGCACTAGAGGTGTTGATAAGCGAAAAATTCTGGCTAGGAAAGAATGTAGATGGATCGTAACATTGGGGACAATGTCCACAATGGGATTAAATGAACAATTAAGTTTTGCTTCCTACATTTAATGCTCTCTTTACTTTCAGTAATTTTCATTTTGTTCTGTGATTTTTGATTTTAGTAGGTTTCTATCAATAGTACACACTTATGTCATCTTTGACACCATCCATTGTGGAGGGAGGGAACTTTATCTCCGGTGGACCACTAACTAAAAAAAGGAGAAGAAGAAAAAAGCTGCTGTAATTTAGTTTGATATATTAGATTTCCTCTTATATGTATTATACTGCCCCTTAGATTCACTATTGATTCACATTATTCAGTCACTTTTTCATTTTATCACAATATGAATTGATATATCCATTATTATTTATCATTGAATATTTATTAGGTTATATTTTTATTATTTAATTATTATTTTTTTTTTTTTTTATAATCACAGTTGTAATATGTATTTACTATAATAGGTCATTTACAACCATTGTACATTAATTATGTAGAAACTATGTTAATTTGATGTGTCAATAATTGATGGTTGGAAAATATAACGTTTTTTTTTTTATTCACGTTCACTGTATTTGAATCGTTAATTATGTAATTATTTGTTAATCATGATTATATGTGATTTTGCACGTTGGTCACTATGTTAAAATATGTTTTCACATTTTTAATTGTTTTGTATTTTTGTACATATATTAACTGATGTATTATTAGGCACATATTCTTATATTCACTCTAATATAGCACTTAAAGGGGTACTCCAGGAAAAGACTTTTTTTTTTTATATAGCAACTGGCTCCAGAAAGTTAAACAGATTTGTAAATTACTTCTATTAAAAAATCTTAATCCTTTTAGTACTTATGAGCTTCTGAAGTTAAGGTTGTTCTTTTATGTCTAAGTGCTCCCTGGAGACACAGGTCTCGGGAACCGCCCAGTTTAGAAGAGGTTTGCTATGGAGATTTGCTTCTAAACTGGGTGGTTCCCGAGAAACGTGTCATCAGAGAGCACTTAGACAGAAAAGAACAACCTTAATTTCAGAAGCTCATAAGTACTGAAAGGATTAAGATTTTTTAATAGAAGTAATTTACAAATCTGTTTAACTTTCTGGAGCCAGTTGATATATATAAAAAAGTTTTATCCTGGATAACCCCTTTAATATTAATATTTGCACTTTATGAATAAGATGGGCCCGTTGCAATAAGTATGTGATTCACAAGTCAGCTTATACCGTCATTCTGGGCCGCCGTCTCTCTCTCTCTCTCTCTCTCGCATCTATAGAACGGTGACGCGACTTTCATGTGACTTGGTGGCGGAGTGACGCAATGAGCTAGCTGCATGATTCCGGGCAGCGATGCTGCGCATGCACCGTGATACACAAGGAGCAGAAACAGGTTTGGCATCCCGGAAGTTAAATACTGCTCTCCCCCTATATAAACAACACTTAGAACGGTAATAGATGACTGGTACCTCAAAACCAGAATGATACAACAAAGCCCTAGGTGTACTAAATTGAGTATTCGAAGCAGAAAAAACACACCAATAAGGCAGACCTAGATATTAGAAATTATTATTTACTCAAAAGTGAAGTGCCCAACATACAGTATATACAAAGATGAGCGTATTTAAAATATTAAACACCAACCACAAAGCGTGGGGGATGGGGGGGGGGATAAGGGTACAGGTGAATGACTACACTAGAGTTCCTACCTATCTAGGGTGGACACTCCTGAACTAAGTGTGGATAGGGAAGGGAGACAAAATATAATGATAATAATAGTACTAAATGAGCAAACCTCTCTACCAACGCGTTTCACCCGATAATAGACGGGGCTCATCAGGGAACGAGAGGAGGCCGAACAGGTAACACAGTAAAGATAAATCAGATAGCAGGATTGATAATCACATACATGTTAGTTGACATGATAAGTGGGCACAATTGATGTCAATACATAATATTAGATACAACAAATAAAAGAAGAGATAGGTTAGCACAGCGTCAGTGGGTCAGATATAGTCAGTCAGGCAGTCACCAGGGGTTTGTACGGTCCAAAACTATGTTGTGCACATGGACAAAACTCCAAAATTATACCAAACTCAGATATACTATAATATTGAAGCCATAACCTAGGGCTATGTATATGGCCAAATAATACCCCAGTCAATTGGACAGATGCTTGATGAATGCAAGAATATTGCACTGAAAAAAGAAGAAAAAGAGGAACAAAAATTAAAAAAAAAAAAAAAAAAAGTTCCCCAAACATGCACGATAATTCCATGATGCATAGAAGACAATTTAAACGCCGTATCTTGGAACACATTGGCGATATTAAAAATAAACGAGACAAGACCTTATCGCATCATATGCATTCCGTTCACCCTGGATGTCCTCTCAACATTTTGTTTCAGGCCATAGAGATAGTTAAACTGGACAATAGAGGAGGTGATCTGGACAAGAGATTATTGCAAACAGAAGCGAGATGGATTTATCGTTTGAAAACCGCAATTCCTACCGGTTTGAATGACGTAATATCTTTCGCCTCGTTCATATAATTTAGTGACTTCCCCTCCCCCTCTATTCATTTATTCATTTATTTAATCTATTTCATTCATTTCTTCATCCTAAGTGGCCTACTTGTACAACATATGGTTGTTTCTAGAGATTTTCATCCCTTGTCTAACTTACCTTAATCAAGTCCTCATCATGGGTCTTCTCCCTGTTTTCATTTTCGCTTTCATTTTCATTTCTAGGACCGTGCATAATTGGAGGTCCTAATTGCCATTTATCTAGTTCATTAGGTGTAGCGTCGTGGGTTATATGATTAATTATACATTATCACATTTATTTCCTTCTATTTCTACCATTTTTTAAATACTTTTCATCATGTAGTGTATATTTGTAAGGAATACACCTATTAGATTATCTTTCCATAATTTAGGCTGTGCTGCCCCTTTTGGAACGCAAGTTCTAGCTATTCCTGATCCGTTCCGGATACGATGCGTTCCACCAGACCGGAAATGAGCTTACTATGCGTTCCACTGCTCCGTATTGTGTTATACGGCTGAGCATACCTACGCAAGCCGTCTCACAACGCCGGATATGAGTTCCAAGCCCCGGATATAGATGGACGCTTGCGTTCCACCCACCGGAAATGTGCTAGTATTGTGCGCCATTAGGGCTATTTAAACGCCGTAACGGCGGCACCTCCACACCAGCGTCCATCGGGGTCCAGCAGCCACCATGAAGGACATAACAGCACCATAGGTAAGGTCTCACTACACGATCATTGTAGTGTTGCCTCCTCCTCTTAATTTCCGACCACTGCTTAGTATTGGTTTCTATATATTTGTCCACAGTACACTGCACTTTGATCTCATTGGTCTCTCCCTCATCTTTTGGGATTTCCCTACGCTGTAACCCTGACAGCACCAGGTAAGTGTTTTTGGGATATGTGGTTATGTACAATTAGATTGTCAATGGCGATGTATCTGAGTTTGGAATATCATTGTTCTTTTATCTTAGTGTAATCCTTATTTCTTGGATACCTATTGGTTGATAACTGGTGGCATACCTAAGTCTTTTTGACTGCTATCCTTAGTCCTCTCGGTACCTACGAGTCCGGGTAAGTGGACATTTACACCTATTAAGGACATCTTTAGGCATTAGCCTCTAGGTCATTATGCCTTCTATATATATATATTTACAGGTGCTGGGTCCTGGTGCTCCCTGATTGGGGCTATATTGTTATATCATCAGCTCCACATGGTTATTCTCTTGGGTCTTACTACATATGGTAAGCCCTGTCCTACTTTCTTCTATGCATCATGGAATTATCGTGCATGTTTGGGGAACTTTTTTTTTTTTAATTTGTGTTCCTCTTTTTCTTCTTTTTTCAGTGCAATATTCTTGCATTCATCAAGCATCTGTCCAATTGACTGGGGTATTATTTGGCCATATACATAGCCCTAGGTTATGGCTTCAATATTATAGTGTATCTGAGTTTGGTATAATTTTGGAGTTTTGTCCATGTGCACAACATAGTTTTGGACCGTACAAACCCCTGGTGACTGCCTGACTGACTATATCTGACCCACTGACGCTGTGCTAACCTATCTCTTCTTTTATTTGTTGTATCTAATATTATGTATTGACATCAATTGTGCCCACTTATCATGTCAACTAACATGTATGTGATTATCAATCCTGCTATCTGATTTATCTTTACTGTGTTACCTGTTCGGCCTCCTCTCGTTCCCTGATGAGCCCCGTCTATTATCGGGTGAAACGCGTTGGTAGAGAGGTTTGCTCATTTAGTACTATTATTATCATTATATTTTGTCTCCCTTCCCTATCCACACTTAGTTCAGGAGTGTCCACCCTAGATAGGTAGGAACTCTAGTGTAGTCATTCACCTGTACCCTTATCCCCCCCCCCATCCCCCACGCTTTGTGGTTGGTGTTTAATATTTTAAATACGCTCATCTTTGTATATACTGTATGTTGGGCACTTCACTTTTGAGTAAATAATAATTTCTAATATCTAGGTCTGCCTTATTGGTGTGTTTTTTCTGCTTCGAATACTCCCCCTATATAACCCAGACTTACACACAGTCCACACATTAGTCCCGTGAGGAAGGAGCAAAAGCTCGGGGTCCAGCAGGTAGCGCAAATACGATATGCGTGAGTTGTTTATCTTGGCACTGGTCACTTTACATGAGTAACTGCTAGGAGGGTAACTGCTTTGCACCCGATAAAGAGTGTTGATTAAGTTTGTTATTGGATGGCACCAGCCACTTTATTATATAAGATTTGAGTATATTTTTCTTCACCAACCGCAATATAAATTGTGCATTCATGTTGCTATATTAACTGTTGTGAAGTTGCAGCTTACCTTGGAGTAATATCTATTAGTGGTGTACAATACATGCGCTACACTGGCTGTTATTTCTGTACTTTTGTATGCATCTCAATAAAAAATTTTTTTTATGTGATACAATAAAGATGAATATATTTTATACAGTATATGGTGCAACAGATTATTTCTCTTGGCATAATTACTATGTTTTATGTCTGATTTTATGCTGGAATAAATCTACATCACGGCAGCTTGTGAATACAAACATCTTTATTGCTCTTCAGCTGATACAAACAGGCGACAATGGTTTCCCATTTGTATCAGCTGAAGAGCAAAAAAGAAGTTTGTATTCACAAGCTGCTGTGGATTTATCTATTTGCAAGTTAAAGTTGGTAATAGTATTCTGTGGACAGAATGGTTTACTGAGCAGTTAGTGCCGATAATTACACTTGTATGTGGACATAAATCCACACCACCACATGAGTCTGTGCTGGAGTTCATACTTTCATTGTAAGTAATAAGTATATGGGGAAAGTTTGTTAAAAGCAAAGAACAATTTTTGGAATATTCATTTTTAGAATATTCTCCTGAACAATGAGTAGTCTATGTGGTTCTGTACATACAGGTCTGCTGTATGGCCCTTCGTAGCTACACATAGGAATGTACAGAGCATTTCAAGTCACATTGTTCAGGAATGACAGGAAGTTGTGGTGACTTTTGTAATTCTATGGCTATTTAATTAAGGAAATGCCAGATATTTTATCTTAAAACCCTATATGTGGCTTTAGAGAGACCTTGGTCCACCTTTTGAAGGAAGGCTAATTTGCAAAAGTTGCAGACCGTCTAGAACAAAAGAACTAAAAGGTGTTGTCTCAGGAGAGACACTGATGGTGTATTACTAGGATATGTCACAATGTCTAATCAGTGGGGGTCCGATGGCAGACATTCTTAGGAAGCTGCATACTCCGCCTATAAGAGTTGGTAAACAGAATTGCCCAGTGGTAAATAACAATAGCTCATGGCACTTGTACTTGTTTTTGGTATAAAAAAATGGAAATGATTGTTTTTAGCATATAAATTGTCATCATTTGTCTTGTTACTAGTGTATTGTATCATCACTAGGACTGAACAGATCTGTGTTTTATATGCAACTTAGCAAATGTAAATCCCCAATATCCCAACCACACAATAAATAAGCACACAAAACCATATCAGAAACATTGTACAGTCAGGTGGCCCAGATAATTCTGGGGGGCCCCAAAACTTTTATCTTTTTTAAGTTCTACCCTACCTTAATCCCCTCTAAACCTAAGGGGGGTTTCACACATAGCTTCTAAATACACTTTTTATGACAGTTTTTCATTCACTTTTTTGAGCCGAAGTCAGAAGTGGGCCCAGCAGGTAAGACAATTCATTTCTTTATGTTACCTATTCCTTTTGAATCCAATCCTGGCTTTTTCTAAATAAGCTAAATTAAAATAAAAAAACGCCACAAAAAGGTGTGTGTGTGAAAATCCTCTAATAACTAATTATCACAATCCTTACCTCACCAAACTTTCTGGAGCTGCCATCCATATGAACAGCCCCATTTTCTACCTTCTGCTGACCTCTATTACCCTCATACAACTTTTAGCAAGAATAGCAAAACACACATTTAGGGTAATCTCCTTGTCCAAGTATATGGTGGTACTGGTGTAGCAAATAAATAATACATTAATATATATATGTATCTACAGAATTGTGGAAAAATCCTACAACCTCTATAGGCTCTCACTGAGCCACCATAAAAAGACTATAAAAAGAGGTTACCACTGTATGGGCTTCACATAATGCACTTCTTACAATTGTATACAAACGCCAGAATTTGGAGTCATTTGTTGAAATGTAAAATATATTTTTATTAAATATGATAAAAATGATTACAAGCAAAACAAAAAGGGGGGGGGGGAGGAGGCTGGCACAGGGGGGGGGGGGGGACTAGACCGAAAGGGCGTCACAGACCTGCTACACTATATCATAGTAAACATATTACACCTTGTGCAATTAGGGCAAAAGAAAGTGCATAGCATGACATTCATAAGATAAACATTTAAACATATTATTGCGAAGCCATTTCATACCCTGTATAGATATGTTGAAGGTGCAGAGTAGTGCAGCAGGAGTGACGCCACCCCAACGTACGTTTTGGTACGGTCCTTCATCCTGGGGGTCCCCCATACTAAACGTTCCTCATGGAAATTCAAACCATCACATTATTTTATACATTTTCAACACTTGGGTATCTCTAATCTCTCATATGAAATAACAGCAATAGCTAAATGGGTCTCTAAAAGAGTTTGAATATTAATATTGGTTTATAAAAAAATGATCTTCAATTTAACTTTTCTACCTTATTACAGTTATGCCCATTTTAGCATATAATAGACAATGGTTGTTGCGCTTGTAAGTGTTTTTTGCCAACTATTAATATCAATGTCTATATTGGCAGTAAAATAGACATTCCTGTCAATACACTTACCTTAAGGATCTTTTGTACAAACGGGGTGATTATTGCCCTGGGTAAAAGACCCAGCATTCAGCCAAAGAGAAAGCAAACATATCTCTTTTATGTGGCCCTTCACAAAAAAAAAAAAATACACAATGCAATTAGTATCATGTTCATGTCATTTTATCTGTTTTCAGTAAATTTTTGGCCAGATATCTGCCCCATAGTGTAATGTCCATTTTTGTATTTTTCCGTTTTAGACTCTGTTCAGACTTTGTTTTTTATGTATAATCTGTTTTCTGTGCTATTCTCCCTGGCTAGTGAATAGTTAAAGGGGTACTCCGGCCCTAAGACATCTTATCCCCTATCCAAAGGATTTGTAAGCTCTCCGCAGCGCTGGAGGCTCAGAGTGTGAAGCATTACGGCCATGGGCTGGAGTATTGTGACATCACGACTCTGGCCCGTGTGATGTAACGCCCTGCCCCGCCCCCTCAATGCAAGTCTATGGGAGGGGGCGTGACAAGGTTTTCCAATGACGCCTTACAATTTTTTTGGAAAATAAAACTATGTTCTGTATTTTGAGTAATGAATGCAATTTTTATAACTTGATCAGAGTCACCAAGTTCCCTTTTTCTGTATTTTGAATTGTCATTTCCCTTAAATCCAAGCGGTTTCTCGTACTTTGTTTTGTTCCTTGTTAAGTGATTCTTCCTCATATCCTTTACATATGAACTTCTTTAATTGTTGGGCTTCTTCATCATACTTTTCCACATCGGTGCAGTTCCTCCGCAACCTCAAGAATTGACTCTGGGGGATGTTGTGAAGCCAGGTTGGTAAATGACAGCTGTCCATTCTAATAAAGTTATTGCTGTTGGTTGGTTTGCTGTATGTACTAGTGACAATTTGGTTGTTTTTCATATTAATATTCAAGTCTAAAAAGTTCACCATAGTTTGGCTATAAGAAGCTGTGAAATTTAAAAAGTATACATTTTTTAATACGCCGACTCCGCCCACATGTGACATCACGCCCCGCCCCCTCAATGCAAGTCTATGGGAGGGGGCGTGACTGTCACCCCCTCCCATAGACTTGCATTGAGGGGGCGGGGTGTGACGTCACACGGGGGCGGAGTCATGAAGTCACGATCTTCCATTCCCGTGGTCGGGAGCCAGACCCTCCAGCGCTTCCGGAGCAGTAACAGGTGGGTGCCGAATGCTATATTGCGGGGGTCCCCAGCGGCGGGACCCCCGCGATCAGACATCTTATCCCCTATCCTTTGGATAGGTGATAAGATGTCTAGGGGTGGAGTACCCCTTTAAAGTATCCAGGAACAGGAGGACAACTGGGAACCAAACTAAGCAGGTAGCTTATTAAAGCACTTAAATACAACAGCGCTCTGTAACCAGTGACTGGGAATTGCCCCTTACAAATGTATATTAATTTTTTAATATTATCGGCGATCACTAACCACGGAGCATTTCTCTAATCAATATTACATATAGAGGTATGCTGATCAGTTAATTTGAAGCTCATGATTATTATTATTATTTAAAAAATATATATATATGCAAATTTTTTGTAATACAGAGATAAAATAAGTACTCCCGATTTTTTATAGCCTTTTAACCCCTTTTTTTGCAGTATACAGTTGTGACACAACTCCTAATTTTGAATCTACTTCTACAGTTATTTTTTCTATCTATTTCTGCAACACGTATGTGTATGCATTTACCACATGCTTTTTATTAATAGTTTATCAACTTGGGTAAAATCCTCTACAGCACTCTCTATTGCTATTATATATTTGCCTTAACCCTTTAGTACAATAGACAGGGAGTGGTACCTATAGTTGAGCAGCAGCAGAGACCCAGCATTTGCGTGACTGTTCATTCATTAAGATTGAAGTTGGCCTCAAGGGTCACATGGAGATCCTCCTCCCGCATAGCCTCCAGGAGACCACGCACACGGATGTTATTACGTCTCCCTCGATTGTCCAGCTGATTCTTCACCTGATTCTATTTTTGCAAATAAACTTTCACCCCTTTGTGCATATCTTCTTTTCAAGTGTCTCCATTTTGGCCAGTAAATTGGTATAGCTGTGGCGCCCAATAATATATCTTAAAGTTCGGGATCACAAATCCCCTTGATTGTTTTGGTAATGACATATTGTATATTTCAATTTCACTCATGCATTCACCCCCCCCCCCCCCTCCAAAACTTAATCTGTTAACAACACGATCAATCTCCCAAAACCATCTTTCACCTATATACACCGGGGAAGCTTGCAGAAAATAAAGCAGATGAGGCAGAACTACCATAACGACTAAGGCTTTCCTATCCGCCATTGATAGAGAAATTGTCAGTTAAATCTCTCTTTTAGTTTTTTCTTTAATTTTTTTTAATTGCTGGTTTCAAATTAATTCTCACATAATCTTGTACCCTTGCGCTGATTTCTATACCCAAGTATTTTATTGAATGGGGGAATTCGATAACCTGTATTTCTCCACTATCAGTGTGTGTTCCTTTATTTATAGCCATTCAATTTTGAATCCAGACAGTTCCACAAATTCTCACATTTTTTGTATGATAGCTTGGATGTACTTATGGGGGGGGGGGGATCTTTTATATTGCCTGCGTAGTAAATGGCTTTACCCACATCTCCCTTTAACCCAAAACCTTCAAATTTGGTATATTCTTTAATGTAGGCTGCCATAATAAATAATAATGGGGATAAAGGGCAGCGATGTCTAGTGTCTGTTTCTAATTTGAAGCTGTCAGTAATCCCTTGATTAACTTTAATTCGAGCACATGCTCCAAAATATAGTGTTTGTACCATGTTAATGTAATCTTTTCCGAAGCCTAAGCTCTCCAAAACCTTCCAAAGGAATGCCCACTCCACCCTGTTGAACACCTTTGCTGCTTCTAAAGACAGGATGGAGCAGGCATCCCCCCTTTTGAATGGCAATGTGGGCCTTCTTAATATTATCAAATACACTGCTCCCTGCCATAAATCCTGATTGTTCCTCTCCTATCATTTGACTCATACAGGGCTTAATACGGAGCGTGAGGGTTTTTAAGAAAAGTTTAAAATCAGTATTTAATAAAGAAATGGGATTAGAACAATCACTGCTTCACGTAGTGAGGCAGGAAGCCCTTCTCTCCTACAGGATTCTTCTATGACCTCTTTGAGCTTAGTCAAAAGAGAGTCTACAATATCTTTCTGGCCTTCAGTTAGTGTTAGAAGATCAATTTTGTTCAAAAATTCCTCTATTTCGATGCCACTGATTCCCAAATCACTAGTATAGATATTTTTTAAGTAGTCAAGAAAAATTCCTTTTACAACTTCCTCTTGAGTATGAATTACTTTATTTTTTTTATTGTACAGGGATTTTACAAAATTTGTATTTTACAATCTTTGATTTTTGATTATTTTAGCCAGCCACTTTTTAGGTTTACCACCCTCACTAAACATGTGTTGTTTGTGACATAACATTCTGTTCTGAGTTTTTTCTTCTATTATAGGATTTATATTCCTTCCTTATTTACAAATGCTGCTACTGCTTTAGTTGAGGAAACAGAAGTCTTTTCTGATAACTACTAAATTTCCTTTTCTAATTTGTGTTCTTTTGCTTTAAATGTTTTCTTAAGTTTGATATTTTTCCTATTAAGCATATTCCGCAAATAGGCTTTAAGCGTGTCCCAAACCGTTGTAATATCAGTCAAATTTTTATTAAGGGAAAATTTCTCCATTTCCTGCTTTAGTTCATTAATGTTGTCTATCAAGTTCAACCAGCGAGCATTTATATTATAAATACCCTTTCTTTTATGACCACTGTCCAGATTGAGCTTCAGAACCATAATTGAGTGATCTGATATGGTTCTGGCCTCATATTTCAGACGCCGGATCTGGGCAAGGGCAAACTCATTGTATAACACCTTATCTATCCTAGATGCTGAGTTGAACGAAGAACTTTAACATGATTATACCCGTTTCTCACCATAGAGTACCCTACAGACATTATGCCACCCTACTTCAGTGGCGAACTTTTTCAATGGGGAGGATTCTATCCTCCACCCTATTCAGTATACAGTTGAAATCACCACAGATATATACCTGGGCTAACTCTTTATAAAGTAAGAATTCACCCAGTTTAACTAATACTTCACTAGAGATTGGTGAGGGGATGTAAACAAATGCCAGAACTACTTGGATACCATCCAGTATGCCATGATGAAAAAAACATAGCGATCTCTATGATTGCTTTGATGAGCAAATGGTAAAATAAAAAATAAAAAACACGTACCCCCCCCCATTCTTGCCGACACTACTGTCTTGTACCATGCAAAGACTCTCCTCCATAATAACTTGAACAAACCCTCCCAACAACATCCCCTCACTCACTCACTCCCATTCCCCCCCCCCCCCAAATGACAATGGTATATATTTAACAATCCATAACCTCTTTCCTCAAACCATATTGATAAATCAGCCGGGGAGTGAAAAAAGAGAGTAGAGTCGTTATGCTTCATTATGTATGTTCTGAGTGAAACACCAGAGAGAATATAAGTGAAAACATTATTTAAATCAACTGGTACCAGAAAGTTAAACAATTTGTAAATTACTTCTATTTAAAAATCATAACCCTTCCAGTTCCCAAAAAAATTGAAAATTTAGCATTTTTATAACTTTGAAGCTCTCTGCTTATAAGGAAAATAGACATACCAAATAAATTATATATTGATTCACATATACAATATGTCTACTTTCTGTTTGCATCATAAAGTTGACATGTTTTCACTTTTTGAAGACATCAGAGGGCTTCAAAGTATAGCAGCAATTTTCCAAGTAAATTTATTAATCAGATTTTTTCAGGGACCAGTTCAGTTTTGAAGTGAATTTGATGGTCTTTATGTTAGAAATACCCCATAATGGACCCCATTGTGCAAAGTGCACCCCTCAACGTATTCAAAATGACATTCAGAAAGTTTGTTAACCCTTTAGATGTTTCAAAGGAATAGCAGCAAAATGGAGGCAAAAATTCAAAATCAAAATTTTTACACTAACATGTTCTTGTAGACCCATATTTTTATAAGGGGTAAAAGGAGACAAAGCCCCCCAAAATATGTAACCCAATTTCTCTCGAGTAAGGAAATACCTCATGTGGATGTAAAGTGCTTTGTGGGTGCACTAGAGGGCTCAGAAGAGAAGGAGCGACAATGGGATTTTGGAGAGCGAATTTTGCTGAAATGGTTTTTGGGGGGCATGTTGCATTTAGGAAGCCCCTGTTACGCCTAGCGCTCCGGGTCCCCGCTCCTCCCCGGAGCGCTCACGGCGTCTCTCTCCCCGCAGCGCCCCGGTCAGTCCCGCTGACCGGGAGCGCTGCACTGTCATGGCCGTCGGGGATGCGATTCGCACAGCGGGACGCGCCAGCTCGCGAATCGCATCCCAGGTCACTTACCCGTCCCGGTCCCCTGCTGTCATGTGCTGGCGCGCGCGGCTCCGCTCTCTAGGGCGCGCGCGCGCCAGCTCTCTGAGACTTAAAGGGCCAGTGCACCAATGATTGGTGCCTGGCCCAATTAGCTTAATTGGCTCCCACCTGCTCCCAGACTATATCTGCTCACTGCCCCTGCACTCCCTTGCCGGATCTTGTTGCCTTGTGCCAGTGAAAGCGTTTAGTGTGTCCAAAGCCTGTGTTACCTGAACCCTTGCTATCCATCTTGACTACGAACCTTGCCGCCTGCCCCCGACCTTCTGCTACGTCTGACCTTGCCTCTGCCTAGTCCTTCTGTCCCACGCCTTCTCAGCAGTCAGCGAGGTAGAGCCGTTGCTAGTGGATACGACCTGGTTGCTACTGCCGCAGCAAGACCATCCCGCTTTGCGGCGTGCTCTGGTGAACACCAGTAGCCTCTTAGAACCGGTCCACTAGCACGGTCCACGCCAATCCCTCGCTGACACAGAGGATCCACTACCTGGAAGCCGAATCGTGACAGTAGATCCGGCCATGGATCCCGCTGAGGTGCCGCTGCCAAGTCTCGCTGACCTTACCACGGTGGTCGCTCAGCAATCGCAGCAAATTGCCCAACAAGGACAGCAGCTGTCGCAGTTGACCGCCACGTTACAGCAACTTCTGCCTCTGCTACAGCAGCAACCATCTCCGCCGCCAGCTCCTGCATCTCCTCCGCAGCGAGTGGCCGCTCCTAGCCTCCGCTTGTCCCTGCCAGACAAATTTGATGGGGACTCTAAACTCTGCCGTGGATTTTTGTCTCAGTGTTCCCTGCATATGGAGATGTTGTCGGACTTGTTTCCTACAGAACGGTCTAAGGTGGCGTTCGTAGTAAGCCTTCTTTCAGGAAAGGCCTTGTCTTGGGCCACACCGCTCTGGGACCGCAATGATCCTGCCACAGCCACAGTCCAGTCCTTCTTCGCTGAAGTCCGGAGTGTCTTCGAGGAGCCAGCCCGAGCTTCTTCTGCCGAGACTGCCCTGTTGAACCTGGTCCAGGGTAATTCTTCAGTGGGCGAGTACGCCATCCAATTTCGTACTCTTGCTTCCGAGTTATCATGGAATAACGAGGCTCTCTGCGCGACCTTTAAAAAAGGCCTATCCAGTCGCACCAAGGATGTGCTGGCCGCACGAGAGATTCCTGCCAACCTGCAAGAACTCATCCATTTGGCTACCCGCATTGACATGCGTTTTTCTGAGCGACACCAAGAGCTCCGCCAGGAAAAAGACTTAGATCTCTGGGCACCTCTCCCACAGTATCCGTTGCAATCTACGCCTGGGCCTCCCGCCGAGGAGGCCATGCAAGTGGATCGGTCTCGCCTGACCCAGGAAGAGAGGAATTGCCGTAGGGAAGAAAATCTCTGTCTTTACTGTGCCAGTACCGAGCATTTCTTGGTGGATTGCCCTATCCGTCCTCCACGTCTGGGAAACGCACGCACGCACCCAGCTCACGTGGGTGTGGCGTCTCTTGGTTCTAAGTCTGCTTCTCCACGTCTCACGGTGCCCGTGCGGATTTCTCCTTCAGCCAACTCCTCCCTCTCAGCCGTGGCCTGCTTGGACTCTGGTGCCTCTGGGAATTTTATTTTGGAGTCGTTTGTGAATAAATTCAGCATCCCGGTGACCCGTCTCGTCAAGCCGCTCTACATTTCCGCGGTCAACGGAGTCAGACTGGATTGCACCGTGCGTTACCGCACAGAACCCCTCCTGATGTCTATTGGACCCCACCACGAAAGGATTGAGTTATTCGTCCTTCCCAACTGTACCTCTGAGGTCCTCCTCGGTCTGCCATGGCTCCGGCTTCATTCTCCCACCCTTGATTGGACCACCGGGGAGATCAAGAACTGGGACTCTGCCTGCCATAGGAAGTGCCTCTCCCCCCCTCCCAGTCCCGTCAGGCAAGCCTCAGTGCCTCCTCATGGCCCCCGTCCTGGTGTCACACTGCCCCGTGCCAGGCTTCGCCCTCTGCCCTCCCTCCCCATTCCCACTCCTGCTGTACTGCCTGCCGTTGAGGAAACCCTCCATTCTTTCCCGGTGTCCTCATCCCAGGGGAGGCAGTTACCGGACAAAGAAAAGGGGAGACCTAAGGGGGGGGGGTACTGTTACGCCTAGCGCTCCGGGTCCCCGCTCCTCCCCGGAGCGCTCACGGCGTCTCTCTCCCCGCAGCGCCCCGGTCAGTCCCGCTGACCGGGAGCGCTGCACTGTCATGGCCGTCGGGGATGCGATTCGCACAGCGGGACGCGCCCGCTCGCGAATCGCATCCCAGGTCACTTACCCGTCCCGGTCCCCTGCTGTCATGTGCTGGCGCGCGCGGCTCCGCTCTCTAGGGCGCGCGCGCGCCAGCTCTCTGAGACTTAAAGGGCCAGTGCACCAATGATTGGTGCCTGGCCCAATTAGCTTAATTGGCTCCCACCTGCTCCCAGACTATATCTGCTCACTGCCCCTGCACTCCCTTGCCGGATCTTGTTGCCTTGTGCCAGTGAAAGCGTTTAGTGTGTCCAAAGCCTGTGTTACCTGAACCCTTGCTATCCATCTTGACTACGAACCTTGCCGCCTGCCCCCGACCTTCTGCTACGTCTGACCTTGCCTCTGCCTAGTCCTTCTGTCCCACGCCTTCTCAGCAGTCAGCGAGGTAGAGCCGTTGCTAGTGGATACGACCTGGTTGCTACTGCCGCAGCAAGACCATCCCGCTTTGCGGCGGGCTCTGGTGAACACCAGTAGCCTCTTAGAACCGGTCCACTAGCACGGTCCACGCCAATCCCTCGCTGACACAGAGGATCCACTACCTGGAAGCCGAATCGTGACAGCCCCTATGGTGCTAGAACAGCGAAAAACACCCCACATGGTATACTATTTGGGAAACTACACCCCTCAAGGAACGTAACAAGTGGTACAGTGAGCCTTTACACCCCACAGGTGTTTGATAAATTTTCAATAAAGTTGGATGTGAAAATGCTAATGTTACCCCAGATTTTTCATTTTCACAAGGGGTAATAGGTGAAAATATCCCCCAAATTAATCTCTCGAGTAAGGAAATACCTCATATGAGGATGTAAAGTGATCTGTGGGTGCACTAGAGGGCTCAGAAGGGAAGGGAAGGAGCGAATTTTGCTGAAATGGTTTTTGGGGGGCCTGTCTCATTTAGGAAGCCGAAGGGCATGTTGGGAGTTGTAGTTATGCAACAACTGGAGAAGAACAGTTTGGAGTCCACTGTGTAGTGGTCTCCAAACTGTAGCCCTCCAGATGTTGCAAGACTTCAACTCCATGCATGCCCAGACTGCCCAGGCATGCTGGGAGTTGTAGTTTGGCAACATCTGAAGGGGCAGATGTTGCCAAACTACAAGTCCCAGCATGCCTGGACAGTCTCAGCATGCTTTGAATTGACATCTGGAGCACTACAGTTTGGAGACCACTGTCCTTCCAGATGTTGCAAAACTACAACTCCCAGCATGCTGAGACTGTCCAGGAATGCTGGGAGCTGTAGTTCTGCAACATTGGAAGGGCCATATGTTAGAGAACTACAACTCCCAGTAAGCCTGGACTGTCTGGGCATGCTGAGAGTTGTAGTTTTGCAACATCTGGAAGGACAGTGGTTTCCAAACTGTGGCCCTCCAGATGTTGCAAAACTACAACTCCCAGAATGCCCAGACAGCCAAAGGCCTAGAAGCAGCAGTGAAGATCACTTTACGGCAATCTTCACTGCTTCATCTGGGACAACGCCACCGCTGCCTCCACTTGACTGCCACCTCCTGTCAGCCGCCGGTCCCTGTCTCTGATAGCTTCGATCATCCCTATTTTCTGGACTATCGGGTCATCAGAGACCCGATCAGCCCGGAATCGCTGATCTGAATTGATCGGCGATTTGTGGTGATGGCCGACATGGGGGCCATTTGCACAAGATGCCTGCTGAATAATTTCAGCATGCATCCCGTTCCGATCCCCGTCCAGCTAGTGGTGGGGATCGAAATTCCCACGGGCGTACAGGTACGCCCTTGGTCCTTAAGTACCAGGGTGCAAGGGTATACCCATACGCCCGTAGTCCCCAACAGGTTAATGATGAGGCGATTTATTGTTTTTTGCTTTAAATTTTTTCCTCCTCGTCTTTTAAAATCAATAACTCTTCCAATTTTTCATAAATTTTTCATCTATAGGGTTTGTTTTTCATTGTACTTTGTATTGCTATCACTAATTTTACCACAAAATATATAGTGAAGCAAAATAAATTATTATTTGTGGGGCAAAATTGGAAAAAAAACACCATTTAGGGGGTTGCCTTTTTACATAGTGCACTTTTCTGTAAAAATTACACATTATGTTTATTCTGTAGACCCATACAATTACAACGATACCCAATTTATATAGGGTTTGTTTTATTTTGCTAGTGAAAAAAATATGTAACTTTTTGTAAGAAAATAAGTAGGCTTAAAATTGTCCCTTTCTGACCCCTATAATTTTTTTATTTTTCCGCCTATAGGGTTATATGGGGGCTAGTTTTTTTTTTGCGCCGTGATCTGTAGTTTTTAATAGTATCATTTTAGTTTTTCATGAACTTTTTGATCACTTTTTATGATTTGTTTTTCTGCTATATGAAGTGACCAAAAATGCGCAATTCTGGATTTTGATATTTTTTTTACCTTTACGCCATTTATTGTGCGGTTTAACCCCTTAAGGACGCAGGGTTTTTCAGTTTTTGCACTTTCGTTTTTTCCTCCTTACATTTTAAAAAGCATAACCCTTTCAATTTTCCACCTAAAAATCCATATTATGGCTTATTTTTTGCGTCACTAATTCTACTTTGCAGTGACATTAGTCATTTTACCCAAAAATTCATGGCGAAACGGAAAAAAAAAATCATTGTGCGACAAAATCGAAAAAAAAACGCCATTTTGTAACTTTTGGGGGCTTCCGTTTCTACGCAGTGCATATTTTGGTAAAAATGACACCTTATCATTATTCTGTAGGTCCATACGGTTAAAAAGATACCCTACTTATTTAGGTTTTATTTTGTAGTACTGCTGGAAAAAATCTAAAAAACTACATGCAGGAAAATTTATACGTTTAAAAATGTCCTCTTCTGACCCCTATAACTTTTTAATTTTTCGACGTACAGGGCGGTAAGAGGGCTAATTTTTGGCGCCGTGAACTGAAGTTTTTATCAGTACCATTTTTGTTTTAAAAAGTTTTGGTATAAAAGTTTTGGTATAAAAAGTGACCAAAAATACGCTTTTTGGGAATTTTGAATTTTTTTACGTGTACGCCATTGACCGCGCGGTTTAATTAATTATATATTTTTATAGTTCGGACATTTACGCACGCGGCGATACCACATATGTTTATTTTTATTTACATTGTTTTTTTTTTTTTTTTTATGGAAGGGGGGTGATTCAAACTTTTATTAGGGAAGGGGTTAAATGACCTTTATTAACACTTTTTTTTACTTTTTTTTTTTGCAGTGTTATAGCTCCCATAGGGACCTATAACAATGCTCACACTGATCTTTTACATAGATCACTGGCGTGTATTAACACGCCTGTGATCAGTGTTATCGGTGCTTGACTGCTCATGACTGGATCTCAGGCACGGAGCAGTAATTCGCCGATCGGACACCGAAGAGGCAGGTAAGTGCCCTCCCTGTGTCCTGTAAACTGCCCCAACTGAGCAGCCGGATACTTTCACTTCAGACGCGGCGGTCAGCTTTGATCGCCGCGTATGAAGGGTTAATACAGGGCATCACCGCGATCGGTGATGTCCTGTATTAGCCACGGTTCCCGGCCATTGATAGCCGCCGGGACTGACCCGATATGACGCGGGCTCACTGCATATTGCGCGAGCCGGCGGAGGACGTAAATATACATCCTTCGTCGTTAAGGGGTTAATTAACCCCTTAAGGACTCAGGGTTTTTCCGTTTTTGCACTTTCGTTTTTTCCTCCTTACCTTTTAAAAATCATAACCCTTTCAATTTTCCACCTAAAAATCCATATTATGGCTTATTTTTTGCGTCGCCAATTCTACTTTGCAGTGACATTAGTCATTTTACCCAAAAATGCACGGCAAAACGGAAAAAAAAATCATTGTGGGACAAAATTGGAAAAAAAACGCCATTTTGTAACTTTTGGGGGCTTCCATTTCTACGCAGTGCATATTTCGGTAAAAATTACACCTTATTATTCTGTAGGTCCATACGGTTAAAATGATACCCTACTTATATAGGTTTGATTTTGTCGCACTTCTGGAAAAAATCATAACTACATGCAGGAAAATTTATACGTTTAAAAATGTCATCTTCTGACCCCTATAACTTTTTTGTTTTTCCACGTACGGGGCGGTATGAGGACTCATTTTTTGCGCCGTGATCTGAAGTTTTTATCGGTATGATTTTTGTTTTGATCAGACTTTTTGATCACTTTTTATTCATTTTTTAATGGTATAAAAAGTGACCAAAATACGCTTTTTTGGACTTTGGAATTTTTTTGCGCGTACGCCATTGACCGTGCGGCTTAATTAATGATATATTTTTATAGTTCGGACATTTACGCACGCGGCGATACCACATATGTTTATTTTTTATATTTTTTACACTGTTTTATTTTTTTTTATGGGAAAAGGGGGGTGATTCAAACTTTTATTAGGGAAGGGGTTAAATGACCTTTATTAACACTTTTTTTAAACATTTTTTTTGCAGTGTTATAGGTCCCATAGGGACCTATAACACTGCACACACTGATCTCCTATGCTGATCACTGGCGTGTATTAGCACGCCTGTGATCAGCATTATCGGCGCTTGACTGCTCCTGCCTGGATCTCAGGCACGGAGCAGTCATTCGCCGATCGGACACCGCCGCTTCTAAAGGGTTAATACCGCACATCACCGCGATCGGCGATGTGTGGTATTAGCCGCGGGTCCCGGCCGTTGATTAGCGCCGGGACCAACGCGATATGATGCGGGATCGCGGCGCGATCCCGCTTCATATCGCGGGAGCCGGCGCAGGACGTAAATATACGTCCTGTGTCGTTAAGGGGTTAACATTATATTTTAATAATTCAGACGTTTACGCACACTTCGATACCACATTTTTTTTACATTATTTTATATAATGGGAAAAGAGGGGTGATTCAGACTTTTATTGGGGGTAGGGGTTATACACATTTATGACTATTTTTTTTAATTTTTTTTTGTCCCCTTAGGGGATTATAACATGGAACCTTTTGATTCCCAACACTGATCAATGCTGTGCTATTACACAGCATTGATCAGTGTTATCTGCGGTCTGGTCATGTTCACCCATAGCAGCCAGCTGGCAACATTGAATTCCCAGCTTTAGGTCCCGTGAAGGCTATTAGCCGTGGCCCCTGGCTGTTGATTCCAGCCGAGGGCTGTGTGGTATGGAGCAGGATGATGTCACAATTCCGCTCCGTAGCTGCCCCCACTTCTCGGGATGTACCCATACACCCTGGAGAGGGAAGGGGTTAAGACCAGTGGACTCTCAGTACAGAAAAAAAATTGTTTTAAAAAATATTGCTGTCCATTAGTATTTACTTCAAACTAAAAAAATCTCTAAGAGATTCCAGGGCAAATTTATTAATAACCAACAACCTTTAGGGGTTTTTCCCCAAGGGGCACGCCCTAAACTACAAATCCCCCCTTGTTAAAATCTGAATCTTTGTTATAATTCACTTAATATGCAATATCTATTACAACCACTAGATGTCAGTGCAACTTAAAATATACAGCCACTGCTCAGTCCATATCGTGGTTTGCAGTGTTAATGCCTCTCATTGAATGTTTGTATCTCATCTCAAATGGAGGCCACTCTGTTTAGTGATGTAACTAAGTACACTCTGGCAGTGAGATGATGGCTGCTAGTTAAAACACACTATATAGCCCCTCTCATCCCGACGTTTGTCAGCAGCCGCTGACTTGATCCATTAATATTTGAGAAAATCAGGTGCATATAAACTCATCCTGGCCAAAGAGAGAAGTAAGAACCAGGGAGAAAAGGCTGTAAAGATGTGGAAAAGTGGAGGGATGGCTAGGAGGGATCAGAAAATTATTATCTCTTAAAAAACTTTTTATTTCCTCTCTCTGCTCCGTTGGGTTTGGGCATGGTTAAAAATATTGAAAGAAGTATTAACCCCTTAAGGATTACATACCTTATATGTCTATGTAAAGTGTTCGGCGGGCGCAGTAGAGGGCTCAGAAGCGAAGGAGCGACAAGGGGATTTTGGAGAGTACGTTTTTCTGAAATGGTTTTTGGGGGGCATGTTGCATTTAGGAAGCCCCTATGGTGCCAGAACAGCAAAAAAAAACACATGGCATACCATTTTGGAAATTAGACCCCTTGAGTAATGTAACAAGGAATAAAGTGAGCCTTAATACCCCACAGGTGTTTCACGACTTTTGCATTTTTTACATTTTGCAAATTTCACAAAAATGTGTTCCCCCCCCTCCCAGGGTTAATAGCAGAAAATACCCCCCCCAACATTTGTAACCCCATCTCTTCTGAGTATGGAGGTACCCCATAAGTTGGCCTGAAGTGCACTACGGGCGAACTACAATGCTCAGAAGAGAAGGAGTCATATTTGGCTTTTTGAGACCAAATTTTGCTCGGGGGGCGTGTCGCATTTAGGAAGCCCCTATGGTGCTAGCACAGAAAAAAATAAAAACACATGGCATACCATTTTGGAAACTAGACCCCTCGGTGAACGTAACAAGGGGTTAAGTGAACCTTTATATCCCACTTTTGCATATGTAAAAAAAATTTTTTATTTTTTTTTACCTAAAATGCTTGTTTTCCCAAAAAATTTACATTTTTAAAAAGGGTAAAAGCAGAAAATACCCCCCAAAATTTGTAACACAATTTCTCCTGAGTATGGCGATACCCCATATGTGACCCTAAACTGTTGCATTGAAATACGACAGGGCTCCAAAGTGAGAGCGCCATGCCCATTTGAGGCCTAAATTAGGGATTGCATTGGGGTGGACATAGGGGTATTCTACGCCTGTGATTCCCAAACAGGGGGCCTCCAGTTGTTGTAAAACTCCCAGCATGCTTGGACAGTCAACGGCTGCCCGACAATACTGGGAGTTGTTGTTTTGCAACAGCTGGAGGCTCCGTTTTGGAAACAGTGGCGTACCAGACGTTTTTCATTTTTATTGGGGAGGGGGGCTGTGTAGGGGTATGTGTATATGTAGTGTTTTTTACTTTTTATTTTATTGTGTGTTAGTGTAGTGTAGTGTTTTTAGGGTACAGTCACACGGGTGGGGGTTCACAGTAGTTTCTCGCTGGCAGTTTGAGCTGCGGCAGAAAATTTGCCGCAGCTCAAACTTGCAGCCGGATACTTACTGTAAACCTCCGTCCATTCACATTGGGGGGGGGGGGGGGGGGGGGGACATCCAGCTGTTGCAAAACTACAACTCCCAGCATGCGCTCACAGATTGTACATGCTGAGAGTTTTAGTTTTGCAACAGCTGTAGGCACACTGGTTATGTATCAGAGTTTGTGACCTTACTCAGTGTTTCACAACCAGTGTGCCTCCAGCTGTTGCAAAACTACAACTCCCAGAATGTACGGTGCATGGTGTACGGTGACTGCTGAGAGTTGTAGTTTGCAACAGCTGGAGGCACACTGGTCGTGAAACACTGAGTTAGGTAAAAAGAAACTGAGTTTCACAACCATTGTGCCTTCAGCTGTTGCAAAACTACAACTCTCAGCAGTCACCGACAGCCAACGGGCATGCTGGGAGTTGTAGTTATGCAACCAGCAGATGCACCACTACAACTCCCAGCATGCACTTTAGCTGTTTGTGCAAGCTGGGAGTTGTAGTTATACAACAGCTGAAGGTACACTTTTCCATAGAAAAAATGTGCCTCCAGCTGTTGCATAACCATAAGTCCCAGCATGCCCATAAGGGAATGCTGGGAGTTGTGGTTGTCTGCCTCCTGCTGTTGCATAACTACAGCTCCCAGCATGCTCTTTGTGCATGCTGGGAGCTGTTGCTATGCAACAGCAGGAGGCTGTCACTCACCTCCTGCTGCTGCCGGCACCACGGTCAGTCCCGTAATCCGGCCAATGAATTAGGGCGATCGTGAGGTGGCACCAGTGCCACCTCACCCCTGCTGGCTATGGCTGATCAGCCAGTAATTCCGGGTCACCGGGTCACTGGAGACCCGATTGACCCGGAATCGCCGCAGATCGCTGGACTGAATTGTCCAGCGATCTGCGGCCATCGCTGACATGGGGGGGGGCATAATGACCCCCCTGGACGATATGCCAGGATGCCTGCTGAACGATTTCAGCAGGCATCCGGCTCCGGTCCCCAACCGGCTAGCGGTGGGGACCGGAATTCCCACGGGCGTATGGATACGCCCTGCGTCCTTAAGGACTCGGAAAGCAGGGCGTATCCATACGCCCTGCGTCCTGAAGAGGTTAATGCTTAATAATTAAATCATCTTAACTGTGTCTGTATATGGAATAATTCAATAAAAATTATAAAAAAAAAAAAAAAGCATGACTGCTATGGGTTCTACCATTAAAGAAGCTGTCCCTCTCTCAGAAGAGCCCCTGTCACGCGTCTCCTTAGAGACTCATGAAAGTAGGGGTGGACTGACAACACTAGGGCCCCCGGACCAAATAAAGCAAGGGCCAAACCTCTCCCCTGCCCCTATTCTACCCAATCCCCTTTTCATACCCTACCCCTACATTTCACAAAGTACAAATTCCACCTTTTTAACACTATATAATAACAGAATCTTTATGTACAGAGAACAAAAAGTGCAATATAAATTATTAAAGGAGTACTGCAGTGTTTAACACTTAACCCATATCCGCAGTATAGGGGATAAGTGTCTGATCGCAGGGGGTCCGACCGCTGGGACCTGCCGCAATCTCCGGTACAGGGATCCGGCATTGCCGCAACACGACCCCTCCATACAGCTCTATGGGAGAGGTATGGAAGCACGAACGCTGCATCTCCACCTCTCCCATAGAGATACATGGAGGGGGCGTGTCGGCTACGGCGTCATGCTGCGGCCGGCGCCTCCTGCAAGGGAGGGCCGCAGCATAGCCGGGGCCCCTTACAGGAGATCACGGGGGTCCCAGCGTTCGGCCCCCCGCGATCAGATACATATCCCCTTCCACAGATCTCCTTTAATATGGTTGTAACACTCATGTTTCAGTAGACTTAAACACTGATGATAGTGGATCCGCTGGACCTGTGTGGTAGATGACTCGGACCGTACCAGGGAGCGGAGTCTAAGGTGCCGCTGGTTTTCACCAGAGCCCGCCACAAAGCGAGATGGCCTTGCTGTGGCAGGCGGCACCCAGGACACTACTTCTTGCACGGTTCGACCACACAGGCGGCTGAGGAGATTCGAGGCACAGGTGGAATAAGACAACTTGTGGTCTGGATATCAGAAGGTCAGGGCAGGCGGCACAGTAGCGTAGTCAGGCACCAGGTGAGTGACGGGCTGGGATTCACATGCGGGCGCGTCCCGCGATGCGAATCCCAGCCCCGCTGGCAGCAGCAGGTGTCGGGACCGGCACCAGCGTGTGCGGCCGGAGCGCATAACGTAAAAATGGTGCAGTTGGAGGGATGACAATGCCAATTTTCTAACAACACCATACCCTCAAACACAATGTGGGAGATTTATTAAAATCTCTTGTTACGCCGAGCGCTCCGGGTCCCCACTCCTCCCCGGAGCGCTCGCAACACCCTCGCTACTGCAGCGCCCCGGTCAGATCTACTGACCGGGTGCGCTGCGATACCGCCTCCAGCCGGGATGCGATTCGCGATGCGGGTGGCGCCCGCTCGCGATGCGCACCCCGGCTCCCGTACCTGACTCGCTCTCCGTCGGTCCTGTCCCGGCGCGCGCGGCCCCGCTCCCTAGGGCGCGCGCGCGCCGGGTCTCTGCTATAAAGGGCCACTGCGCCACTGATTGGCGCAGTTGGTCTAATTAGTGTGTTCACCTGTGCACTCCCTATGTATACCTCACTTCCCCTGCACTCCCTCGCCGGATCTTGTTGCCATTGTGCCAGTGAAAGCGTTTCCTTGTGTGTTCCTAGCCTGTGTTCCAGACCTCCTGCCGTTGCCCCTGACTACGATCCTTGCTGCCTGCCCCGACCTTCTGCTACGTCCGACCTTGCTCTTGTCTACTCCCTTGTACCGCGCCTATCTTCAGCAGTCAGAGAGGTTGAGCCGTTGCTAGTGGATACGACCTGGTTACTACCGCCGCTGCAAGACGGTCCACTAGCACGGTCCACGCCAATCCCTCTCTGGCACAGAGGATCCACCTCCTGCCAGCCGAATCGTGACATCTCTGAAGAGGAAAATTTGACTGGCCTATAGCAACCAGATTCCTTCTTTAATTTTGAAAGTAAAGGAAGCAATCTGATTGGTTGCTATTGGCAACTGGTCAACTTTTCCTCTGTACAGGTTTTGATAAATCTCCCCAAATGAATCCTCCTCCCCTTACTATGCCAACTTGTAATAACTGTCTGTGATACCCAGCAAGCTCAGGCCTCCAAGTTGGCTCCAGCCTCTGCTTAGTTTAATTATTGTGGCTGGCTGCTGGGGAAGGCTGACACACCTCTGTGCCTTGAAGGCAGACAGTCTTCTTTGGAAAAATTCAGCATGTATATAAAAAGTTGCCAGAGGGGGTTCAGAGTCTTTGAGGGTATGGTGTAATTGGAGGGATGGAAATCCCATAACTACACCAAACCATAAGAAACACACTGAACTACCCAAGAACTCAGAGAACTCCCACCCCCGAAAAAGCCACAAAGAAATATCACACATAAAGTAATAAAAGCATTAAGAGAATTGCAAGATACACATTGTCACGCACCTGGATGCTGATGTCTCGGAGAAGGTAGTGGATCCTCTTCCTGTGTGGCTGATGACTTGGACCGTATAGGGGAGCGGAGTCTAAGGTGCCGCTGGTCTTCACCAGAGCCCGCCGCAAAGCAGGATGGATTTGCCGCGGCAGACGACACCGAGGTCGCTACCCCCAATACGGCTCGACCACACAGGTAACTGGACAAGGTGCGGTACAGGAGGATGAGACAGGGGCGTAGTCAACGTAGCAGAAAGTCAAGGCAGGCGGCAAAGGTTCGTAGTCAAATAATGTAGTGGGAAGGTCTGGGTACACGGGTATGGCAAACAGGCTATAGGGTACGCTTTCTCTCAGGCAAATGGCACTGAAGATCCGGCAGGGGGGTGTGGGAGTAGCAGGAACTTATCATGTGGTGTCAGATGCACATGCTAATAATGGGCATACTGGCCCTTTAAATCACAGAGCTCCACCGCGCGCGCACCCTAGGAGACGGGGACGAGCGCAGCGGAGCTGAGAAACAGTAGCAGCAGAGCGGGGTAAGTGACGGGCTGGGATTCGCATGCGGGCACGTCCCGCGATGCGCATCCCAGCCCCGCCAACAGACGGGTACCCTGGGATACTGCGCTCACGGAGCGCAGCGCGTTACACACATCAAATCACTATCCGACCTGCTGACAAAGAAGGGGCGATTGTGGTCCTGGAGACACAGAGTATCATGTCCAGGAATGTAACCAACAACTACAGGACGAGGACACCTATGAGAAATTGCTATCGGACCCCACAGATGAATACTCAGCTAAGATGGAAACACTGTGCAATAAAGCTTTTGCAGACCAAATTTTAAGTAAGTCAGAGAGAGAATTTTATTAGGTACCGAAAAAAAGACTTCTATTATTCTATGTACTACCAAAGGTACATAAAAACCCCACACAACCTCCGGGAAGACCCATAGTTTCAGGGATCCAATCCCTAACTACAAATCTTTCAGAATATGTGGACCAATACCTTCAGCCACTAGTGAAACAAATCCCTTCATATTTGAAGGACACAACGGACATTATTAGAGTTGTAGAAAGTTTACAATGATAGAAGGATTGGAATTTATGTACCCCGGATGTGAGTTCTTTATATGCATGCATAAACCATTAGCAAGGCGTTCAAGCCGCTTTTCATTTTTTGACTAACCAAGGAAACATTCCACCCCTCCAGATTGGATTTTTCACAGACAGCATGGATTTTATCTTAAATCATAATTATTTCTATTCTAATAAAAAAAATCGTCAAAAAGTTGGGACTGCCACGGGGAGCAGGTTCGCGCCAAGTTATGTGAATTTATTTATGGGGTTCTGGGAAGATTTAACCATCAGCCCTCTTCTCGGCGCAAATCTGGTCCTCTGGCGTACTTACATTGACGATATTTTTATGATACGGAGAGGCACCGAAGAATCTTTGAGCAAATTTTTAACCACTCTTAACAAGAATGCTTTTAATCTTATCTTCACCCCCACAAACAAGCAGAACTCAAGTGGAATTCTTGGACCTGACAATTAAGGTAAAGAATACAGAGCTAGAATGTGAAACCTTTAGAAAACCGATGGCCAGAAACTCCTTCATTTTATTTTCCAGCTGCCATTTACCACGTTGGCTTTTAAATGTACCACAAGGCCAATGTAGAAGGGTGAAAAGAAACTGTACTGAGGAAGAAGATTTTGAAAAAGGAGCCCTGAAATTGACTTTAAAGGATTTTAAAGAAAATTTTGCTAGTGATTTTATTAGTAGTTCTTCTGGATAGTTTTTTCCTTTAAAATCCTCGGTCAATTTCCAGAAGAACTACTAATAAAATCACTGGCAAAAATCAGAGTGGAAAAGAGGAAAGATTATTTCAAAGTAAAAATTAAGATGGAAGAACAAAAAGAACAACAGATGAAACTGATCGTACCCTTCAACAGTCATTACAAAAAGGTGGAACATATAATCAACAAATATTGGCCTCTACTTCAACAGGACAAAATACTAGCTCCAATTTTAAACAATAAAGCAAAAATAGTATACACTAAGTTGCCAAACTTGGGAATAAAATTTGCCCTGGCTACAAAACAACCAATCCTGGAAACAAAAAGAGAACAGAAAACATGGTTAGCCTTAAAAGGATTTTACAAATGTGGTAAATGCAGCAACTGCAAGATAACAAAATTTCCGAAAAAGACAGAGACCATCATATCCAATAGCAACAATAACCAATATGACATCACAGAGTTTTTAATATGCACAAGCACCTCGGTACTTTATATGATTATGTGCTCATGTCAAAAGCAGTATATTGGTAGAACAAAGAGAAGCCTAAAAACTAGAGTGAGAAAACATATACACATTATTAAAATAGGCTTCCAAAAACACTCTCTGTCCTTGCATTTCAAAGAGGTGCATAACAGTGATCCATCTGGTATATCGTTCATAGCTTTAATAACAGTAAAAAAGAATTGGAGAGGAGGAGACCAGATCCCAAAGATGTCAAGGGAAGAAAGCAGTCTTAATGCAGACCTGGAAATTTTTGGCTTTTTGATATAACATTGAACTAGTCATATTCTACCATTCAGATATATCTCCATTCCTTTTACATTTTAAAAAAAATTTGAAAGAATTTTATAGAAAAATGTATCAAATTTTTGAAAAATGTAAAAAAGTTTTTTTCATTTTTTTTATCTTCTGTTTATTCCCATACATTTTATATGTTTACATCTCTATATATTTTAATCATATGTTTATACCTTCATATATTTTTTAAAAATTTCCACAGATTTTACGCATATATGCAAAGTATTTTTAACACTAAACCATTCCCACACACTAAAGCATACTTATTTATTCATCTCATGCACTTTAAATCTTGTCCTCTAAATTCTCACATCTGTATCCAGTCCTGGTTTTGTTTTTAGCCACCAAAAGTATATACATAACAGTGATCCACTACAGGTTTTGTAAACTACTAATTTAGAGAACTAGAAATCGTACCAAAATCACACCAAGTCCACACATCACTGATATTTAAGTGAACCCATGCCACACTTCCAATCAACCATTCTTCCAGAGCCTCATAGCCTATCATTCATCCTGCACATCATTGGAGTGCGCAAATCTCCAGAAGGACCCGTACAGCAAGGTATCCCACACGCCAAGACATCCCTCACAGCAAGGCTTGTCTGTCTCACGGCAGACTTCCCAGCTTGAAGCAAAAACACTGGCGCTATTTGCGGGCACCCAGAGACTGTAGATGTCCTTCCTCCGGATCCAAAGGGTGGGTGAGTGAACCGGATTACCTTCTTTGCCAACCCGCCGAGTCGCGCTACAGTGTCTCACCCACCACTATTACTATGGAGGCTGCCTGGGAATATCTCCAGTTTCCACATTAATCCTTTTCATGCTCAAGTGTGATTATTGGCACGAATACCAGTAATATAGTGCACACATCAGTAGCGCTGCAGGAGTAGGCACTTCTTGTGGTGCTCCAGCACCTCTCTGACTTTACCTGAACTTAAGTTTTCCTTCTGTTGCTATGGACTACCATCTTTTCTAAGCTGTGGACACTTTCTGTTTACTTGTTGGCAGTGTGTAATCTTGTTTGAACTTGATAGTATTGAGGCTAACTTGTTAGCCTGCATTTGTGGGAGGAGCGGGAGGTACATAAGAACCCACGGCTCGAACTCTCTGTACGCCGTGGGTTCTTCACTAACTTCCGATCAGCTGACTAGTCGGGTCAGCTGACCGTATCCGGAAGTTACGAGCACAGGCGGCGTGCGAATGGGTAAGTGGCCGGACTGAGCAGGTGATGTGTTTTATCTTCCCTTGCTCCGGAGGTAAGCCGGAGCTAGAGGGATCCCCCGTTCGGTCCGGCCCTGGTTGTTTCCTTTCTATGCGCAAGTTTTCATTTCATGCCGGAAGGCAGGCCGGCTCGGTGCACGCTGCACAGGGTATTTTGCTTAAGGGCAGGCCAGCTCGGTGCACGCTACATAGGGGGTTTCCCATGCTTAAAGGCAGGCCAGCTCGGTACACACTACACAGGGGGTGTTATCATGCCTAAGGGCAGACCAGCTCAGCGCACGAAACAATCTTTAGTATCAGATAGGGGGGGGGGGGGTTGTCAGCACGTGCCAAGCCATGGATCTCTGCATAGAAGGGCACTTTTATGAGGGGGATTCTCAGCTGGGGCCACGCTACAGTTTTCATAAGTCTCAGGCACACATCAAGCTTCCGGCCAGTCTGTATGGTTATACATGGTCAGGCTATATCAGCCTGGCCAGCATCACATAGAGAGCATGGTATGGAGGGGCACACAAGCTCGCATCAACTTTATAATTATTGATGTTGCATAAGGAGTTTCATTGCTCTGGCTCACGATACATTTTGTTCAGGCGTATATGGGCACGAGAGTAAGGTAGTCTGAGTAGTACAAGCTAGCAGGCTGTATATTGTAACATGAGAAGTAACATCCCACACACAGCTTGTCTACTCTGTTACCTCACCTCTCCTCTCCCCCCCCCAAAAAAAAAATTATAATCAAAAGGGAAGGAGCTAATTAAGTCATGTTTCATTAGGTATGCGCAGGACCAAGCTCATCTTACCATTATCAAGTACATCTGGGATATCCTCAGATAACATTTGGTACGTTTAATAATCTGCATAACTAAGACAGATATTAAGGATAGGTTGTTAAAGGGGTACTCCGGTGCTTAAACATCTTATCCCCTATCCAAAGAATAGGGGATAAGATGCCTGATCGCGGGAGTCCTGCCAATGGGGACCCCCGTGATCTTGCACGCGGCACCCCGTTTGTAAACAGTCCCCGAAGCATGTTCGCTCCGGGACTGATTACCGGCGACTACAGGGCGGGCGGCGTGTGACGTCACGCCCCCGCACCCGTGTGATGTCACGCTCCACCCCTCAATGCAAGCCTACGGGAGGGGGCGTGACAGCTATCAGCGGGGAGCTGCGTGCAAGATCACGGGGGTCCCCAGCGGCGGGACTCCCGTGATCAGGCATCTTATCCCCTATCCTTTGGATAGGGGATAAGATGTTTAAGCACTGGAGTACCCCTTTAATGTAAATTTTTATAGGTACAGCTTATTGTGGTCATCAGTCAGCACGGTTTGATCAGTCGCAGTCTTCATTTTGGGACACATCAGTCTTTCAGTTGTCGGTAAGTCTAAATGATCGCATGCAGAACCATGTGACTTAGCTCAGAGATTTAGTCTATTCACACGACCTATTTTGTTTTATTTCCATCATGTAGGTATTCTTCCGTCCTTTTGTATCGAGTTACTGGTTACGTCTTTTTCGCACACACTTTCATCCGGTATGTATGTGGTAGTTTTGGGTAAGGTAGTTTTGTGTTGTACAGTAAGTCTTATTTTGATATTTTAGATTGCCCTATTTGGTCAGCTTGAATTTGGGTCATCTGATTCCAGTATCATCCGCTACAATTATCTACCAGTTACTTGGTGGGTACACAGTATGTAGTTACAAAGTGGTTATTTGGCTGATATTATCAGTAGTAAGCATAGTGAGTACTTTGTCTATTTTATAGATTCCGTAATCTGGTAGACTGTAGTCTCAGTTCATATACATCATCGTAGCTGGTTTTTCTCAGTTCTTCTTATTAGGTAGGTAGGTTGGTGATACAATGTTGTTAGTTTAAGATCAGGTCAAATCATGTTTTTATTATCCCCAGGTTTAACGGCTGGTCAGTCAGTATCTGCACAAGGATCTACATTGATTTCATTCTTACAGTCGGCTCATCTTTTGTTGGTACGTGTTGAGGTCAAGAGGTTAGGTATACGTATCCTTTTCTGTTGGTAGTTTCATGTCAGTAGGTTTAAGTTCAGGTATAGGTAATGTAGTATTGGTTATATTTCTAATATTAAGTTATGTTGTGTTTTTAGCATCAGGAGGTTCAGCTTCATCCATTCCCGGGTAAGATTTGCCTGATTTCATATCCCTCGTAATCGCCTCATGAACCCGACACGCCTTCGGGTTGCGTTTACCTCAGGGATTTCGGTACACTTCAGTCACGGTTACAGTCACTATTCGTTGATCGAGTAGTAAAGTGTAACTTGGTGTAAATCACGAGTATTGGTTGTCATCTGTAGCACTCAATTGCCTCACAGGTCTTACGTGTATTAGTCTTCTTGATTTTCATTCCGGCATGTAACCTAGCATAGGTCAACAATTAGTAAGCTCGGATGTTGGTTCATGGGTTCTGTTTTTCAGGTTGGACAGTCAAGTCAGTTAGGTGTCAGTAACACCTGAAATTTGTGTGGTCATCACATTCTTACAGTCGGCTCATCTTTAGTTGGTACGTGTTCAGGTCAAGAGGTCATGTTTATGTATCCTTTTCTGTTGATAGCTTCATGTCATTAGGTTGAAGTCCAGGTATAGGTGATGTAGTATGGGTTATATTTCTAATATGAAGTTATGTTGTTGTTGTTTTAGCATCAGGAGGTTCAGCTCCATCCATTCCCGGGTAAGGTTTCCTGATTTTACATCCCTAGTAATCGCCTCATTAACCCGACACGCCTTTGGGTTGCGATTACCTCATGGATTTCGGTGCACTTCAGTCACAGTTACAGTCACTATACGTTGATCCAGTAATAAGGTGTAACTTGGGGTAAATCACGAGTATTCATTGTCACCTGTAGCACTAAATCGCCTCACAGGTCTTACGTGTATTAGTCTTCGGATTGGTAGCTTGCATTGTTTTAGGTCGGTTGGCAGGTGAGTACTTTCAGGTAAGGGTAGTGATCTGGTGGTAGTCACTTAATTGTTTATATAATTGTAGTTAGAGGTAGATTTTGCCTTATGGTTTCGGGGGGTTTTGGGGGTTATTTTTCAGTATGTCGCATGCTTCAGACATAGAGGAGTCGGCATCGGTCATGGAGAATGTGGCTAGATCTTCGGAGCAGGCTAGCGTGTCATCTCTGAGGAACTGGACTATTCCAAAGATCACGGCCGAACTCGTTAAGAGGGGGATCCCCTTTCCACCGTCTGCAAGGAAGGTAGAACTATACAGGCTCCTGATGGCTGATGCTGCTGGTCCCTCTAACGAAGAGGTCTCCATGAACACATTACATCATTAACGCAGCTTCATGCTCTCATTAACAATATGTCCAACAACATGTCAGATATGCAGACTAGAGTCGAGGCTTTAGAGAGCAGGAACTTGATGAATCCTACAGCTCCTTCTGAAAACAAAACTATAGCTTGTGGAGAGGTGTTGGTGGTCTTGAAATCTAAGGATGTAAGGCTCAACAGGAAGTTGACGTTGTCTGAGTTCATAATGTCCTTCAGTATTTATAGAGACATTATCTGCACAGTCAAGCCGGGAAGGAGGGAGGAGTTAGATCAGTTTCTTTACAAAATTACAGAGTTCTATCATTAGTATGGGGGCCACACCTTTTATGATTATCATAGGTCTTTCTCTGCCAAAGCTGCAGCAGCACTAAGTGAATTTAACTATGAAGTCAATTGGGCAGTGGTAGACACCGAGATATATTGCAATCATTTTGCTTGGCCTTAAAGCCCAGCAAATAATCTGCTATCAGCCTCGGCGGATCCAGACACTGTTTCCATCCTCATAAAGGCAGAATTGGACAAAGGCTTCATTATAGGCCCCTTTTATCAGCCCCCCTTTGACATGTGGAGAGTGAGTCCCATCGGTTTGGTTAAGGGCAAATTTTCCAATAAAAAAAGATTGATCTATGATTTGACTGCGCCATATTCTTCATCTACTCCTAGTCTCAACTCCCTCATACCCGCAGAAGAGTTTGCGTTGAAGTATGCTTCCATTGACAGTGCCATTGCCATCATCCTCAACATGGGGCAGGGGGCTTGGCTTGCAAAGGCAGACATCTCAGACACATTCAAGCTCCTGCCCATACAACCTCAGTTGTGGAGATGGCATGGCATTAAATGGATGGGCAACTATTATTTTGCGGTTAAACTCACTTTTGGGGCAAGGAGCAGCCCGTGGTTATTCAATAGATTTGCGGAAGCACTTCATTGGATATTACAAAACAGGTTTTCGTGCGGTCATGTAATACATTATCTAGACAATTTTTTGCTCATAGAACCTGCACATAAGCCTCCGTGAGATCTAGACATATTACTAGCAGTCTTTGAATAGTTGGCAGTTCCAGTTTCCCCTAAGAAGGTTGATGGCCCATTGAAGGTTATCACCTTCTTGGGGATTGTACTAGACTTGCAAAAAATGGAAGCTAGGTTACCACAGGAGAAACTGCAGAGAGTCAGAGCAGTCATTTCCAGATTTAATGACAATCCTCACATATCATAAGTAGAGCTACAGTCTGTTTTAGGAATGTTAAATTTCGCCATGCGAATCATTCCGCAAGGCCGCACATTAATTTCTCGTCTTTTAAAACTTCTGCCTACAACGCCCGAACAGCACAGCATTATCCAGCTGGATCGGCATTTGATCTGAATATGTGGGAGTTGTTCTTACGTAACTGGAATGGTGTGTCATTTTTCATTCCGAGAGTCAGTGATCAATCCCCTATAGTTTTCTCACATGCTTCTGCAATTTCAGGGTTTGCAGCTAAGAAATGGTTGGCAAGTCCTTGGCCTCCAGAAGCTAGCATGCTGTCAGGTTTTCAGCGCAATTCGGCACTCTTTGAATTATATCCAATAGTGGCGGCAGCGCAAGCTTGGGGCCATTACTGGGATAAGACCACGGTATTGTTTGTGTCTTACAATGCAGCCATAGTAGAGGTGCTACTGAAGGGCAGGTCTAAATGTCCTCTGATAATGTATTTTGCTAGAAAATTTGTGTGGTTATCGTTACATCATAAATTCAATTTCACTTGCACACACATAAGTGGTATACAGAATGTGGCTGCCGATGCTCTCTCTAGAAGAAATCTCTCACTTTTCTTTCAGGTGATGCCAGAGGCAGAGCTAGCAGGGGCTCAGATCCCAGCGTTGCATACACTGATGCTCGATTAGAGGGACACTGTCAAGTAGCCAAACAACTTATTAATTCACTGTCAGCTAATACTCGTCAAGTTTATGACACAGCTTGGAGAGCAAATTTCATAGTGATTTCCCAGAAGGGGATGTCAGATCAGTGTCCTTTATTTTAGCATTTATCGGGTTTTGCCACACTGATTTACATCTAGCCCATAATACTATAAAGATATATTTGACAGGTATCCAACATCATCTGTCCTTGACAGAGTCTCATTGTTTTCTTCACGATTAGTCAAGGCGGCATTGAAAGGTATTGTTAAAGGGGAAGTTCCTAGGGAACCCGCTAGACAGCCTATTTCTGGTGATGATTTTAGGAAACTTTTTGACATATTGGACAATGCCCCATTTGGTTTAATTAATAGTCTATGTTTGAAAGCGGCTATGTATCTGGGGTATTATGGATCCTAAGGCCCGGGGAATTTACCAGTCGCAATACCGATAGCTCATATCTCAAGCTAAGTCAGCTAGAACATGAAAAAATGAATGCTTTATTTATTTATTTTCTTTGATTTCTTTATGCTGTAAAAATAAATTATTTACTTTATACCTATACCCACGACTTTGGGTGAATTCCTTGGAAGCGCCACCGCAGCATTTTCTACATTTTCTGCATTCCACATACGGATACACCTTTGGGCTCCGTCCTCACGGTGCAGGCCTGCATACCAAGCTACCATCACCGGCAAGGGACACGATACCCTCCACCCGGGTACCCACCTACACCGGCTAGAGACCTACACCGCACCCGGCGCTACCTCCGCTTTTTTCCGCTATATACAGCTAGAATGTGAGGCAGAGCATTATGTATTGTCCTTGACTGTTACTAAGACATCTCTACCAGGAGAAGTGGTTGTGGTCTGATATTTCCCCACTACTCATAAATGGTGCCAGGTGAAAGTTTTTGATATGCTGTTCGAACGATGTCAACTAAGTAGGCCTGACACTCCTTTACTACTGTTTTATAATTGTTCTCTGAGAAAAAGCTACCAGACTGCAATGCCAAAAAGGATGCACAACCAAAATCATGTAATGAAAAGACAATCATTTTATTAACACATATCAAACAATGTGACAAGGGAAAACAAGATTAAAAACACTTAACCCCTTAAGGACCAGGGGTTTTTCCATTTTTGCATTTTTGTTTTTTCCTCCTTGCCTTTAAAAAATCATAACTCTTTCAATTGTGCACCTAAAAATCTATATGATGGCTTATTTTTTTGCGCCACCAATTCTTCTTTGTAATGACGTCAATCATTTTGCCCAAAAATCTACGGCGAAACGGAAAAAAAAATCATTGTGAGACAAAATTGAAAAAAAACCCCCGCCATTTTGTAACTTTTGGGGGCTTCCGTTTCTACGTAGTACATTTTTCGGTAAAAATGACACTTTATGTTTATTCTGTAGGTCTAATACAATTAAAATGATACCCTACTTATATAGGTTTGATTTTGTCGTACTTCTGGAAAAAATCATAACTGCATGCAGGAAAATTTATACGTTTAAAATTGTCATCTTCTGACCTCTATAACTTTTTTATTTTTCCGCGTATGGGGCGGTATGGGGCTCATTTTTTGCACCGTGATCTGAAGTTTTTAGCGGTACCATTTTTGCATTGATAGGACTTATTGATCACTTTTTATTCATTTTTTCATTATATAAAAAGTGACCAAAAATGCACTATTTTGGACTTTGGAATTTTTTTGCGCATACGCCATTGACCGTGCGGTTTAATTAACGATATATTTTTATAACTCGGACATTTCCACACGCGGCGATACCATATATGTTTATTTTTATTTACACTGTGTTTTTTTTTTAATGGAAAAAGGGGGGGGGGGGTTAAATGATCTTTATTCACTTTTTTTTTTGCAGTGTTATAGCTCCCATAGGGACCTATAACACTGCACACACTGATCTTTTAGATTGATCACTGGTTTCTCATAGGAAACCAGTGATCGATGATTCTGCCGCTTGACTGCTCATGCCTGGATCTCAGGCACTGAGCAGTCATTCGGCGATCGGACAGCGAGGAGGCAGGTAGGGATCCTCCAGCTGTCTTGCAAGCTGTTCGGGATGCTTTCACTTTCACTTTAGACGCGGCGTTCAACTTTGAACGCCGCGTCTAAAGGGTTAATAGCACGCGGCACCGCAATCAATGCCGCGCGCTATTAGCCACGGGTCCCGGCCGTTGTTAGAGGCCGGACCCGACCCGCTATGACGTGGCCCCGCGTTATAGATCAGGAGCGGACTCATGATGTAATGTTACGTCATTGGTCCTGAACAGGTTAAAAGGCTCCAAAGAGCCACACTACAACAGTGAGGCCAGTAGTGGCCACCACAGGACATGAGCTGTATATGCAAATACCTCCTTACATCCGAACAAAATAATAATAAATCACAATAATAATGTGGAAAGCAACAAAAGCAAGTATGAACACCCCTGATATGACTAATAGATGATGAATAATGGATCAGAAAATATATTTTGAGGGGGACATACAAAGCTAAAATAAGAAAACAAGTGATAGTGAATGAAAAATGAAAACCACAGATGGAGGAAGGAGGGAACGTCTCAGTTAGCCCATGTCCATGAGAGCAGACCCCATGCGTTCCGTTGTGACTTCCTCAGGGGTGGACCCCTTTTACCCCTTGTAAAAATTAAAAAAAGGGGTCTACAAGAACATGCGAGTGTAAAACTTGAAGATTTTGTGTAAGACTCACAGCAGACGGCAGGTACCCAGGGAGTAGTAGATCCGTAGTTCCACGGTAGTCTGGAGCGGGTGATGTAGTGGATCCGCTGGACCTGTGTGGCAGATGACGTGGGCCGTGCCAGGGAGCAGAGTCTAACGTGCCGCTGGTTTTCACCAGAGCCCGCCGCAAAGCGGGTTGGACTTGCTGTGGCAGGCGACACCCAGGTCGCTACCCCTGGCACGACTCAACCACACAGGCGGCTGAGGTGCCGACATACGGGGAGACAGGCCCGTCGCTACCAGACCGGCAAACCAAGCAATTGCTTGGGGCCCCGAGCTGGCTGGGGGGCCCCGAGCAGAGCCGGTGCTTGCCCGTTCTGTAGCGACGGGGCACTTCGGGAGGCCCGCACAGTTCAATTAAATTACCTTTGTAGGGCATGGGCCCCTTAAGAAACAAACCGGCACCGGACAGGTGAGGGGCTGATACGTAACGTGCCCCGCGCAGGCACGCACGTCTACGCCAATCACCTGACCTGTCCCTGCCTACGTCCCCACGCAAACCTCCAGCATCCTCCGTGCAGTGACAGGAGCAGCAGCAGACTCACGCCGCTGCAACGATCCGCGGCAGGGTAAGTAAACTGGGACTGCAATGGTGATGAGAGGTGTGTGTGGTGGGGGGGTGGGTGTTATGGGGGTGATGAGAGATGCAGGGGGGTGTTATGGGGGTGATGAGAGATGCAGGGGGGATGTTATGGGGGTCAAGAGAGATGCAGGGGGGGTGTTATGGGGGTCATGAGAGATGCAGGGGGTGTTATGGGGGTCATGAGAGATGCAGGGGGGGTGTTATGGGGGTGATGAGAGGTGCAGGGGGTGTTATGGGGGTCATGAGAGATGCAGGGGTATTATGAGGGTGATGAGAGATTCAGGGGGGGTGTTATGGGGGTCATGAGAGATGTAGGGGGGTGTTATGGGGGTGATGAGAGATGCAGGGAGGGTGTTATGGGGGTGATGAGAGATGCAGGGGGGATGTTATGGGGGTCATGAGAGATGCAGGGGGGGTGTTATGGGGGTCATGAGAGATGCAGGGGGGTGTTATGGGGGTCATGAGAGATGCAGGGGGGTGTTATGGGGGTGATGAGAGGTGCAGGGGGTGTTATGGGGGTCATGAGAGATGCAGGGGTATTATGAGGGTGATGAGAGATTCAGGGGGGGTGTTATGGGGGTCATGAGAGATGCAGGGGGGGTGTTATGGGGGTCATGAGAGATGCAGGGAGGGTGTTATGGGAGTCATGAGAGATGCAGGGAGGTGTTATGGGGGTGATGAGAGATGCAGGGGGGTGTTATGGGGATAATGAGAGATGCAGGGGGGGGTGTTATGGGGGTGATGAGAGATGCAGGGGGGGTGTTATGGGGGTGATGAGAGATGCAGGGGGGTGTTATGGGGGTCATGAGAGATGCAGGGGTGTTATGGGGGTCATGAGAGATGCAGGGGGGTGTTATGGGGGTCATGAGAGATGCAGGGGGCTGTTATGGGGGTGATAAGAGATGCAGGGGGGGTGTTATGGGGGTGATGAGAGATGCAGGGGGGTTATGGGGGTGATGAGAGATGCAGGGGGGGTGTTATGGGGGTGATGAGAGATGCAGGGGGTGTTATGGGGGTCATGAGAGATGCAGGGGTGTTATGGGGGTCATGAGAGATGCAGGGGGTGTTATGGGGGTCATGAGAGATGCAGGGGGGGTGTTATGGGGGTGATGAGAGATGCAGGGGGGTGTTATGGGGGTGATGAGAGGTGCAGGGGGGGTGTTATGGGGGTCATGAGAGATGCAGAGTGGGTGTTATGGGGGTGATGAGAGGTGCAGGGGGGGTGATGAGAGGTGCAAGGGGGGTGTTATGGGGGTGATGAGAGGTGCAGGGGGTGTTATGGGGTTGATGAGAGGTGCAGGGGGGGTGTTATGGGGCTGATGAGAGGTGCAGAGGGGTGTTATGGGGGTAATGAGAGGTGCAGGGGGGTGTTATGGGGGTGATGAGAGGTGCAGGGGGGTGTTATGGGGGTGATGAGAGGTGCAGGGGGGGTGTTATGGGGGTGATGAGAGGTGCAGGGGGGGTGTTATGGGGGTGATGAGAGGTGCCCCCCCTGCACCTCTTGTAGTGATGAGGAGAGGTGGGGGGAGTTATAGTAATGATGAGGAGAGGTTTGGCGGGGGGTTATGGGGGTGATGAGGACAGAGGATAAGAGGGGGTGTATATGTATATATGATGTGTGGCAGTATTGTATTCAGTGGATACAGTGTGGAGCAGCATTATATTCAGGGTACAGTGTGTGGCAGCATTATATTCAGGGTACAGTGTGTGGCAGAATTATATTTAGCGGGTACAGTGTGTGGCAGTATTATATTCAGGGTACAGTGTGGGGCACTATTATATTTAGTGGGTACAGTGTATAGCAGTATTTTATTCAGGGTACAGTGTATAGCAGTATTATATTCAGGGTACAGTGTGGGGCAGTATTTTATTTAGGGTAGTGTGGGGCAGTATTTTATTTAGGGTACAGTGTGGGGCAGTATTATATTTAGTGGGTACAGTGAATAGCAGGATTATATTTAGTGGGTACAGTGTATGGCAGTATTATATTCAGAGTACAGTGTAGGGCAGTATTTTATTTAGGGTACAGTGTATAGCAGTATTTTATTCAGGGTACAGTGTATAGCAGTATTCAGGGTACAGTGTGGGGCAGTATTTTATTTAGGGTACTGTGTGGTGCAGTATTTTATTTAGGGTACAGTGTGGGGCAGTATTATATTTAGTGGGTACAGTGAATAGCAGGATTATATTTAGTGGGTACTGTGTATAGCAGTATTATATTTAGGGTACAGTGTATGGCAGGATTATATTCAGGGTACAGTGTATAGCAGTATTATATTCAGGGTACAGTGTATGGCAGGATTATATTCAGGGTACAGTGTATAGCAGTATTATATTCAGGGTACAGTGTATAGCAGTATTATATTCAGGGTACAGTGTGTGGCAGGATTATATTTAGTGGGTACAGTGTATAGCAGTATTATATTCAGGGTACAGTGTACAGCAGTATTATAATCAGGGTACAGCGGTGGCAGTATTATATTTAGTGGGTACAGTGTATGGCAGTATTATATTCAGGGTACAGTGTGGGGCAGTATTTTATTTAGGGTACACTTTCTGGCAAGGTTATAATGATTACTGTCTTCATACAGAGGATGAGGATCTGCTGACAGTGAGGAGCCAATGATGTCTGGATGTCAGACTCTGCAGAGAAGATGGAGCTGGGGGAAGACCTCGTCTCTGGACCAGATGAAGAAGAAAAGATAACAGAGAAGATATCACTCAGGTCAGAAGACGTCACTCAGGTCACTGATATTGTGTATTCTCCTGACTGTCCCATCAGAGCTGTAGTCACTTGTAAGTTCTGCAGTGATGATGGGTAAAACTGTGTCCAATCTTTGTCTCTCCAGCTGTTACAAAACTACAACTCCCATTGCCAGAGGCTCTTCAGACATGATGGGAGTTTTAGCTTTCCAACAGCTGGAGAACCACTGCAACCGAGGTGATTGGTGGAGGTCTCAGCAGTCAAACCCCCACCATAAAAAATGGCCCTGGGGGGGGGGGTCTGGAGAGGGGGTATGGGTAGGGAACACTGCTGCACCTAATGTGGGGGAACACTGCTGCACCTAATGTGGGGGGAACACTGCCTACTTAATGTGGGGGGAACACTGCTGCACCTAATGTGCGTCGTATCGATGTTCGCTCACGTTGCGCTCCCAGAATTCAAGGGCTGGCGTTACTATGTCCTGACGCCGGCCCTAGAGCGTGACGTGCGTGAACATCAAAGGGGCGGGGCCTACATGTCCATTTTGCCCCCAAATTCCTTCAAACGGCCCTGCGGGGAGAGATACGCTCACGGCCGGTATGTCCGGCCGGAGCGCTGTTAATAACCCTTTGGTCTCCCCCTCTTCTTGTGGGACAAAACTTTTTTGAGAAGATTACGGTCCAAGATGTTCTCCTCGGGCTCCCAGGACCTCTCCTCAGGACCAAAGCCCCTCCAATCGACCAAAAAAAAAATTCTGCCACGTACCATTTTAGAGGCCAGATTCTCTTTAACTTGAAAAATATCTGAGGAACCGGAGACAGGAGTTAGAGCAGATTTTTTTCTTTGAGAATAACGGTTGATAACCAGAGGTTTGAGGAGAGAAACATGAAAAGAGTTAGGAATACGTAAAGAAGGTGGCAAGCGAAGTTTGTATAAAACAGGATTGATCTTCTGTAAGACCTCGAACGGACCCAGGAAACGAGGACCAAGTTTGTAACTTGGGATTTTAAACCGAATGTATTTAGAAGATAACCAAACTTTCTCACCAGGAGAGAAGGATAGACGAGATCTTTTTTGTCTGCCTGAGTCTTCATTCGGGAGGATGCCAAAGATAAAGATTGCCGAGTCTGTCGCCAAATGGAGGAGAAATCTCTGACAAGTTCATCTACAGCAGGTAGACTGGAAGAGACTGGGACCAGAAGAGGAGACCTAGGATGATGACCAAAAACAATAAAAAAACGGAGATGTCTTTGTGGACTCAGAGTCCTTCTGATTGTAGGAAAATTCAGCCCAGGGAAGAAGATCTATCCAGTCGTCCTGACGGGCAGACATAAAATGGCGTAAATAAGTCTCCAAAATTTGATTTATCCTTTCCACCTGACCATTGGACTGGGGGTGGTAGGCAGAGGAGAAATCCAAACTGATCCAAGACAGGAACAGAGGGCTCGCCAGAATTTGGACATAAACTGCACTCCGCGGTCCGAGATGATGTTTTCTGGAAGACCATGAAGACGGAAGATATGAAGTAAGAAGTGCTTGGCCAGTTGTGGAGCATATGGGAGTCCGGGAAGAGGAACGAAATGAGCCATTTTAGAAAACCGGTCTACCACAACCCAGATGACTGTGTTATTGTGTGATGATGGAAGGTCGGTAATAAAATCCCGAGGGTCTCTGTCGAGAGGTCTTGTCTCGAGCACAATTGGTACAGGAATGCACAAATTCAGAGACATCGTGTTTCAGACATGGCCACCAATAGTGTCGGGAGATAAGAAGAAGTGTCTTGTGTATTCCAGGATGGCCAGCCAATAAGGAAGAATGACCCTAGTTTAGAACTTTGCGTCTCAATCTGACTGGTACAAAAGTTTTACCAGGAGGTTGCTGTACAAGATCGGCAGGAATCAGACGATCAGGAGGGATAATATGTCTTGGAGTAGGATCAAAACCCACCACATCAGAAGATCTGGAGAGGGCATCAGCTCTGATATTCTTATTAGCTGGACAGAAATGAAGGGAAAAATTTAATCGGGAGAAGAACAACGACCGCCTTGCCTGAGGTGGGTTCAAACATTGCGCTGACTGAAGGTACAGGAGGTTCTTGTGGTCAGAATAAATACTGCTCAGATGAGGAGATCCTTCCGACAGGTTTCGCCACTCCTCTAAGGCGAGCTTTATAGCAAGCAGTTCACGATCTCCAATGGAGTAGTTTCTCTCCGCAGGCGAGAACGTTTTAGAAAAGAACCCACAGGTCACAGTTTTACCCTTGGCAGTTTTCTGGGTAAGAATGGCGCCTGCTCCGATGGAGGAAGCATCAACCTACAAGGCAAAAGGTTTCCCGGATCCGGTCTTGATAGCACGGGAGCTGAAGCAAAAGCAGACTTTAAGCTGGAGAAAGCTTCCTCTGCCTCATGAGACCACAACTTCGGGTTAGCGCCATTCTTGGTGAGAGCTACGATGGGAGCAACCACAGAAGAAAAATGTGGGATGAACTGGCGGTAGTAGTTTGCAAATCCCAGGAAACATTGAATAGCCCGTAGACCGGTCGGACGAGGCAAATCCAAAACCACAGGCAATTTTATTGGATCCATTTGTTGTCCTTCATGAGAGACAATGTATCCTAGAAAAGGAAGACTGGATTTTTCAAAAAGGCATTTCTCCAGTTTGGCATAGAGATGATTCCTCCGTAGGCGTCGTATGACCAGACGAACATGAGTACATGCTCTTCCAAGTTGGAAGAATAAATCAGTATGTCATCAAGATAAACGACTACACAGGTATAGAGAAGGTCGCGGAAGATATCATTGACGAATTCTTGGAAAACAGCTGGAGCATTGCAAAGGCCAAAAGGCATCACTAGGTACTCAAAATGTCCATCGTGGGTGTTGAAAGCCATTTTCCATTCATCTCCCTCTCGAATTCGAATCAGGTTGTAGGCACCTCATAAATCCAGTTTGGAGAAAACTTTGGCCCCCTGAAGATGATCAAAAAGTTCTGAGATCAGAGGAAGATGATAACGATTCTTGACCGTGATCTTGTTCAGAACTCTGTAATCAATACAAGGACGGAGAGAACCATCCTTCTTACTGACAAAGAAGAATCCGGCTCAAGCTGGTGACGAAGACTTCCGGATAAATCCTTTTTGGAGGTTCTCTTGGATGTACTCTTGCATGGATTGAGTCTCTGGGACAGATAAAGGATAGATTCTACCCTGGCATGGGAGAAATTGCAGAAAGAATTTTAGGATGGACCAACTCTAGACAACGATTATAGCAGCATTGCCCCCAGCGAGTGACCTCTCCGGATTTCCAATCAAGCTGCGGGGAATGGAGTTGGAGCCAAGGAAGACCAAGAAGTATCTGAGAAGTACAATGTGGTAGCACAAAGAATTCAATCCTCTCCTTATGTGAAACCCCTACTTGCAGAAGGAGAACTCCATGCGATATAGTACTCTACAGTCCAGATTTTGTCCTGTGACAGAAGAGATGAACAGAGGCTTGGCAAGGCGACTCACTGGAAGGCGATGTTCATGCACGAGTGAGGCATCAATAAAACTGCCAGCAGAACCAGAGTCCAAAAATGCAGTAGCGAAGAAAGAAGTCTGAGCAGAAATGTGGACTTGTACGGAAATATTCAAACGAGAAGAGATGGTGCACACACCCAGAGAAGTCCCTACTGCATATCCTGAGTTCGGACATTTGCCTGGATTCTGAGAACGGGCAGGGCAGTCTTTGAGGAAATGTTCCGGACTGGCACAGTATAGGCACAAATTCTTGCTGCAACGTCGGTATCTTTCCTCCTAGGTGAGGCGAGTATGATTCTCTTGCATAGCCTTTTCAGAAAATCCACTTTCTTTTAGGAGCTCCTCCTGTCTTTCGGACAAACGTACATCAATTCGTACGGCCAAATGAATCAGCTCACACAGGTTAGACGGAAGATCTCGAGCAGCAAGAGCATCCTTTATGCTACTAGAAAGTCCTTTTTTAAATATAGCACACAAGGCCTCGTCGTTCCATGCCAATTCAGAAGCAAGGATTCAAAACTGGACTGCATAGTCTCCCACAGAGGAAGTCCCTTGACTTAGGTTAAGAAGCGCAGACTCGGCAGAGGAAACACGTGCGGGTTCTTCAAAAAATGCTGCGGAATTCAGCCAGGAAAGCCGTGAGGTTGAAGGTAATTGGATCGCTACGACAAGGGACTGATCACAAAGGCCACCATAGCACGCTCCATAGGAAACAGATCCGCCTTGAGCTCCAGGTGCAAGGAGCACTGCGTCACAAAGCCCCTACACTGCTTTGGATCTCCGTCAAACTTCGTGGGAAGGGGAAGACGAAGCTTAGATGCTGAAGGAGCTGCAGGAACTAATGGGACTGCTGCTGCATAGTCAGAAGTAGCTGCGCCATAGCGGACATGATTTAATTGCTGCGCCTGATGGGCCAACTGTTGCGACTGATGGACCACTTCGGTGGAGAGATCCGAATCCTTAGGCAGAGGTACCTCGGTGGGATCCATGGCCGGATCTTACTGTAAGACTCACCGCAGACGGCAGATACCCAGGGAGTAGTTGATCCATAGTTCCACGGTAGTCTGGAGAGGGTGATGTAGTGGATCCGCTGGACCTGTGTCGCAGATGACGCGGGCCGTGCCAGGGAGCGGAGTCTAACGTGCCGCTGGTTTTCACCAGAGCCCGCCGCAAAGCGGATTGGACTTGCTGCGGCAGGTGACACCCAGGTCGTTACCCCTGGCACGACTCAACCACACAGGCGGCTGAGGTGATGCGTGGCACTGAAGGAATAGGCAGGACGTGGTCAGGGCAGGCGGCACAGGAGCATAGTCAGTAGGGTAGCAGAAGGTCAATAGGCTGGCGACTAGAAACACGGTCGGGTCACGGAATACAAAGTTCTGCTACACGGCAAGGAAACACTAGAACTGCTTTCTCTAAGGCGCAAGGCAAACAAAGATCCGGCAAGGGTACTAGGGAGGTGCTAAAACTTATAATAATGGTGCAGGTGTTAATACTAATTACGGGCTCACTTGCCTTTTAAATTTCAAAGCTCCGGTGCGTGCGCGCTAAGAAGCGGAGGCGCGCGCCTCGGTGCTGAGAGACAGAGGCCGGGGACAGAGGTGAGTGATGGGCTGGAGCTCGCATGCGGGCGCGTCCCACGATGCGAATCCCAGCCCAGCCCAGAGCCGACATACAGGGAGTGATGCGCTCACGGCCGGTGTGTCCGGCCGGAGCGCTGTTTATTACATTTTGGATTTTCTCCTTCACTTTGCTGCTAATCCTGTGAAACATCTAAAGGGTTAGCAAACTTTCTGAATGTCATTTTGAATACTTTGAGGGTGCAGTTTTTAAAACAGGGTAATTTATGGGGTATTTCTAATATGAAGGCCCCTCAAATCCATATCAAACTGAACTGGTCCCTGAAAAATTCAGATTTTGAAACTTTTGTGAAAAATTGCTGCTATACTTTGAAGCCCTCTGATGTCTTCAAAAAGTAAAAACATGATACAAACATAAAGTAGACATATTGTGTATGTGAATCAATATATAATTTATTTGGTATGTCTATTTTACTTACAAGCAGAGAGCTTCAAAGTTAGAAAAATGCTAAATTTTCTAATTTTTCATAACAATTTGGAAATTATGCAAGTATCGACGAAAAGTTACCACTATGTTAAAGTACAATATGTCTTCAAAAAACAATCTCGGAATCAAATTCATAAGTAAAAGCATCCCAGAGTTATTAATGCTTAAAGTGACGGTGGTCAGATGTGCAAAAAATGCTCTGGTCCTTAAGGTCATAATGGGTTTGGTCCTTAAAGGGTTAATTGAGCCAAATCAACGAGCAGAACAACTTTGTTGGACAATGCACCAATAAAAACAACTAAGAGTGAAGTGATCAGATGTGTAGGAACTTTTTGCAAATGTACTGGCATGTGCTATTATCAAATCCGGATCTTAAAGAGATAATAGGCCCTAGACCAAGCATCACATACCAAAGAGGATGAAATCTATGGGACATATTGGTGCATAGTCACCATGTAGAGAAATCAGAATCCTCTAGGCAAACTTGGTTACCCAGTCCCCCAAAGGGATTGTTTCCATGCGGGCACTGTGTCATTGTAAATACACACCCAAAACCAAGAGTTTCAAGAATCCAGCAGATGATAAAAGTTATGAAATTTGGGACTTTATAAATTATGGTACAAAGAATTTGGCACAATGTCTTTCACCGAAATTGTATGTGGGAAAGACAAGACAAGAATTTTGGAAAAGAGTGGGTAAAGACATCAGCACAATTAGGACTGATGTAGATGCACCCTTAGCAATACACATGAGATTAATATATCCCACCAATAAATTTTCTATCAAATTCTGGGGGTTAAAGGGGTACTCTGGTGGAAAACTTTTTTTTTTTACTAACTGGTGCCAGAAAGATAAACAGATTTGTAAATTACTTCTATTAAAAAATCTTAATCCTTCCAGCACTTTTTAGGGGCGGTATACTACTGAGGAAATGCTTTTCTTTTTGGATTTCTCTTCTGTCATGACCACATTGCTCTCTGCTGACCTCTGCTGTACATTTTAGGAACTGTCCAGAACAGCATATGTTTGCTATGGGGATTTTCTCCTGCATTGGACAGAGTAGGGAATGGGTTAAAACCCGGGGGTCCTGGTTGCTACGGGCAGCCAGGACCCACGGCTAATGACGGGCACCGCCGATAGAGCCGATGCCCGGCATTAACCTTTTAAACTGAGAGTATAACTATCCCGGCAGCTCAGCGGAGTTGATCGGGACTATCGCGACAGAATCACAATGTCCCGATCAGCTTACTGGACAACAGGGAGGGTCCTCGTCTGCCTCCTCGTCGTCCGATCGGCGATTTACTGCACCATGCCATGCCGCAGCAGGCTAGAGCAGCAGAGCTATGCTATGGCATAGCATTGAACAGTGTATGCAATCAAAAGATTGCATGGTATAGCAATCTTTTTAGGGGGCTAAAAAAAAAAGTGAAAAGTGGTAAAAAAATAAGAGAATAAATGTGAATAAGCCACACACCCCCTAATAAAAGTTTGAATCACCAACCTTTTCCTATGTTTTAAAATAATCTAATAAAAAAAAATAATCATATGTGCTACCGCTGCGTTATTAAATGTCCGAACTATTAAAATATAAGGTTAGCTAAACCGCACGGTCATCCAAAATTGTGAATTTTTGGTCACTTCATATACCATAAAAATAATAAAAAGTGATCAAAAAGTCCCATCAAAACAAAAATAGTACTGATAAAAACTACAGACCACAGCACAAAAATTAAAGGGGTACTCCGGTGAAAACCTTTTTTCTTTTAAATCAACTGGTGGCAGAAAGTTAAACATATTTGTAAATTACTTCTATTAAAAAATCTTAATCCTTCCTGTACTTAGTAGCTGCTGAATACTACAGAGGAAATTATTATCTGTTCGGAATGCTCTCTGATGACATCACGAGCACAGTTCTCTCTACTGACGTTATTATAATAATAACGCTTTATTTATTGTTGTCCTTAGTGGTATTTGAACCCAAGTCCCCAGCACTGCAAGGCAGCAGTGCTAACCACTGAGCCACCATGCTGCCCTTAGCATACATCTGCTATGCATGGTTACTAAAATGGACAGAGATGTCAGCAGAGAGCACTGTGCTCGTGATGTCATCAGTGTTCCAAAAAGAAAGGAATTTCCTCTGTAGCATTCAGCAGCTATTATGTACTGGAAGGATTAAGATTTTTTAATAGAAGTAATTTACAAATATGTTTAACTTTCTGCCACCAGTTGATTTAAAAGAAAAAAGGTTTTCACCGGAGTACCCCTTTAAGCTCTCATATAGCCCCAATTTTAAACATACTAATTTTGGTGCATGTAGTTACAATTTTTTTAAAGTAGTAAAAGAATTATAACCTACATAAATGTGGTATCCCTGTAACCGTATGGACCTACAGAATAAAGATAATGTGTCATTTTTACTGAAAAGTGCACTGTGCAGAACCGGAAGCCCTAAAAAGTAGCAAAATTTAATTTTTTTTTAAATTCACCCCACAAATATTTTTTTTTTGTTTTGCCGCAGATTATGTTATAAAATAAGTAATTACAAAGTACAATTGGCGACACATAAAATTAGCCCTTATATGGGTCTGTAGGTGCCAAATTGAACGCGTTATGATTTTTAGAAAATGAGGAGGAAATACGAAAGTGCAATAACGAAGATTGTTTTGAGCCATTGAGGTGAAAATGGCCTGAGTCCATACGGGGTTAAAAAACTGTATGAAGATCAGTAGCAAGAACAATATTAAAAGATACATAAAAGGAGTGACATGGTAATAGGATACAGGGAACTATTAGTTGAGTTATGGTACATTACATAATTGAAGTATGCTCCATAATCAAACTAGATCTATAAATGTATATGCTAATAAGTGTTACACACAGCAGCACCAGGTTTATATGGTCCAGAAGTAGTTGATAGCATGGCATCTAAAGACTATGAAGCACCATAAAATATATCTTTTAGCCCATAGGGAAGTGAGAAAATCTAGTCCCACCATATGCACAGGTGAACCAATGCATTATAAAATATATAAAAATCTTCTCTGCAAGCACATTATGTAAGAGAGACATCACAGTGACTATATAGCGGTGAGGCTAAGTCTGATCGCATGCGTAGATCCCACCTCAGCATAGAAGAATACATAAAGTTTTCCCGCATGCGTGTGCATAACATGAAGCATAACATGTCATTGGATAATGACGCTAAGGTACTGGATTGGACCATTGAGACGCAGGCAGATGGCGCAGATATGATGCCTCCTGCCTAGTCTATAAATAGCCAAACAACTGAACACTCACCATGCTTCCAGTCTTTGATAATGCCAGATTTTCTAGTGAAACGTCCAGACAGGATGGGGATTTGATTTTAGAACGTCACACATGTCAGCTTTAGCAAAGCTAATGACAGGGATTGTCAGAGCAAGAGGAATATAAAGTCCGGTAAAAGGCACAAGTAGAAAACAAGACAAACTATGACATACTGCACGCAGTTTTAACCCACACTTGCCACTCAGTGATAACTGAGCACAGAGCACATGTTTTACTAATAGATATTAAAAGTTAAGTTTTTGCTGATTTAGGAGGGTCCTTAGTTTAAGATATTATTGGGGTTATCCCAATATGTGTTGTACATTACCTGGTGTGAATTACTCTAGCGTGTTGGGTTCTTGCTATCTTCTCTATTTTTTTTTTTTGGTTAACAGGACTGATGGACATGAGGAGGAGAACGACATTCTGGATCTGACACAAGTACATTGCTGACAGAATAAAATAAATTAAACGGGTACTCCACTACTCTGCAGGATAAGGGATGTGGTGTCTGTTCTACAAATTTCGGGTGGTCCCAGAGGTTGGACTCCTAAGAATGAAAATGACACAAAGAAAAAGGTACAGCCATGTGTTCAGATCTGTCTTTGTACACTACATTTTTATAGAAGAAATATTTTATGCTATATACACAGGGAAGCTCCAGAAGAAGAGGAGGTGGTGGACAAGGCCACAGTCACCACCAGGTGAGGTATCTAAGCTTATAACTTATGTTAGACCATTTAAGTCCCCTACACGATTGGAATACTTTTGGGTAATGGACCGACAGTAAAGTAAGCCCCTTAGGCTAGGATCAGACTACGGAATCTCCGGGCAGAAAATTTCCGCCCAGAGATTCCGAGTGCGGCCAGCGCTGACTGAATCAGTCGGGGCTAGGACTGTGCGGACACCTTAGTCTCCAATAGACTGCAATGTGTTCCACACGGATTTCCGCCTGAAGGAAGAGCAACGCCATTCTTCAGGCAGAAATTTCTAAGCGGATTTTCCGTTCACAAATTCCGCTTCACAAATTCCGAAGTGTGAATTTGTGAAGCGGAAACACATTGACTACACTTTACATTTTAGCAAGCAGAATTTCCGCCTCCAATTTCAAAGCAGAATTGCAGGCGGAAATTCTGTAGTCTGAACCTAGCCTTAAAGTCAATTGCCACATTAGGCTATCGGATGACATATTGTTTGACATATGCCAGAAACATGATGTGTATGGGGCCTTAGCTTTGCAGTCCCTACTGTACAAAAAGTAAAACTTAGGACCTGTATACAATAATATATGTGCTTTTGTATACATTGGGGTTTATTTACTAAGAGTGGAGTGTAGTTTTCTTTGTGGGTTTTGATTTCCGACAGGTATTTTCCCAAGGTATTTACTAAGGTTTCCCTACGTTTTGCTTTTTTTTTTTTTTTTACACCTGCTCTCATCTGTCGGGTTTTTCCCAGCTCAAATCCATCACATTATCTGTGGAAACCTTAGTAAATATGTTGGGATTTTTCAAAACTGTCGGGGACAAGCCCCTTTTGTTGTGGACACGCCTACTTTCTCCAGTGGCCATGCCCCCTTTTCGGGTTTTCCTTGTAAAATGGAGGGTTTTGGTTTTTTTGGTCGCACATTGTGTCGCATGGAACGTGCAACACAATTTGGGCGCAAAACCTGACAAAAAAGAGTCGGGATCACGTTAGTAAATAAACTCCATTGTGTTCAATGATTCTGATTTGTTGAACTCACCACTCATTTATGGACATTTCTAGGTCATTTCTTGTCAGCAGAAGCAGTAGCAGAAGGACCATCCAGTCCAGGTAATAATAAATGGCACTCTAGCATTGTAGCCCTTTATCTATTCTGTCATCTCAGGAAAGTAATTATGGTTTTGCTCTTTTTTTGTAGACTGAGGGCGCTATTCTGTTGCTGCTGTGGCACCAAAGACCACTTAAAAGTAAGTGACATAAATCTCACAGGATCTCAAAGGATCTCCTCAATCCTGTTTTATCAACACTTTGTTATAGCTCCTTTCTGAGTTACACTGCGCCATCAGCATGAGGAGAAGACTACCTTACCATCTGGAGTTGTCTGAAGGATACGCATACAGAGAAAAATGAGACACCCTTACCATCAAGAGGAATCACTTACCTCATATGGAGTAGAATACCCCCGTTAACATAATAAACTGGAGGATAAAACTTCCTTAACACCAAGAAGAGTTGGGAGGAGGCACCAATAACATCTAGAGGCAAATGAGGAGACCCCCTTTAACATTTCTAATTGGAGGATATGACTCCCTTAGCACCTATTGTCTGGAGGAGGTGGCAAAAACATCTAGAGGGAAATGAGGAGCCAATACCATCAACAGGATAAATTTGCCTCATACAGGGTTGGATGAGACCCCCTTTAACCTCACTTATTGAAGGACAAGACTCCCTTAACACCTAGAGGAGTATGGAGGAGGTGCCAATAACATCTAGAGGCAAATGAGGAGAGTCCCTTTAACATCACTAATTGGAGGACAAGACTCCCTTAACACCTAGGGGTGTCTGGAGGAGGTGCCAATAACAGCTAGAGGCAAATAAGGTGTCATTACCATCAGGAGGATTCATTGGCCTCATATGGGGTAGGAGACCCCCTTTAAAATCATTAACTGGAGGATAAGACTCCCTTTACACCTAGAGGAGTCTGGAGGATGTGCCAATAACATGTAGAGACAAATGAAGAGACCCTCTTTAACATCACTAATTGGAGGACAAGGCTCCCTTAAAACCTAGAGGAGTCTGGAGGAGGTGCTAATAACATCTAGAGGCAAATAAGTTGTCATTACCATCAGGAGGATTCATTGGCCCCATATAGGATTGGGGAGACCCCCTTTAACATCACTAATTGGAGGACAAGACTCCCTTAAAACCTAGAGGAGTCTGGAGGAGGTGCAAATAACATCTAGAGGCAAATGAAGAGACCCTCTTTAACATCACTAATTGGAGGACATGACTCCCCTAACACCAAGAGGAGTCTAGAGGAGGTGCCAATAACATCTAGAGGCAAATGAGCATACCCCCCTTTAACATCACTAATTGGAGGATATGACTCCCTTAGCACCTAGCGGAGTCTGGAGAAGGTGCCAATAACATCCAGAGGAAAATGAGAAGACACCCTAATTGGAGGACAATACTGCCTTAACACCTAGAGGAGTCTGGAGGAGGCGCCATTAATATCTAGAGGCAAATTTGGTGCCAATACCATCAGGGGCATTAATTTGCCTCATATGGGGTAGAGGAGACCCTCTTTAACAACATTAATTGGAGGACAAAACTCCTGTAATGTCCCAGTACAGGACACGGTCCTGTACTACCCTTAGGCCCTGTCAGGTTGAGACCCTAAGTGACCTGGGGACTCCCCTGCAGGGTCTCCCCCTGTTGTTTGCAGAATGTTGTGTATACTGCTTTAATGTATAGACAGGATCCCATACATGTCCCCCTCATGCCAGTGGACTGTGCAGCACCACTTAAAAGGTTCTCCAAGCAGAGCAGAAGTTTGCCAATCGACAAGGAGAAGTTTGCAAAGTACAGATTGAAGACATCCAGTCGGTGACCTTACAACCTAACACAGAGACAGTCCTGTGGTGCCGTGCTTGTCCTGGAGTGAGAAACAAGGACTATCAAGCCCTGTTGGAGCCTATCCAGTTGAAAGATCATCCACTAGTTCAAGCAGCAAGGAGTCTAATCACTGTTATCATTGGGAAAGTTCCAGTCCGACTAGTCAATCAGTCAATTGTGGCTACAATCCTATCAAAGTGCACTCCAGTGGCCTAGTTGTATCTTTTATTGCCAGGTGATATTTTATCGGAACGTAATGTGGCTCGACAACGAGCAGCCCAAGTGGCTCGAGGTTCTGTGGAAAGACCCCCAGAACCCTGATGGGCGCAACTTCAAGTGGGAGATGAAATCACCCCGAATGACAGTCAACAGAGTTATCAATGTCGCCAAGAGGCACCACGAAGCCTTCAGTAAGCATCCTACAGACTTTGGACGTATGTCCATGATCCAGCATCAGATTTTGACAGGCGACCACCCACCTATCAAAGATAGACACCGTCTGGTCGCACCCGGAATGTACCAAATCGTCAAAAAGATGTTAGTTGACATAAAGGACGCCCATGTAATTTAGGAAAGTCAGAGTCCCTGGTCGACGCCCCTTGTTCTGGTCAAAAAGAAGGATGGAACCATCCGTTTCTTTGTCGTCTATAGGAAACTGAATGACATCACCCAAAAGGATGCTTATCCTCTTCCAAGATTCGAGGTTAACATCACTAATATGAGGACAAGACTCCCTTAACACCTAGAGGAGTCTGGAGGAGTTGCCAATGACATCTAGAGGCAAATGAAGGGACCCCCTTTAACATCACTAATTGGAGGACAAGACTCCCTTAACACCTAGAGGAGTCTGGAGGAGTTGCCAATAACATCTAGAGGCAAATGAGGTGTCATTGCTATCAGGCAAATTAATTGGCCTTATATGGGATAGGGGGAGACCCCCTTTAACATCAATAATTGGAGGTCAAGACTTCCTTAACACTTAGGAGTCTGGAGGAGGTGCCAATAACATGTAGAGGCAAATGAGGTGTCATTACCATCAGGAGGATTAATTGGCCTCATATGGGGTAGGAGGATACCCCCTTTAACATCACTAATTGGAGGACAAGACTTCCTTGACACCTAGAGAAGTCTGGAGGAGGTGCCAATAACATGTAGAGGCAAATGAGGTGTCATTACCATCAGGAGGATTCATTGGCCTCATATGGGGTAGGAGGAGACCCCCTTTAACATCACTAATTGGAGGACAAGACTCCCTTTACACCTAGAGGAGTCTGGAAGAGGTACCAATAACATATAGAGGCAAATAAAGAAACCCCCTTTAACATCACTAATTGAAGGACAACATTCCCTTAACACCTAGAGGAGTCAGGAGGAGGCACCAATAACATCTAGAGGCAAATGAGATGCCATTACCATCAGTAGGATACATTTGCCTGATATGGGGTAGGACAAGACCCCCTTTAACATCACTGATTGGGGACAAGAATCCCTTAACACCTAGATTTTTTTACATGGAAGGAAATCATAGAAACATCTATTACAAGCCCCCCTAAAAAATGATCATTTTACCTTTCCCTAATTTCCATCATCTTAACTCATCTGCCCCAATGTGTTTTCTCGAACGTTTCACTGTACTTTAGACGACCCATGGCTTGTCCATGGACCCCCTTAGCCTCAGACTTTACACATATGGAGTCAGATGCTGTCCCTAAGGTTTACTGAATTTAGAGATGGCATTGAAGCTCTGCAATGGGGTATAGGCCATCTTCTGTAGTCTCATAGTCCAAATTCGTCATCACTGGTGTTGCATTTTCGACAGCCTTCTCACACATCTTCTTTAAATAAGGCAAAACACAACACACAACAAAGGCAAGGATTATCAGGATTATAAGTATGGTTATTCCTTACCATCAGGAGAATTAATTGGCCTTATATGAGGTAGAAGACCCATTTTAACATCACTAATTGAAGGACAAGACTCCCTTAACACCGAGAAGAGACTGGAGGAGGTGCCGATAACACCTAGAGGCAAATGAGGAGACCCCCTTTAACATCACTAATTGGAGGACAAGACTCCCTTAACACCTAGAGGAGTCTGGAGAAGATGCCAATAACATCTAGAGGCAAATGAGGTGTCATTACAATCAAGAGGATTCATTGGCCTCATATGGGGTAGGAGGATACCCCCTTTAACATCACTAATTGGAGGACAAGACTTCCTTAACACCTAGAGGAGTCTGGAGGAGGTGCCAATAACATGTAGAGGCAAATAATGTGTCATTACAATCAGGAGGATTCATTGGCCTCATATGGGGTAGGAGGAGACCCCCTTTAACATCACTAAATGGAGGACCAGACTCCCTTTACACCTAGAGGAGTCTGGAAGAGGTGCCAATAATATGTAGAGGCTAATGAAGAGACCCCCTTTAACATCACTAATTGGAGGACAAGACTCCCTTAAAACCTAGAGGAGTCTGGAGGAGGTGCCAATAACATCTAGAGGCAAATTAGGAGACACCCTTTAACATCACTAATTGGAGGAATACACTACTTTAACACCTAGAGGAGTCTGGAGGAGGTGCCAATAATATCTAGAGGCAAATGAGGTGCCAACACCATCAGGAGGATAAATTTACCTCATACGGGGTTGGACGTGACCCCCTTTAACATCACTAATTGCAGGACAAGACTCCCTTAACACCTAGAGGAGTCCGGAGGAGGTGCCAATAACATTTAGAGGAAAATGAGGTGTCATTACCATCAGGAGGATTGATTGGCCTCAAATGGGGTAGGAAGAGACCCCCTTTAACCTCACTTATTGGGGGACAAGACTCCCTTAACACCTAGAGGAGTTTGGAGGAGGTGCCAATAACACCTAGAGGCAAATAAGGTGTCATTACCATCAGGAGGATTCATTGGCCTCATACGGGATAGGGGGAGACCCCCTTTAACATAAATATAATTGGAGGATATGACTCCCTTAGCACCTAGAGGAGTCTGGAGGAGGTGCTAATAACATCTAGAGGCAAATGAGGAGACCCTCTTTAACATCCCTAATTGGAGGTCAACACTCCCTTAACTCCTTTAACACCAAGAGGAGTCTGGAGGAGGCGCCAATAATATATAGAGGCAAATGAGGTGCCAATACAATCAGGAGGATAAATTTGCCTAATACGGGGTTGGACGAGACCCCCTTTAACCTCACTTATTGGGGGGACAAGACTCCTTTAACACCTAGAGGAGCCTGGAGGAGGTACAAATAATATCTAGAGGCAAATGAGGTGTCATTATCAACAGGAGGATTAATTGGCCTCATATAGGGTAGGAGGAGACCCCCTTTAATATCACTAATTGGAGGACAAGACTCTGTTAACACCTAGAGGAGACTAAAGGAGGTGTCGATAACACCTAGAAGCAGATGAGGAGACCCCCTTTAACATCAATAATTGGAGGACAAGACTTCCTTAACACCTGGAGGAGGTGCCAATAACATGTAGAGGCAAATGAGGTGTCATTACCATCAGGAGCATTAACTGGCCTCATATGGGGTAGGAGGAGACCCTCTTTAACATCACTAATTGGAGGACAAGACTCCTTTAACACCTAGAGGAGTCTGGAGGAGGTGCCAATAACATCTAGAGGCAAATGAAGAGACCCCCTTTAACATTATTAATTGGAGGACAAGACTCCCTTAACACCTAGATGAGTCTGGAGGAGGTGCCAATAACATCTAGAAGCACCTTTAATACCAGAAGGAAGCATTTGCCACTGAAGGGGTGGAAAGCGACTCCCTTTAACATCACTAATTGCAAATGAGGCACCACTACCATCAGAAGGATTCATTATATTTCATATGGCACAGGAGAAGACCCCCTTTAACATCACTAAGTGGAGGACAAGACTCCCTTAACACCTAGAGTAGACTAAAGGAGGTGTCAATAACACCTAGAGGCAAATGAGGAGACCCCCTTTAACATCACTAATTGAAGGACAAGACTTCCTTAACACCTAGAGGAGTCTGGAGGAGGTGCCAATAACATCTAGAGGCAAATGAGGTGTCATTACCATCAGGAGCATTAACTGGCCTCATATGGGGTAGGAGGAGACCCTCTTTAACATCGCTAATTGGAGACAAGACTCCCTTCACACCTAGAGGAGTCTGGAGGAGGTGTAAACAACATCTAGAGGCAAATGAAGAGACCCTCTTTAACATCACTAATTAGAGGAAAAGACTCCCTTAACACCTAGAGGAGTCTGGAGGAGGTGCCAACAACATCTAGAGGCACATTTACCACCGGAAGAAATCATTTGCCACTTAAGGGGTGGAAAGCGACTCCCTTTAACATCACTAATTGCAAATGAGGCACCACTACCATCAGAAGAATTCATTATATTTCATATGGCATAGGAGAAGACCCCCTTTAACATCACTAAGTGGAGGACAAGACTCCCTTAACACCTAGAGGAGTTGGGTGGAGGTGCAAACGACATCTAGAGGCAAATGAAGAGACCCTCTTTAACATCACTAATATGAGGACAAGATTCCTTTAACACCTAGAGGAGTCCAGAGGAGGTGCCAATAACATCTAGAGGCAAATGAAGGGACCCCCTTTAACATCACTAATTGGAGGACAAGACTCCCTTAACACCTAGAGGAGTCTGGAGGAGGTGCCAATAACATCTAGAGGCACCTTTACCACCAGAAGAATCATTTGCCACTTAAGGGGTGGAAAGCGACTCCCTTTAACATCACTAATTGCAAATGAGACACCACTACCATCAGAAGGATTCATTATATTTCATATGGCATAGGAGAAGACCCCATTTAACATCACTAAGTGGAGGACAAGACTCCCTTAACACCTAGAGGAGTTGGGTGGAGGTACCAATAACATCGAGGTAAACGAGGTGTCATTACCATTAGTAGGATAAATTTGCCTGATATGGGGTAGGACAAGACCCCCTTTAACCTCACTTATTGGGGACAAGACTCCCTTAACACCTAAAGGAGTCTGGAGGAGTTGCCAATAACACCTAGAGGCAATAGAGGTGTCATTACTATCAGGCAAATTAATTGGCCTTATATGGGATAGTGGGAGACCCCCTTTAACATCAATAATTGGAGGTCAAGACTTCCTTAACACTTAGAGGAGTCTGGAGGAGGTGCCAATAACATGTAGAGGCAAATGAGGTGTCATTACTAGAGATGAGCGAATCAAAGCTAACGAACCCGAATTAGTTACGAATTTCATGAAATATTCGATTTGCAACGAATGCGAATATAGCCGCGATTCGATCGTGTGAATCGCTTCATTAAACTTCATTTTACAGCGTTCCAGGCTATTGGAGACCTAAAATGGCGGATCCACATGTGAGTACATGGGGCAGGGGATTATGGGAGGGTGGGAAACAGCAGCGGGAATGAAGGTAGGCGGGATGACCCTGAATCACATGTGAGATGCAGCCTATCAGCATTCATTGACCCCTGTGATGTCACAGCCCTATATAATCGGCAGCCATCTTGCCTCTCTTCATTTCGTCTATGCACTCAGAGATAGAGAGAATGGGACTGCGTGTGTCTGACTAGCTTCCACAGCGTTACACTGCAACTGCTAGTCACATCAGCATTGGGGAAAGACAGGAGTGCAGAGTGCTTTGCTGTTCACACTGAGAAGGATCATTGATAGCTAAACCTCCTATTCACGTTATTGAGCATTGTAGCAGAGAGGGGCAGATAGCTGTTAGCTGCCTCATACAGATCAACAAGCTGCCTGAACTTTATCAACCATCTTACCACCTCATTTTTCAGAGCAATTCAGTATTTTTTTTTTTGCTCCACAAATCATCTGCTGCTCAGAATTGTGTGACAGAGTGCAATTTAGGGTTTAATCCCTGTATTTTTTTTATTGTGGTGCTGGACTGTTGGGTCCTGCTGCTGTTCACAAATACGTTATTTTTCAGCGGACTGTAGTGCATTTGTCTGCCCTCATACGTGCATAACACATGCCTATATCAAAGCAGTCTACTATTCTGTATCTGTAACAAGTCTAGATACAGGGAAAGTCCTGACTCCTGGCAAAAGTAATCAGCTGCTGGTGTTTTAAAAAAAATACTTATTTTTTCTGCGTATTGTTGTGCATATTATTGCCCTCATCAGTGCATACCGCATAGGTACATCCAAGTACTGTACCATTTTTTACCTGTTAATCTGTCAAGTGGCTACATACTGTCAAAGTCCAAACAATAGTATTCAAGGGCTGGTGTTTTACAAAAATACAGAGTTTTTTCTGCGTATAGTTGCGCATATTACTGCCCTCATCAGTGTATACCGCATACGTACATCCAAGTAGTGTACAATTTTTTACCTGTTAATCTGTCAAGTGGCTACATACTGTCAAAGTCCAAACAATAGTATTCACCGGCTGGTGTTTTAAAAAAACATACAGAGTATTTTCTGCGTATAGTTGCGCATATTACTGCCCTCATCAGTGCATACAGCATACGTACATCCAAGTAGTGTACCATCTTGTACCTGTTAATCTGTCAGGGGCCTACATACTGTGAAAGGACAGCTATAAGTAATCACCTGCTGCTGTTCTAGACAAATACCGTTTAAAGAGTAGTGTAGCGTATTGTAATACCCTCATATACGCACTAAGCATGTAAGGCAGAGAAGTGCCTGGACGTGCACAGAGGAGTGGCAGAGGCCTAAATACTTCAGGCAGAGTTGGCAGCAGACTAGGGGCGAGTGGCAGCAGGAGTCGCAGCGAGAGGCCTGAGCTCCCATTATCAGCCAGCGGTCGTGTCTCGACCAGCAACCCATCTGCCGTCGTCGACTGGTTAACACGCTCATCCACATAATCACATGTGACATCTGACACCCCCAGTCAACAGTCGGTGGGTTCCTCAGACACAACCCTCAGTTGGCATGGCCCGGGAGAAGTCCCTGTCCTCCCATTGCCTTTGTCCTATGCTGTTCCCTCTCCTAGAGAAGTATCTTATGCTGTGGGTTCAGCTCCACTATTTACTGAGGACGATCTAATAGAGGACAGTCAGCAGCTACTGTCCAGCCAAGAAGGGGAGGAGACATGCGCCGCTTGCTGCGCTAGGCGGCCAAGTAGTGATGCGGAGAATGACGTGGCAGGCGGTGTTGCAAGGGTTCAGGGTCCTGAAGCAGACACTGTTGGGGAACCTGAGGAGGACACCAGTGACGTGCACACACCTGTTGATGATGATGAAGCCGATCGCAATTGGGAGCCGGGTGCAGAAGGGGCTTCATCATCATCAGGAGAAGAGAGTTGCAGGTTGCCCTTGAGGCAGCAAGGCGGTAGCACGGTTGGCAGTCAGCGTGGTGACAGGAGTGGAAATTCAGGAGCCAAACGTGCCTGGGGGAGACCACCTGCTTCGCGGCAGCCTACCTTTCCGGGAGGTAGTGGAACAGGGGTTCCTGGAGACGGCGCCAGTAGCAGTCAATAAGTGCAGACTGCAGTTGGGAAAATCAGCTACTCGGAGGTGTGGAAGTTTTTCATCAGGCATCCGGAGGAGGTTCACGTAGCCACATGCAAGATCTGTCGGCAGAAGGTGAAGCTTGGCCAGGGTCCCAATGTCGGCACCACGGCCCTGCGTTAACACATGCTTCACCACCATAAAGCGGCCTGGGAGAACCGTGGCTCCGATGTAGTGGTCCAGCCTGCTGCATAACCCAGTGGCCATCCGCTCCCTCCTTCATCCAGCCAAGGCTCCACCACCTCAGCCGAAGGGAGCTGTGAGTCAAACCCTCCTTCTGTCGCTCCTGCTTCTCCAGCTTTTAGTCAGCCATTCCGCCAACAATCCTTCGGCAAAGCGATGTGCAAGAGACAACAGTATGCGCCAACTCATCCAACGGCACAGAATTTGAATGTGCTCTTGTCCAAGTTGCTGGTGTTGCAGTCCCTCCCTTTTCAAGTGGTGGACTCTGCACCTTTCAGAGAATTGATGGCTTGTGCTGAGCCGAGGTGGAGAGTCCCAAGCAGTCATTTCTTTGCGAAGAAGGCAGTACCAGCACTGCATAAGTTTGTACAAGAGAAGGTGGGCCAGTCCTTGAGCCTGTCAGTGTGTTCAAAAGTGCACGGCAGCGCCGACGCGTGGAGCTGTAACTACGGGCAGGGACAATACTTGTCTTTTACGGCCCACTGGGTAAATGTGGTTCCTGCATAGCCACAACAGCAACTTTGACAGGTCACACCGCTTCCTCCTCCACGCTCTCGCTCTCAGGCAGTTGGTCCTGTTACAGTGTGCGATGCCGCCTCCTCATCCTCCACCATGTCCTCGGCCTCCACAGCACGTATAAATCTCGGTGGCCCTTAATCGTACCATGTGTGTAGGGCACGGCAGTGTCAAGCTGTTCTTCACATGGTTTGCCTTGGCGAACGGAGTCACACAGGGGAGGAACTGCTAAAGTTCATTCGTAAAGAAATCCGAGTATGGCTTACTCCACGAAATCTGGAAATGGGAACCATGGTGACTGACAACGGGAAGAACATCGTGTCCGCGCTGCGACAAGGAAGTGTGAAACATGCGCCCTGCATGGCACACGTGTTGAATCTGGTTGTCAAGCACTTCCTCAAGTCTTCACCCCATTTGCAAAACATCCTGAAAATGGCAAGGAAACTGTGCATGCACTTCAGCCACTTGTACACCGCAAAGCACACCTTCCTTGAGCTGCAGCGTCAGAACGGTATCCCACAGTATAGTTTTATTTGTGACGTTGCCATACGTTGGAATTCCACCCTCCATATGTTAGACAGACTATATGAACAAAGAAAAGCCATCATCGATTTCTTGATGATCCAAGCAGATAGGAGTACTCCCCTGTGTAACTTCTATTTGAACCAGTGGCAGCTCATACGTGACACCTGCCGTTTGCTGAAGCCCTTTTGAGGAAGCCACATTATTTGTAAGTCACCTGGATTACGCCATGAACAACTTAATTCCACTCCTACATTTCCTACAACAAATGATTGAAACCATGGCTGGTCACGGCAATGGAGACGTGGCGCCTACATCTCAAGGCTACATGAGTCCTGTGGGGGCTGAACTGGAGGAGGAGGAGGATGAGGGGCAGAGCGGAGTACAGTTTAGGTTGGATGAGATGGCCGGAGTTTCTAGTCATTGGACAGGAGAGGAGGAGCAGCCAGAGGAGCTGGAGGGTTATGAGGAATGCGAGACAGGGGGCCAAGACACACTGTGGCTGTATGCAGTGGAGATGGAGGCAAGTAGTCCCTCCGAGTCACTGGCGCAAATTGCGCGATACATTCTCAGTTGCTTGCGTAGTGACCCCCGAATTGTCAAAATTTGTCAGCGGGATGACTTCTGGATCTCCACCTTTATTAGACCCTCGCTACCGTCCCAGAATGGGGGCCTTTTTTACACCCACTGAGAGGGAGGACAAACTGACCTACTACAGAGATTCTACGTAGTCAGTTGGCCGATGCTTATCGGCCACATGGTCCATCCACTCGCAGGTCTGACTCGGGGGGGGCCCTCTGTGCTCACCTTCCACTGCCATGGCTGCTAGGGAGGGGAAGGGTGGCAGGAGCAGTACCAGCTCAATCAGCAGCAGCCTGAGTCTACAGTCGCTGATGAGTAGCTTTCTTCATCCGCATAGTGAAGCAACTCATCAGCAGCAGGTAGACATGGAGATAGGTAGACATGACCATGCCAACAACCATTGAAGATCCGCTGGACTTCTGGGCAGCCAAACTTGATTTATGGCCGCAACTAGCAGAGTTTGCCCTGGAAAAGCTGTCCTGCCCGGCCAGTAGTGTGCCATCAGAGCGGGTGTTTAGTGCGTCCGGAGCCATAGTCACCCCAAGGCGGACTCGTCTGTCCACTAAAAATGTGGAGAGACTGACGTTTGTCAAGATGAATCGGGATGGATCAGCCAGGATTTCCAGACACCAATGCCAGATGCCTCAGAGTAGATTGACCATGCTGCTACACCAACACTTCCCAATTATGGTTATGAAACCGTCTTGGGTTATCAATTAGGGTTATGAAACGCTCTTTGGTACTGCGATTGCCTGCTCCTGGTTAATCCTGTGTCTTTCAGGAACTACTTGCCTCACAGATGCTTCGGGCCTTTCATTTTTGGATGTTTAGCATTAGCTAAATACATGCTTAACCCCTTAAGGACGCAGCCCTCTTTCACCTTAAGGACTAAGCCCTTTTTCCCAATTCTGACCCCCATCGCTTTACGAATTAATAACGCGAAAATGCTTTTACCTAATATTCTGATTCTGAGATAGTTTTTTCGTGACATATTCTACTTTATTTTGGTGGTAAATATTCGGCGTTACTTGCATCCTTTTTTGGTGAAAAAACCCCAAATTTCATGAAAACTTTGAAGCTCTCTACTTGTAAGGAAAATGGATATTCCCAATACATTTTATTTTTGTTCACAAATACAATATGTCCACTTTATGCTGGCATCATAAAATGGACATATTTTTGAAAAAATGAGAGGGCTTCAAATAGAGCAGCAATTTTCAAAAATTTCATGAAAATTGCTAAATCTGAAGGGACAGATGTTACAGAACTTCAACTCCCAGCATGCCTGGGAAGTCCAGGCATGCTGAGAGTTGTAGTTTGGCAAAATCTGGAGGGCTACCGTTTGGGCACCACTGTAACAGTGGTCTCCAAACGGTGACCCTCCAGATGTTGCAAAACTACAACTCCCAGAATGATTTCAGCAGGCATTCCGGTCCGGTCCCCAACCGCCTAGCGGCGGGGACCGGAATTCCCACGGGCGTATGCATACGCCCCAGGTCCTTAAGGACCCGGGATGCAGGGCGTATGCATACGCCCGGCGTCCTGAACAGGTTAATGCAAATTTCAACATTGATCTTTAAATGTAAGGGGTTATGAAACCCTCTTGGGTACTGCGAATGCCTGCTCCTGGCTCATCCTGTGTCTTTCAGGAACTACTTGCCTCACTGATGCTACTGGCCTTGTGCCTTTAATTTTTGGAAGTTTAGCAGTAGCTAAATACAGGCTTAATGCAAATTTCAACATTGGTCTTTAAATGTAAGGGGTTATGAAACCCTCTTGGATACTGCGAATGCCTGCTCCTGGCTCATCCTGTGTCTTTCAGGAACTACTTGCCTCACTGATGCTTCTGGCCTTGGGCCTTTAATTTTTGGAAGTTTAGTAGTAGCTAATACGTGCTTAATGCTAATTTCAACAATGATCTTGTCACGATGCCGGCTGGCAGGAGGTGGATCCTCTGTGCCAGAGAGGGATTGGCGTGGACCGTGCTAGTGGACCGGTTCTAAGTCACTACTGGTGTTCACCAGAGCCCGCCGCAAAGCGGGATGGACTTGCTGCGGCGGTAGTGACCAGGTCGTATCCACTAGCAACGGCTCAACCTCTCTGACTGCTGAAGATAGGCGCGGTACAAGGGAGTAGACAGAAGCAAGGTCGGACGTAGCAGAAGGTCGGGGCAGGCAGCAAGGATCGTAGTCAGGGGCAACGGCAGGAGGTCTGGAACACAGGCTAGGAACACACAAGGGAACGCTTTCACTGGCACAATGGCAACAAGATCCGGCGAGGGAGTGCAGGGGAAGTGAGGTATACATAGGGAGTGCACAGGTGAACACACTGATTAGAACCACTGCGCCAATCAGCGGCGCAGTGGCCCTTTAAATCGCAGAGACCCGGCGCGCCCTAGGGAGCGGGGCCGCGCGCGCCGGGACAGGACCGACGGAGAGCGAGTCAGGTACGGGAGCCGGGGTGCGCATCGCGAGCGGGCGCCACCCGCATCGCGAATCGCATCCCGGCTGGAGGCGGTATCGCAGCGCACCCGGTCAGTGGATCTGACCGGGGCGCTGCGGGAGCGAGAGTGTAGCGAGCGCTCCGGGGCGGAGCGGGGACCCGGAGCGCTCGGCGTAACAGTACCCCCCCCCCCCCCCCTTGGGTCTCCCCCTCTTCTTGGAGCCTGAGAACCTGAGGACCAGACTTTTATCTAGGATATTGTCCTCAGGTTCCCAGGATCTCTCTTCAGGACCACAGCCCTCCCAGTCAACCAAAAAGAAGGTTTGTCCTCTGACCTTTTTGGAGGCCAGTATCTCCTTTACAGGAAAGATGTCTGAAGAACCGGAGACAGGAGTGGGAGAGATAAGTTTAGGAGAGAAACGGTTGATGATGAGTGGTTTAAGAAGAGAAACGTGAAAGGCATTAGGAATACGAAGAGAAGGAGGGAGAAGAAGTTTATAAGAGACAGGATTAATCTGGCACAAAATTTTGAAAGGACCAAGATAGCGTGGTCCCAATTTGTAGCTGGGAACACGGAAGCGGACATATTTAGCGGAGAGCCATACCTTGTCTCCGGGAGAAAAAATGGGGGGAGCTCTTCTTTTCTTATCAGCAAACTTCTTCATGCGTGATGAAGCCTGTAAGAGAGAATTTTGGGTCTCTTTCCATATGGTGGAAAGATCACGAGTTATTTCATCCACAGCGGGCAAACCAGAGGGCAAGGGAGTAGGGAGGGGGGGAAGAGGGTGACGGCCGTACACCACGAAAAATGGGGATTTGGAAGAAGATTCAGAAACTCTGAAGTTATACGAGAATTCGGCCCATGGTAGAAGATCAGCCCAGTCATCCTGGCGGGAGGAAACAAAATGCCGTAAATAATCACCCAGGACCTGGTTAATTCTTTCTACTTGCCCATTGGATTGAGGATGATAAGCAGAAGAAAAGTTTAATTTAATCTTGAGTTGTTTACAGAGAGCTCTCCAGAATTTTGACACGAATTGGACGCCTCTATCCGAGACGATCTGCGTGGGCAACCCGTGAAGACGAAAAATGTGTACAAAAAATTGTTTTGCCAACTGAGGCGCAGAAGGAAGACCAGGAAGAGGGATGAAATGTGCCATCTTGGAGAATCGATCAACGACCACCCAAACAACAGTGTTGCCACGGGATGAGGGTAAGTCTGTAATAAAGTCCATACCAATCAGAGACCAAGGCTGTTCGGGAACAGGCAGAGGATGAAGAAGACCAGCTGGCTTCTGGCGAGGAGTCTTATCCCGGGCACAGACAGTGCAGGCCCGCACAAAATCAACAACATCCGTCTCCAGAGTCGGCCACCAATAGAAACGAGAGATGAGTTGCACGGATTTCTTGATGCCCGCATGGCCTGCGAGATGGGAGGAGTGACCCCATTTGAGGATTCCGAGGCGTTGGCGTGGAGTGATGAAGGTCTTCCCTGGAGGAGTTTGCCTGATGGAGGCTGGAGAAGTGGAGATCAGGCAGTCAGGAGGAATGATGTGTTTTGCGGAGAGAGCTCTACTTCCGAGGCATCCGAGGAACGAGAGAGAGCATCGGCCCTGATGTTCTTATCGGCAGGCCGAAAGTGAATTTCAAAATTAAATCGGGCAAAGAACAGAGACCACCTGGCCTGGCGAGGATTCAGCCGTTGGGCAGACTGGAGATAGGAGAGATTTTTGTGATCGGTGTAAATAATAACTGGAAATCTTGATCCCTCCAGCAGATGCCTCCATTCCTCAAGTGCTAATTTAATGGCTAGTAGCTCTCGATCCCCGATGGAGTAGTTCCTCTCCGCCGGAGAGAAGGTCCTAGAAAAAAAAACACAAGTAACAGCATGCCCGGAAGAATTTTTTTGTAGAAGGACCGCTCCCGCTCCTACTGAGGAGGCATCTACCTCCAATAGGAAGGGTTTAGATGGGTCAGGTCTGGAGAGCACGGGAGCAGAAGAAAAGGCAGACTTGAGCTGTTTAAAGGCGTCTTCCGCTTGAGGAGGCCATGACTTAGGATTGGCATTCTTTTTTGGTTAAAGCCACGATAGGAGCCACAATGGTGGAAAAATGTGGAATAAATTGTCGGTAATAATTGGCGAACCCCAAAAAACGTTGGATAGCACGGAGTCCGGAGGGGCGTGGCCAATCTAAGACGGCAGAGAGTTTGTCTGGATCCATTTGTAGTCCCTGGCCAGAGACCAAGTATCCTAGGAAAGGAAGAGATTGACATTAAAAAACAGACATTTCTCCATCTTGGCATAAAGTTGATTGTCACGAAGTCTCTGAAGAACCATGCGGACATGCTGGCGGTGTTCTTCTAGGTTGGCAGAAAAAATCAGGATATCGTCCAGATACACAACAACACAGGAATATAAGAGATCACGAAAAATTTCATTAACAAAGTCTTGGAAGACGGCAGGGGCGTTGCACAGGCCAAAGGGCATGACCAGATACTCAAAGTGTCCATCTCTAGTGTTAAATGCCGTTTTCCATTCATCCCCCTCTCTGATGCGGATGAGATTATAAGCACCTCTTAAGTCCAGTTTGGTAAAGATGTGGGCACCTTGGAGGCGATCAAAGAGTTCAGAGATAAGAGGTAGAGGGTAGCGGTTCTTTACCGTGATTTTGTTAAGACCGCGGTAGTCAATGCAAGGACGTAGGGAGCCATCTTTTTTTGGACACAAAGAAAAATCCGGCTCCGGCAGGAGAGGAGGATTTGCGGATAAAGCCCTTTTTTAAATTTTCCTGGATGTACTCAGACATAGCAAGAGTCTCTGGGGCGGACAGAGGATAAATTCTGCCCCGGGGTGGAGTAGTGCCCGGGAGGAGGTCAATAGGACAGTCATAAGGCCTGTGAGGAGGAAGAGTCTCAGCTTGTTTTTTGCAAAACACATCAGCAAAGTCCATATAGGCCTTAGGGAGAGCGGTTACAGGGGGAACCACAGGGTCACGGCAGGGAGTACTGGTAACCGGTTTAAGGCAGTCCTTGAAACAAGAGGTACCCCAACTCTTGATCTCCCCTGTGGACCAATCCAGGGTTGGGGAATGGTGTTGAAGCCAGGGTAGTCCAAGGAGAATTTCGGAAGTGCAATTGGAGAGGACCAAAAACTCAATTTTTTCGTGATGAGGTCCGATGCACATTAGGAGGGGTTCCGTGCGGTAACGCACGGCACAGTCCAATCTTTCATTGTTAACGCAATTGATGTAGAGAGGTCTGGCGAGACTGGTCACTGGGATGTTGAACCTGTTGATGAGAGAGGCCAAAATAAAGTTTCCTGCAGATCCGGAATCCAAGAAGGCCTTAGTGGAGAAGGAGAAGGTAGAGGCAGATATCCGCACAGGCACAGTAAGACGTGGAGAAGCAGAGTTGACATCAAGGACTGTTTCACCTTTGTGCGGAGTCAGCGTACGTCTTTCCAGGCGGGGAGGACGGATAGGACAATCCTTCAGGAAGTGTTCGGTACCGGCACAGTACAGGCAGAGATTCTCCATGCGGCGTCGTGTCCTCTCTTGAGGTGTCAGGCGAGACCGGTCAACTTGCATAGCCTCCACGGCGGGAGGCACAGGAACGGATTGCAGAGGACCAGAGGAGAGAGGAGCCGGGGAGAAAAAACGCCTCGTGTGAACAAAGTCCATATCCTGGCGGAGCTCCTGACGCCTTTCGGAAAAACGCATGTCAATGCGAGTGGCTAGATGAATGAGTTCATGTAGGTTAGCAGGAATTTCTCGTGCGGCCAGAACATCTTTAATGTTGCTGGATAGGCCTTTTTTAAAGGTCGCGCAGAGGGCCTCATTATTCCAGGAAAGTTCTGAAGCAAGAGTACGGAATTGCACGGCGTACTCGCCAACGGAAGAATTACCCTGGACCAGGTTCAGCAGGGCAGTCTCAGCAGAAGAGGCTCGGGCAGGTTCCTCAAAGACACTTCGAATTTCCGAGAAGAAGGAGTGTACAGAGGCAGTGACGGGGTCATTGCGGTCCCAGAGCGGTGTGGCCCATGACAGAGCTTTTCCAGACAGAAGGCTGACTACGAAAGCCACCTTAGACCTTTCAGTAGGAAACTGGTCTGACATCATCTCCAAGTGCAGGGAACATTGTGAAAGAAAGCCACGGCAAAACTTAGAGTCCCCATCAAATTTATCCGGCAAGGATAGTCGTAGGCCTGAGGCGGCCACTCGCTGCGGAGGAGGTGCAGGAGCTGGCGGAGGAGATGATTGCTGAAGCTGAGGTAGTAGCTGCTGTAGCATCACGGTCAGTTGAGACAGCTGGTGGCCTTGTTGCGCTATCTGTTGTGACTGCTGGGCGACCACCGTGGTGAGGTCGGCGACAACTGGCAGAGGAACTTCAGCGGGATCCATGGCCGGATCTACTGTCATGATGCCGGCTGGCAGGAGGTGGATCCTCTGTGCCAGAGAGGGATTGGCGTGGACCGTGCTAGTGGACCGGTTCTAAGTCACTACTGGTGTTCACCAGAGCCCGCCGCAAAGCGGGATGGACTTGCTGCGGCGGTAGTGACTAGGTCGTATCCACTAGCAACGGCTCAACCTCTCTGACTGCTGAAGATAGGCGCGGTACAAGGGAGTAGACAGAAGCAAGGTCGGACGTAGCAGAAGGTCGGGGCAGGCAGCAAGGATCGTAGTCAGGGGCAACGGCAGGAGGTCTGGAACACAGGCTAGGAACACACAAGGGAACGCTTTCACTGGCACAATGGCAACAAGATCCGGCGAGGGAGTGCAGGGGAAGTGAGGTATACATAGGGAGTGCACAGGTGAACACACTGATTAGAACCACTGCGCCAATCAGCGGCGCAGTGGCCCTTTAAATCGCAGAGACCCGGCGCGCGCGCGCCCTAGGGAGCGGGGCCGCGCGCGCCGGGACAGGACCGACGGAGAGCGAGTCAGGTACGGGAGCCGGGGTGCGCATCGCGAGCGGGCGCCACCCGCATCGCGAATCGCATCCCGGCTGAAGGCGGTATCGCAGCGCACCCGGTCAGTGGATCTGACCGGGGCGCTGCGGGAGCGAGAGTGTAGCGAGCGCTCCGGGGAGGAGCGGGGACCCGGAGCGCTCGGCGTAACAGATCTTTACATTTTTTGGGGGGATTGTGAAGCCCTGGTGTGTACTCATGCATCAGCCAACTCCAGGCTGTGTCATTCAGGCAATATATGGTTTACTGATGCCGCTGTGGGGCCTGGGTCTGGGAATTTCAAATTTTCTCATAGGTAGCACCCGCTATCCAAAATCTTTTAAAAAAATTTCTAAAATGTTTGTGTTCTTTCTTAGGGATTGTGAAGCCCTGGTGTGTACTCATTCATCAGCCAACTCCAGCCTGTGTCATTCAGGCAATATATGGTTTACTGATGCCGCTGCTGGGCCTGGGTCTGAGAAATTTAAATCTTATCATAGGTAGCACCCGTTATCCAAAATCTTTGGTTTAAATTTCTTAATTCATCTTTTAATCTTAGGGATTGTGAAGGCCTAGTGCCTACTCATGCTGCTGGCAAATCCGGGCTGTGCCATTCATCCACTATATGGTCTCCTCATGCTGCCAACACCTCCACGCTGTGTCATTCAGCCACTATATGGTGTCCTCATGCTTCAGCCTCATCCAAGCTGTGTCATTCAGCCACTATATGGTGTCCTCATCCTGCCAACACCTCTACGCTGTGCCATACAGCCACTATATGGTCTCCTCATGCTGCTAACACCTCCATGCTGTGTCATTCAGTCACTATATGGTCTAGTAACTATAGACAAAGGGAGACAGCGCTCCAAGTGTGATATCGTAAGATAATAAAAAATGGTCTATAAGCAAACTTGCTCACCGATGTTGGTTGTACTGAGACCAAGTACAACAATGGTGTAGGCATAAAACCCTGGACGGGTGAGACTCGGCAGCCGCTCCTGACAACACAAGGTGAAGCAAAAAAACAGATCCCTTCAGGACAGCACAGGATAGAGCTGGCGCACAAGACTTGAGAGGTAAAAACTGATTTATTTTACCCGGCATGCAACGCGTTTCGCTGGATAACCAGCTTCATCAGGCATGTTGGGAAAGGGGAGAACTAGGGATATTTATACAGAAACATTAACCCATACATTGCTGATAAAAAAAAACACACAATATACAGGAAAAAAACAACTACAGACCATAAAATATTTTAAAAAGAATTATCATTAAAAGAAGGGTGGGAAGCAGTTCATGCTATCTCTATCATCTCATTTAATCCTTCAGGAAAAAGGGAACATAATGAAAAAATCCAAAAGGATTCTCTGTTGATTAATCTTTGAAAATGGTTTCTTGCAGCTGATGGTATAACTTCAATAACTTTAAATTTCAAACATTCAAAATTCCCTGCATGTATCTGACAAATATTTCGAGAGACACTATGCAGCATGAACTGCTTCCCTACATTAGACTGGTGTTTGTTCATGCGGGACCGCACAGTCTGAATGGTGCGGCCCACATATTGTAAACCGCATATACATGAGAGAAGGTAAACAGCATAACTGCTCTCACAATCGTGTAACCCATTAATTAAAAAGGACCTTTTCGAAACATTCAAAGTAAAGCTGTCACTTTTATCAATCATAGTGCAACATTTACACCTAGCTTTCTCACATATGACGGTACCATTGCCCCGTTCTGCAAATTTAAGGGCATCAGAGGGATTGTGTCTCAGACCATCACTAGGGGCAACCAAATTCCGCAGATTTTTGGACCTGTGGAATGTGACACCCGGGTGGTTTGCCAAAACATCCCTCAAAATTGGATCTCCTTTTAGTATATACCAATATTTATTCATGATTTTTATTTTAGATGCTGCACAGTTAAAATTGGTAATGAAATTATGACGATAGCTATTATTAATCTTAGTATTTCTCCCTACGATCTCCTTGTTAGAGTTATCAATGGTCACGTTTTTAGGGGTTAATAAGTCTCCCTGTTGATGTATTTTTACTCGATTGAAAGCCTTATTAAGTATGCATTTAGGATAATGTTTTTCTCTAAAACGATTCTGCAGAACACGGGACTGCTCAATAAAATCCAGATTAGTAGTACAATTTTTACGGATTCGTAAATATTGCCCATAGGGCACATTGCGAATCCACTGTGGATAATGAGAACTGTTGAAATCTAGCAGGCTGTTAATATCAACAGGTTTAAAAAACGTTTTAGTTTTTATACTACCATCAGAATCCTTTGAGTTGTAGATCCAAAAAATCAATAGAGGAAGGGGAACAGTGTAACGTAAATTTGAGACCCCAGGTGTTCGTGTTGAGTGTATCCACGAACTCCTGGGCTTGTAAAACAGACCCTGTCCAAATAATGAACAGGTCGTCGATATATCGCCTATAGAAGGTGACATACCGACTGAAAACAGGGGACTGTGCGATAAACAGGGACTCGAAACGCCCCATAACCAAATTGGCATAACTGGGGGCGAATCGAGTCCCCATCGCACAGCCCCTGCATTGCCTGTAAATAATATCATTGAAACTAAAAATGTTGTGTTCAATATAAAAAAATGGAATCTATAATAAAAACCTAATCAGGCACTTTTTATTATAGATTCCATTTTTTTTTATATTGGAACACAACATTTTTAGTTTCAATGATATTATTTACAGGCAATGCAGGGGCTGTGCAATGGGGACTCGATTCGCCCCCAGTTATGCCAATTTGGTTATGGGGTGTTTCGAGTCCCTGTTTATCGCACAGTCCCCTGTTTTCAGTCGGTATGTCGCCTTCTATAGGCGATATATCGACGACCTGTTCATTATTTGGACAGGGTCCGTTTTACAAGCCCAGGAGTTCGTGGATACACTCAACATGAAAACCTGGGGTCTCAAATTTACGTTACACTGTTCCCCTTCTTCTATTGATTTTTTGGATCTACAACTCAGAAAGGATTCTGATGATAGTATAAAAACTAAAACGTTTTTTAAACCTGTTGATATTAACAGCCTGCTAGATTTCAACAGTTCTCATTATCCACAGTGGATTCGCAATGTGCCCTATGGGCAATATTTACGAATCCGTAAAAATTGTACTTCTAATCTGGATTTTATTGAGCAGTCCCGTGTTCTGCAGAATCGTTTTAGAGAAAAACATTATCCTAAATGCATACTTAATAAGGCTTTCAATCGAGTAAAAATACATCAACAGGGAGACTTATTAACCCCTAAAAACGTGACCATTGATAACTCTAACAAGGAGATTGTAGGGAGAAATACTAAGATTAATAATAGCTATCGTCGTAATTTCATTACCATTTTTAACTGTGCAGCATCTAAAATAAAAACAATCATGAATAAATATTGGTATATACCGTACTAAAAGGAGATCCAATTTTGAGGGATGTTTTGGCAGACCACCCGGGTGTCACATTCCGCAGGTCCAAAAATCTGCGGAATTTGGTTGCCCCTAGTGATGGTCTGAGACACAATCCCTCTGATGCCCTTAAATTTGCAGAACGGGGCAATGGTACCATCATATGTGGGAAAGCTAGGTGTAAATTGTTACGCCGAGCGCTCCGGGTCCCCGCTCCTCCCCGGAGCGCTCGCAGCGCTTTCCTGTTCGCAGCGCCCAGGTCAGACCCGCTGACCGGGAGCGCTGCGATAATGTCTCTAGCCGGGATGCGATCAGCGATGCGGGACGCGCCCGCTCGCGATTCGCATCCCGGCCCGCTTACCAGACTCGTTCCCCATCTGTTCTCTCCCGGCGCGCGGCCCGGCTCCCTTGGATTTAAAAGGTGCATATAATCTCATCCGCATCAGGGAAGGGGATGAGTGGAAGACCGCATTTAATACCAGAGACGGACACTTTGAATATCTGGTTATGCCCTTTGGGCTCTGCAATGCCCCTGCTGTCTTCCAGGACTTTGTAAATTAAATTTTTGTGATCTGTTATATACCTGTGTGGTGGTTTACCTGGACGACATTTTGATTTTCTCTTCCAACCTTGAAGAACACCGCCGTCATGTCTGCCTGGTGCTCCAGAGACTCCGTGACAATCAATTATATGCCAAGATGGAGAAATGTCTCTTTGAATGCCAATCTCTTCCCTTCCTAGGATATTTAGTCTCCGGCCAGAGACTTCAAATGGACCCAGACAAACTGTCAGCCATGTTAGATTGGCCACGCCCCTCCGGACTCTGAGCTATCCAACGCTTTTTGGTGTTTGCCAATTACTATCGACAATTTATTCCACATTTTTCCACCATTGTGGCCCCAATTGTGGCCCTAACCAAGAAAAACGCCAACCCTAAGTCCTGGTCTCCATAAGCGGACGAGGCATTTAACCGTCTCAAAACTGCCTTTTCTTCTGCTCCCGTACTCTCCAGACCTGATCCATCTAAACCCTTCTCTCTGGAAGTAGACGCCTCCTCGGTGGGAGCCGGAGCTGTACTCCTACAAAGAAACTCTTCTGGACATAACGTTACTTGTGGTTTCTTTTCTAGGACCTTCTCTCCGGCGGAGAAAAATTACTCCATTGGTGATCGAGAACTGCTGGCCATAAAACTAGCCCTCGAGGAATGGAGGCACCTGCTGGAGGGCTCCAAATACCCAATTATCATATACACAGATCATAAGAATCTCTCGTATCTTCAGTCTGCCCAACGGCTGAACCCACGCCAGGCTAGGTGGTCATTGTTTTTTGCCCGTTTTAACTTTGAAATTCATTTTCGCCCTGCTGACAAGAACATCAGGGCTAACGCCCTCTCTCGTTCCTCTGATGCCTCTGAAATGGAAACCCCCCTGCAACACATTGTTCCTCCTGACTGTCTGATCTCCTCTTCCCCAGCTTCCATCAGACAAACACCTCCTGGAAAGACTTTCGTCCCTCCACGCCAGCGCCTCAAGATTCTCAGGTGGGGACACTCCTCGCATCTTGCCGGCCATGCTGGCGTCAAAAAGTCCATCCAACTCACCTCTCGATTTTATTGGGGGCCTACCCTGGAAGCAGATGTTGCTGATTTTGTTCGGGCTTGTATAGTCTGTGCCCGAGACAAGACTCCTCGTCAGAAGCTTGCCGGTCTCCTTCATCCTTTGCCTGTTCCTGAGCTACCCTGGTCCCAGATTGCCATGGACTTTATAACGGACTTGCCTTTATCCCATGGCAACACAGTCATTTGGGTGGTCGTTGATCGTTTCTCCAAGATGGCACATTTTATTCCACTTCCAGGTCTTCCTTCTGCGCCACAGTTGTCAAAACAATTTTTTGTGCACATTTTCGCCATCACGGGCTTCCCACGCATATCGTCTCGGATAGAGGCGTTCAATTTGTGTCGAAATTCTGGAGGGCTCTCTGTAATCAACTCAAAATCAAATTAAATTTCTCGTCTTCCTATCATCCCCAATCCAATGGGCAAGTAGAGAGAGTTAACCAGGTCCTTGGTGATTATTTGCGACATTTTGTTTCCTCCCGCCAGGATGATTGGGCCAATCTTCTACCCTGGGCTGAATTCTCGTACAATTTCAAAATCTCTGAATCCTCTGCCAAATCCCCGTTCTTTGTGGTGTACGGCCGTCACCCTCTTCCCCCCCCCCTCCCCACTCCCACGCCTTCTGGTTTGCCCGCTGTTGATGAGGGTTACCCGGGACTTCTCCACCATCTGGAAAGAGACTCAAAAATCCCTCTTACAGGCCTCATCCCGGATGAAGAGGCATGCCGACAAAAAAAGAACTCCTCCTGTCTTTGTTCGTGGATACAAAGTGTGGCTCTCCGCCAAGTATGTCCGTTTCCGTGTCCCCAGTTATAAACTGGGACCACGTTATCTTGGACCCTTTATGATCAAGTACCAAATCAATCCTGTCTCCTACAAACTCCTTCTTCCCCCTTCTCTCCGTATCCCTAACGCTTTTCATGTTTCTCTCCTTAAACCGCTTATCCTTAACCGCTTCTCACCCAAGGTTGTCGCTCCTACTCCTGTCTCCGAGTCCTCAGATGTCTTCTCGGTTAAAGAAATTCTCGCATCTAATACGGACAGAGGTAAAAAAAAAATTCTTGTAGATTGGGAGAATTGCGGTCCTGAGAAGAGGTCATGGGAACTCGAGGATAACATTGTCGACAAAGACCTCATTCACAAATTTTCAGGTTCCAAAAAGAGGGGGAGACCCAAGGGGGGGGGGTACTGTTACGCCGAGCGCTCTTAGAACCGGTCCGCCGGCACGGTCCACGCCAATCCCTCTCTGACACAGAGGATCCACCTCCAGCTTGCCGAATCCTGACATAAATGTTGCACTATGATTGATAAAAGTGACAGCTTTACTTCGAATGTTTCGAAAAAGTCCTTTTTAATTAATGGGTTACGTGATTGTGAGAGCAGCTACGCTGTTTACCTTCTCTCTTGTATATGCGGTTTACAATATGTGGGCCACACCATTCAGACTGTGTGGTCCCGCATGAACAAACACCGGTCTAATGTAGGGAAGCAGTTCATGCTGCATAGTGTCTCTCGACATATTTGTCAGATACATGCAGGGAATTTTGAATGTTTGAAATTGAAAGTTATTGAAGTTATACCATCAGCTGCAAGAAACCGTTTTCAAAGATTAATCAACAGAGAATCCTTTTGGATTTTCTCATTATGTTCCCTTTTTCCTGAAGGATTAAATGAGATGATCAAGAACGCGAGTTAGCATGAACTGCTTCCCACCCTTCTTTTAATGATAATTCTTTTTAAAATATTTTATGGTCTGTATTTGTTTTTTCCTGTATATTGTGTTTTTTACCAGCAATGTATGGGTTAATGTTTCTGTATAAATATCCCTAGTTCTCCCCTTTCCCAACATGCCTGATGAAGCTGGTTATCCAGCGAAACTTGTTGCATGCCGGGTAAAATAAATCAGTTTTACCTCTCAAGTCTTGTGTGCCAGCTCTATCCTGTGCTGTCCTGGAGGGATCTGTTTTTTGCTTCACCTTATATGGTCCAGTGACACTGATGCCACCACCAGGCTCTGTCATTGTGCTGCAGTGCGGCAGTGATTCTAAAAGCGATGCCGGTAATCTGCATGTTATTCTGAATAACAGTATTATTTCACTACCCCAGCACACTCCATATGCGTTTTAGAACACAGCAAAGTGTTCTATACCCCTATAGAGGCTGTATGTAGGCTAGAAATAGCCTTTTTTAATATAGATTCGCCGCAAAAAATTTCGGATCGAAACGAACTTTTTCGGAAAATTCGGCGAATCGGCCGAATCGAATTTTTCAAAAGTTTGCTCATTTCTAGTTGTATTCTCTGTGATGTCACCGCTGATCTCTAGTGAATGGATAGGTTTTATTCTCTGTGATGTCACTGCAGATCTCTAGTGAATGGATAGATAGGCTGTATTCTCTGTGATGTCACTGCTGATCTCTAGTGAATGGATTGGTTGTATTCTCTGTGATGTCACTGCAGATGTCTAGTGAATGGACAGGTTGTATTCTCTGTGATGTCACCGCGGATCTCTAGTGAATGGATAGGTTTTATTCTCTGTGATGTCACTGCAGATCTCTAGTGAATGGATAGGTTGTATTCTCTGTGATGTCACTGCAGATTTCTAGTGAATGGACAGGTTGTATTCTCTGTGATCTCACCGTGGATCTCTAGTGAATGGATAGGTTGTATTCTCTGTGATGTCACCGCGGATCTCTAGTAAATGGATAGGTTGTATTCTCTGTGATGTCACCGCAGATCTCTAGTGAATGGATAGGTTGTATTCTCTGTGATGTCACAGTTTGCTCATCTCGTTGTATTCTCTGTGATGTCACCGCGGATCTCTAGTGAATGGATAGGGTTTATTCTCTGTGATGTCACCGCAGATCTCTAGTGAATGGATAGATTGGCTGTATTCTCTGTGAGGTCACCGCGGATCTCTAGTGAATGGATAGGCTGTATTCTCTGTGATGTCACTGCTGATCTCTAGTGAATGGATAGGTTGTATTCTCTGTGATGTCACTGCAGATGTCTAGTGAATGGACAGGTTGTATTCTCTGTGATGTCACCGCGGATCTCTAGTGAATGGATAGGTTGTATTCTCTGTGATGTCACCGCGGATCTCTAGTGAATGGATAGGTTGTATTCTCTGTGATGTCACTGCAGATCTCTTGTGAATTGATAGGTTGTATTCTCTGTGATGTCACTGCAGACCTCTAGTGAATGGATAGGTTGTATTCTCTGTGATATCACAGCAGATCGCTAGTGAATGCATAGGTTGTATTCTCTGTGATGTCACTGCTGATATCTAGTGAATGGATAGGCTGTATTCTCTATTATGTCACTGCTGATCTCTAATGAATGGATAGGTTGTATTCTCTGTGATGTCACCACAGATCTCTAGTGAATGGATAGGTTGTATTCTCTGTGATGTCACCACAGATCTCTAGTGAATGGATAGGTTGTATTCTCTGGGATGTCACTGCTGCTCTCTAGTGAATGGATAGGTTGTATTCTCTGGGATGTCACTGCTGATCTCTTATGAATGGATAGGTTGTATTGTCTATGATGTCACCGCAGATCTCTAGTGAATGGATAGGTTGTATTCTCTGTGATGTCACCGTGGATCTCTAATGAATGGATAGGTTGTATTCTCTGTGATGTCACCGCGGATCTCTAGTGAATGGATAGGTTGTATTCTCTGTGATGTCACCACAGATGTCTAGTGAATGGATAGGTTATATTTTCAGTGATGTCATTAAACGGGTACTCCCGTGGAAAACTTTTTTTTTTTTTTTAAATCAACTGGGGGCAGAAAGTTACAGATTTGTAAATTACTTCTATTAAAAAAAAATCTTAATTCTTCCAGTACTTTTTAGGGGCTATATACTACAGAAAAAATGGTTTTCTTTTTGGATTTCTCTGATGTCATGACCACAGTGATCTCTGCTGTCCATTTTTGCAAACGTCCAAAGCAGAAGAAAATCCCCATAGAAAAAACATATGCTGCTCTGGACAGTTCCTAAAATGGACAGCAGAGATCACTGTGGTCATGACATCAGAGAAATCCAAAAAGAAAAGCATTTCCTCTGTAGTATACAGCCCATACAATGTATTGGAAGGATTAAGATTTTTTAATATAAGTAATTTACAAATCGGTTTAACTTTCTGGCACCAGCTGATAAAAAAAAAAAAGTTTTCCATGGGGGTACCCCTTTAAGGTGAGAGCTGATAATTCCACATGTACAGTTTCTCCGTTGTGGCCAATGGCCATCATATAGCAGCACAGTGGTGTAGGTTGCAGATATGTGAGGGAAGTTTGACTGCAGTCTTAAACCACCTTCTTCACAAAAGCTACAAAAAATTAAAAAACTGAATACAGGACACTAAGCTCTGAGTCCAAAGAGAGACTCCTATCCCAGTGGTCATATGTGTAAGGTAAATACAGCAAAGACAATGGAGCGCTATTGCCACGTCAGTGAAGACTGATTAAAGAATTCAATAAAAACGAAAAGTTTGCCCCGAAATGCCCGAGCACTACAGGGGTGCATCACATGAGCCGGGCAGCTGCGCGCGTAAACAGCACAAGCCTCTCGCGCCTTAAAACCGCGCGCTCCACGTTCGGGGGCGAGGCAATAGCTCACCAGCTCGGTCTTACTTCCTATACGGACTTGTGCGTGGCGACGTCACTCCGTCTTCCGCTTCCGGTTCTGCAACTTCCTGTTTTCGCCTCCTACTGGAGCGTCATTTCACACGGAGAAGGAAAAGGAATGGTGGAGAACAGCGGCCGTACGTCTGTGTGAGCTGCGACTGTTCTGTCAGGTGCGTTCTGCCGTCTGCACTGTGTTGGACAGGTCTCTTTCCAGGCCTATACTTCTAACATGGCGCCTAGTACAGTCTGCAGTAACGCTGTAATGTGAGCAGGCCCTTGAACGCGCATGCTCTGGTGGATGTCACATACACACTAAGCGGACATAGTCTAGCACACTGCACGTCCCTCCATTGCTGCATACATCATGTCTTCTCCCATACAATGGATGCTGTCCCCAGTACTAAGGGAAGCTGAAGTCTGTTATATATGTGCACTTGTATTTCCAGGGCTTATCTTTTATGGCAGTGTTTCCCAACCAGGGTACCTCCAGCTGTTGCAAAACTACAACCCTCACCAATACTGGACAGCCAAAGGCACCCTGTTGGGAAGCACTGTTCTATGGGTTTGGTGTTTACGGCCTCCACACATTTAACAGGTAATCTGAAGTCATCCGAATGAATAAGCTTGATCCGTTACATCTGATCAAGTGCCATGGCTACTGTCCAGTGCCATAGGATACCATGCAGCATGGCACCACACCTGTGGACCATCCAGCATAGCTACCCTCGTGTATTTTTTATCAGATTAGAAAACACTGATCATTTTTGATTCTGCACTGGTTGTCAAAAATATGGCAGATGATTGGACACGTGTACTCTTTCCATAGAGGTTGGCATGTGCATGTATAAGCTAAAATATGAAAAGAGCAGAACAAAGCACATTCGGCACTGGTAGCATAATATGGCACTATGGAGGTGAAACAAAAGGGTTCGCAAATTGTTTTGACTGGGGGGTGGTGGTGCTGTGCACTCATAAGAGTAAGGGAAGCATACAGTAAGCCAAGGGAAGGTATTAAAATGTAGTACTAAGGCTTTATCTTCAGTCACAGGAAGCTTTATTTGGAAGGCTGCATTGCTTTACACCATTCCACATCACGGACAGAGAATGTAGAAACAGCCATCTGCGAGCAGGGGAGCGGCGACAGCTCTGTTTCGCAGGTTTACCGCTTGCTCACACCAGTGAAGGTGCCATATTAGGTGAGACCAAGCAGTAAACCTGAGAAACGGAGCCGTCACCGCTCCCCTGCTCGCTGGGGGCTGTTTCATTGTTCTTTGTCCGCGATGCAGAATTGTGTACTGTAATGCAGCCTTTCAAATAAAGCTTCCTATGACTGAAGATAAAGGGTGAGTTCTACGTTTCAATACCTTCTATTGGCTTAATGCACGTATAAGCTAATGTAGTGGAGTGAGTCTATCCTATGTTTTACATAGGATGTAGGGAACTGTGTGTGTCACCTTTCAGTGTATAATCACAGTCCTGGATATTCCACCACCATACTTACATAGCTCAGAAGCTCTGCTCCAATCTCCTGCTGCCACTTTGGTGATCCCCAATGTCTTGCTGACATGTGCCACTATCATTATAGGAATGAAACAACTAATCAATGGATTCTGAAAAGAGTTGTTAACTATCATCACAATGATTAGTTAGGGGATTAACAACTTCCAACGTTTGCATATTCATATCAATTTTAACTGTATATATTCAACTGCAGTCCCTGGCAGCCTGTATAGTTAAAGGAGTACTCTGTTAAAAAACAATTATTTTTTTTATCAACTGGTGCCAGAAAGTTAAACAGTACTTATCAGCTGCTGTATGCTCCACAGGAAGTTCTTTTCTTTTTAAATTTCTTTTCTAGACTAATAGGTGAGTAACTAATTGTGTAGACCTTATGTCAGCTAGTTGTGAATAGGAGAAAGAAACAATGAGGTCTAAAAGTTAGCTTTTATTGATATACATTAAAATAGGAACATGAGCAAAATAGGGTATTAGATAAAGATAACACATGGTTTGTTTATATTCCAACACCGCACGCCCCAATATCTGGGGATTGCTGTGTTGGAATATAACCAAACCATGAGTTATCTCTTTATCTAATACCCTATTTTGTTCATGTTCCTATTTTAATGTATATCAATAAAAGCTAACTTTTAGACCTCATTGTTTCTTTCTCCTATTCATACATTTCCTTTCTGTCTGACCACAGTGCTCTCTGCTGACCAGGAACTGTCCAGAGCAGGATAGGTTTGCTATGGGGATTTGCTCCTGCTCTGGACAGTTCCTGACATGGACAGAGGTGTCAGACAGAAAAGAAATTTAACCCCTTAAGGACCAATACAAGTAAACCTGTACGCCCCTGAAAGACCAGGCATGTTTTTTCAAATCAAGGAAGCAGCGAAGTACTGGAAGGATTACGATTTTTAAATAGAAGTAATTTACAAATCTGTTTAACTTTCTGGCACCAGTTGATATAAAAAAATAAAAAGTTTTTCACCAGAGTACCACTTTAACCCCTTAAGGACTCAGCCCATTTGGACCTTAAGGACTCAGACAATTTTATTTTTACGTTTTCGTTTTTTCCTCCTCCCCTTCAAAAAATCATAACTCTTTTATAATTTAATCCACAGACTAGTATGAGGGCTTGTTTTTTGCGCGACCATTTGTCCGTTGTGATGCCATCACTCACTTTATCATAAAATGTATGGCGCAAGCAAAAAAATACTATTTGTGTGGGGAAATTAAAAAGAAAACTCCAATTTTGCTAATTTTGGAAGGTTTTTTCACGCCGTACAATTTGTGGTAAAAATGACATGTGTTTTTTATTCTCTGGGTCAATACAATTAAAATGATACCCGTGATTATACACTTTTCTATTACTGTTGCGCTTAAAAAAAAAAATCGCAAACTTTTTAAGCAAATTAGTACATTTAAAATCCCCCTATTTTGAAGACCTATAACTTTTTAATTTTTCCGTATAAGCGGCAGTATGAGGGCTCATTTTTTGCGCCGTGATCTGTACTTTTTCTTAATACCATATTTGCTTATACAAAACTTTTATTAAATTATAATTTTTTTTTTTTTGGAATAAAATGTTATAAAAAAAGCAGCTATTTTGGACTTTTTTTTTTTTTTACGTTCACGCCGTTCACCGTACGGGATCATTTACATTTTATTTTAATAGTTCGGATATTTACGCACGCAGCGATACCAAATATGTATATAAAATAATTTTTTTTTACACTTTTTGGGGGTAAAATAGGGAAAATGGGACAATTTACGTTTTTATTGGGGGAGGGGGTTTTTCAAATTTTTTTTTACTTTTTTTTTTTTTTTTTTTTTTTTTTTTTTTTACACTTATAGTCCCCATAGGGGACTATTTATAGCAACCATTGGATTGCTAATCCTGTTCAGTGCTATGTATAGGACACAGCACTGATCAGGTTTATCGGTCATCTTCTGCTCTGGTCTGCGGGGAGGCAGATCAGAGCAGAAGACTCCTGGAAGGCAGCGGAGCCAGGTGAGGGGACCTCCGTCTGCCGTGCAGGATGATCGGATCGCCGCGGCAGCGCTGCGGGCGATCCGATCATCCTGTTAAGTGACCGCGATGCTGCAGATGCCGTGATCGGTATTGATCACGGCATCTGAGGGGTTAATGGCGGACATCCGCGGGATCGCGGGTGTCTGCCATTACCGGCGGGTCCCTGGCTGCGATCCACAGCCGGGACCTGCCGCGCATGATGCCGACATCGCTCCGATGCCCGCGGTTATGTATAGGACGTAAATGTACGTCCTGGTGCGTTAAGTACCACATAACCAGGACGTACATTTACGTCCTGCGTCGTTAAGAGAGTGACCCAGCACATGTGGTCTTTAGCTTTCTGCTTCTCTTCAGTGTAGTGTCTTTCTATGTTGTGTCCCTGGCTGTCAGGCTTCTTATGACAGGCCTGACTTGCAGTATTTGCAGAGAGGAGATGCAGGAAGCAGAAGATGTGTGCTGCACCCTTTGACCCCGTGTTAATGATAAATAGCATGGTATTTAAACTATATAACATTTAGACCTTCGAGAGACATCTTCAAATCTTTTAAAGTTCTTCTGTCACACCTGAAAACGAGCACATTTTGGAATACAATTAAAATTTTGAGAATGCAGTTTTTAATACTCTCTCTAGGGGCACTGAAGTTTTGGTTTTGACTAGGCTCAATCTTGTTGTTCTTGTACATTTTCTGTCCTCTCAGATCGGCCTTAATTGGAATTCATCTATCTGATTCCTATTAAGAGTAGTCCAGCAATGAAAAACTTATCCCCTATCCTAAGAATAGGGTATCAGTTTCAGATTGCGAGGGGGGGTCTGACCTCTGGGATCCCCCACAATCTTCCGTACAGGGTTCTGGCTCTCCAGCCAGCGCGTGTCGACCACCGCTCGAAGTGGCGGTCGACACGCTCCCTCAATACAGGTCTATGGCAGAGCCGGAGATTGCCGAAGGAAGCGCTTTAGCTCTCCCATAGAGTTGTATTGAGGAGATGTGTCGGCCACCACTTCGTGCAGTGGTCGACACGCCCCCTATCTGGGGACTGCTGGGGCCCCGTACTGGAGGTCGCGGGGGGTCAAAGTGGTCGGACCCCCTGCAATCTGAAACCAATCCCCGGTGTGCCTCCAGCTGTTGCAAACTGCAACTTAAAGCATGCACTGATAGACTGTACATGCTGGGAATTGTAGTTTTTCAAAAGCTGGAGGCACACTAGTTGCAAAACTCAGAGTTAAGTACAAACTCAGTGTTTTGTGTATGTGTATCACGGTATTTTTGTAAGTTATGGTGGTTCCACAGTATTTTCCACACCCCTCCAAATCATGTGACCCTCTGCTCTCCCCCGGTTTATCAGCCCGTCGCTACGCTGTCCGTAAGTTCGGGGAACTAATCATATTTTACCCGCGAGCGCTGCTTCCCCCCAAATAATTATTAGCCGCTGTACTGTACTATCCTGTGCCCGGGCTGCAAAAATAAACAAAATAAACTTTAACTCACTTTCCAACGTTCCCGGCCTCACTGTCCCTCCGCTGCGGTCCTGGGGATGGGAATGTCACAGAGCCGTCAGCCTATCACCGGCCTCAGCGATGTCCCGTCTTGGCCGGTGATAGGCTGAGCGCATTGTCATGTAAGAAGCCAGCCGGCTCCTTACATGACAGTGGGCTCAGCCTATAACCGGCTGAGGCGGGACATCGCTGCGGCCGGTGATAGGCTGATGGCTCTGATGTTCCCAGGACCGCAGCGTAGGGACCGTGAGGCTGGTAACGGGGAACGTCGGAAGGTGAGTTAAAGTTTATTTTTGCAGCCCGGGCACAGGATATGTGGGGCAGCGCAGCGCTGGGCTGATTCATTGGGGGGGGGGGGGGGTGTGAGAGCAGCAGAACAGTGCCCGTGGGTCATATATGATTAGTTCCCCGATGTGGGGACAGACGCTGCAACGGATGATTCATTCATTTGAGGGAGGGGCCCAACCGGTATTGCGGTATGGGAAAAATTCATATCGTGCAGGAAAAAATTCGGTATTCAGTATGAACCGGTATACCGCCCAGCACTACTGGGAGTGTTAGTAGTATGCCTCTAGCTGTTGCATAACTACAAGTCCCAGCATGCCTTTTGGCTGTCCGTGCATGCTGGGGGTTGTAGTTTTGCAACAGCTGAAGGCACACTGGTTGCAAAAGACTGAGTTTGTTACCTAACTCAGTTTTTCGCAACCAGTGGGGCTCCAGCTGTTGTAAACTACAACTCCCAGCATGCACTGACAGACCTTACAAAAAAGATGGTTGCAGCAGCACTCTTGGTCAAAAAATGGAGGCTCTTAGCGCACTTTTAGATCAAAACGTGTCCCCCATCCACCACGCGGAGGTCGCCTCATTTCGGATGGGAACCTGTGTATTAGGTAGTTGTGCTGGCTATGTTTCTTTTTGTTTTTGCTGTGCAATGTAGGGGGGAGTGGCACACTCTCTAGCCCTGCACCCCTCCCCTTTTTCCCATAAGTTTTTTATTTTGATAGTGGATCCAGCATGTCACCCAATCAGAGGCTATATGCCCAGCAGAGGTGAGTGAAATGAGTGTTAGGGTCCCATCCGAAATGAGGCCACCTCCGTGTGGTGGATGGGGGACAGGTTTTGATCAAAAAGTGCGCTAAGGGCCTCCATTTTTTTGATCAAAAGTGCTGCTGCAACCTTCTTTTTTGTATACTCTGTATTTGCCACAGCAGCGTGCACCTGTGTATTAGGTAGTTGTGCTGGCTATTTTTCTTTGTTTTTACGGACCGTACATGCTGGGAGTCGAAGTTTTGCAACAGCATGAGGCACACTGGTTACGAAAAACTGAGTTAAGTAATAAGTGTGCCTCCAGCTGTTGCCTAACTACAACCCCCAGCATGCACGGACAGCCAAAGGCATGCTGGGAGTTCTAGTTTCGGAGGTTTTCAGCGTACATTCACACGGTCGGGTTTACAGTGAGTTTCTCACTGCAAGTTTGAGATGCAGAAAATTTTCCGCTGTAAACCCCTGCCCATGTGAATGTACCCTAAATACACTACGCTACACTAAACTTACACAGTTAGCCCCCCCCCCAATAAAAATGAAAAACATCTGGTATGGCACTGTTTCCAAAACGGAGCCTCCAGCTGTTGCAAAACAACTCCCAGTATTGCCGGACAGCCATTGACTGTCCAGGCATGCTGGGGGTTTTGCAACAGCTGGAGGCACCCTGTTTGGGAATCACTTCCGTAGGGTAATTTTGGTATCAGAGGCAAGTCTATATATTGCATCCGGGTCTGTCCCTATGCAAATCCATAATTTAGGCTTCAAATGCACGTGGCACTCTCTCCCTTCCGAGGCCTGTCATATTTCAAGGCAACAGTTTAGGGCCACGGTATTTCCGTACTCGGGAGAAATTGCCTAACACATTTTTGGTGGCTTTTTCTCCTTTACCTCCTTATAAAAAGGTAAAGTTGGGGTCTACTCCAGCATGTTAGTGTAAAAAAAAAAAAAATGTTGCCCCATACTTTACATTTTCACAAAAAAAAGACCTCCAAAATTTGTAACGTCATTTCTCCTGAGTACGGAAATACCCCATATGTGGACCTAAAAAGCTCTGCGGGTGAACTACAATGCTCAGAAGAGAGAGAGCGCCATTGGGCTTTTGGAGAGAGACTGTCTGGAATTGAAGGGCATGTGCGTTTACAAAGCCCCCATGGTGCCACAACAGTGCCCCCCCTCCCCCACATGTGACCCCATTTTGGAAACTACACCCCTCAAAGAATGTAACTTAGGGTGCAGTGAGCATTTAGGCTGGCTTCACATCACGATTTGAGTGTCTGCTGCACAGATACGATTTCAGAAGCTCAAGTCGCCTGAAATCGTATCTGTGCAGGGACAGGTATTGACAGATACGGAGCCATTAACTATTATGGGGCTGCCGACCCGATCGTAATCTGCTAGTGCCTACAATCTGGTCCTTTTTCTCAGCAGGTCAGATTTTGGACACAGACTGAAAATTATGGTCTGCCACGATTTTCAGTCCCTGTCAAAAATCTGACTTGCTGAGAAAAGGACCAGATCGTAGTCACTAGCTGACTACGATCGGGTCCCCAGCCCCATAATAGTTAATGGCTCCGTATCGGTCAGTACCTGTCCCTGCACAGATATGATTTCAGGCGATTTGAGCTTCTGAAATCGTATCTGTGCAGCGGACACTCAAATCGTGATGTGAAGCCAGCCTTACTCCTCACAGGTCTAATGTGGGGAAACATATGGGGTATTTCCATACTCGGAAGAAATGTTGTTACAAATTTTGGTGGGCTTTTTTCCTATTACCCCTTGTGAAAATGAAAAATGTGGGATAACTCCAGCATTTTAGTGAAAAAATAAAAAAAAATTCATTTTCACGTCCAACTTTAAATTTTTTTACAATAACATGGAGTAGACCCCAACTTTACCTTTTCATAAGAAGTGAAAGGAGAAAAAGCCCCCCAAAATGTGTTCCACCCCCAAAAAATTTCTTCCAAGTACAGAAATACTCCATATGGGGCCCTAAACAGTTGCCTTGAAATACGACAGGGCTCCGAAGTGAGATCGCCATGCGCGTTTGAAGCCTAAATTAGGGATTTGCATAGGGATGGACCCGGATGCAATAATTAGACTTGCCTCCAATAACAAAATTACCCTACGGAAGTGTTTCCCAAACAGGGTGCCTCCAGCTGTTGCAAAACTCCCAGCATGCCTGGACAGTCAATGGCTGTCTGGCAATACTGGGAGTTGTTTTGAAACAGTGCCGTACCAGACGTTGTTCATTTTTATTGTGGGTGTGTGTAGTGTAGCGTAGTGTCTTTAGGGTACATTCACACGGGCGGGGGTTTACAGCGAGTTTCCCGCTGGGAGTTTGAGCTGCAGCGGAAAACTTGCTGCTTCTCAAACTTGCAGCGAGAAACTCATTGTAAACATGGGGGGGCAAACTTCCAGCTGTCGCACATTTTTTGGATCACTTTTTTTTTTTTCTTTTTTCCTGCTACATTAAGGGTCTATTCACACGTACAGTATTCTGTGCAGATTTGATGCGCAGGATTTTATGCTTCAGATTTCAATGTAAACTGACTGAACACTGCTTGAAATCCAACGCATCAAATCTATGCAGAATACAGTACGTGTGAATAGACCCCGAGTGAACAAAAATCAGCAATTCTGGCCATTGGTATTTTTTTTTTATATTTTTTTTTTACATTTATGCCATTGACCATGCGGTTTCATTAACATTATATTTTAATAGTTTGGACATTTATACACGCGGCGTTACCAAATGTGTTTATTTTTGTTAACTTTATTTTATTTGAAAAAGCTTTTATTTAGGGGGAGGTGCTTTTTACATTTATTGCCTTTTTATTTTTTACAAATGTATTTTCACAATATTTTTTGTCCCCATTGGGCAGTGTTTTCCACAGTGTGCCTTCAGTTGTTGCAAAACTACAACTCCCAGCATGCTCAGACAGCCAATGGCAGGTGGAGACACAGATTTAATTTTTTACTTCTAGACACTGATCAATGCTGTGCCATAGGAGCCTATAGAACAGCACTGATAAGTGTTATCAGCCCTCCATTACTACAGGCTGTTAAGGCTGCCTGCAATATTGGAGCGCCGATCAGACAGGACAGAAACCTCCACCCGTCCTCTCAGCTGATTGGGACCCCGCGGGTTTTGCCGCGTGTGTCCTGATCAGCTCCACTGAGCTACCTCAGATTGTTTTCGGCATTTAAGACTCCGCAATCAACTTTGATCACGGCATCTAAAGGGTTAATGTCAAACATCACATGGATCAGCAATGTCCGGCATTAGCAAATATGAAGTGAGTGCAGCTCCTGAGCTCGGTTCATACACCCACCGTATACACACGGCAGTCAGCGGTGTAAGGGTTACGTCACCTCCTCCCAGTGCTCGCTACTGCTGGGAGGAGAGACCGTAGGCCCATAATGGCGACCGTAGGCCGCACAAGACCTGTGGAAGGGGGGTGGGGGGATGTACTGCCGACTGCTGGGTTCCCTTCCGCGGCACAGGGAGGATGAGGCAGTGTAGCTCCGGTGTGAGGTGCTGATGTGCAGTTCTGCACACTGGAGAGCGTAAAAGTCGAAAGACACGCCCCTATTTTAGGCCACACCCACCAAAATTATCTGCAGGAAAATATATACACACACACACACGGCGACTGCAGCCCTGCCTTGAAGGCTTGAAAATGGTGGTGTGAGAATAAAGCTACCTCACTGCTTTGAATAAGTTGGTGTGCTGCAGTTACGTTGCTTGTTGGATCCAGGACCGGGGTCCCTGAGACCTTCACCCACAGCACCTGTCTTGTCACAGCACCTGTCCTGGTTGTGCTATTCTTTTCCTTTTTTTTTTTCTCTGCTATATATATACATATAAAAAATCTCTTTTTAAAGGGAACCTGCCATCATCTTTTACCTTATATAATGGATAACACTGCGTTATGTAGGCTAAAATCTTTTCTCATTATGTGCTCAGGTTCTGCTTCCAGTCCTTGCTCGTGAAGAGACTTTTGAACTTGTTCTGTGCTGTAGTCTTATGATCCTGGAGTAGTTCCAGAGACTTCTAGGTTTGATTGACAGCCCTAGAACATTAACTCAACCTAAACAAATGGAGCAGAGCAGTGACCATGGCCCTGCCTGCGGCTTAGTTGTTTTTGACAATTTGTTAGCTCCAATGTTTGTGTGTGTGTGTGTGTGTGTGTATATATATGTGTATATACAGTGTGTGTATGTATTTATTTGTGACTCTGGCCAGCTAATTAGTGACTTTTATGCTTTCATTTACTGTAAATGAAGTTCATAAGGTTGAATAGACAAGGGTCCATCAAGTTCAACTTATAACTCTACTGTGTTGATATAACATGGCAGTCAAAATGAATCCCTTTATTAACGTCTTGTCCCCAGAAATCTAGTATTCGTACTATATTTTTCAAGATAAGCTTCCATGGAGAGATGTTTTTAAGGGCTGGAATACCCTTTATGGTCTATTCCCATGTACCGTATTCTGCGCAGACTTGATTTGCAGGATTTCCGCTGCAGATTTCAATGCTAACTAAATGACTGAGCACAGCTTCTAATCCTGCGCAGGATACTGTATATGCGAATAAACCCTTGAAAGGAGATTTGCAGTGTATAACACTCATCCCCTGTACGGGGTCCAGACATTGCCACGGCTGAGGCATTGCCTCTCTGAGGTTGACGACACCCCCCCCCCCCCCCCCCAAATACAGCTACATCTCCGCCTCCCATAGAGCACATGAGAGCCATGGCAGAGCTGAGGCCCCGTACAGGAGATTGCAGGGAGTCCCAGCGTTCGGACCCCCTAACACCCACCCCCCGTGATCAGGTACTTAAGTGCTATACACTGCAGATCTCTTTTAATATTGTACAGAGTTCACTATGAGACCAGCAGTAAGAGGATGAATGGATAGACTGGACCTATATTTGCTCCTAACCATTTCTTTTTTTTACATGTTTCTCTTTTCAGTTTTCGCCTGCCTTGCAGTAATAGAAAATGGTCCGGTCAAATTCTAGGTCCCATTCTTCAAGATCCCGATCGCCATCATCCTCACGATCAAGGTCGCACTCGAGGAAAAAAAGATATAGGTAGAGTTGGCTTATATATTTAGTATGAATGTGTATTGCTTACTGAGAGATCCTAGTAAGAGTTGCTGCTGTTTGTCCTGGAGAAACTACAGGAGAAAATAAAGATGCTCCCAATTAAATATGTGACCACAGGCTGTTTCTTGTAGTTTTCACTCACAGATGAGATGCATGTTAGACTAAGGGCAGATCAAAGGAAGCTGTCCTGAGCTGTTTCTCAGTGTGCCTGTGGATAAAAATGACACGTCAAAATTTTTTTTTGTCAAAGTCGGAGTATTCAGACTCTGATCTTCACAACAAGTAGGAAGAGAAGCATACGGCTGCATGCTTCTCTCTTTGCTCTGTACATGATATAGACTCGGGAGGGAAACCTACAAGTGACATTTCACTACTTTTTCGCTCACTTATCTCCCATTCAAGTCAGTAAGAGATAAGATATTGATGAGAAAATGATTAAAAGATGTTGCCATGTCAATAATTTCCTCTCTTAACACCTTAAGGAACCAGCCTATTTTGGCCTTAAGGACTCCGCCAATTTTATTTGCGTTTTCGATTTTTCCTCCTCGCCTTCTAAAAATCATAACTCTTTTATATTTTCATCCACAGACTAGTATGAGGGCTTGTTTTTTTGCAACCAGTTGTCCTTTGTAATGACATCACTCACTTTACCATAAAATGTATGGCGAAATTAAAAAAATACTATTTGTGTGTGAAAATTGAAAAGAAAACCTCAATTCAAGGTTTCGTTTTCATGCTGTACAATTTATGGTAAAAATTACGTGTTCTTTATTCTGTGGGTTAATACGAATAAAATGATACCAATGATTACATACTTTTCTATTATTGTACCGCTTAAAAGTTAGTGCATCTATTTTGACGAGCTATTACTTTTTCATTTTTTCCTTTAATCAGCGGTTTGAGGGCTCATTTTTTGCGCCGTGATCTGTACTTTTTTTGATAATCCATTTGCATATATTAAACTTTTAATTAAATGTTAATTATTTTTTTTTATATTATGTGACAATAAAAGCATACATTTTGGACAAATTTTTTTTTTTTTTTAAGTTTACGCCATTCACAGTACGGGACCAATAACATATATTTTATAGTTCGGACATTTACGCACACGGCGATACCAAATATGTTTATTTTGTACTTTTTCTGTGGGTAAAATGGGAAAAACGGACGATTTACATTTTTATTGTGGGAGGGGATTTTTCAGTTTTTTTTTTACTTTACACTTGAATAGTCCCCATAGAGGACTATTTATAGCAGGGGATCAGAGGGAGGAGGGGTAATCATTATACCCCCTCCATCTTAATCCCCTTATGCCATTATTCTCCCCTCCCTCTGATTCACTTTTGCCATTATCCGATTATGACAAAAGGGATTAAGATGGAGGGGTGAATAATGGCACAAGGGGATTAAAATGGAGGGGGCATAATGGCACAAGGGGATTAAGCATCGCTTTAGAAAGGTAAGCACACGCCATTATGAAATTAAGTACTTTTATGACTTATTTTGTCCACGGGTACCCCTCACACGAATTTGCGCAGGTGTGGGGACCTCTGTCCGCCATGCAAGATGATCGGATCCCCGCAGCAGCGGTGCTGGCGATCTGATCATCCATATTAAGTGCCGCAGATGCTGTAATCAAAATTGATAACGGTATGAGGGGTTAATGGCACACATTAGCGTCATCGCTAATGTGCACCTTTACCGGTGGGTCCCTGGCTACTGATAGCAGCTGTGACTTGGCGCACATGACATGAGCACGGCTCTGGTGCTCGTGCTCATTTATAGGACGTAAATGTACGTCCTTGTGCGTTAAGTACCAGGGCTCCAGGATGTACACTGACGTCCTATGTCGTTAAGGGGTTAGGCATTTGTTAAATACAAATATACACCTTTTTGGGAAAATTGCTAGGCTTCAGTATGCTTTATATTGATGTTTACATTTGTCCTAGTGTAGCAGTGCCTCAAAATAACCAGATATAGGTTTATGAATTTAGACTCCCCTAGTAAGCCATCAGATTCCAGAAACTTGATAATTTTAGAAACCTAACATTTAGGGTCTTCCCACTGCTCAGATGACAATATCAGCAATCTAACTCAATGATCTAGACCTATGCTTCTGAGCTTTAGCAAAATGTTGGGATCGACCGATTATCGGTTTGGCCGATAATCACGATTTTGGACATTATCGGTATTGGCAATTACCTTGCCGATATGGCGATAATGCCCCGCCTCCCCGGCCAGAGACCACCGCCGCCGCTGCCCCATTGCCTCCCACATCCCCGGTTTTATAATTACCTGTTCCCGGGGTCCACGCTACTTCTGGCTCCTGCGGCGTCCTGTGCGCTGTGCAGTGACGTCCTCAACACGACGTCACCGTCAGTGCACACAGTGACAGCTCAGGACAACGCCGGAGCCAGAAGTAGCGCGGACCCCGAGAACAGGTAATTATAAAACCGGGGATGGGAGAGGCAATGGGGTAACGTTGGTGGTTGGACTAGGGAGGACCTCAGGACAGGCAAGGGGAGAGAAGCGGGCAGCAGCGGTCTTTGGCTGCAGTTCATTGATTTAAAGCGCCCGCGGGGGGGGGGGGGGGCGGTACTAATGACTGCCGGGGGGCTGCTGCTAATGTCTGCAAGGGGATACTACCTACTATTAAAGACAATCTTACAGCAGAGTCACCTGCACTAACTTGAATTTATAGGTAGATAGTGCAGGTGACCCGGTTTCTACCACTGCTCACCATGTTAACATCGGTCTCACCCTCAATGCAAATTCCCTGTTCTGTCCAATGGAGAAGAGAGAAATCTTAGCTCATACTACAGCAGCCGCCTCCATTGTACACAACAAGGACCCACATATCATACGGTAAGCAGAGCCAGAAACCGCGTCACCCTGGGGTCAGATTCCCTTTAAAATATAAGTACTCGTACTTGGTATCGGTGAGTACTAGAATTAAAGTATCGATACTCGTACTCGATCTTAAAAAAATGGTATCGAGATATCCCTACCCCTAGACATCTTATCCCCTATCCAAAGGATAGGGGATAAGATGTCAGATCGCTGGGGTCCCGCTGCTGGGGACCCCCGGGATCTCAGATCCCCGGGATCCGAGGCCACAAGCATTGCTGGTGTGAGGTGGAAGCCGTACAGGTGGGTGCTGCAGCCGAGATCCCGGGAGTCCCCAGCAGCGGGACCCAGGCGATCTGACATCTTATCTCCTATCCTTTGGATAGGGGAAAAGATGTCTAGGGGTGCGGAGTACCCCTTTAAAGGCAAAGCAAGGAGTGGATAAAGGGAATCTGACAGCAGCTTCACCCGCACTTAACTGAATATACAGGGTAATAGTGCAGATGATGCTGATAAACACAGTTTACCTTATAAAAGTTCATGCAGCCATTCTGTTGTAACACTGTCCCTGCTATATTATTCACTAGCTTAATACCCGGCGTTGCCCTGTTTTTCCTTCCTAATCCTTGTTGGGGAGGAAAATAAACAAAGGAGGAAGCTTTTGACTTCCTGTCCAGTCCGCCTGTCCCGTCTGCCTGTCCCATCTTGTGGGAACATACATTTCCCATTGATTTGCATATAGAAAAAGTAGAAGAAAAAAACAGGGATATGCACCCCTAGTGAAGGATGTTTTATAGGTGAGATGAAAACAAGTTAAGTTGTAACACTCACCTATTTTCGTTGTGCTGAGAGCACAACATCTGTGATAGCCTTAGGTGATGTCTCAGGTCTGCAGCCACGGTCCTCTGGAGCAAAGGTGATGTCCCAGCAGTGAAAGTAACAAGAAAAAAGCAAAGTTGGGCCGTTGGTGGAGCTGGTCCTGATGGAAAGAAAGCTCTGTAGACCCTTCTCAGTGTCTAAATGAGGTTTTATTAGCACAGAAAGCAACGCGTTTCTGGTCCGAACTGGACCCTTCGTCTGGCAGTGTGCATACAACATAGTGAACAGATGCGGTTTAAATACATTCCTTACGCAATCATAAAGGTTACGTTCATTTGGCAATTCACAGACATGGTTTACGCAAGTAGCGTGGGTAAGTAGAACATCTGTAGCTGGAACCCAGTACCGTGCGAGTGCATTACTATATCTGCACTAGCCGGCCAGGACGTCGGCAACTTGCAAGGGCAATCTGATACAGGTATGTGCAGGGATTGCCTTACTGGGAAATATTGGCCGGAGAGCGATATCCTTCTTAGTTACTGCGGCTGAGGGAACAAGGCTGATTGGGTAAGCGGAGCTGGAGATGCTCCTGATAGGTCAGGGGGCGGAGACCTATGTTCCGTGCGTATCACTCTGACTACTGAGCTGTCAGATCCCTTAGCGCTATGGAGCGGTGGCGGAGTTGAGAAGGGGCGGACCTACAAAGGTACTGTACCAATGCGGGTGAGTCTGCTATCGCACAGCGGGGCGATATGCAGCGGTAGCAGAGTTGAAAAAAGGCGGACCTTGTAGGAAACGGGGCGATATGCAGCGGTATTAGAAGCAGGGCGATATACAGCGGGGCGATATGCGGCGGTGGCAGAGTTGAAAAGGGGCGGACCAGTATTGGAAGAACTGACACAGAAAAGGGGCGGACCTATATTAGAAGAACTGACACAGATTAGGGTAGAAGGGTAGTGTGACCAGCTGGATTAGGAGAACTGACACAGATTTCGGTCGAAGGGTAGTGTGACCGGCTAGATGTGCTGGCACCTTGCTAGGTGGACAATGGTTAAAATCTACTGGGTAGGGTATGCAGCAGCCGTATGAGGTATGTGGTGTGGTAGAGATGGGGAAAATTTTTTAGCCCCTATTGGGAAAAAATCCTATTATTGCCAGGGATAGGGGAGGGTGGTAATGGTAGTGTCCCAGGTATACCCGGGTATGCCTGGCTGTTGGCATATAATACAGTATGTACAGTATACCGTGTGAGGTATGTAGGACTGTCAGTATTTGGTGTGGCATACTGGTGATGTGTGAAAGTTGGAATTGAAGGAGCAGGCAGTATTTTAAAATATTTAGGGTGTGTTATAGAGATTACACAAGGATAGTTTCAGAGACTTCGTTGAGTCCAGTAGGCTGGAGGGATCCACACTTGAAAATCCAGAAGACCTCTAGTCTCTTCAGTATGTCAAATCTATTCGAACGGAATTTTGGAACTTGATCAACAGGGGTAACATTTAAAGGTTTAGCAATCCCTTTGTGGGCCAAGGCACAGTGCCTGGAAAGTCCATGTAAAAGGAATCCTGTCCTTATATTAAACCTGTGCTTATTGATCCTGCTGCGCAACTTTTGAGTAGTCCGCCCAATGTACTGCAGGCCGCAGCAGCATTCAATCAGGTAGATGACAAATTCAGACTCACAGGTAAGAGTGATACGCACGGAACATAGGTCTCCGCCCCCTGACCTATCAGGAGCATCTCCAGCTCCGCTTACCCAATCAGCCTTGTTCCCTCAGCCGCAGTAACTAAGAAGGATATCGCTCTCCGGCCAATATTTCCCAGTAAGGCAATCCCTGCACATACCTGTATCAGATTGCCCTTGCAAGTTGCCGACGTCCTGGCCGGCAAGTGCAGATATAGTAATGCACTCGCACGGTACTGGGTTCCAGCTACAGATGTTCTACTTACCCACGCTACTTGCGTAAACCATGTCTGTGAATTGCCAAATGAACGTAACCTTTATGGTTGCGTAAGGAATGTATTTTAACCGCATCTGTTCACTATGTTGTATGCACACTGCCAGACGAAGGGTCCAGTTCGGACCAGAAACGCGTTGCTTTCTGTGCTAATAAAACCTCATTTAGACACTGAGAAGGGTCTACAGAGCTTTCTTTCCATCAGGACCAGCTCCACCAACGGCCCAACTTTGCTTTTTTTCTTGTTACCTACATTGATTTGCATAGGACTTTAAACAAAAACCCCAACACTCACAAATGGGGGTAGCTAAGGGTTAAATTAACTATCCTATATTTTAAGTGGACATATAAGTAACATGTGACCAAGTATTATCGAAATATCTCCAGCTGTTTGGAAGTTATGCAGTAACATATATTTCCCATTGACTTGTATGGGACTTTAAACATAAACCCCGCCCCTGGCAAATGGGGGTGAGTAAGGGTTAAATCACCTATCCTATGTTTGTTGTTGTCATATAAGTAACGTGTGCCAAGTTTCATGTTAATATCTTTAGCCGTTTGGACGCGATGCTGGAACATACACATATACATACACACACCTTGAGTTTTATATATATATATATATATATATATATATATATATATAGATTTATAGTCCATGAAAGGGGATAGAGCTACTGGTGGGAATAGCATTGCTAGTACAGCATAAGGAACGTCTCCTTTGCTCAGAGGCTAATATTTTCTTTTCTAAAGATTTCAACAAAATGGCTACGCAGATTTTTTTTATAATATAAACTGGGTTTCTTTCAGTATTACCAGCACTTTTAACCTTTTATATTCAGGTTAGTATGGGTGCTGCTATCAGATTCCCTTTTAAGGGGTACTCCGGTGGGGGAAAAAAATTCAAATCAACTGGATAAACAGTTTTGTAAATTACTACTTTACAAAAATGTTAATCCTTCCAGGACTTCCAGCTCCACAGGAAGTTGAGTTGTTCTTTTCAGTTTGACCACAGTGCTCTCTGCTGACACCTCTGTACATGTCAGAAACTGTTCGGAGCAGGAGAGGTTTTCTATGAGGATTTGCTCCTACTCTGGACAGTTCCTGACATGGACAGAGGTAGCAGCAAAGAGCACTGTGGTCAGACAGAAAAGAGCTATACATCTTCCTTTGTAGTATACAGCAGCTAATAAGTACTGGAAGGATTAAGATTTTTAAACTTTCTGGAACCAGTTGATTTGAGAATTTTTTTTGCCGGAGTACAAATTTAAGGGAGCAGAATTTTTTTTTAGAAAACATTATCAGCAACTGCATTGAGTTTTCCTATTTAAATGTGTCACAACTACATGCATGAAAGTAATGGTCCGTCGGTTCACATGCGTGATGACTGCTTTATCCTCTTATGCTTGAGAACTGTGTTTTTTTTTTTTTTTGTCTATTCTTTTTCCCGGCTATGGAAAGAAAATGTCTTAAACTTTTTTTTATTTTTATTTTAAGTTCCAGATCTAGATCAAGATCATACTCTCGATCTCGCAGCAGAGAACGTGTGTACAATCGAGATTTCCGCAGAGATTATAGGAATAATAGAGGAATGAGGCGCCCCTATGGCTTCAGGGGAAGAGCAAGAGGTTACTACCAAGGTGGAGGTGGCAGGTACCATCGTGGTGGTTATCGACCAATGTGGAATCGCAGGTACTCCCGAAGTCCTCGCCGTGGACGGTCTCGCTCTAGGAGTCCAAAGAGGCGCTCTGCTTCATCTCAAAGATCCAGAAGCCGATCATACAAGTCTTCTCCGTCACAGAGGTCATCTTCGTCCAGATCTTCATCCCCTTACAGCAAATCTCCTGAGAGAAAATCTCGAGCTTCCCGTGAAAAACCTAAGCAAAAAACTGAAGAGGCAGAAAAATCAAAAAGTCCCTCGAATGAGAAATCAGGTGATGAAAATAAGGATGCTTTTGACCCATCTGAGCCTTTAGATGAACTTGGGAAAGAACTGGATTTGCATGGGGAATGTTGGGCAGGGCTGTCTGCCTATGATAACAGTCCGAGGTCCCCTTGTAGTCCTTCGCCAGTAGCTTCTCCTCCTAGTGATAGTTCTTCCCAATCTGATGGACCTATTCTTAGTGCGGTCCACTCTGGTAAAGACACTACATCTCAAAATTCACATTCCATGGCCCATAGCCCAGAAAGGTCTGGTTCTGGCTCAGGTGGCAACGGTTCAACTAGGTACAGTCCTTCACAAAACAGTCCAATTCATATCCCTGTTCAAAAGAGTCCCGCAGAGACTGCTGTGCCCCCAAACACCTCACATGAGGAAGGCCATTCTCAGTATTCTTTATTCACCGAAACAGCAGAGCAAGATGTTGCTAAAGGTACAAAGTTTCAAAAAAGGTAAGGAGATTGTTTCAAGTTTATTTTTTATTCCTAAGCCTATAAACTTATTACAATGAACATGTTGTTTCACTATTCCTCTTTGGTAAAAATGGAAATTTATTGTAGAATGGATCCTAACCACCATACAGTGTGCTTCTTATTTATGATGCATGCTTTATCTTACTTTTCCAGATATACAGATGAAGAACATAGGTTATTTCCAATTGAGAAAACTAATAGAGAGAAAGAAAGCCACAAGGATAAGACATTGGATAAGACTAAAAAGGAATCAGGCCGAAATTGGGATGATCGGGATATGTTAGATTATCTTTTGGAAAAAGAGTCTAAGTCTCAGTTTTTGTCAGTTTCTGAAAGTGAAGACCTAGAGGAAGCAGAGGATTATAGGCAGTTTAGAAAGTCTGTCTTAGCAGAACAAGGTAAAAGCTTTTCTTCTACATCCCAGTGGAATGCTGAAGAAGAAGGGACTAAGTATAAGTCCAAAGCTGTGACAAAGAGCAATAAGGAAGGAGAAAAGATCAGGGAGGGCAAGGGACATAAGGTGGCCACCAAAGAGAAACATAAAGATGATGATAAAAGTGGTAAAAAGGAGTCCAAGTCGCCTGACCCAGCTCTGTTGGATAAGATGAAAAACCCATTCAGTTGCAATTTTCCTTTACACCCAAGTGATGAAGTGAGGGAGAAAGTAGTGTTTAGGGAAGATAGTCCACTTAGGATCAGAGTGATAGCAACAGAATCTCACCATCCTGAGGTTAAAGTTCGGATACCCGCGGTTCCCCTTGATGATATTAGGTAAGGAGACTTTATTAGAGACAGGTTTTATCAGATGAATGAAATGTAATCTAAATGTTGTTTTCTGTTACAATAAAGGCCATCCTCTCTGGCTAGTGACCGCCTGCTTGCCAGCACGCTTGTACATTCAGTCAGGAGGCAGAAAGACTTCAGATCCATCTTTGACCACATGAAGGTTTCGTTCTCCAACAAAACCTCTCCAGAGTCATTTATCTACCATGTGGTGTCTCTAGTACAGTTTGTCAAAGGTAAGCAATGACAATGGCGCATGAATATCCACAACTTGGTTATAATTTCATATTGGTTCGCCAACAGTTTAGAGCTACTCTTGCTTAACACCTCATTGGCTCTATACTGGAATTCAGCACGTGTATATATAGCTGATTTCTTAAAAAAAATGCACCACACCTGTCCTCAAATTGTGTATAATTACAACGCCCCATACCACAGTTGCAATACCACACACTAACTGAAGACAATTATGGCACTCTTTCTGGAGGAAAGCCCCCCCATGTTTTCTAATCTAAGAATGGAATATTTCTTACCATTATGTGACATGTATGTTGCATTTTTCAGCAGTTGCATTGTTCAGCCCTCTGTTTTTCCTGAACTCTGTTCCAGAGTGGATGGAGTCTAACTGCTGTGCTGTTTCCCATATACAGCCCACATAGAGAACAGGAGATGCTGCTTCTCTATATCTCACATATACTCATACACGGCACAGTTGCTGTAAAACAATAAATAAATAAAAAATAATAATAATGGAAGAAAATGTATTTGTTGATCATTTCTTTCAGAGAAGCGTCTTTGTATATGTCTTTCCCCTTAAAAGGAACGTGGCATATTTCCGCAGTATTTCAAATTTTGAGAATTTGCATTTTATAGTTGGATTGCTTTAGTAGTCTGTACTGTACATGACCTGTGTTTAATCTTTTCTCATATTGCACATTGTATGCATCTTGTCTGTCACGAAGCCCAATAATGGGTTAAACTAGTGCAAACAAAAGTAGTGCAGTTTCCCATAGATACCAATGACATTAAAGCTTTTCTTGTTCATAGGTACATCAGAAAATCAATGGTCTCTTGGTTACTGTGGGAAGCTCCACCATTTTTGTTTACATTCTTTTTTTTTAAATGTATTTATTTTTATCTTTGCCTATAGTTTATAATTCCAGAAAAGAAACAGTATTGCATAGCAATTAAGTAGTTTTTATGTAAATTCAGTATGCTTTTCAGAATATTTTCAGATACTAAGATAAGTTTCTGTACATCTGTTGCACCGTGGTTTTAAATTTTTTTTTTTTTTTTTACAGTGAATGGTATTTTTTATTGTGTGCGATTGTCTTTTTTTTTTTTTTATTTATTTTTTAATAAATTGCCTTCTTGGTTCAGCCTCCACCCTCTTTAGTAAGCTTTGCCCTGCACAGGTATATTAGTTAGGAGCCAGACACCTAGACCTTTCACACCTGCCTGATATTCACAAATGGTCCTGGTCAGTGTGGTTTCCTTAAAGAGGTTCTCCAGGAGTTTTACAGATTGGTGGCATGTCCTTAGGATATGCCCTCAATCTATCTTACTGGTGGGGATCTGACACAGCGCTTGTGTAAGCAGTACAGCCTCTAAACCTCCTACCAGAGGCAGCACACTGGGTAGCAGCTGTACATTGTATGGCAGTTCATCCCATTCCCTTCTTAAAGATTATAAGAGGGGGTTCTGGGAGTCTGACCCCCACTGATCAGATATTCATGGCCAATTCTAAGAATAGACCAAAAAAAAATAAATCCTGCTTTGTCTTTTAAATTATGGTGAGTGTTAGGGCAAAAGTCCGGCAACTATGCTTATGTGCAAGCAAATATGCCATCTCATTGGATGGGTTATGTGAACATCTCATTTAATGCCATGTTTTTGCCAGTCCACAATGTTCTTAGAAAAATAAAGGGGTTAACTAAAGAAGGTCGGTTGTCTCAAAATGGCACTAAACGTGTTGTACAATACTAATGGGTGGTTGACGTTTCTGATCTAGTTTTGTGATGTTTGCCCATGTACACCGCTCTTGAGCTGGAACTGGCCAGTGTTGATTTCTTTTTCATTATGACTAGGTCCTGGATAATGTTTTGAAAGCCCATGTAACACAATAAAATATACTGTTGCTGGGGCAAAACAGGCCAAAGTCCTCCTGACACAAATGGCAAAATTGCTAGATCCTAAAATTCCTGGGTTTGCTGGAATTAAGCTTGAGGCTCTACCTTTTAGTGGCTCTTTCCAGGTGTTTTTCTTGATTTTGAGACTTGTACTGGATGTTGGGCGGTAAGTGGACATAGCTGTATATTGCTTTCTTTCACAGGATTGATGTCTCCTATTGCATGAACTGTGATTACAGGTTGTTTAAAAGATATGACATATACACACTTGGGTGATAATGTTATAACTCAGCATTACTAGTATTATGTTCTTTGTGCATGCTACCAAACTATTTATTTCTTTTAGATAGTATTTTAAGTAGTGTTTTTACTCATTGCTTACAAACAAAATATGATTGTTTAGTATACACCTTGATAAATGTAATTTCACCAGTAGAGCACATGCTCACACTTTATCATATAAACTGTAATCATTCAGGGACCATGGTACAAAGGGCATTGTCCATTTGCGTGGGCCTATTTGTATAAAAAGAATGTGTACACATCTTTAGATGACCATATCTGCAACTCTTTCTCCCCCCAAAAAACGTTTTTTAAGACCTCTTTAGTAATTGTATTTAATTGGGTACCGGGTGGGCTTAAAGCAGTTTGTTGGTTTTCCTCATTCTTGAGGATGATGCATTAGTTTTTGCCTTCTTGTACTATTTCTCAGAAAAAGTAGATCTGAGGTAGCAATTGAGGTAGATTCCTCTCTGCTTATTTCTGAAGTATGGGATGTCTCCTGGAGAAAAAATGCTGTCAATGGGGCTCCCTTTAAAACAGTTTTTTCCTATGTAATGCAAAATGTTCAGCATAGTAAAGCAAATAACAGTCAGATCCAGATATTATGGAAAATATACGAAAAGGTAAATTGGACCTATCGTGAGATCATTGTGTGACAGACCTCTTTTCTCAAATTGAGCACATGTCTATAACAGGACATTTAGGTCTTTTTAGGCCTTTGCCACCTGTATTACAGTAGGGTGCTTCTGAATGAAAGGAACGGCAGTTAGCAGTCATCAAAATCGTCTTTAGTCCAAGAAACCATCAAAAGTTTGCTTTTGATGGTTCAGAAACCAGTTTGACCATGCCCATATTAGAATGAAATGATTTACTATGGCAGTTCTGTGGTTAGAGCATTTACACATTCTTCTTATGCTACTGTTTTATACTATTTGCTATGAGCGTTTGTATTATACTTAAAAAGTGTATTCACATGTACAGTATTCTCAACATATTTAATGCACAGGATTTGAAGCTGTAGAGTTCAATGTAAAATAAATGACTGAATACAGCTTCAAATCTGCAGTTTCAAATCCTGCACATTACATGTGCACAGGATACTGTACATATGAATACATCTTAAAGGTGTCTACTGGAATCCTAAAGTTTTTCTTGTTACAGCGAGGCTGGTAAGAATGAAGAATAAATGATACTTCTCTACCTTGATCCCCTGCTAGTCTCTGCCATTCCTACCTCAGAGATGAGATGCTTCAGCAGTAGCTACCTGATCATCCAATCGCTGGCTCAGACAAGACACTGCTGATGTCAGTGGTGGAGTGGGCAGGCACTGCTGATACACCTTGTCTCGGAAGTAGAGACCAGAAGAGGTCTGGAAGTCCTGTGGTCTTAAAGAAATGTTTTCAGCATGGTTAATAATAATACAGAACATTGTCAATTTGGAGTTAGTTTTCAATTGTATATTAGTAAATCATAGGGAAGTTGCGAATATGCATCTTAATATTGAATGAATTAGGGGCAAATAAATATTCAATGGAAGAGAAGAATTGTTTGATGTAAAACATGTTTCCTTTCTCTTTCTCTCTCTTATTAGGATTCAACCTAGTAATAATTGTTGACATTCTTCAAGTCCCTCTTTAAGATCTGTGGCTTTGTGTTTAAAGGGAGTTAAACTAATGAGGCAGTTTTTCTCCTCTACAACCAACAGAGCATTATTTCAAGGGTGACGGAAAGACCCTCAGTGAGAGGTTTGCAGGGTATCAGACAGGCACAGATGAGCATGCCAGCCGTCCAAAGAGCCCAGAAATTCACCGGTATGTGCCATGAATACTATAACACTTGTCATTTTCCTTACAAATTCTGCTATACTAAATAATGTAATATTTTCTGTATGATTAAAGGGAAATTCTGAATGTAAACTGCAGCCAGCTAGGCCTATAAAATGGCAAACTCCATACTCTCCTCTCCCAGTCTAGCACCGGCTATGTGTTTCGCTGTGGTGCTTTAATTTACTTATGTTGATACGCTCTTATTCAGATGCCGTTCCAAATTAGCAGCATCCTCAGTTAATGTAAATCTGGAAACCCCTATAAAATATTATTTGGCAGAACTCAGACCTGCTAATCAGATCTGTACTATTGACACTCATGAAAAAGTAGCTAAAACTCTCCTTGAGAACCGGTGTTAATCTTCTGTTTTTTTTTTTTTGTCTGGGGTTGCTAAAGGGGCAGGCATAACTACCGGTCACGGGATAGTAAGGGACAAGAGTGAGTATGGTTGACCGTAGGACACACACGGGATTCTCGTATATATTTCTAAATATAAAGTTATAATTGTAATACCTGGTAAAATATTAAGAAAGGAATGATGGAAAATCTTTTGTTTGTTCTTATTTATTTTTATTTTTTGCAGTTTAGGCCCCAATTACTTTATTGGGATACGTTACTAATAAAGGTCCGGGTTCAATATATGCCATAGCAGGTCCTTTGACTTCAATATCCTTACTGTACTTTTGGTTTCTTTCCCAACTAATATTATTTTTTCTTTCGCATTTGCATAGTGGGCTACAATCTTGAGTCCTGCAAATAAAAAAAGTAAACAGTAAACAGACCAAATGTAGTCACTAATAGACTACATTCAGTGTGATAAAAATCAGTCTGAGCTGTAGTATATGTTGAAGTATCTTTTTGCCATTTTCTAGACCTATACCTACTTGTACCAAAATATTATTTAAATTTGGGCTTTTTCTGTCTATATTTTGTTTTGTTATAGGAGGATAGATCTGTCACACAACATCCAAAGAAAACACACTTATATGCAGAATGAAGACAAGGCCTTTGCAGTGAAGGAAGAGCCGTCCAAGGTATTTTGAGTCTTTTTCATGTCTTTGTCCATTTGGAAAGAGACTATTTGTCTAAACTCCATAGAACCTGTAGATTAAAATCATGTAGTTCTAACACTATACATGACTCCTTTTTCTTCTGGGTCTGTTCTGATGCATGTCCTTACTGTTGTATCTGAAGGGTTTACTGTTAAAGCCAGAGTTCAGTCTTTGACTAATGTAACAATTATCTTGTGTAACACAACATCATATGTGAAATAATGGCTGTCATTTTTCTGTGTGATGCTTCCTTTTGGTCCAAAGAAATTCTTTGTTAGCATCTGACAATAAAGTATATCATTTCTTGTGTCGGGGACTCCTGTGTCTAGTCCTCCTAACAAGCCTGACTGTTTGGGTTAGAGACAATGAGTGGGGACCTGGGAGATAAGAGCGGCTCTGCCCTTGGAGCAGAAGCAGTCGCTTTTAGAACGGTGGATCACATTTCCGATCTCATTTTTCAGACCCCCATTTGAAATTCAAAGGTGTCATCTGATTGGTTGTTGTAGGCAATCCCTTGTTAGTTTTCTTGGACCAGACTTGATAAAATGAAGTGTAAAAAACAAAACAAAAACAACCTGTATATAAACATATAAAAAAGTCATGTCTAGAGGTAGACATTTGCATGTCACTCATATATGCATATCTGGAGCTCATGACAGTTGCGCTTTAAGTGACACATCTAACCAGTGGACTGTATAATTCTACAGTGGTGGACCAGAAATACTGCAGTGGTGAAAGGTATGCAAGTAGAATTTGAAATGCATATATAGCAGAAACATATTAGGATTTCTTATCCTATAAACAAATTAATAAAAAAAAAATCTGAACTGGGCAAACCCTGAAAAAAGTGCATTTATAGAATTTATTTTTATTTTTTTACAGATAGAAAAGAAAGTAAGGAGTACCGCGGTTGATCTGCGGGGTGATACAGACCGTCGTAAGAAAGAGCACAGTAAAGAACGAGGGGACTCCAAGTGTTCTCGGGAATCTAGTGATTCTCGCAAGAGAGAGAAGGCCCAGAAAGAGCACAAGGAATTGAAAGTGTTCAAGGATGACAAGTAAGCAGAACGCATATCAGTCTAGTTGCAAGCTGTGATTGCTTTATGAATACATTGTCTCAAGTATTGGCTTAACGTAAACAATCACAATTGTTTGTTTTACAGCAAAAATGTATTTGTCTTTTACACGACTAATGGTGGATGAGGACAAAAACTTTGGAATAGCAAGCTAACTGAAAAATATGACAAATTATTGTGTCCTATTGTCCAGGCAACATGAGGAAGTTGGACTTCAGTGCAGTGCATTTCTAGAACCCGTTTGTGTAAGAACTTTGGTTCTTTCTGCTTGATTCCACTTTTTCCACTCATAACACCGCAGTTTGAACAGATCACTGATTTCTCTTGAGTCTTCAATGTCAATGAAGGAAACAAACGTTTATTATGATCAAGGATTGACACCACTGTTTGTAGGTGGTGCCTGGAGACATGTTTCTGGGAGATCTTTCTGTCACATTTGAGACAACAATGTTAGGTGTAGTAGTAGTGTGGTGTTACTGTGTTTATTGTTAATGTTCATTGTGGTGAGTTTTCCAGTTTTTGCTTTCGATTTAGGAATAGCTCTTCCGTGGTAGGAGCAGCTGATTATTTTTATGTAGATCTCGCTGTTATACTGTGAATTTGTATCAGTTTATAGCATTTCTCTTCAGCTGCAAATATATTTATAAATATAACAAAAAGGGAACAAAAAGAAAAAAAAACTATACAAATTTGGGGGGAGGAGGTGACAACAGAATGCTTGGGCCAACAGTAATGCCAGATTGCAGGTTTACAGTCAAGCGATGACATTTATTTTGAATAATAATTCATTTATTTTAGTACCCAGTGTTTAAAATGATGATCATAGGCAACTGGGATTCATTTTCTGTTTATGGAAATCTGTCTGCTAGATTTCCTTTGCGGGCACATGGGATAGCTGTTAGGGTATAAATGGAAACTGCACCTTTGCTGGAGCTGATAGTGGTTGCCAAAGTTATCTTAGTTCTGTACAACAATAAAGGAGGGGATGGAATGAGGGCATGTGAGAAGGTATTCTAGGCTTAGGCACATGAGTAGCTTGGCTCCTCCTGCTTGACCCTTGACTGAGAAATAATGAGGCACTTTAATAAGTTAGGCAACCACTACAAACTCCAGGAAAGGTACCGTTTGCTTTTATACCCTAACAGCTATGCAATTGTGTCTACAGCTTTTAGCAGCAAATAGCCCTGACAGATTTTCTCTAACCTCCATTCAGGTAAGGCCACTTTCACATGACAACATCCAGATAAGCTTCAGTATTTGAAAGAGGAAACCAGTAGTGAAGCCTACATGGATTAAAACCTATATTGGAAAGATATGTACATGTGCTGGGCTTACTTTTGGTCTTCACTAACAAATACTTACTGCTGTGTGGAAATAATTTAATCTAGGTATAAACTGTGTTCACAGTGCACTTTTTAGCATACACACCTGGTATTGGTCCCAACATGCGCATTATTGGCCAGACGTATGCCAAAAATTATAAATGTACACACCAGCCATAACCTAAAAAACATCTGCCTAATGTTGTGTAGGTCCCCTCTTAAAGGGGTACTCCAGTGAAAAACATTTTTATTTTTTATTTTTTTATCAGCTGGTGCCAGAACTTTAAACAGATTTGTAAATTACTTCAATTTAAAAATCCTAATTCATCCAATTCTTATCAGCTGCTGTATACTCCATAGGAAGTTCTTTTCTTTTTAAATTTCTGTCTGACCACAGTGCTCTCTGCTGACACCTCTGTCCATGTCAGGAACTGTCCAGAACAGGAGCAAATCCCCATGGCAAACCTCTTCTGCTCTGGGACAGTTCCTGAGACAGACAGAGGTGTCAGCAGAGAGCACCTTGGTCAGACAGAAAATGTGACCAGTTGATAAAAACATTTTTTCACCAGAGTACCCCTTTAAAGCATATTTTGGTATCTCACATCAAGACATTAGCAACAGATTATTTCAAGTGTGATATGAACAAAGTAAAGTGTTTTTTTAAATGTGTTTATAAATTGTAAATCGAAATTTTAGACATGCCATTCCTTCCTTATTGGTGGTTGTCCATTTTTGTCCTGTACAGTAGTTTTTCCATGTATTCTTTATGCAGGGTCCTAGAACACAATCCCATTAACTTGCATGTAATAGAGTTGAATTCCCTTGAATGCAAGTATCGAGATATATATTTATTTGGGGATATATTTATTTATTGAAATCTGTTTATTTCTCCCTCGGGTATCAAGGAGGCAATGCCAAACAGCTTAAGTGCCGGGCACACCTCCTTGGTAATGTACTGTTGTTAACTGATGTACAGTGTACTGTAGGTTAGTCAAGAAAGAGCTAGGTGGTAAGGGGAAATGAGTAGGTGTGCTCAGCTGTGGCACCTGAGCATTTAGGCTTTGCCTCCTTGACACTTGGCTGAGAATACAAAGGTTGGTTTTCTAAATTTGGCAACCACCATAAGTTCTATGAAAGGTGCAGTTTGCTTTTGTACCCTAACATCTATTAACAGGTGTCTACAGCTTATAGCAGCAAATAGAGTTAAGTTTCCCTTTGATCTGGTGCCAAAGTCTTCACATTGTTCATGTGGTACTTAAAGGGGTACTCCGGTGAAAACCTTTTTTCTTTTAAATCAACTGGTGCCAGAAAGTTAAACATATTTGTAAATTACTTCTATTTAAAAAATCTTAATCCTTCTAGTACTTATTAGCTGCTGAATGCTACAGAGGAAATTCCTTTCTTTTTGGAACACTGATGACATCAGGAGCACAGTGCTCTCTGCTGACATCTCTGTCCATTTTAGCAACCATGCATAGCGGATGTATGCTAAGGGCAGCATGGTTGCTCAGTGGTTAGCACTGCTGCCTTGCAGTTCTGGGGACTTGGGTTCAAATCCCACTAAGGACAACAATAAATTAAGCATTATTATTATAATAACGTCAGCAGAGAGAACTGTGCTCGTGATGTCATCAGAGAGCATTCCAAAAAGAAAAGAATTTCCTCTGTAGTATTCAGCAGCTAATAAGTACAGGAAGGATTAAGATTTTTTAATAGAAGTGATTTACAAATAGACAAAAATACCCAGACCTCAAGGAAGGTAAACTACATGAATACAATTGAAGGAAACAAGGATCGTGCTTCAATTATAATAGGATATACAGATTTTATTAAAAACTGATATAATATATTCCACCTCACAAGGGAGTATACAATGACCTAAAATAGACTATCACTGGTAACTAACTAATATCACAGAATGTACTATTTAAACTGGAACAGTTAAAGACAAATTGCACTGAAATAGTGAAGGCAAAATATACTGATATGGACTGAAATAGTTAGACACTTGAATTGCCGGAAAGTCTCTTGGAAATCAGTCCTTTTCACTTGGATGGTCACTTCAGGTGGGCTACCTCCGAGTCCCGGCGCTGGACACTTTCAGCTCTGAAAGTGTCCATCCCTGATGCCTGCCAGCGCCGGGACTCGGAGGTAGCCCACCTGCAGTGACCATCCAAGTGCTAGATCCATCCAGCCTCACGGGAGTCTTCCGCTCTCAGGACCGGTAATGTACCACAAAGCTGCCTGTTATCTGTCCTGACACAGTGATACAGTGAAACTAGCAACTGTGAACTTTAATACTTCCTCAGTTTAACACACCAAACATTGTTTCACTGCCATCCATTAAGAGGAACTTGTTACAATATTAATTAGTTACCAGTGATAGTCTATTTTTGGTCATTGTATACTCCTCTCACAAGGGGCCCCTTGTGAGGTGGAATATTTTATATCAGTTTTTAATAAAATCTGTATATCCTATTATGATTGAAGCACGATCCTTGTTTCCTTCAATTGTATTCATATAGTTTACCTTCCTTGAGGTCTGGGTATTTTTGTCTCTTTTTCTAATATTTATTATTGGCACCATAGGTATAGGTGCATTACCCATTTCTCCTCGGTTGGTGATATAATTGTGAGCTGCACATATTTTTTCCTCTGTTGTTTCCTAGTAATTTACAAATATGTTTAACTTTCTGCCACCAGTTGATTTAAAAGAAAAAAGGTTTTCACCGGAGTACCCCTTTAATACTAAATCACACATGCTGAGACACAGGATACAGTTCCGGTACTTTCTTCATTATCCAATAGTAAACAGGACAGACTTTCTTGCCACCTCTACAGTTTGTAGAACAATGTGGACAATTATCAAACACTCAGCGTGATCGCATTATGCTGAAATCTTGTAATTGGGACCTTTTTCACTCCACCAGGAGCTTTTGGTTCAGAGATGCCATCTACTGAGAAGGTTTGGTATGGAGATACATAACAGCTAAAACAGTATGATGTTTCAGGAGACATGCCTCCTTTCTCAAGCCCCCATGATCCTACCCCCATAATACATAGTGCAAAATATTGCGATATTGGGTCTGATAGAAAACAAGCAATATTCAGTTAGGTACATAAAACATGAGAAAAATATACTAAGTATTAAAACAAGCAATATTTGTAGAAACACATTACAAAGTTAAATGTTTCATTAAGCCCACCAGGGATCAGTGTGCTTAACCTCTGGACCCAATAAACTTCTCTGGAGAAAATGAAATAAATGTAAATGTGATTCTATAAATATTGGTTAGAATTACTGTAGTTGTGCTTAACCCCTTAAGGACTCAGCCCATTTGGGCCTTAAAGGAGTACTCTGGTGCAGACTACCCCTGCTCTGTCCTGCCCGGGCTGCAAAAAAAAAAAAAATGAAAATAAACCATCACTCACTTTCCTGGGTTCCCGCGTTGTGCCACTACAGCTGATCGGTCCTCCGGTCCATCTTCTTCATACTTCGTTGTGAATGAAGCGTCACATGGCGCTCAGCCTATTATGGGCCTAGGCAGAACATTGCGGCGGCCGGCGATAGGCTGAGCGCCAATGTGACGCTTCGTTACACACGGAAGTATGAAGAAGATGGACCGGAGGACCGATCAGCTGTAGTGGCACAACGCGGGAACCCAGGAAGGTGAGGGATGGATTATTTTCATTTTTTTGCAGCCCGGGCAGAACGGAGCAGGAGTAGTCTGCACCAGAGTACTCCTTTAAGGACTCGGGCAATTTTATTAAGTTTTCGTTTTTTTCCTCCTCGCCTTCTGAAAATCATAACTTTTATATTTTCATCCACAGACTAGTATGAGGGCTTGTTTTTTTGCACGACTAGTTGTCCTTTGTAATGACATCACTCATTTTACCATAAAATATATGGCGCAACCAAAAAAATACTATTTGTGTGGGGAAATTGATAAGAAAATACAAATTTTGGAAGGTTTCGTTTTCATGTTGTACACTTTATGGTACAATAGACCTGTTTTCTTCTGTGGGTCAATACTATTAAAATGATACCCATGAATACATACTTTTCTATTATTCTACCCTTAAAAAAAATCGCAAACTTTTAACCAAATTAGTGCATTTAAAATTCCTCTATTTTGCTGACCTATAACTTTTTTCATTTTTCTGTATAAGCGGCGGTATGAGGGGAAAAAAATTGCGCCGTGATCTGTAATTTTTTTGATACCACATTTGCATTTATAAAACTTTTAATACATTTTTATCAATTTTATTTGGAATAAAATGTTATTAAAAAGCAGCAATTTAGAATTTTTTTTTTTACATTCACGCTGTTCACCATACGGGATAATTAACATTATATTAATAGTTCGGATATTTACGCACGCGGCGACACCAAATATGTTTATAAAAATTTTGTTTTACACTTTTTTGGGGGTAAAATGGGGAAAACAGACAATTTACATTTTTATGGGGGAAGGGGATTTTTCTAATTTTTTTCCTTTTTTGTTTTCCTTTTTTAATTTTACACTTTAGGGGACTATTTAAAGCAATCATTCGTTTGCCAATACTGTTCAGTGCTATGCTTAGGGCAGTGTTATCAGTCATCTTCTACTCTGGTCTGCTCGATCTCAGACCAGAACAGAAGACCCGTGGGAGGCAGGTGAGGGGACCTCCGTCTGCCGTTCTGGATGATCGGATTGCCGCGACAGCGCTGCGGCCGATCCGATCATCCATTTTAGTGACCGCACTGCTGCAGATGCCGTGATCTGTATTGATTACAGCATCTGAGGGGTTAATGGCAGACATCCGTGCGATTGCGAAGGTCGGCCATTACCGGCGGGTCCTTGGCTTCTATTAGCAGCCGGGACCTTCCATGCATGACCCGAGCATCGCTCCGATGCTCGCGGTCATGTGTAGGACGTAAATGTACGTCCTGGTGCGTTAAGTACCACCGCACCAGGACGTACATTTATGTCCTGCGTCGTTAAGGGGTTAAAGAGTACCTGTCCCCAAACTAAAAGTTTAATATATTGTTCCCTATGTTATTATAAGACACTTTGCTATTTTCTTGATGTTAAAATACTCAACATTTTAGGTTTTTAATGTATGGTAATTGAAAAAAAAATGCCACTAGGTGGCATTGTTCTGTTTCAAGTCAGTTAGGCTGCTTTCACACTATAAAAATGTATCCGTAATGAACGTCCATCATAAAAATCTCGAAAATCGGTCGTTAAACGGCCATTAGAAAATCCCATTATAGTCTATGGGATTTTTCTAATAGCCGTTTTAACCCGTTATCGCCCATTATTAATAACTTCTGATGAAGTAAAGGAGGTCCCAATCACTTTGATGTCCCACACTATGTTGGAGATATATCAAATTCTGTGCAGTGGAAAAGTTGACCAGTTGACCATAGCAACCAATCAGCTTGCTTCTTTTATTTAAAAAAAAAAAATTAAAAATGAAAGAAGCAATCTGGTCGCTATGGACAACTGGTCAACCTTTTTCCTCTGCACAGGGTTTGATAAATCTTCCCCTGTGTGAGTTCCGAGAATTTGATGATTGGGCATATTGTTCTACAAACTGTTGATAATAAAAAAAAAATCAGGGCCAGTGTGTGGGGCCTCACAGAATGAATACATTTGAGGGTTATTTATCTTGTTTGTTATCTTGAGATGGCAAGCAGAATACCTTTTTTTAAAATTTACACAGATAACATTTAGTGATCTTGATGTCTGTCTTGTTTTTATGTGGTGGTGTGTGTTTTTTATAAGAGTTTTTTGTGTGTTATGTGTGGTTTTTGTTTTATACAGCAAAAGAAGAAAAGATCATGAGCCATCTCCTTCTCTGTCTGATGATGAAAAAGACAATAAGAAGGAAAGCAGAGATGAGGAATTCAAAGGCCCAGTGGAGCCCAAAGAATATCCAGGTTTTCCAGGCAACAGTAGGCCCAGGGGCACATTTGTAAGTTTAAAAAGACTTTACAGTGAGTAGTAGTCAAAGCGCATCTGTAATTTATCTATAGTTGGGAAACATGCAACACAGTCTTAATTGGGGTTATCAAGCATATGCAAGGCATACCTTTTTGTTTTTAGATATGGTTGCTTTATTTCAATAAACATTTTTATAGCGTTCAAGAGTGTCAGAGGCATTGTCCAAGGTCTACTATGCCCCAGGGCCTCAACGCATCTCTCTGCTTACGTGACGTACACTCAGCCTCAGGGATTGCCTACCTTCGAAAACCCTGGGTAGTTTTCCCACATATGCGCCATCAGTGGGGATTATGGTGCTCGCATGTGGAGTCTGAAAAGTAGGGTTGCAGCCCTGGGGCATAACAGACCCCGGAACGCTCCTCTGACACTATAAAATATTTTTTATTGAAATAAAGTAACTAGAGATGATTGAAGTTACAGTCATTCGATTCGTCACAAACTTCTCGGCTCAGCAGTTGCTGACTTTAGTGCTCCGGTGGGCTGGAAAAGGTGGATACAGTCCTAGGAGAGAGTCTGCAGCCCACCGGAGCACCTGCAAGCTGAACTTTATGTAGGCTAAAGTCAGCAACTACCGAGCAGTGAAGTTTGTGACGAATCGTATCACTGTAACTTTGCTCATCTCTAAAAGTAACCAAATCTTAAAACAAAGTTGTGCCTTGCATATGCTTGTTAACCTTTACTAGACTATGTCGCTGACTTCACAACTGTATTTGAAGTCACAGATACACTTTATAGAGTAACTATCATTTCATCAAACTTGACCTTTCATAATGGCATGTCAAGTTTGGTTCCTATCTATGATATTGTGTAGATGTAACAGTGCAAACTTGTGTTTTCCAAGTCTTTAAGGGGTGTAATGACTTAAAGTATGAGTTATTCACAGGGGTAAGTGTGAGATCTCTGCAATCTCCAGAATACCACCTGACTCCTTTGTTTTGACTTAAGCGCCACGACTCCATTCATTGTCTAAGAAGCCACTGGAAATTTGCTGTACCCAGCTATCTCTGACTGCTCCATAGACAATTAATGGAGCTGCGGGGACACATGTCATTTAAAACAAAGGAGTGTGTATCCTGTGATTAGGGGGTATGTATTTTAAGTCAGATTACACTTTTAAAAGTGAAGCTGTTTTGGAACTTTTTGTATATTATATTGTATATATTTGGAGAATTTCCCTATTTTTACAGATTTTAGAACTTTTAACCTTCGCACCACATAGTACTAAAGTGTATCTCCAGTTATAAGCAAAGGAAAAAAATTGAAAGGGCATAGTTGATGTTCTATTCTGCTGCAAAGTTAAAGATTAAAAGATACGTTACCAGGATTTCCTAAAGTACGTGTTGTACTCTGTGCAGAAATTAGTGTGCTCAGTCTTCTAGACTTTGACTCCAATCAATGTTATAGAGAAATCTTACATTCTCTCATAAACTCACTCTGCTGTTTCTGGATACATTTGCCATGTCTCATTACCTCTCTTCAAAGCTATTGCTATCTTGAAGAGCAACATTTTTAGTGATTGTCAACCATTTATTCCATTTATATTCCTGTGACATTTCAAGGGTTATGTTAGTAACCATATCATAAAATGCCTCATTCCTGCCATCCATTCTCTCATAGGAGTCCATGTCAGATTCCCATGGCTTTTCATGGTAAAAGCAGATGGATGCAAAGGCTTGACTTGTGTGATGTGACAAGACCATAGGATATGCCATAAATATGATGTCGGATGGCCCCTTCTACTTCTTTAAAACCAGTACAGGATAGAAATGGAAACTCTGGACAGTTTCAGTATTTCCAAAACAATACTGTGTTTCTTTCATTTTCCATAAACTTTGACAGTAGCTGGTCCCCTCTTCCTTCTTTACCCTGCATTTACAAAAATGAGGGGACATAGTTGTAGTGGTTATAGTCCCACCAGACATTTATGCCATGTCCTATATCAGTGTTTTTTTAGTTGTACTTCTCAAGTATCTCTAACAGGTTATGTTTCAAGAATTTTACTGATTATGTAAGGAAGTTCTTCAAGGTTTTGTCTGCAAAATATTTAAAGCGTACTTGTCATTTTGAAGGATGTAACTACCTACATGATTTTGTTAGAATAACCCTTCACAGTGGTGACAAGGCGAGTTTAGTGCTCTCACTGCTGTTAAGCCCCAATGAGTTCCCTCCATGGTACACATGATAGGCATACTTAGCATTTCAGAAGGGGGTGTTTCCTTCTCTCGCCAATCAAAGCAGAGCACATACTCCTCTCTGCTTTACTATAACATAGTGCTTGCACTTTGTTGAGCTAATGATTTACACAGTACAGTACTAAATGGCAAGTGTGGGTAGAAGGGGTTACTGGTGCATAAGGATTTCAACGTGTTATGAGAACAGGAATGGAAGAAACAGTAATAGCAGGATAACAGCAAGGACAGAGTTACACTAAGCACAGAGCAGCTGCTGCTGAAAAGCTAAAGGAAGGGATAGCGGGAGATAACACTGCAGTACTATTGACATACAGCATCAGGTTCACTAGTATGTACAAGGTACAGCTACCCTAAGCTTTATTAATGGTGAGAGATGAGATGGAAACCTTTATTTATCCTTTAAGGAGCAGTGTGGAATATGTTTAGTAGGCACACTGGCTCACCGCAGTTACATAGGCCAGTCTTTCTCTTCCTCTGTTGCATATAGTTTAGACTAAATCTATACTCCCTCTGTAATTTGTCTTTGTCTAGCTGTTAAGAGAAAGATTTGCCCTAACAGGCAGTGGACAGCAGATTGCAGAGAAGGTAGACACCTAGTGGCCAAGACTTTAAAGGTCTTTCTGCAGTAAGGAGTTATTTTTGGTTAATAAAGTAATGAAGGGAAATTGTTTGAAACAGTGACCATTTAAAGACAGGCTCAGGTTGGCAAAAAATTTAGCAAAAGTGATACTCACCTGCCTCAATTCCCCACTGTATGTAATTCTTAAGGTGCCTGGTCATAGCATTGTAGCACTTCTTGTCTTCGTTTTGACGTGCAGAAAGTGTTTGCTTCACCAGTCACTGACCGTGATACATCACGGTCAAGCTGACAAAGCAGGGTAAGAGAGCAGGTGAGAATCCTTTTTTTTTTTTTTTTTTTTTCCCCCTTCATTGTTTTCCAGCCAAAAGACCTTTATAGTCTATAGTTGCTTTGTTCAACTTACATCTATTCTTCCTGATTACACCATACGCTCACTGCAGGATAGATAGCTGCAGCCTGATTGATCTTTGGTGGCTTGTCTGACATCTGTCAGGGAGAGCTGCAAGGCCCCACATACGCATTGTACAGTCAGCCAGTCAAATTTCGATAGGTTCAGCAAACTTTTTTCTCTAACGTGTATGGAAGCATAGCTCAGGGATCTTTTGGCCATGGCTTGTTGGCTTATTTGAGGACTAAAGTTAAGAAACACTGTCTTATTGATAAATTCTAAATGTTACACATCCAAATAAAAACAAACAAAATTGAAAACCATGCCTGTTAATGACATCATCTGTCTTTGTTATACCATGTTTGTTGTAGTGGAGGTATAACGTGCATTGTATTTGCCTACAGTATTTTTTATTTTTATTTTTTGGCTCCATTATCATCATTGCTAAAGTACTCTGCATTTGTGAAATATGGCTTTTATTTACAGGGTCTATTGTTAAACATGAACCCCCAACTGAAAATAATCTTACTGTCTTTATATGCATTAGTACTAATAGAAAAAAGCTGAGGCATGTGGCCATACATTTTATAAACTACATTGCCAGCAGTTTCTTTCATACACAAATACATTGACCACATAATCGTCTTTGCCATGTTCAAAAGGAACACTTCACCAATTAAACCAATTGTTTAGCAGTTCCGAATTAGAGGCAGAGGCCGTGCTCGAGGGGTGTTTGCTGGAACAAGTACTGCTCCTATGACTACAGCACCAACTTTTCAAAAGCGATCTAAAGAGGAGGAGTGGGATCCAGAATATACTCCTAAAAGCAAGAAATACTTCCTGGTGGGTTTTCAAGGTTTTACATTTGCATGAACAATCTGCCCACGATACCACACATTTATCAAATGAGCTGCTGCCCAAGACAGTGTCTTAGTGATTTATATAGGAAAGTAGGTAGTATGAGGAAAGTGGAGGTTGTAGGACTGTTCTCAATATATTTAATAAGAAATTGGAACTCAGTCCCCGGTTCCTCCTTTTGCTTGTGGTCCAGGGGTGCTGCTTGGGTTAACAGTTTGTACACAGTTCTTTTGGACCAACACCGATCAGCCTTAAAATTAAAACCAACTCCATAATAATGTGTAGATCCTATGTTTATCAGATCCAGCCACCATACTACATTTTTTTTTTCTTGGTACAGTTCCCATGCTGACCTGCCCATTGTTAGCACTCGCCAGTCTTTTTGGCTATGCAACAAGCTGCGCTGTGTATTACCTTTCATAGCCAGCGGTAAATTTTTTAGCAGTTTTTGCTACAGTAATTCTACTGTTGGAAGGGAGCAGAAGTGCTAGTCTCCTCTCCCCACATGTAAGTGAGCTTTCGGTGCTCATGACCCTGATGCCAGTTGTCCATCCTTAGACCAATACTTATAACTTTTAACACACCACAAGACCAGAAATATAAAGAGGTTTCAGGACTTTGAAGAAGACCTGTGGCCAACCCCCCAACAGTAAAATAATCGATAAAATAGCTAAGAATGCTTTGATCACACATCTGTTTAGTTTCTTGAAATGCCGTTCTGTCCTGGAATATGTGGGTTTAGTTTTTGACAATTCAGGGAATCTGTCAGAGGGGGGGGGACTTAATTTTAATAATGGGAGTTAATAGGTGATGGGTGGGATTATACAGTCAGGATATGTGTAGTTATGTACATCAATGTACAACATTTACACCCTTGACTGTATAATCCTGCCCATCACCTGAAAGTCACTCCCATTATTAAAATTAAATTCACACCCATGTGACTGATTCCCTGAATTGTCTGACAAACTATAAGCTCTCATATCTCAGGAAAGGAAGGCAATATCAAGAAACTGTGAAAGGTGGGTGATCAGGGTACCCTAAGCTATTTAAAGGGGTACTCCAGGGAAGTTAAGAAAAATAAAAATTCCCCAAAGCCACCTCAATACCTGTTCTGTGTCCTCCGTAGTTATCCATGTGGTTTTTGCAGACCCTTTGGCCCCTAATGTCTCCTAAATACCCTTTCCTTGTTTGCAGCACAGGCTTCAACTCCTAGAAGTCAGTGCAGTTCTGTGTAATGGCTGCCAGCCATCTGCTTTCACTATCTGTGTGCAGGCTTACACTGCAGCTCACATACTGTACAGGTCTTATCTTTCAGACTATCCTTCCTCCAGCAATAAATCATGCTGTGCTCTGAATGGCAGCAATCAGTGATTAGATCTACACAGGAAAAAAACTGGTGGCGTTGTCTTGAAGGGAGGGGGCTAGGATCTGAAAATTACGTTTTTCTCTCACTTACTGCATGTAAGTGATAGCTGAAAGAGGGAAACTGCTGTATATAGCTAATGAATGATATTTAGACATACATAGGTTGGTGAGAGGGAAAGGATGGGCTATGGGTTTAGTTCCCCAGAGTACACCTTTAAATCCTGAGTTTTTTTTTTGTGTTGACCACATGTCCTCTTTAAAGAAAAACTCACAGGAGTCTCACCACCTCTCTAACCTGAATAGTGCGAGTTCTTATCAGGTGAAAATCTGTGCGGCTGTTCAGAAGTTCATCTTGCTGCTAATATGGTAATTTCTTCTTGACTGCAATGAAGACAGGCTGCTGCTGTATGTCCAATTCTTTCTCCCGCCTCCTTAGGCCAATAACTCCTCCTTTACTGTCATTCTGAGAAAGAGGGATCGCTATTTATGGTGGGTATGGAGTTATCAGTCAAAGGGGGTGGGAAAAAGAATTGCACATACAGCAGCAATATTAGCAACAAAATGAATATCTCCTGAACGGCTGCATCGATTTTCACTCACTATGAACCTGTTTCTATCTACTTGTATATTCAGGTTAGTGCAGGTGATCCTGCTGTCCGTTTCCCTTTTAACCCCTAATGACAGCAATTTATTTTTTTTTTCAATTTCAGTTTTTTCCTCTTGCTTCTTTTACCACAAAATGTATGATAAAGCTCAAAAAAATTATTTTAGGGGGATTCGTTTCTACACAGCGCACTTTATGGTTAAAATGACCATAGGTCTGTAGGTCCATACAATTACAAAAGTACCCAATTAATATAGGTTTGATTTTATTTTATTAACTAAAAAGATAACTTTTTGTAAGAAAGAGTAAACGTAAATTTGTTTTCTGACCTCTCTTACTTGTTTATTTTCGTATACAGTGCCAAATGAGGGCTAATTTTTTTTTTATTTGATCAAGTCAGCAATTCTGAACTTTGCTATTTTTTTGTTTATGCCATTCACTCTGCGGTTTTATTAATGATATATATGTATTATTTTTTTTTTATAGTTTGGACCTTTCCACATGTGTTCACATTTATACTTTGTCCCTATAAAGGACTATTACCTACTATCCTTAGGTAAAATCCCACTCCAAAGCCACCCCCCAGGACGTATCTATATGCCCTGGGAAAGGGTTAAAGGGGTTGTTTAACCATTAACACTTATTCATTGTCTATTGGAGCTGATGGTGATAGCTAAGCTAAGGATATAGGTGTCTGAACCTGGGGGTCCAACTGCTGGGGACCCCCCCACGATCTCTTGTCTCTGGAGCAGAACAGCCACCAACTTTCAGTCAACTTTTTGAGACAAGAGGTAGTGATGGGCCCTCTCAGCCAGTGATTTGAGCTGGCTGTCACACCCATTCGTATAGGAAGTTAGGACTAGTAAGTTGTTGTGGAATTTACAGGAGATCGTGGACTGCCCCTTTAACTTTCTCCAACAGCTCTCATAGACAATGAATGGAGTGGCAGTGCACAAGTCTGCTGGTCTTTCCTGACAAGATACTCTGGACTCTGTTCTAGAAATTTCTGGGAGTCTCACTAACCAGATTCCCTTGAAATCATACATTTATCACCCATCCTGTGGATAGGGGATTGATGGTGAGACAACTCCTTTTAAGCTTTTCCTGCTTTCAATACATCAACTGCAAGAACTGTTTACTTGCTGCCTAATATATCCAGCCTCTTGATAGGTACCATTGTCACAAGGTAATCCATGTTACCCACTTCACCTGTCAGTGGTTTTAATGTTATGGTTGATCGGTGTACAGGGGTTGGACAGAATGGCTTACCCTTTGGAACTCAGTCAAGTCAGACATATCATGCCCCTAAAACAAACATTTTTTTTATATAACCGCACAAGAATGAAAGTTTATACCAGTCACGGCCTGTGCGTCATGAGTTCAACTTGACTATGTAAAAATAGGGGTGTGTTAGTTATTTTGTCCAACCTCTGTATATGAAAGCACTATACAGCTAAATATAATGAACCTCCTGGTGAAAGATGCAGGCTGTCGATAATAAAGGACCTCTTAGGAAAAGTCTAAAAATCATTATATGCAGAAATATGAGTACAATAAAAAATGAATGCATATTATGTTATGTCATGCAAGTGTATGTATATGTTAGATATATAGTGATCAACTTCTTGGTAAATCCTTGCACTTAATGCTATGTTGGTTTTTCTGTCACAGAGCACTAAGGACGCGTAAGTAGCCAGGATCCCATACAGGAGATTGGGGGTTCCCAGAGGTCAGACCCCCTCCCCGCGATCAGACACTTATCCACTATTCTTTGGATAGGAGATGTGTCTAAAAAGTTTAGTTTCTTGGATTATCCTTATAAACGGGCTGATCTGGTGATATCATATGCAGAACATTTGCTTAGTGACAGAACAACCAGCCTAACATTAAACACATGGATTTACCAAGCAGTTTGTCATTTTCTGTAGAGACGAAAATTAATATAGTGTGATGTATTTTTTGTTCTTGAACAAAGTTGTTGGCAGTGAATTTTGATAAATATATGTGCTATTGAAAAAATGGTGCATGAAGAAAAAAAAAGAAAAAAAAAATTTGACATTGTGATTTACAGATGTTGTTTATCAGCAAAAGGATGGCTTGTTGAGCACAAAACAATGCAGTTTATTTGTAGACTTGCTTTTCAGTTTAGCATAATAAAATATATTTGTATAGCATGATGATCGAGATGATGGAGTGGATTACTGGGCAAGGAGAGCAAGGGGCCGTGGCAACTTCCAGCGTGGAAGAGGAAGGTTTCCTTTTAAAAAGTCTGGGAGCAGTCCAAAATGGACGCATGACAAGTTCCAGGGAGATGGCCATATAGATGAGGAAGATGAAACAATGGAAGAAAGGCGCAAAGATGAAAAGGTAGAAAATCTCTACACCACCACTACCATATACCTCTCCTTTTTTTTTTTAAGTTTGAAATATTAGAAGTTTTTATCAGTTGGGGTATCTGTATACTATGCATCTCCTGCCTTGTTCTACTGATCAGTCTGGGTCTGAACACTCAGACCCAGACAGATTGGAAAGTTTTAATATATCTCTACAACAAATCTTTTTTTTTTTCTTTTTCTCTCTCTTCTAAATGATATTGCCCATTTAAAAGGAATGTCAGGTCTGTACCAGTTACAGAGCTGCACATCCTGCCATATAGGTGCTAGGGGGTAGAATTAACCTTACTTTTTAGTTTAGCTGATTGCTGTTTGTAAAGTTGTAAAAGTGCCATTTTTGTTAGCAGCTAAAGTGTAATAGAGGAGGTGTCACGTGACAGCAGCACACCTCTTCTTTTCCCCGCATTCACTTATTGACTTACAGGGTTCATTGCTGAAAGCTGAGCCCCGTACATCAATCATACAGGGTGGTAGAGGGAGGAAATGTGTTGCTATGACTGGCCACAACCTCTTTCACTTTAGCTGCTAACAAAAGAAGCACTTGACAAATGACAATACACAACTAAAAGGTATGGTTCATTTTATCCCCCTAGCAATCGGAGCTGACAGAATCCTTTTCATAAACAATATCTGATCAAAAAATGTCAGAGATAACACCTTAGGCTGCATTCACACCTAGTTTTTACGTTACGGGTGCTGGATCCGGCTGCGGGAGGGGCAAACCGGGCTTTCTCGTACCCCAGCTGGACCAGCGCTGAAATCCATTTACTTTAATGAGCCAACTGGGGTCAAACGGTGACCCCAGGCTCATTTAGGTTTCCTGACCGGACCTAAAACCATAGTATACTACGGTTTTAGGTCCGGTCACAAAACTGGATATATGTCAAAAATGAGCTGACCGGAGTAACCGTTTGACCCCAGTTGGCTCATTAAAGTAAATGGATTTCAGCGCTGGTCCGGCTGGGTTACGGGAGAGCCCGGTTTGCCCCTCCCCCAGCTGGATCCGGCACCCGTAACGTAAAAATTAGGTGTCAATGCAGCCTTACACATGTTGTTGCATACATGGTTTGCATATAAGGGAGCAGTTGCAGCCTGACACTGATATTTTCCTTTATTGTTCCTCCTTTTAATTACATGAAACTTTTTATTGGCAATTCAGACAGTAATGTAAAAATAATTCAGATGACTACCCAAATAGAAGTGCATTGTGGGAACTCAGAGAAGAGTGATACACTTGGAACTCTAAAACGGCAGGTAGTTTAATAATGCTTAAAGACCATTGTGTCTGAATAAAGCCAGCAGCATTTTAAAAGCTATGAATAGGAAAACAAGCAACTTTATAAAAACAATAAAGTATAAAAGTTCCACAACTTTCAAGTATGAAATTGTTTTAAAATGTGAATTTTGCTTCACAGCCGTAGAATTTGTTAATAAAGTATATAATATACCAACACCTTTCTTTCATTTGCAGGAGTAACTCATCTGGAGAAAACCGATGCTACAAGATATTTTTTTTTTTATTGACTATAATTTACTAGTCGCCCAACATATGAACTGTATTTTAATTCAGTTGCTACTCAACAAATGGAAATTAGTTTTAAAGAATCTGACGTTTTCACGTGGAGTACATCTGTCAACATGACTCTGGAAAAGACTGGTTAATGCTGTTTAACAACCACAACTTTTAAGAATTTGCTTTTAAGTGTTTCCGTTTATCCTGTGTGTTTGCCATGATTGTATGGTGAAGATTGTGAATTGGTTCTTTTTCTTTTGTGATAGGTAAAGATTTGCTTTGCACACATAGAATGTATTTGACTGTAACAGATACTTGCAAATATTCCTTTAACTCCTGGATCGCTTCTTGTATTATTTTGTCTGGATTTGAAATTTATTTACAGACTTGATATTAAAGGGGTTGTGTGAAAAAAAAAAAGCCACTTCCTTTGCACTGTATATTTTCCCTAAAAAAAAAAAAAATCTGGAATATGCCTTTATTAGCTTCAGTGTGTCAGTCCCAATATATACGCTGAACTATTTCTAAAGTTATAAGGGGCATTTATCAACGGCTTTGGTCAATTTTTTTCTTCTAATTTTGTCGCTAAATTGTCGCAGTTGCGCCTGCACGATTTTGCGTGCGACTCTTTGTTCTGACAGCGAGAAAAGCTACTTTTTTTTCCCGCATTTTATTTTTTGTAGAAAAACTATTTTGACTTGCAGTGGTCAGAAATTTATGAAGTGCGACAGTAGCTAAAAAGTCGCAGGGCATGAAAAAACCTACTAAATTTACTCCAACTCAGACATGGAGCAGAAAAAGCCTCTACCAAAGTAAAAAAATAAAAAAAAATTCTTTCACTTAAGCATTTTTTATTATATCAACAGGCTGAAACCAGTTGATAAATACGTCGCACATAAGCAAAAAAATTGTAAGAAAAAAAATAACTAAAAAAAGGAATACATAAGCAAACATTGATAAATGCCCCCCCCCCCCCCCCCATAGTGTTTGGAAATCTTTATTAGGAGTATATCCTATATTAGTATAAGCAGAATATATTTTATATGTCCATAAAATTAACACCCTTTCTGCAAACCTAACTATAAGCAGCTAATTGTGGATGTGTGTTACAGTAAAATGCCCATATTTGATAGGTATTAGGGCTGCATGATATATCGCAAAAGCAATCAAATCGCGCTTTTTGCGATATAGCGATACGGCCCCCCAGGAAAACATGCGATTACCCCGTGGCGGGGCCAGCCGGAGCAGGTAAAAACATGTAAATACCCGTATTTATCGGTGTATGACACGCACCCCTGCTTGTGTGTTATATGCCAATAAATCTCCTGGTCACTGATTTAAAGCGGCCGTAGTAGCAGCTGCTTGTGAAGTATTAGCAGTCCGGCCGCAGACACTTTAAATCAGTGACCAGCGGCGGCTTCTCCCCCCCTGTGTTTTTAATTTTCCTTACCCCCCCTCCCACCCTCATCATTCACCCTTTTCCCCTGCTTTTAATGTTTTTTTTTTTTTTTTTATTCCTTACCTGGCTGCGTTTCGGCAGGCCAGGTCAGATGGCGGGTCTTGCGGGCTGTGTGGTCATGAAGCAAATGAATGACGTCCTCTCTCGACTCCTCTGCGCGGCATCAATGACGTCACTTTTCATTTCCTGCAGCTGCCGTGAGTCAGAGTTCGGAGTGCGGCGACTGCAGGAAATGAAAAGTGACGTCACTGATGCCGCGCAGAGAAGCCGGGAGAGGACGTCACTCATCTGTTTCACTGACCACACAGCCCGCAAGACCCACCGCCTGACCTGGCCTGCCGAAGCGCAGCCAATTAAGGAAAGTAAAAAAAATATATAAAAAGCAGGGGGAAGTGATGAGGGAGGGGGGAGGGAGGGAAAATAAAAATATAAAAGGCAGGGGAAAAGGGGGGAATGATGAGGGAGGTAGGGAAAATAAATATATAAAAAGCAGGGGGGGAGTGATGAGAGAGGGGAGGTAGGGAAAATAAAAATAAATATGTAAAAAGCGTCGGGGGGGGGGAGTGATGAGGGAGGGGGGAGGTGTAGGGAAAATAAAAAAAAAATATGTATAAAAAAACGGGGGAAGTGATGAGGGAGGGGGGCGGTAGGGGAAAAAATATAAAAAAGCAGGGGGGAAATAAAAAAAATTATATATATATATAGTAGGGGGAGACAGGGGAAAAAATATGTAAAAAGCAATGGGGGGGGGAGTGATGAGGGAGGGGGGAGGTGTAGGGAAAATAAAAAAAAAATATATATAAAAATACGGGGGAAGTGATGAGGGAGGGGGGCGGTAGGGGAAAAAATATAAAAAAGCAGGGGGGAAATAAAAAAAATTATATATATATATATATATAGTAGGGGGAGACAGGGGAAAAAATATGTAAAAAGCAATGGGGGGGGGAGTGATGAGGGAGGTAGGGAAAATAAAAAAATATAAAGCGGGGTGGGGGGCGTGATGAGGGAGGGGGTAGGTAGGGAAAATAAAAAAAATTATATAAAAAGCAGGGGAAAAGGGGGGGATGAAGCATGGGGTGGGAATGATGAGGCATGGGAAGAATGGCATAGGAGGAACATGATGGAGTGGATGGTGGGGGGTAAATGTGGCACAGGGACTGATAAAAGGGGAGGAATGATGTGACACTGGAGGGGACGGGACCAAAATGAGGTGCAGAAGAAAAACAGGTAAAGGCTGTCCGGGCATGCTGGGAGTAGTAGTTTCACAACAGCTGGAGGCACCCTGATAGAAAAACACTGAGCTAAATAAAAGGGCGCAGGAAAAAAAAAAACTTCTGCTCACCTACTCCCGGTCCCTGCAGATGCAGTTCCCCTCCGTGCGGTCCGGGGTGTCCTCTCTTCATTCAACTAGTAGGACCTTTCCCTTTTCAGCCAATCACTGGCCGCAGTGGTGTCATGTGTCAAGTCCGTGATTGGCTGATGGGGAAAGGTCTTTTTCAGCAGCAAACACTAGGTTTCCCACAGAAAATTTGAAAACCGCCCGGGAAACCTAGTGTATTGCTGCAGTACAAGAATGTGACAAGGGGGAGGAGAATGTGACAAGGGGGAAAGAATGTAACAAGGGGAGATGTGAAATGGGGGCGATTGGACATGAAATGGGGGGGATTTCACCATTTTTTTTTTTTTATCGCATCGCATATCAAAATCGAAATTTTAAGGCCCAAAATCGCAATCGCACATTTTCCCCATATCGTGCAGCCCTAATAGGTATATAAATTTTTCTGCATTGGCATTGTTAAAACAAGCATAACAGTAGAAGTGCTTTTATTTTATGTAGAAGAATTTTACAAAAAATCAACTATTTCTATCTATTGTCCACTCTACAGCTTATTAAATTATGTCCAGCCAGCAGTACTGCACCTGACCTGTGGACAGGAGTGGTGCTGTTTTTGCAAATAAATAAAAAAAATGTTTTTAATCCTAGACAACTCCTTTAAATAAAAATAAGACCCCAATTTAGGCTGCGACCACATGCCAATTTCTGGTCAAACATCTGAAAATGACACGTTGCCGTGATCATGGAGAATGGGGTTGCATTGTGACCCACAAGTGACTGTGACAGTATGATAACATACCGTATTTTTCGCCCTATAGGACGCACCGGCGTATAAGACGCACCCTATTTTTAGGTGCAAAATCTAAAAAATTAAAGATTTTGAACCCAATAGTGGTCTTCAACCTGCGGACCTCCAGATGTTGCAAAACTACAACTCCCAGCATGCCTAGACAGCCATTGGCTGTCCGGGCATGCTGGGAGTTGTAGTTTTGCAACATCTGGAGGTCCGCAGATTGAAGACCACTGCATAGGAGGTAATACTCACGTGTCCCCGCTGCTCCGGACCAGTCACCGCTGCCCTGGATGTCTCTCCATCGCTGTCGCAGTGTTCGAGGCGCTCCGGAACGTCTCTGCTGCCGGCCGGGTATCCTCGCTTTCCGTCGCAGTCATCACGTCGTTACGCACGTATGCGACGACGTGATGACGAGGAAGGAGAGCGCCGGCCATACAGGGGATCCCTGAACGGAGAAGACACAGAGGAGGCAGGTAAGGTCCCTCCCGGTGTCCTGTAAGCACTAACCCGGCTATTCAGTCGGGCTGTTCGGGACCGCCGAGGTGAAATCGCGGCGGTCCTGAACAGCCGGGTTAGTGTCACTTTCCCTTCAGACGCGGCGGTCAGCTTTGATCGCCGCGTCTGAAGGGTTAATACAGGGCATCACAGCGATTGATGCCCTGTATTAGCCGCGGGTCACGGCCGTTGATGGCCGCAGGGACCACCGCGATAGGGGTGTATTCGCCGTATAAGACGCATGACTTTTCCCACCCAGTTTTGGGGAAGAAAAAGTGCGTCTTATACGGCGAAAAATACGGTACTTTTCTATTACTGTTGCACTTTAAAAAAAAAATTGCAAACTTTTTAACCAAATTAGTATGTTTAAAATCCCCCTATTTTGAAGACTTATAACTTTTAAATTTTTCCGTATAAGTGGGGAAATAGGGGACTATTTATAGCTATCATTCGATTGCTAAAACTGTTCAGTGCTATAGGATATAGCACTGATCAGTATTATCGGTTATCTTCTGCTCGATCGCAGACTGGAGCAGAAGACCCGTGGAAGGCAGGTGAGGGGACCTCCGTCTAACGTTCTAGATGATCGGATCACCGCTGCGGGCGATCAGATCATCCATTTTAGTGGCTGCGATGCTGCAGATGCTGTGATCTGTATTAATCACAGCATCTGAGGGGTTAATGGCGGACATCCGTGTGATCGTGGATGTCTGACATTATCAACAGGACCCTGGCTGCTATCAGCAGCCGGAACCTGCCGCGCATGACCCGAGCATCGCTCCGCAGCTTGCGGTTATGCATAGGACATAAATGTACGTCCTGGTGCGTTAAGTACCAGCTCACCAGGACGTACATTTATGTCCGCCGTCGTTAAGGGGTTAAGCACATAGCAATACCAATTCTGTTTAATATTTATTAGGAAAATAGATTATATATTTTTTTTTAACCCTTTGATTGAAAACTGGTTTAAGGGCCATACCCTGTGAGTGGTGGTCAATTGGTCCTAGGTTATTAGTGGGGAACCCCCAAGGTACAGTACTGGGCCCACACTCTTGTTTTATTTATTAATGATATAGAAGATTGGATTAACAGCTTTTTCTATTTTTGCAGATGACACCAAGCTTTGTAGCACAGTACAGTCAATAGATGATGTGCATAAGTTACAAGATGACTTGGATAGACTAAGTGTCTGGGCATCCACTTGGCAAATGAGGTTCAATGTGGATAAATGTGAAGTTATGCATCTGGGTACTAATAACCTGCATGCGTCGTATGTCTTAGGGGGGATTAAACTGGCAGAGTCACTGGTAGAGAAGGATCTGGGTGTACTTGTAGATCACAGACTACAGAATAACATGCAATGTCAGGCTGCTGCTTCCAAAGCCGGCAGGATATTGTCATGTATCAAAAGAGGCATGGACTCAAGGGACAGGGACATAATACTCCCCCTTTATAAAGCATTGGTACGGCCTCACCTGGAATATGCTGTTCAGTTTTGGTCACCAGTTCATAAAAGGGACGTTGTGGCGCGGGAGAAGGTGCAGATATGCGCAACTAAACTAATATGGGGCATGGAACTTCGTAGCTATGAGGAAATATTAAAATAATTATTTGTTTAGTCTTGAGCAGAGACGTTTAAGGGAGGGGGGAAGATATGATCAATGTATATAATATTATAGAGGGACCATACAAAAATAAGGGGAAAAACTGCTAGGTTAAACCCCCCTCAAAGGACAGGGGTGCACTCCCTCTGTCTGGAGAAGAAAAGATTGTCTCAAGGGACGACACACTTTTTTTTTTACCATAAGAACTGTAGCTGACATTTATTGTCTTTAGACTTTTTTGTGTGTCTACAAAAGGCGCAAGCAGGGTTTATTTCTGACTTTTTAATTGACACATTTCTGCTGATTTTGAGTTGCAATACACATGATATGGAAGGGTTTTATGAACAGCGCCTTTTTGTGAAAAGGCACAAAAAAAGGTGAAAAGTCACTGAAAAGTCTCTAAAACTACACCAGCCCAGACTTAGTTTAGCTTTTTGGTGTATGAAGAGAGAAATTTCAGAAATGCTCTGACCAGTTAATAAATTTGGTGCTCCTACACTTTACCAGCACACAAAAAAAGGTGTAGAAAAATGCTTCACTTACACCTACAATGATAAATGCCGGCCTGTGAATTTATGTAACAGTCTACCTCAGGAACTAATTACAGCAGGAACAATTGAAAGCTTCAAAACAGGGTTAGATACATTCCTAGAACAATATAACTTTAACCTCTTAAGGACGCAGGGCGTACCTGTACGCCCTGTGCCTGGTATATAACACGGGGTCGGTCTTGGCGGCTAATGATAGCCGGGACCCTGGGCTAATAGCAAGCGGCACCGATCTTTGTGCCATGAGCTATTAACCCTTTAGATGCGGCTATCAAAATTAATTGCCGCGTCTAAAATTAAAGTAAAAGCTTCACGGCAGCTCAGTCGGGCTGATCGGGACCATCGCGATAAAATCGCGATGTCCCGATCAGCTAGCACGCGAGCGGAGATCCCCTCACCTGTCTCGGTTGTGTCCGATCGAAGATTGATTGCTCCAAGCCTGAGATTCAGGCTTGAGCAATCAACCGCCTATAACACTGATCAATGCATAGCTATGGCTTTGCAGGGATCAATGTAAAAGATCAGGGTGTGCAGTGTTATAGCCCCCTATGGAAGCTATAACACTGTGAAAAAAGTTAATAAAGGTCATTTAACCCTAATAAAAGTTAGAATCACCCCATTTTTCCCATTAAAAAAAATTGTAAATAAAAATAAACAAGTGGTATCGCCGCGTGCGGAAATGTTCGAATTATAAAAATAAAAAAATTCCAAAGTCCAAAATAGCATATTTTTGGTCACTTTTTATATCATGAAAAAATTCATAAAAAGCTATCAAAGTCCGATCAAAACAAAAATGGTACCAATAACAATGTTATAGGGGTCAAAAGATGAGAATTTTTTATGTATACATTTTTCTGCATGTATTTGATTTTTTTCAGAAGTATTTCAAAATCAAACCCATATAAGTAGGGTATCACATTTTAACCGTATGGACCTACAGAATAAAAATGGGGTGTCATTTTTACCAAAAAGTGCACTGCGCAGAATCGGAAGCCCCCAAAAGTTAAAGTTTTTTTTGTTTTTTTTTTCAATTTTGCCCCATAAATATCTTTTTTTTCTGTAAAATGATTTACAATGCTTCACAATAGGTATGGTGTTCTTCGGATGCAACTCAGCATTCTTTCTCCTTCAAACACGACAAATTGAGTTTTTAACAAAAAAGTTCTACTTTGGTTTCATCTGACCATAACATTCTCCCAATCCTCTTTATGATCCAAATGCTCTCTAGCAAACTTCAGATAGGACCAGACATGTACTGGCTCAAGCAGGGGGACACGACTCAGACAATTTTATTTTTACGTTTTAGTTTTTTCCTCCTCGCCTTCAAAAAATCATAACTCTCTTATATTTTCATCCACAGACTACTATGAGGGCTAGTTTTTTATGCGACCAGTTGTCCTTTGTAATGCATTTACTCAATTTACCATAATGTATGGCACAACTAAAAAAATACTGTGTGTGGGGAAATTAAAAAGAAAACCACAATTTTGCAAATTTTGAAGGTTTCGTTTTCACGGTGTGCAATTTACGGTAAAATGACACGTGTTCTTTATTCTTTGGGTCAATACGATTAAAATGATACCCATAATTACATACTTTTCTATTACTGTTGCGCTTAAAAAAATGTGCAAACTTTTTATCCAAATTAGTATGTTTAAAATCCCTTTATTTTGAAGACTTATAACATTCATTTTTTCGTATAAGCGGCTCACTTTTTGTGCCGTGATCTGTACCATATTTGCCTATATAAAACTTTTAATACTTTTTTATTTTTTGGGGGAATAAAACGTTATAAAAAAGCAGCAATTTTGGACTTTTAAATTTTTTTTTTTTAAAGATCACGCCGTTCACTGTATGGTATCATTAACATTATATTTTAATAGTTCAGATATTTACGCACGCGGCGATACCAAATATGTTTATTACATTTTTTAGGAATGCATTGATCAGTGTTTTCTACGCTTGATTGCTTAAGCCTGGATTTCAGGCTTGGAGCAATCAAACGCCGATCGGACAGCCAGGAAGAAGGTAAGACACCTCCCGCTGTCCTCTCAGCTGTTCGGGAATGCCGCGATTTCACTGTGGCGGTCTCAAACAGCTCAGCTGAGCTAACCGGCAGTGTATTCTCCCGTTTTAGACGCCACAATGAACTTTGATCGCGGCGTCTAAAGGGTTAATACCGGACACTAGCCCAATCGGCGATGTCCGGTATTAGCCACGGGTCCCAATTGCTGATAGCAACCGGGACCCCGCAGAAACTAAGCACGCTCAGACAGTCCCTCGGCACAATACCAGGCACCAGAGACTCTCTAAATATCATGAACAAGGGTACAGAAATGACTGAGCTCACTATTGGGTGTAATCCATCTGGTCCTGGAGATTTGCTTACATTAACTTTATTTACCTTTGACCATATCTACATTAAGCCAGTGCAGTAAATTACATGATGTGTTACCTGCACTGGCCAGGCCTGCGCCAGCTCCTCCCTCTTCCTTCGTATATACAGAAAAAAAGAACCCATTCAGTAGCTCCGCCTTCTCTTGAATACCAGTGACCACCTCCCCATTATCATTATAAAGGGGTCATACATGCTTTGTCATTGTTTTTTTTTTTTACATTTATAGATCTAAAAAAAAATATATTTAGGATTTGTTTTGCTTTCTTTGGCCACCTGTCTCTCTTTTTGAATCTTTGCTGTTTTTATTACATTTTTACACATTTAATTAAGTTCTTTGTAATTAGGAATGTCCCGATACAATTTTTTTAAGACCGAGTACGAGTACCGATACTTGAATTCTAGTACTCGCCAATACCAAGTGCGATTACTTTTATTTTAAACGGAATCTGACACCAGGGTGACCCGGTTTCTGGCGCTGTTTACCGTATGATATGTGGGTCCTTGTTGTGTACAATGGAGGCGACTGCTGTAGTATGAGCCAAGATTTCTCTCTTCTCCATTGGACAGAACAGAGAATTTGCATTGGCGGTGAGACAGATGACCACATGGTTAGCAGCAGCAGAAACCGGGTCACCTGCACTATCTATCTATAAATTAAAGTTAGTGCAGGTGACTCTGCTGTAAGATTGCCTTTAATAGTAGACATTAGCAGCAGCCCCACCTGTAGACAACCGCCCCCCCTTGTGGACCACAGCCCCCTTTAGACAGTGGGCCCCCATTTAAACAGCAGCAGCTCCCCCCCCCTTTTGGACAGCAGCAGCAGCAGGGCCCCCCCTTTAGACAGCAGCAGCCCCCCCATTTAGACAGCACCAAACCCCCCCCCCCTTTATACAGCAGAATTTTGTTGTTTATTGCTCTTAATATCAGTTGTCAGCCATGTAGGATTTAGTTTTAATCGTTTATACTTGTTCCCCTTAATGAATAACTATACAGCTAAATTTATTCCTAACATGTGACAAATTTTGCTCTAGGCATCTATTATAATGCCTGTGAAATGGGATTCATCACCCTAGACTACTCATTTCCATTCATCTGGTGTTATGAAGCTTGTAGTAGCCCAAATACCACCTAGTGGATTTTTGAAGGCTGTATTAGGTTGACAATTTGACTATCTAGGTTAGAAACAAGCTCATCTGCAACTCCTCCTTTTCTTTGCTTGGCATGAGTGACATGTAAATAAAAACCAAGACTGTTCTTCTGTTGACTTTTCTATAATCTTGATTGACAGGGCTTATTATATGGAAAGTATAGGAGCACCAATCTCTTGGATCAGCGCTCATCTACAAGGCTTGACAATTGTCCAGGCAGGGTTGCCCAAACAATCATTGGATCATTTGTGTAGACCTTTGCTGCTGTCTGTCACACATACCCTATTACATGTGGTGTGTACGAAGATTGTCGTTATGACAGGTCAAATTGAAGCGAGCAGCTGATGAACAAGCGTTTGCTTATTTGTCAGTTGATCACTGGCCCTGATGCACATTAACCTATAACTGGCCTGTTTGGTCAATAATCACCCAATGTATTAGGGCCATTACTAGTATTACCAAGTAAATGCAGTGAACCAAATGAAAACACAAACAATTACTTTTTTTTTTCCACAAAATGTTGTTTTTTTGTAGGATTATTGAGTAGATAAGTTACTTACAGTAATAAGTGCTAAAAGAGCCTAACATTGCTGCTCTAATAAATTCTGTTCTGGGGGGGCAGAAAGTTTCTGGCTACACTGTAAATTAACTTTAAAGGAGAAATGTTACTGAACTTCTCATCCCCTATCCACAGCATATGGGATAAGTGTCTGATCGCGGTGCACGTATTGACCACTGCTCCTTGCAGAGGTAGTTGACATGTCCCCTCCTCCACGCATTTCCATGGGAGAACCAGAAATACACGAGTACAGAACTCGTGTATCTCCAGCTCTCTCAGACAGTGCATAAAGGGGGCATGTCGGCCAATGTCACTCCGTGCACGAGAACAGCTGTTCTGAACAAAAATCCTTGGAACACTGGGCAGGAAATCACGCGGGAGTCCTGGCGGTTGGACCCCCTGCTATCAGACACTTATACCCAAATCCTGTGGATAGGGGATAAAAAGTTGAGTACCGGATTTCCCCTTTAAACCCATAAAAGAACCTTGTAAGGTGACTAGGAATTATCAGCCAAACAAGAATCTCTAAAAGGTAGAGCACCCATCTACAGTGCAAATTGTACAATATGTACAACAATAATATCTAATGCCTACAGAACACACTTGCATATTTCCTATTATTTAGTTACAAATATAGTAAACTGGACCCAAATGTGTTATTTACATTTTACAAGCAAAGACAAGAAAACATATACTAGCATCTACACTCATAAGTAGGTACATCACATATAAATACACACAAGACAATATTTAGAGGTCTCGGGTTAATACACAGACTATGTTTACATGTGTGTTGGAACCTCTGCTGCAGATTCCGACATGTAGTTCTATTTTGTCCAGTAAAAATAAATACACCATGATCTAAATCCTGTTTAGACCTCATCATAACCAATGAACACAGATCTGACTTTAACCTAACTTAAGATTTTTTATATAAGTCACCAGTAAAAAGTTTTACTAAGAAAACCAACAGTAGCTTTTAGCCAATTCCCACGCGTTTCTTCTTTTGATACTGGTCGGGTTAAAGCTTTTTCCAGATCTTTTTGAGGACTTTCCTCTTCTGGCAAATAGTCTGGCAAGCAATGGCTTTTTTCCACTTGATTGTTCATAGTTGGCATTGGAACATAAACCTATGCAAATGGAGTAGAGCAGACAAATTTTACACATAGGAACAATCACTCCAGATGTATGCCCCAATTGGCATCAACCCCTTAAGGACTCAGCCCATTTTATTTTTACGTTTTCTTTTTTTCCTCCTCGCCTTGAAAAACTCTTATATTTTCATCCACAGACTAGTTGTCCATTGTAATGCCATCACTCAATTTACCATAAAACATATGCACAACCAAAAAAATACTATTTGTGTGGGGAAATTAAAAAGAAAACAGCAATTTTGCAAATTTTGGAAGGTTTTGTTTTCACGTTGTACAATTTACGGTAAAAATGAAGTGTTCTTTATTCTTTGGGTCAAAACGATTAAAATGTTAACCATGATAACATACTTTTCTATTAATGTTTCGCTTAAAAAAAAACTTTTTCGTTTTTCCGTATAAGCGGAGGTATGAGGGCTAATTTTTTTTATATTACTTCTATTCAAAAATCTTAATCCTTCCAGTAGTTATTAGCTTCTGAAGTTTTCCTGTCAATTTCAACTGCTCAATGATGACATCACATCCCGGGAGCTGTGCATGATGGGAGAATATCCCCATAGGAGCTGGACAGCTCCCGGGACGTGAGTCATCAGAAAGCAGTTAGACAGAAAACAGATACTCAACTCCCAGAAGCTAATAACTATTGGAAGGATTAAGATTTTTTGATAGAAGTAATTTACAAATCTGTTTATCTTTCCGGAGCCAGTTGATATATAAAAAAAAGTTTTGGCCTGGAATACCCCTTTAACCCCTTAAGGACCGAGGTCATTTTGGCCTTAAGGACCAGAGCATTTTTTGCACATCTGACCACTGTCACTTTAAGCATTAATAACTCTGGGATACTTTTACTTTGATTCAGAGATTGTTTTTTCGTGACATATTCTTCTTTATCATATTGGTAAATTTTTGTCGATACTTGAGTAATTTCTTGGTGAAAAATTACAAAATTTCATGAAAAATTTGAGGAAAATAGACATACCAAATAAATTATATATTGATTCACATATACAATATGTACACCTGTGGGGTGTAAATGCTCACTGCACCCCTTATTACATTACGTGACGGGTGTAGTTTCCAAAATGGGGTCACATGTGGGGGGGGGTCCCCACTGTTCTGGCACTATGGGGGCTTTGTAAACACACGTGGCCTTCAATTCCAGACACATTCTCTCTCCAAAACCCCAATGGCGCTCCTTCTCGTCTGAGCATTGTAGTTCGCCCGCAGAGCACTTAACATCCACATATGGGGTATTTATATACTCAGAAGAAATGGGGTTACAAATTTTGGGGGCTTTTTTCCTATTACCCCTTGTGAAAATGAAAAATTTGGGATAACAGCAGAATTTTTTTAGTGAAAAAATAAAAATTTTTCATATTCAACAAAAATTCTTCAAACACCTGTGGGGTGTTAAGGCTCACTATACCCCTAGTTACGTTCCGTGAGGGGTGTAGTTTCCAAAATGGGGTCACATGTGGGCGTTTTTTTTTTTTTTTGTGTTTATGTCAGAACCACTGTAACGATCAGCCACCCCTGTGCAAATCACCTCAAATGTACATGGCGCTCTCACTCCTGAGCCTTGTTGTGCGCCCGCAGAGCATTTTACGCCCACATATGGGGTATTTCCGTACTCAGGAGAAATTGCGTTACAAATTTTGGTGTTTTTTTTCCTTTTACCTCTTATGAAAATAAAAAGTATTAGGCAACACCAGCATGTTAGTGTAAAAAAATATTTTTTTTTACAACAACATGCTGGGGTAGACCCCAACTTTACCATTTCGTAAGGGGTAAATGGAGAAAAAGCCCTGCAAAATTTGTAACGCAATTTCTCCTGAGTACGGAAATACCCCATATGTGGGCATAAACTGTTGCCTTGAAATACAACAGGGCCCGAAGTGAGAGAGCACCATGCGCATTTGAGCCCTAAATTAGGGATTGCATAGGGGTATTCTACGCCAGTGACTCCCAAACAGGGTACCTCCAGCTGTTAAAAAACTCCCAGCATGCCTGGACAGTCAGTGGCTGTCTGGCAATACTGGGAGTTGTTGTTTTGCAACAGCTGGAGGCTCAGTTTTGGAAACACTGCCGTACCAGATGTTTTTCATTTTTATGGAGGGGAAATGGTGTAGGGGTATTTGTATATATATAGTGTTTTACTCTTTATTATGTGTAGTGTAGTGTTTTTAGGGTACATTCACATATAGGGTTCACAGCTAGTTTTGTGCTGGGAGTCTGAGCTGCAGCGGAAAATTTGCTGGGGGGGGGGGTCAAACCTCCAGCTGTTGCAAAACTACAATTCTCAGCATGCAGTGACAGAATGGCATGCTGGGACTTCTAGTTGTGCAACAGCTGGAGGCGCACTACTATAACTTTCAGCATGCCCTTTGGCTGTCCGTGCATGCTGGAGGTTGTGGTTTTCAACAGCTGGAGGCACACTGGTTGCAAAACACAGAGTTTGTTACATAACTCAGTGTTTCCCAACCCGTGTGCCTCCAGCTGTTGCAAAACTAAAACTCCCAGCATGCATGGTCTTTCAGTGCATGCTGGGAGTTATAGTTTTGCAACAGCTGGAGGCACACGGGTTGGGAAACACTGAGTTAGAAAACAGATGTTTCCCAGACAGTGTGCCTCCAGTTGTTGCAAAACTACAACTCCCAGCATGCCCAGACAGCCGAAGGGCATGCTGGGAGTTGTAGTTTTGGAACAACTGGAAGAGAACAGATTGGGGACCACTGTAGTGGTCTCCAAACTGTGGCCCTCCAGATGTTGCAAAACTTCAACTCCAAGCATGCCCAGACTGCCCAGGCATGCTGGGAGTTGTAGTTCGGCAACATCTGTAGGGCCAGATGTTACAGAACTACAACTCCCAGCATGCCTGGACTGTATGCATACTGAAAGTTGTAGTTTTGCAACATCTGTAAGAGCACAGATTGGAGACCACTGCACAGTGGTCTCCAAACTGTGGTCCTCCAGATGTTGCAAAACTACAACTCCCAGCATGCCCAGACAGCCAAAGCCTGTCTGGGCATGCTGGGAGTTGTAGTTTTGAAACTCCTAGAAGCAGCAGCGAAGATCAGTGATGATCTTCACTGCTGTCTCTGATGCCGCCGCCTCCTCCACTTGCCTGATGCCTCCACGTGTGCCTGCCGCCAGTCCCTGGTCCCCACGGAATCTGAACTTTCACCCCGCGTCAGCTGAGACACTGTGATTGGTCCACAGGGACCAATGACCGTGATCGCTGACCAGGACCATCCACAGATGGTCCTGGGGGGCTAGCAATAGTTGTCCCCCGCTGGTAACAGCGGGACTTCTGCCAGTTAACCCGTGCGATGCCGCGCATCGCCGGGTTAACTGAATGACGTCTATAGACGTCGGAATGCGGGAAGGACCTGTGCAATCCGACGTCTATAGACGTGATTCTGCGGCAAGGGGTTAAGGAATGGATAATACACGGTGACCATAATCCCTGTCACCCAAATGATGCACAGAAAGAATGTATATCAGTGCCTGGAGCCAAAGATACTTCAACAGCAGTCTAAAATAAATCTAAACAAGTGGGTCATATTGCCTTTTCCATGGAAAAAGACCACCGGTTAGAGAAGTCGAAGGGGTACAGCCAAGAAGTTCAAGTATGCTGGCATGTGTTCCATAGAGGCCCGTGCGTTCCATTGCTCACAACAACTTCCTCAATGCTGTAGTAAATTAAGACAAGTGTCTTATGTACTTATATGGATACATTTCTATTGGTGAAATCATACCTGGCAGGTGCACACCCCTTGAACTCTCTCATGTGTATTACTGGACTTCCATCCAAGATTGGTTTAGGGGGTGACCATGTCATGAATCTTGGATGGAAGTATGGTAATAGACATTTGAGTGTGTGTGTGGAAAAGTTGAGGGACCCGCACCTGCCAGGTATGATTCCTCAATAAAGACATATCCATGAGTAAGGCTGGATTCACACTACGTTTGAACCCCATTCCTTTGAATGAGCCGACCGGAGTCTAATGCTAATTTTTTCCCTGTATACATTTTTCTGACTGGACCTCATTGATATGCATTACATACGGGCCGGCTCCCCTACACTACAAATGTAGTGTGAACCGGCCCTAAGACATTGTCTTCATTTACTACAGCCGTGAGCAACCGAACACATTGGGCCTTTGTGGAGCACGTACATGCATACTCGAACTTCATGGCTGTACCCCTTCTACTACTCTGACAGTTGCTTTTTCTCATGGAATGGGCGAAATAACACTATTTAGTACACACACTGTTTAGGTTTATTTTAGCCTGCTGTTGTGGTATCCTTAGCTGCAGGCACCGATATACATTCATTCTATGCATCATTTGGGGGACAGGGATCACAGTCATTCTATGCATCATTTGGGGGACAGGGATCACAGTCACTGTGTTTTCATTAAACATGAGCGTATACATTTCAATGGAATCCAGTGAACTCAGTGTATACATAGCCTATATACCCTTTTTCCAGGTCCCAGACCAAACAGACTAGACTAAACCAGTATTTAGTGTTGTCCGAGAAACCAAAACATCCACTCTAAAAAAGAATCAACATGGTTTATGAGAGTGCACATACCTCTTTTCCACATTCGTTCTTTATCACCTGCTGTGCCTTCAGCACTTTTGTGTTGGCAATTGCTGATGTTATACACTAAAAAATAAAAATGTAATTTAATCCATGTGTACACATATATGGATAGTACACTGAGTATAAAATGACAATGCCTGGTCTGTTGCATTTCATTCTGTACCGTTATACTAGCTAAATAAAAGGGTTTAACATAAGTCTATAAGCTGCTGCAATGTAAAGGATGTAACCCTCTATAATACCATTGGCGAGTGCACCAACTAGTCACTAGTTATCTGTCCCACCATCTAGATTGTTGCAGCCTTTAAAGTTTACCAATGCTCCAGCTTGCAACTGCTGTACCCTGTGAGGCCACAGTGCTCTCAAGTGCACCACTGCCTTTGTAAACAGTGGAGTGCTGGGAATCAAAGCCTCACCAATCTAACACGGATGCCTATCCTTAACCCCTTGGGGACGGAGCCCATTATGACCCTAAGGACGGGAGCATTTTTTTTTTCAAATCTGACCTCTATCACTTTAAGCATTAATAACTCTGGGATGCTTTTACTTATAAATTTGATTCCGAGACAGTTTTGTCGTGACATATTCTACTTTATGTTAGTGGTAAAATTTCCGTTGATACTTGCATCACTTCTTGGTGAAAATTCCAAAATTTCAGGAAAATTTTGCATTTTTCTAACTTTGAAGGTCTCTGCTTGTAAGGAAAATGGACATGTCAAATAAATTATATATTGATACACATATACAATATGTGTTCTTTATGTTGGTATCATAAAGTTGACATGTTTTCACTTTTTGAAGACATCAGAGGGCTTCAAAGTATAGCAGCAATTTTCCATGACAATTTCAAAATCAGAATTTTTCAGGGACCAGTTAAGTTTAGCAGTGAATTTGAGGGTCTTTATGTTGGAAATCCCCTATGATGTACCCCATTGTGAAAACTGCACCCCTTAAAAGTATTCAAAATGACATTCAAAAAGTTTGTTAACCCTTTAGGTGTTTCACAGGAATAGCAGCAAAATGGAGGTGAAAAATCAAAATCTCCATTTTATTATACTAACATGTTATTGTAGCCCCATTTTTTTCATTTTTTTACCAGGGGTAAAAAGGCCCCCCAAAACTTGTAATTCATTTCTCTCAAGTAAGGAAATACCTCATATGTGGATTTAAAGTGCTCTGTGAGTGCACTAGAGGGCTCAGAAGGGAAAGAGCAACAATGGGATTTTGGAGAGCGAATTTTGCTGAAATAGTTTTTGGGGGGCATATCGCATTTAGGAAGCCCCCATGATGCCAGAACAGTAAAAAAAAAAAAAAAAACACACACATGGCCTACTATTTTGGAAACTACATCCCTAAAGGGACGTAACAAGGGGTAAATTGAGTAGTTATTCCCCACAGGTGATTGACAAACTTTCGTTAAAGTGGGACACGAAAATGAAAAATTTGATTTTTATCATTAAAATGCTGGTGTTACCCCAAACTTTTCATTTTCACAAGGAGTAATAGGAGAAAATGCCCCCCAAAATTTGGAACCCAATTTCTCTCGAGTAAGGAAATACCTCATATGTGGATGTAAAGTGCTCTGTGGGTGCACTAGAAGGCTCAGAAGGGAAGGAGCGACATTGGGCTTCTGGAGAGCGAATTTTGCTGAAATGTTTTTTTGGGGGGCATGTCGCATTTAGGAAGCCCCTTGATGCCAGAACAGTAAAAAAAAAAAAAAAAAAAAAAAAAAAAAACACATGCATACTATTTTGTAAACTACACCCCTCAAGGAACATAACAAGGGGTAAAGTGAGCCTTAAAGGAGTACTCTGGTGCAGAGTACTCCTGCTCCATCCTGTCCGGGCTGCAAAAAAAAAAAATGAAAATGAACCATCTCTCACCTTCCTGGGTTCCCGCGGAGCGCCACTACAGCTGATCGGTCTTCCGGTCCATCCTCTTCATACTTCCGGGTGTAACGAAGCATCACATGGCGCTCAGCCTATCGCCGGCCGAGGCAGAACATCGCGGCGGCCGGCGATAGGCTGAGCGCCATGTGACGCTTCGTTATACACAGAAGTATGAAGAGGATGGACCGGAGGACCGATCAGCTGTAGTGGCGCTCTGCGGGAACCCAGGAAGGTGAGAGATGGTTCATTTTCTTTTTTTTTTTTTTTTTTGCAGCCCGGGCAGGACTGAGCAGGAATACTCTGCACCAGAGTACTCCTTTAGAAACCCCACAGGTGATTGACGAACTTTCGTTGAAGTTGGACATAAAATTGAAAAATCAGGGATGTGGAATTTCTTTCGCCCGACGCCCCGGACTAGCAGTTTTGGGCGCCGGGCAGGTGAATTTGTCCGGCCCTTAGCCCGGCTTCGGGCAAGCAGGGCCGGACCTGACAAGTGCGGCGGATCTGCAGTCTGTATGGAGCGGGCTCCCGACTCCTGCCCGCTCCATACTCTGCAGCCTGTGTCCTCCGAAGCAGAGCAGGGGAGATGAGAAGCTGTGTATGTGTCTTCTCTCCCCTGCTCTGCAGACGTGCGGGGGAGATGAGGGGGCGTGGCTTATTTCTCCCCGTGCAGACCTGCGTCCTCTGCCTTCACTCACCCCAGCTGTAGCTTCGGAGAGCTGAGGGGAGGAGGCACGTCTGCACGGGGAGATGCTTGCGGCGCTCTGCAGTATGTATGGAGCGGGCTCGGGACTCCTGCCCGCTCCATACTCTGCAGCCCCCGGCTGTTCTCAGTAGCTGGGGGCCGCCGCTAATAGCCAGCATGCGGAAATCGCCGCGGCTGGCTATTAACCCTTTAGACGCCGCTGTCAAAGCTGACAGCGGCGTCTAAAGCCTGGGTTCTCAACCTGGGGTACGCGAAAACGCTGACAAATACTGGCCATGCATTGGCCAGTATTTGTCAGCGCATAGCCGCAACAGCTCACTGTACAGTAGCGCGGCCAGAGATGCGGCCGGGGCTACTGTAAGTGAGCTGCGTGGTTGCCAGGGAGACGTGTGGCCTCCCCTGACGTTGCGCGGAGTTGCCGCACAGCGAAGGGGGACGTCACACGTCAGTGCGGCCCTGTGGAACATCCCGTGAAGCAGCAGGTAACGGGACCACAGGACGCCAGGTAAACAACTGTATGGCACAGAGGGGGGGGGGGGACTGTATGGGACGGAGCACAAGGCATTAAGATGGAGGGGGAGAGGGATAATGGCGGAGGGGGGGGGGGTAATAAAGCACAAGGCATTGAAATTTTATGTCTTGTGCTTTATTACTCCCCTCTCCCCTTCCATCTTAATCCCCTTGCACCATTCCCCCCTTCCTCTGATCCCCCTTTTGCCATATCCAATAATAATGGCACAAGGGGATTAATCTGGAGGGGGGAAAATGACAAAAGGGGATCAGAGGGAGGGGGGAATAATGACACAAGGGGACTAATATGGAGGAGGGGGGGTTGATTATCCCCCCCCCCTCCATCTTAATCCCCTTGTGCTATTATTCCCCCTCCATCTTTATCCCCTTGTGCTATTATTATCCGATATGGCAAAAGGGGGTCAGAGGGAGGGGGGAATTATCAACCCCCCCCCCCTCCATATTAATCCCCCTCCTCCATCTTAATCCCCTTGTTCCATATTGGATAATAATGGCACAAGGGGATAAAGATGGAGGGGGAATAATGGTAAAAGGGAATCAGAGGGAGGTGGGAATTGTGGGACAGGGGGAGTAAGACGGAGGGGGAATAATAGCACAAGGGGATTAAGATGGAGATGGGATGCATTAGTATAAAGGTAAGAACACGCCTTTTGTCTGCGGGTACCCCTCGCTCGCAAGTTCCGCGTGAGGGGGTACCCGTGGACATACTTTCAGGCCTTGGGGGTACGGTCGCTGAAAAGGTTGAGAACCACTGGTCTAAAGGGACATGTGAATGCTCCCTGGTGGGCTAGGGGGGTGGATCGCGCCCCCCCACAGCGCGATCGCAGGGGGGGCGATCCACTATAGAGGTAGCCGGAGGACTTACCTCTGTTCCCTCCTGTCCCGGCTCTGTCATTGATAGATCCTGGCTGGACCAGGCTCTATCAATGGATCACAGAGCAGACAGATTAATAGAGTTCAATAGAATCTATTCATCTAATGATTCCTCCTATAAGTCTAATAAAGTGTAAAAGAAAAAAAAAAGTTTTAATAAAAGTTTGAAAGACACATTAACCCAGTGGTCTTCAAACGGTGCCCCTCCAGATGTTACAAAACTACAATTCCCAGCATGCCAGGACAGCCGTTGGCTGTCCGGGCATGCTGGGAGTTGTAGTTTTGCAACATCTGGAGGGCCACAGTTTGAAGACCGCTGCATTAACCCCTTCCATGTTAACAGTTCAAATCACCCCCTTTTCCTATATAAGAACATGCAAACATAATAAAAATAAACATATTTGGTATCGCTTCGTGCGTAATTGTACAACCTATTAAAATCTAACATTATGTATCTCGTACGGTAAATGTAAAAAAATACCAAACCACAGATTTGCAATTTTTATAATATCCCAGAAAAAAAAGTTAAAAAGCGATTAAAAAGTCAGATCAATACCAAAATGGTACCGATACAAAAAACTGATTATGGTGCAAAAAATGATCCCTCATACAGCCTGGTATGCGGAAAAAAATAAAGCTACAGGGGTTAAAAAATGGCAATTAAAAAAATTAGAAAAAGTTCAGAATTAGTAAAACATGACGTAAACTATACAAATCTGGTATCGCTGTAATCAGGCGCCTAAAGTAAAAAACTAACATGTTATCTGACCACAAGGTAAATGGCGCAGGAAAGAAAAACCACCAAATCTGCAAAATTATCTTTTACTATTTCAATTTCACTTCCCTAAATATATATATATATTTTTTGGTTCAGAGAATATGTTATTGAAAAATTAAAAGGTATCATTATAGTAGGTAGTTATCATTATAGTAGGTAGTTATTATAGGGCGAGGAGGAAAAAATCAGAGCGTAAAAGCGAAAATTGGCCCGGACAAGTGGATTTTGCTCCATTTTAGTCCCGTGGACTAGTAGTAGTTTTTTATAAAATTTCCACACCCCTGAAAATACATTTTTTCCAATAAAATGCTGGTGTTACCCCAAATTTTTCCTTTTTACAAGGGGTAATAGGAAAAAAAAGCCCCCAAAATTTGTAACCCCATTTTTTCTGAGCATGGAAATACCTCATATGTGGATATAATGGGCGCACTACAATGCTCAGAAGAGAAGGAAACTACAACTCCCAGAATTCACTGACAGACCATACATGCTGGGAGTTGTAGGCACACTGGTGGGGAACCACTGAGTTAGGAAACAGACTCTAGCTCAGTGATTCCAACCCGTGTTCATCCAGCTGTTGCAAAACTACAACTCCCAGCATGCACTGACAGCCGAACGGTAGGCAACAACTGGGGGAGAAGTGTTTGGAGACCGCTAAGTAGTGGTCTCCAAACTGTAGCCCTCTGATGCCAAAACTGTGCCACTTCAGATGTTGAAAAACTGCAACTTCCAGCATACCCAGACAGTCAGTGCATGCTGCAAGTTGTAGTTTTGCAACATCTGGAGGACCACAGTTTGGAGATCACTACTTAGCGGTCTCCAAACACTTCTCCCCCAGTTGTTGCCTAACGTTCGGCTGTCAGTGCATGCTGGGAGTTGTAGTTTTGCAACAGCTGGATGAACACGGGTTGGAATCACTGAGCTAGAGTCTCCAAACTGTGGTCCTCCAGATGCTGCAAGACTACAACTCCAAGCATGCCCAGACCATGCCCAGCATGGCTGTCTGGGCATGATGGGAGTTGTAGTTTTGCAACTTCTAGGCCACAGTGAAGATCACTTAACAGCGATCTTCACTGCAGCCTCCTCCACCGTTGCACTCCTCCTGCCGCCGCCGCTCCGATATGCTAGTGCCCCCCCTGCTCTGCCCGAACTTCAATCGGTGGGCAGAGCGGGGGAAATTAACTTTAACCCTCCCACTCCCAACTGCCATTGGTCGGTTAGCCTGACCGACCAATGGCAGGTGATAGGAGGAGGTGGCGCCCCTCTCACCTCGCTCCTATCCTTTAGGATGGTCGGCGCTGTCTCGGACATCTCTGATCACTCTTATTTTCCGGGCCATCGGGTCACCAGTCACAGCAAATCGCCGGTCTGAATTGACCGGCGATTTGCGGCTAGTCGCCGACATGGGGGGGGGGGGGGGGGTCTCAGGACCCCCCTAGGCACTGCCACGGGATGCCTGCTGATAGATATCAGCATTCATCCTGGTCTGATCACCGCCCGGCGAGCAATGGTGATCGTAAATATGGACGGCGTACTGGTACGCCCTCCATCCTTAAGAGTAGTCCAGTAGTGAACAACTTATCCCCTATCCTAAGGATAGGGGATAAGTTGCAGATTGCGGGGGGGGGGGGGGGGGGGGTCCAACCGCTGGGGCCCCCCGCGATCTCCTGTACGGGGCCCTGACAGCCCGCGCGAAGGGGGGCGTGTCGACCCCCGCACGAAGCGGCGGCCGACACGCCCCCTCAATACAACTCTATGGCAGAGCCAGAGTGCTGCCTTCGGCAATCTCCGGCTCTGCCATAGCGATGTATTGAGGGGGCGTGTCGGCCGCCGCTTCGTGCGGGGGTAGACACCCGCTATCTGGCCGGAGAGCCTGGCCCCCGTACAGAGAGATCGCAGGGGGCCCCAGCGGTCGGACCCCCTGCGATCTCAAACTTATCCCCTATCCTTAGGATAGGGGATAAGTTTTTCACCACTGGAATACCCCTTTAACCTCTTAAGGACTTAGGGTCGGTCCCGGCTGCTAACGATAGCCGGGACCCTGGGCTGTTAACCCTTCAGACGCGGCGATCAAAGTTGGGCTGATCGGGACATCGTGATAAAATCGCCATGTTCCGATCAGCTGGGACGCAGGCGGAGGTCTCCTTACCTCTCTCCGCGGAGTCAGATCGGGGACTGATTGCTCCAAGCCTGAGCTACAGGCTTGAGCAATCGAGCCCCTATATGACTGATCCCTGCAAAGCTATGGAAAAAAAAAAAGCTAACAAAGGTCATTTAACCCCTTCCCTATTAAAAGTTTGAATCACCCCCCTTTTCACATAAAAAAAAAACCTGTGTAAATAAAAATAAACATATGTGGTATCGCCGCGTGCGAAAATGTCCGAATTATAAAAAGATTAATTAAATTGCACGGTCAATGGCGTCCGCGCAAAAAAATTCCAAAGTCCAAAATAGTGTATTTTTGGTCACATTTTATATCATGAAAAAATAAAAAGCGATCAAAAAGTCCAATCAATACAAAAATGATACCGATAAAAACTTCAGAACACGGCGCAATCTATGAGTCCTCATACCGGCCCGTACGTGGAAAAAGAAAAAAAGTTATAGGGGTTAGAAGATGAGAATTTTTAACATATAAATTATCCTGCATATAGTTATGATTTTTTTTCCGAAGTATGACAATATCCAACCTATATAAGTAGGGTATCATTTTAATCGTAAGGACCTACAGAATAAAGATAAGGTGTCATTTTTACCGAAAAATGCACTGCGTAGAAACGGAAACCCCCAAAATTTACAAAATGAAATTTTTTCTTCAATTTTGTCGCACAATGAATTTTTTTTCCGTTTTGCTGTGGAGTTCTGCAAAGTAGAATTGGTGGCGCAAAAAATAAGCCATAATATGGATTTTTAGGTGCAAAATTGAAAGTTATGATTTTTAAAATGCAAAAACGGAAAAACGCTGAGTCCTTAAGGGGTTAAGTACCAGGATGCGAGGGTGTACCTGTACGCCCTCCATCCCCAACAGGTTAAGAAATCAGCATTGTGCTTTTCCAGTTATTCTTCCCCATTGAGAATAGGAAAAGCATAACCTAGTTGTCCATTTTCTTGTACAAAAACAGATACATATCAATGGATGGATGGGTGGGCGCCTGCCCCCCCTTTCTCTAATATTCCAATGTCTCCATTGTTTCATTCACTCCTACCTCTGTTGCCAGGTCTGGCTTCACTCGTACAGTGCACCTCCTCTTTGCTATCTGAAAGGTAAAGCTGATGACACCCTTCACCTTTAATAATGCCTCTTCACATAGGGATTTTCTTTCCTGCAATTTAATTAAATCCACAATTAAGAACGACTACAAGGTAATGTGTTCATGGTTGTTTGTCTTTATAGAAGAAAGGAGTGACAAGACTGTGCAGGTTCATATTTACAGTATCGAAAAAAAGCTCTAGCACTTGTATTCTACTTTATATTAAAAAGGTAATTAGAAGTGGTACTCCGACGGGAAACTTTTTTTTAATTTATTTATTTTTAAATCAAATGTTGCCAGAAAGTTAAACAGATTTGTAAACTACTTCTATTTAAAAAGGTTAATCCTTCCAGTACTTATCAGCTGCTGTATGCTCCATAGGAAGTTCTTTTCTTTTTGGATTTCTTTTCTGTCTGACCACACTGGTGTTGACACCATGTCAGGAACTGTCCAGAGTAGGAGAAAATCCCCATAGCAAACCTCTCCTTCTCTGGACAGTTCCTGACATGGACAGAGGTGTCAGCAGAGAGCACTGATCAGACTGAAAAGAACTATACAACTTCCTCTGGAGTATACAGTAGCTGATAAGTACTGGAAGGGTTAAGAGTTTTTAATAGAAATAATTTACAATTCTGTTTAAACTTTCTGGCACCAGTTAATAAACCACCAGAGTACCCATTTAAGAGCAAAACTTAAACTGCAATATTCAGGAAGCAGCATAAAAAGCTGTACCTGGTTCTGTGTCAGAGATGGTAGGGAGGCTCTTTGTAGTGGAACATTTTTTCACAGGCAAGAGATGGTGCATTTAGTACATCCATATACTTTGACCCCGCGTCATATCGGGTCGGTCTTGGCGGCTAATGGTAGCCGGGCCTAACACCGGACATCACCAATCGTAGTGATGTCCGGTATTAACTCTTTAGACAGGGCTGCTCAGTCGGGCTGATTGGGACCACCACGGTGAAACCGCAGTGTCCCAATAAGCTAGGACACTCGAGGAGTGTCCCTTACCTGTCTTCTGCAAGTCCAATCGGCTATTCATTTCTCCAAGCCTGAGATCCAGGCTTGAGCAATCGACCGCCAATAACACTGATCAATGCAATGCTATGGCATAGCATTGATCAGTGCCTGCAATCAATGTAATACATGTTATAGTCCCTTGTGGAAGCTATAACATTGCAAAAAAAAAAAAAAAATAAATCCCTAATAAAAGTTTAAATTTCCCCCCTTTTCCCATAAAAAAAAAAAAAAAAACTATGTAAATAAAAATATAAACATATGTGGTATCGCAAATGTCCTAACTATAAAAATATATAATTAATTAAACCACACGGTCAATGGCGTACACGTAAAAAAAATTCAAAAGTCCAAAATAGCGTATTTTTGGTCACTTTTTATACCATAAAGAAATGGAATAAAAAGCGTAAAAAAAAGTCTGAACAAAACAAAAATGGTACCGCAAAAAACGGCGCAAAAAATTAGCCCTCATACATCCCCGTATGCGGAAAAATAAAAAAGTTATAGGGGTCAGAAGAGGATGTTGTTAAACGTTTTAATTTTCATGCATGTAGTTATGATTTTTCCAGAAGTAGGGTATCATTTTAATTTTTTTTTTATCATCATCAACTGGTGCCAGAAAGTTAAACAGATTTGTAAATTATGTCTATTAAAAAAAATCTTTATCCTTCCAGCACTTATTAGCAGCTGTATATCACAGAGAAAGTTCTTTTGTTTTTGGATTTCTTTTTTTTCTGTCCACAGTGCTCTCTGCTGACACCTCTGTCTGTATCAGGAACTGTCCAGAGCAGCATAGGTTTGCTATGGGAATTTGCTCCTGTTCTGGACAGTTCCTGATACGGACAGAGGTGTCAGCAGAGAGCACTGTGGACAGAAAAAAAAAAAAGAAATCCAAAAACAAAAAGATTTTTCTCTGTAGTATATAGCAGCTAATAAATACTAGAAGGATAAAGATTTTTTAATAGAAGTAATTTATAAATCTGTTTAGCTTTCTGGCACCAGTTGATAAAAAAAAAAAAATAATAAAAAAGACACACCAGAGTACCCCTTTCCCTTTTATGCACCATGAAGTACATTTATGTCATGAACGTGACCGTGAGCACTGGAGTGGAGCACGGGTCATGCATGGCAGGTCCCGGCTGCTGTCAGGAGCCAGGGACCCGCCATTAATGGCGGACATCAGCGATCGCGCCAATGTCCGCCATTAACCCCTCAGATGCCGTGATCAATACAGATCACAGTATCTGTGGCAGTGTGGAACTTAAAATGGATTATCGGATCACCCCCAGAGCTTGCCGTGGGGATACAATCATCCATAATGGTAGACGGAGGTCCCCGCACCTGCCTCCGGCCGTCTCCAGGGGTCTTCTGCTCTGGTCTGAGATCGAGCAGACCAGAGCAGAAGATCACCGATAACACTGATCTGTGCTATGCCCTAGGCATAGCACTAAACAGTATTAGCAATCAAGTGATTGCAATAAATAGACCCCTAAGGGGACATAAAAAGTGTAAGGTGACCCCAGGAATTATAGACATGTTAGTTTAACCTCTGTTGTATGTAAATTGTTTGAGGGTTTTCAAGGGGATGCTATTTTGGAATATCATGATAAAAATAAATGTATGACTCCCTATCGGCATGGCTTTATGAGGGATCGGTCCTGTCAAACTAACCTGATCAGCTTTTATGAGGAGGTGAGCTCCAGAGTGGACCAGGGGCAATCACTGGATGTCGTATATCTGGATTTTTCCAAAGCATTTGATACAGTGCCACATAAAAGTTGGTGCATAAAAAGAGAAGAATTGGGCTCGGGGAAAATGTGTGTAAGTGGGTAAGTAACTGGCTCAGTGATCGGAAACAGAGGGTGGTTATTAATGGTACTTATTCTGATTGGGTGACTGTTACTAGTGGGGTACCACAGGGGTCAGTCTTGGGTCCTATTCTATTTAATATATTCATTAATGACCTTGTAGAGAGGTTGAATAGTAAAGTAGTAATCTTTGAAGAATACTAAACTCTTTAAAGCGGTAAACACTATAGAGGACAGTGCACTGTTACAAATGGATCTGGATAGGTTGGAGGTTTGGGCTGAGAAGTGGCAGATGAGGTTCAACACCGATAAATGTAAGGTTATGCACATGGGGAAGAAAAATCCGGGCTGGGATTATGTATTAAATAGGAGCACACTTGGGATGACTGATGTGGAAAAGGACTTGGGGGTCTTAGTTAACAGTAAATTTAGCTGTAGTGACCAGTGTCGGGCAGCTGCTGCCAAGGCAAATAAAATCATGGGGTGCATCAATAGGGGCATAGATGCCCACGACAAGGAAATAATTCTATCACTGTACAAATCACTAGTCAGACCAAACATAGAATACGGTGTACAGTACAGGGCACCAGTGTACGAGAAATGGAGCTGGAGAGGGTTCAAAGACGGGCAACCAGGGTAATACGGGGAATGGGAGGACTACAGTACTCAGAAAGATTATCAGAATTGGGGTTATTTAGTTTAGAAAAAAGAAGGCTTAGGGGAGACCTAATAACTATGTATAAATATATCAGGGGACAGTACAGAGATCTCTCCCATGATCTATTTATACACAGGACTGTATCTATAACAAGAGGGGATGCTCTACGTTTAGGGTGCGTTCACATGGAGTAAATGGAGAGTAATTCACACTGAAAAATTTAAGGGCGGAAATTTTTTTTTTCGTGGGAAATTTGCACGCAATTTGCGCGGATTTGCGCGTGGACATGGGGGAGAAAGAAGTGAAGGGGTTTTCAGCCATTTCCGCACAAATTGCCCGCGAAAACGATGTCGTGCGGAATTTTTTTTTTTATCATTGACTTCAATTGATTTCTGCTAGCGGATTCTGCTTGAAGAATGAACATGTTCTTTCTGCAAGCGGAACGGAATTCAGCGTCGGAATTCTGCTAGCAGAATTTCCGCAGTGTGAACAGGACAGCAGAAATAACATTAAAGTCAATGGGCAGAGGGGATGTGCATTAATTTGGAGCGGAGAATTCAAGAGGAATTACTCGAGTAAATTTCTCTTGAATTACTCCGTGTGAACGCACCCTTAGAGGAAAGAAGGTTTCTACACCAGCACAGACGGGTTCTTTACTGCAAGAGCAGTGAGACTGTGGAATTTTCTGCCTGAGGAGGTGGTCATGGTGAACTCTGTAAAAGAGTTCAAAAGGGGTATGGATGCATTTTTGGAGAATAATAAAATCGCTGGTTATGTATACTAGATTTATATTGACAGAACTGACGCAAAGTCACGCCTTCTCCCATAGACTTGTATAGTGGGGGCAGGGGGTGACGTCACACTGGGGCGGAGTCATGACATCACGATACTCAGGCCCTGTGGTCACCACCCGGCTGTTTGTGAGTTGGCACAGCGGCGTGCAGCTCAAACAGGTGGGTGGCGAATACAAGATTGCGGGGGTCCCCAGCGGTGGGACCCCCTCGGGCCGGATAATCCCTTTAAGGCTAAAATGGGCTTGGTCCTTAGGGGGTTAAACAACCCTTTCACACATGCTCTTTTAGTGTGTGATGTCCTGAGAATGGCAATATGAAGGACATATGGGGGCATTTATCATTGTCTTAAGAGCCGTTTTTTGGGTGTAGATTTGTCTCTATTTAGGCACAGCGCTTCAGGCTATTTTTTGCGCCTTTTCGATTTACACTTTTTTTTTTTAAAAGCGTGCAGGCCAGATGTTTTGTGTTAGTCTTGTGCAGTGGTAATGAATTTATCAACTGTGACTTTCGCAAACAAGTCGCAAAACCCCCCAATAAGGCGCAATTCTACACCAGCTTAGACCTAGCGTAGCTTTTTGGTGTATGTAAAAAGTGAAATTTCAGAAAATGTGTATCCTCCACGAAATATATCACATGCCCTGCGACCATGTAATAAATGTGTCACGCAAAAAAAAAAAAAAAAAAAAAAATTTACTAAATCACACACATCTTGGTAAATGCCCCCCATAATCCTTACCATATTATCAAGTCCATGGATGTGAAGTGTTATGATTCTTGCCTTTTTATTTGCACTTGGAAGGAAGAATTGTAGGCTGTTTTGCTTATTCTTTGCTTCTGGTGTGTGCTGGTGACTTGGCATGCTTAGTGTCACATAAATCCGATGAGCAAGTAGTTTCACATGATTACTAAGGGCACTGATGAAATAAGACACACAAGATAGCTTAGGATTTATTTGTTCTTTATTGTAAAAGATCCTTATAAAAAAAAAAAACTATTAAAAACAAGATATTAAACAATGTGAAGTGAATAACAGATTATTATGTGACTATGGCAATAGTCAAGAGGTAGGCTATATTCTGCAGCAAGTTAACAGTCATTTCTTTAAGGTGATGTGGTGGGCATAGAAGAAAAAAATTGGCAAATTGTGATGTAAGGCTGCTTTCACACAAGAAGTTCTTATGAACATATACATGGATGCGCTGCTGACAGATATACTTGTCACATATAGCACATATGTGCAACGCTATATGTGATATCTGTTAGCAGCGCATCCAGCAGCTGCCCGGCCGATGATGCTGACAGATATACTATTCATTCATAGCGCAGTGGCTGCATATGTATATAGAAGTGCTGTGGGGGGCAGATAACGCTATATGTCTGCCCCCTTAGCACATCTATATACATATGCAGCCGCCGGCGCTATGAATGAATAGTACAGTATATCGATCAGGATCATCTGGCTGGCGGCTGCTGGATGCATTCTGATAGATATACCATTCACATATAGCGATGCAATGGAAAATTAAGACAAATGTGCCAGCGGGGTCACACTATGCGCTGGCGGGGGTATAGATATATACATATAAATGCGCTGGCGGGGGTCATATTTTTATTAATGAGCTGGCGGGGGTCATATTTTTATTAATGCGCTGGTGGGGATATATATTTTTATTAATGCGCTGGTGGGAGGCATATTATAAATGCGCTGGGGGGGAGCTAGATATATAGCGCTCTATTCCCCCCCTCTGCAGCGCTATATATCTTCCCCATCCCACAACACTTTTAATATACATATGTCCCCTCACATTGTCCATTTTAAAAACCCAGCTGGGATCCCTGAATGGCTCCTCAGTACCGGCCATTCAGGGCTCCCAGCGGGGAATTTAAAAATGAAAGTAATAAAAATACATTGTGATCGCAGGGTTGCAAGCATGCGCCGCTCCCCTGATTAATAACTTCTGATCGCATCGGGTGTATTTACTAACGTCCGTTGGCCATAGACTTCAATGTTAAAAATAACATCCGTTAATTTACCTGTTTCTTGTGACGGGCAAAAAATTTGTGCGTGTCACGTTATCAACTGGTCCAAGAAAGTTAAACAGATTTGTAAATTACTTCTATTTAAAAATCTTAATCCTTCCAGTACTTACCAGGAATTTTTTTTCTTTTTGGAATTCCTTTCTGTCTCACCACAGTGCTCTCTGCTGACATATCTGTCCATTTTAGGAACTGTCCAGAGTAGGAGAAAATCCCCATAGCAAACCTATCCTGCTCTGGACAGTTCCTGAAATGGACAGAGGTGTCAGCAGAGAGCACTGTGGTGAGACAGAAAGGAATTCCAAAAAGAAAACAACTTACTGTGGAGCAAATAGCAGCTGATAAGTACTATAAGGGTTAAGATTTTTAAATAGAAGTAATTTACAAATCTGTAACTTTTTGTCACAGGTTGATTAAAAAAAAAAAAAAAAAAAAAAAAGTTTTCCAGCGGAGTACCACTTTAACCCCTTAAGGACAATGGACGTACTCCTACGCCCCCGTTTCCGAGTCCTTAAGGACCGAGGACGTAGGAGTACGTCCTGTCCATTCCCGGCCCCCCGCCGCTAGCCGGAGGGGAGCTGATGCCCGATGCCTGCTGAAATCGTTCAGCAGGCATCGCAGCATATCGCCCAGGGGGGTCATTATGCCCCCCCCATGTCGGCGATGGCCGCAGATCGCTGGACAATTCAGTCCAGCGATCTGCGGCGATTCCGGGTCAATCGGGTCTCCAGTGACCCGGAATTACTGGCTGATCGGGGCCATCAGAGACGGCCCCGAACAGCCATAGCCAGCAGGGGTGAGGTGGCACTGGTGCCACCTCACGATCGCCCTGATTCGTCGGACGGATTCCCGGCCGACCAATCAGGGCGCCTGCTGCGGGTGTCACTCCCGCAACCCGCTCCGCCCCTCTTCCGGAGGACGTGATCGGATGCGGGACGTGCACCCCGGGTGCTGGGGACCCCGATCCCCGGCCTTAATGTTGGGATCGGGGCCCCAGGAGCGACGGCGGCAGGACTGACCTGTGCGGCGTGGATCAGCAGCAGCAGGAGGTGAGTGACAGCCTCCTGCTGTTGCTTAGCAACAGCTCCCAGCATGCAAAAAGGGCATGCTGGGAGCTGTAGTTATGCAACAGCAGGAGGCAGACCACCACAACTCTCAGCATTCCCTTATGGGCATGCTGGGACTTGTAGTTTTGCAACAGCTGGAGGCACATTTTTTCTATGGAAAAGTGTACCTTCAGCTGTTGTATAACTACAACTCCCAGCTTGCACAATCAGCTAAAGTGCATGCTGGGAGTTGTAGTGGTGCATCTGGTGGTTGCATAACTACAACTCCCAGCATGCCCGTTGGCTGTCGGTGACTGCTGAGAGTTGTAGTTTTGCAACAGCTGAAGGCTGTTAGGAGTTAAGTAGCAAGCCAGTGTGTCTCCAGCTGTTGCATAACTACAATTCCCAGCATCCCCAGCCAAAGTAGTATGCCTCCCGCTGTTGCATAACTACAACACCCAGCATGCCCTTCCACTGTCCGTACATGCTGGGGGTTGTAGCTTTTGCAACAGCTGAAGGCACACTGGTTGCAAAACACTGAGTATGTTACCAAACTCTGTGTTTCACAACCAGTGTGCCTCCAGCTGTTGCAAAACTACAACTCCCAGCATGCACTGATAGACTGTACATGCTGGGAGTTGTAGTTTTGCAACAGCTGGATGTTTATCCCCCCCCCCAATGTGAACGTACAGGGTACACTCACATGGGCAGAGGATTACAGTAAGTATCCGGCTGCAAGTTTGAGCTGCGGCAAATTTTCTGCCGCAGCTCAAACTGCCAGCGAGAAACTACTGTGAACCCCCCGCCCGTGCGACTGTACCATAAAAACACTACACTACCACAAAAAAAAAAAAAGTTAAAAACACTACATATACACATTCCCCTACACAGCCCCCCTCCCCAATAAAAATGAAAAACGTCTGGTACGCCACTGTTTCCAAAACGGAGCCTCCAGCTGTTGCAAAACAACTACTCCAGTATTGCCAGATAGCCGTTGACTGTCCAGGCATGCGGGGAGTTTTACAACAGCTGGAGGCACCCTGTTTGGGAATCACTGGCATAGAATACCCCTATGTCCACCCCTATGCAAGTCCCTAATTTAGGCCTCAAATGCGCATGGCGCTCTCACTTTGGAGCCCTGTCGTATTTCAAGGCAACAGTTTAGGGTCACATATGGGGTATCACCGTACTCGGGAGAAATTGTGTTACAAATTTTGGGGGGTATTTTCTGCTATTACCCTTTTTAAAAATGTAAAATTTTTGGGAAAACAAGCATTTTAGGTAAAAAAAATTTTTTTTTTTACATATGCAAAAGTTGTGAATCACCTGTGGGGTATTAAGGTTCACATTACCCCTTGTTACGTTCCCCGAGGGGTCTAGTTTCCAAAATGGTATGCCATGTGGGTTTTTTTTTTGCTGTCCTGGCACCATAGGGGCTTCCTAAATGCGGCATGCCCCCAGAGCAAAATTTGCTTTCAAAAAGCCAAATGTGACTCCTTCTCTTCTGAGACCTGTAGTGCGCCAGCAGCGCACTTTTCACCCCCATATGGGGTGTTTTCTGAATTGGGAGAAATTGGGCTTCAAATTTTGGGGGGTATTTTCTGCTATTATCCTTTTTAAAAATGTAAAATTTTTGGCAAACCAAGCATTTTAGGTAAAACATTTTTTTTTACATATGCAAAAGTCGTGAATCACCTGTGGGGTATTAAGGTTCACTTTACCCCTTGTTACGTTCCCCGAGGGGTCTAGTTTCCAAAATGGTATGCCATGTGTTTTTTTTTTGCTGTCCTGGCACCATAGGGGCTTCCTAAAGGTGACATGCCCCCCAAAAACCATTTGTCGCTCCTTCCCTTCTGAGCCCTCTACTGCGCCCGCTGAACAATTAACATAGACATATGAGGTATGTGCTTACTCGAGAGAAATTGGGTTTCAAATACAAGTAAAAATTTTCTCCTTTCTACCAATTGCAAAAATTCAAAAATTGGGTTTACAAGAACATGCGAGTGTAAAAAATTAAGATTGTGAAATTTCTCCTTCACTTTGCTGCTATTCCTGTGAAACACCTAAAGGGTTAATACACTTATTGAATGTCATTTTGAATACTTTGGGGGGTGTAGTTTTTATAATGGGGTAATTTATGGGGTATATCCAAGATGAAGACCCTTCAAATCCACTTCCAACCTGAACTGGTCCATGAAAAATAGAGAGTTTGAAAATTTTGTGAAATTTTCAAAATTGCTGCTGAACTTTGAAGCCCTCTGGTGTCTTCCAAAAGTAAAAACTCATACATTTTATGATGCAAACATAAAGTAGACATATTGTATATGTGAACCCAAATTTTTTTTTATTTTGAATATCCATTTTCCTTACAAGCAGAGAGCTTCAAAGTTAGAAAAATGCAAAATTTTCATTTTTTTTCATCAAATTTGGGGATTTTTCACCAAGAAAGGATGCAAGTTACCATAACATTTTACCACTAAGTTAAAGTAGAATATGTCACAAAAAACAATCTCAGAATCAGAATGATAACTAAAAGCATTCCAGAGTTATTAATGTTTAAAGTGACTGTTTAGAGTGACGCTCTGGTCCTTAAGGTGTAAAATGGCCTGGTCCTTAAGGGGTTAATACCTACCAAATACCCACTGGTCAACCAGCAACATGGTTATAGGTTAATTAGAAAAGGTGTCAAAACACACAGGGCACAATAGCAAGCTGTGTGTGGGACAGCATAGCTACATGGCCAAAGCTTGTATTCTACTGCAAAGAGTACCTACAGTGGACACATGTGCATCAAACCTGGACCATGGGGCAATGGAAGAAGGTGACTTGCTTGGATTTATCACTTTTACATAATATGGATGGCTGAGTGCAACAGTGTTAGGGCTGGTTCACATCACGTTTTCTCCCATACGGGAGCGCATACGGCAGGGGAGAGCTAAAACCTTGCGCTCCCGTATGCCTTTCTATGCACTCCCGTATGTCATTCATTTCAATGAGCCGGCCGGAGTGAAACGTTCGGTCCGGTCGGCTCATTTTTGCGCCATATGCGCTTTTTCCTGGACCTAAAACTGTGGTCAACCACAGTTTTAGGTCCAGTTGTAAAATGTTTCACTCCAGCCGGCTTACTGAAATGAATTACATACGGGAGGGCGAAGTTTTAGCTCTCCCCTGTCGTATGGGAGAAAACGTGATGTGAACCCAGCCCTTACTTATCTGGAAGAGAACAGGCCCTAGTATGCACTCATGAAATTAGAAGGTTGAGGGGCAGACTGTGTGCTCTGATGGACTGAAGATCAAAGTCACACACATGGACTGGTGTATGTTCTTTCCTCTGACTGTATATCAATAACTGCCCAAATGGTCTAGCAAGAGATGCCAGCCGTAGATCCTTGTGTAAAACATGTATAGTAGTAGATTATATATATCACCTAAAACCCTTAAATAATACTTCATGGACAGCAATAACAGTTAAAAAGTTATAACACTGCAATAAGATATAAGCTAGTCTGAATACATGGCAATTACAGATCATCATCGGGGACCCCGCCACACAGGAGACTGTTGTCCAAAACAGAAACGGTGCAAAACGGACATCAATGATTTATAATCATTACCCAGGTGTTTGTGGTTTCAAAAGGGGGGGGGGGGGGAAATCAGAAGAATCTGTGATAGACGCTCCAAGCAGAGCCTTTGACAGACAGGAAAGGGGTTATCCCACAAACCCGCTTAAAAAAATAAAAAATTTCTCACTGGCGCTGTTTTCTTAACTGGGATCTGGCTCATGGGTGGCACACTACATGATCCTCTTCAAGGTCTATCTCCTCGCACATAAGAAGCTGAAGAACATAGATGTGCCAGTGCAGAGCTGTGACAGAAGTACATATATCTAGTGGGCTCTGTATCTACTGTACAAAGCATATTGTTGGCTCACCCTCTCTAGCCCACTGGTTGCTATTTAAACTTTATCAAAATAAAAAGGCTTCACATCAACAATGGTGAATCCACCACTCCGGAAGAGATGTTTAGTAAAAACAAAAACGCCATACATTTGATGCATTTTCTAGCGAGCTAGTGCGTTTCGAACTACGGTATGTTGTCTTTAATGAGATATTGATCCATGCACCTGGAAATTCCTTTAGGAGCCCTAACAGAAGGGGGGTGAGCAATATATATATATATATATATATATATATATATATATATATACACACATATCCATAGCAAAAGAATACGAAGGCACTCACCAACTGTACTGTGTCTTCCTCTTTATTTTTAGTGCAGATACATACAGCATGCTGCCGTGGTCTACTTTGAGCACACTGGCGTCTGCTCACAGCTAGCGGCATGCTGCCGCCGAATACCTGTATGTATCTGCACTGAAAATAAAGAGGAAGACACAGTACAGTTGGTGAGTGCCTTTGTATTCTTTTGCTCTGGATTTGCACACACCTGAAGTTTTCTCACGAATGAGCACCTCTACACTCTGCATGAATAGGTTTCTCCGGCCAGGTAGCTACTATATCCTTACAAAGGAGACATATCTGCAGTGCCTGCACCTTTATCTTTTCATAAACACACATATATATTATTTTCTTTTGTAAATCTAAACTTGCCAGCGCTCTATTCCTCACCATTAGGCTAAAGCATATGTGTCACCTTCCTGAATAGGAGAATGCTACTCCTCCCCTATAGCTTTGCCCAGAATCCATGGCATGTTGGGTGCATTGTGTCAGGTAAAGAAAAGAGGACATGATGAAGTGCTGCTGTGACATGAAACTTTTTTTGTGTACATTATTAACAAATGGTCCAATCTTTGTATATATTTATTCATTAAAACTGACTGCACCAAACTACAGGACCTAATATGCCAACATGCCATGTGTTAGATATGCAGATTGAGGCACAGGGTTTCCTCATGTATACATTTAGGCCAGATGCACAGTCATGTTTTGCCCTCTGTTATACAGACATTACTACCAACAAATACTAAAGCACAGTTTACAAAAGGTTGTTCCATAAATTAAAGGGTTACTCCACTCTCCAGCGTCCGTTACATTGAGTTCCTAACACTGTGTGCGGGCTTCCGTGTTCACGCCCGCCCCCTCGTGACGTCACGCCCCCTTAATGCAAGTCTATGGGAGGGGGAGTCATGCCCCCTCCCATTGACTTGCATTGAGGTGACGGGGCATGACGTCACGAGGGGGCAGGCATGAACACGGAAGCCCGCACACAGTGTTAGGAACTCAATGTAACACGCTGGGTAGCGGAGTAACCCTTTAAGGCTTAGCAATTAAGATAATTCTGGTTACCTGTTCCTAATGTTCTGCAGACTCACCATCATACCAAGCTCACTTTTTATTACTTCACAGTGATTCGGATTGTCACATAAGTAGTGGATTGTCTGTAATAGGAATATAGTACAAAACATATTACACATTTTCTCTCATTTTGGAAATTTCAAGTGTAATTCCACTAAGAAAATCTCATGTAACTGCTGTCAACTGAATTCTGCGGCACAGTGCACACTACCCAATTTTAGTGGCGGAGCTTTCTGCAGCTGAAATTCTACCGCTGAGAGAATGATCTTGGGCATGCTTTCAGTGGAACACACAGCTGTTTATTGAGCTGGCCCCTTATGGAGCAGGCGGCTCTCTGTATACCCATCCTAAGGTTCTGTTCACACTATAGAATTCCATCACCTAAAATTACCCTCATCAGGACCTTCTATTAACAACAACAGGGCTTTAAAAGGGTATTCCAGTTAAAAACTATTTTTTTGCATATCAACTGGCTCCAGAAAGATTTGTAAATTACTTTTATAAAAAAAAAAATCTTAATTATTCCAGTACTTATCAGCTGCTGAAGTTGAGTTGCTCTTTTCTGTCTGACCACTGTGCTCTCTGCTGGCACCTGTCTGTCTCAGGAACTGTCCAGAGTAGGGGCAAATCCCCATAGCAAACATCTTCTACCCTGGACAGTTCCTGACATAGACAAAGGTGTCAGCAAAGAGAACTGTTGTCAGACAGAAAAGAACAACTCAACATCAGCAGCTGAGAAGTACTGGAAGGATTAAGATTTTTTAATAAAAGTAATTTACAAATCTGTTTACATTTCTGGAGCCAGTTGATATGAAAAAAATATATACATATGTTTTTTACTGAAATACCCCTTTTATTCCACAAGGATTCCAGGCATAAATTGGATCTGGTTTTTGTATGAATAAGTTGAGGAAATACTACATGTGTAAACCCAGCCTAATGGCTCATCCACACTACAAACATTCAGCCAGGGAAATTCCCCTGGCTGAAAGCCGATTGCAGCAGGACTGCGGGGACATGTTCAGTCTCTACAGACGGCAACGCAGTCAGGCGGACATACTTTCCACTGTAGAATTCCGCAGTCTGAACAGGGCACAGAATCTCATTGAAAACACTGGGAATTCTGCCGGCAGATTGTCCGCAATGTGGACAACCCAGTTTCAAACTGTCTCACCTGAAGTGCAGCTTCAACCACCTGTGTATCCTGATGGCTAAGAAAAAGGATAAGACCCGCAAGACAACTCTTGTCCTTCACAATGCTTGCTCTGTTCTGTGGTTGGGAAGCCAGGTTCCTTAAATGGGTAACAACAGACACAGCATCCATTTCTGACTGGAACTATAAAGTCACGTAAAATAAAAAGGTTATAAGATATGCAAATGAATATACATGTAACAAAATCAATTACCTACTTTTATAGTGCAGAATCTTTCTGAGATGCCTAGATAGGGTCCTGAAAACCCTATCCACTATATACTCTACTGTATAGAGCCATGCATTTGTGGTACAGAATTTTAACCACATTCTTAAATTCTAAAGTGGAAATCCATACAGTCTATGGATCTAAAGTGGAAATCCATACATACATTCTATGGATCTAAAGTGGAAATCCATACATTCTGACATTTAAAAAGATGAAAATGCTTAAAGGGGTTATCCAGAGGTAAGGTTTTTTTTTTTTGTGTGAAAAAATATGCCCATTCTGTCTATCTTGCGCACTCCCCTGGTATCCTGCGCACTCCCCTGGTATCCTGCACATGGCCTTCAGTACAATCTGTCACTGGCTGCAGAGGTGTTCCGCCACGGTCCGTTATTGGCTGACGGGCAATGTGACATATTGAGCTCGATCTTCTTCCTGGTACCAATGCACCACATTGCCACTCAGCCAATCACTGACCTAGCAGGACATCGCTGCCGATCACTGAGCAGCACTGTTGCGGATTGACTACAGCACCAGGAAATGGATCAAACCATAAGATGGGATCAGGATATTAGTGGTATTGGGAGCGCAGGAGGCAAGTTTGTTTTAATGGCCATTCTGTCAGCTATTGAAATAAAAAAAAAAAAATAAACACCCTACTGCCGGATAACACTTTTAAAGGGAATCTCTATCGTACACTCATACTGTTATTCAAGGAACACATTCAACTGGTCGTTTGGTCAAAATGAGCTGACAGGTTCCCTGTAAGGGTACGGTTACACAGATCAGATCCGCAGCGTATTTTACGTGCCTGCCTGCTTGTAGAAGCAATGTGCCACTACATGCAGACACACAGGCCCTCATTTACTTAGAAAATCGGGTTGTAAGTCTATCTTGCTTTGTTACCCGACTGCTTTTTTCCCTGGTATTTATTATTATGTCGCATCCTGTTTGTCGCACGTGGGTTTTGTTGGTTTTGGTTTCCAACTCCTCTGAGTTGTCGGGAAAAAATCCACAACAATTCAACAAATTCGGGTTGGAAACCTTTTTAAATACGTGGGAAAGCTCAGAAATATCGGGTTACGCCCCTTTTTAGGGTTTGAGAGAATCCACATCGGGTCCGTCGGGAAAAAAATTTCATCGTGTCGCAGACTGGCGCACGATGTCTGCGACATGTCGCAGACAAAGATGCGCCAAAAAAAAACCGACAAAACAAGTCGGGTTTAGAATAGTAAATGAGGGCCACAGTGTTCTGGGAGTCGCAGTTTGCATGAACAGTGTACTCTCACACATCGCGGCTTCTCTCGGTATAACTCAGGGAGCAGCCGATGTCTGTGTGTACACTGCACGTGCACAGTGTACTGTATCTGCTTGTAGCAGCGGATTGTCGCTACGAGCAGGCAGCACAAGCAGATGCACACTGTAGTAATTGGCGGATCGGCAGTGTAAAATACGCAGCGGATCTGTTCCATGTGACCCTACCCTACCCTATTACTTCTCATTTTGAGGGCTTTCTGGCCTTTTTCTGCATGTTTGTAGCTGCTATAAGTGGTTAGGCCATGTTCACACTACGGATAATGAATGGAATCTCCGCGAGCGGTAGGACCTTGCGGCACTGTGCTGTCACCATTGACGGCTATGCAGTGTTCGCGGACTTCCGCGCAAAGAATGAACATGTTCTTTCTTTGCGCGGAACAATTTCAGCAGCGGAATTGTCCGCCGCTGAAATTCCGCAGTGTGAACGGGTCTCGCGGAAATCCTTTCATACTGATGTTTATGTTCACAGCACGTAATTCTGTTCGCGGAATTCCGCTTATTGTACCAACTGGACAAATAAAGATAGCAGCCCTAATTTAATAAGAGTAGAGTCTAGTTTTCTTTGTAGGTCCCCCCCTCAACAGGTATTTTTCTATGGTATTTACCATTGTATCTTGAATTTTCACTAGGTTTTTGCACTTATTAGACCTGCTCTGAGCTGTTGGGTTTTCCAGAGCTCAAATCCACCACATTTTATGGGGAAACGTTAAATTTGTAGGTTTCTTTGAAAAATTTGGGTTTTTTGAAGACACTCCTCTTTTTCCTCATGGCTATGCCCCTTTGTAGGGATTTCTGAGTAAAGTAGAGAGTTAGTAGGGTTTTTTGTTGGAAATTCTGGCGCACCACACATGACACAAAAAACCCTACAAAATCTACTCGGAAAAGCCTTAGTAAATGAGACCCAGCAAGTCAATTTTACCGCAAAGTGAACATTTGTTTCGCATTATATTTTACGGTAAAATTAAGAATAACTGATCCAGTAAAAAAAATAAGAGTTATAGCTTATTAGAAGGAGGGAAGTTAAAAATGAAAATTTCCTAGGTCATTAACCCCTTAAGAAGAAAACCAATTTTTGTTTTATTTTTTTCCCCATCTCGCCATGTAAGAGCCAGAACTCTTATTTTTCCATCCACAGAGCCATATGAGGACGTTTTTTTTTTTTTTTTTTTGCAAGACCAATGTTACTTTGTACTGCCACCTTTCATTTAACCATGATCAAGCAATTTAAAATGTATATTTGTGACAGGAAATTGAAAAGCAAACCACAATTTTGCATACTTGGGTGAAGGGTCAAGGGTGAAGGGTGAAGGAGGGGGGGGGGGCGAGGAGTTTGTTTTAATGCAGTGCACTTTATGATAAATCGGATATATTTTCTTTATTCTGTGGGTCAATATGAGTAAAATAATCCCTATAGTTACAAGATTTTCTGTTACTAGAATTAGGGATGAGCGAAGTTACAGTGATTCGATTCATCACGAACTTCACAGCTCGGCAGTTGCTGACTTTAGCCTGCATAAATTAGTTCAGCTTTCAGGTGCTCCGGTGGACTGGAAAAGGTGGATAAAGTCCTAGGAGAGTCTCCAGCCCACCGGAGCACCTGAAAGCTGAACTAATTTATGCAGGCTAAAGTCAGCAACTGCCGAGAAGTTCATGACGAATCGAATTACTGTAACTTTGCTCATCTCTAATTGTAATGCTTTTAAAATAGTCAAGCTTTTTAACAAAATAAGTGTTTAAAATTTCCCTATTATGACCCCCTATAGTTCTTTTGCTTATTCGTGACTTTTGAATCACTTTTTATTCCACTTTTTGGGGGATTTGATGTGAGCAATTTTGGACTGTATTTATTTATGTTTACACCATTCACTGTACTTGATCATTAACATTATATTTTAATAGTTTGGAAAATTTAGCATGCTGCGATACCACATACCATATATCCCGGCGTATAAGACGACTGTTTAACCCCAAATTTTCTTCTGAAAAGTCGGGGGTCGTCTTATACACCGGGTATTGGGGTCCGGCATAGGAATACTTATGATTATCTGCCCGGGCTGGCTCCTGTGTGCGGCTGCAGGCAGGGGCCGGCCAGAGCATGTACAAACTAATAACTGTATACTTAAAAACCAGGGTGCCTCCAGCTGTTGTGAAACTACAACTCCCAGCATGCCCGGATCGGCAAAGGCTGTGGGAGCTGCCGACCTAATGTGTGGGAGCTGCTGACCTAATGTGTGGGAGCTGCCGACCTAATGTGTGGGAACATGCTGCCTACCTAATGTGGGGGAACTACAAGGTACTGTACATCGCGGTAGGAGGGGTAGTCTTATACGGCAAGTATATCCCAAGCTCTATATTTTCAGTGTAAATGTTGGGGGTCGTCTTATACGCCGGCATATACTGTATGTTTATTTGATCAGTGATATCTGTGATCCACTTGTACAGCCTGCCAGGAGGCATCTTGACTCATCGGACCCATGCAATCGCACTGTGGGGGTCCGATGAGTCTTACAAAGTAAATGTACTTCCTGGTGCACCAAGTACCAGGCAGCCAGGGCATACATGCCGATAACGAAAATACAAAACAGTCGGCACTGCTACCGGACATAAAAAGCTGCATGTGCTCTGCAGCCTACACCCAATATTCTCTTTTACAAACATGCTTATGTGGTGCTCAATCTTGAAATGAAGCTTGAATCCATATATAAACAAGAAATTGAGATCGCACTCATGTTTTAAAGCAGTTTATCCATTTATTTCATATATTGGGTCTTGGATACAGGTAATGGCCATTACCTGTATCCAAGACACGACATATGAAATAAATGGATTAACTGCTTCAAAATGTTGAGTGCTATCTCAATTTCTAGTTTATATGGATATATTTAGGCTGGTTGACCCCACCAGCAGGACTAGGAGAATTGGTAACTGCAGGGGGACTGAAGGAGGCAAGTATAGTAAGTTTCATATTTGTACACCACACCCAGCCATGGAGCAATTTTTTTTTTGTTTTCCCTTGATAACCCCTTTAAGAATGTTATAGGTTTTAACTAACCTAAAACTGACATTTCCTTGTCATTTGTATTGTGCTCAATAAAATTTCTGATACATTGCCTCCTCTGCCAAGCTGTGCCAAACTATGTTTTATAATGGCACACATTTTTGGGATATTGTATGCCAAATTTAACTTGGTGCTTTGACATGTAGACGTATCAAACATGCGCAAAGAAAGTAACACTTTTTTTTAACAACTTGTGCTGCTTTCATTTACAAGAATCCTCATATAGGTGGGACCCACATCGATATGTTTTCATGTATTGGTGCCCGACCTCTCAATTAACATGCGCTTGGCCAAGTGCAGAATGTAGCAGCAGCAATGCATAGCGCATACAACAGCGCAGCTTACCTATGGGCTCGGCCCTCTCATCCAGTGTATGCCTCACCACTCACAGTAGAGGAGCAGGGACTCCTGATTCCAACAGATTTGCCTGAAACAAATTCAGATTTATGAGAAAATTGGATTCAATGAATTAAGGATCAATTCGCTCATCTCTATTTACCAAACAAGCCAGGTCGGGGAGAAGCCGTTTGGGACCAACTTGATGACTGGTCCTGCACGGCTAATGGAATTATGTGAAGCCCATTCAAAAAAGGGATAAACCACAGTAATGGGCCCCCAGAGAGCAGGCCGCCCTGTCCCAAATAATAAGGGAGAAGCAGGCAGTGACCCCTCTATGGCACTGGCCTTCAGTACCTAGCTGTTAGCAGGTACTATTGCATGGTCAGCATAGACTTAAAGGGGTACTCCCGCTCCAGCTGTTACAAAACTACCATTCCCAGCATGCCTGGACAGTCAAATGCTGTCCGGTCATGCTGAGAGTTGTAGTTTTGCAACAGCTACAGGCACCCTGGTGTAGACTGTGGTGCCCAGTGCAGCAAAATGCCCCCTTAAAAGGGTACTCCCGGGGAATTTTTTTTATTTTAGTATATCAACTGGTGCCAGAAAGTTAAATAGATTTGTAAATTATAGGAAATATGGAGAGGCTCCTGTCTGTTTAAAATAATAATTAATATTTATTAATATACAATAAATTAAATAGGGAATGTACAGGGCCCTTGTACCCCCCTAAATAATATTAAGAATACAAAATAAATATAAAAGACAACAATAAATATGAGAACTGTAAAATAATCTGCAACTTGAGCCTATAAAAACAATATAGCAGTCTATTGATCAAATATTGTAGAGAAACAGTCTCAAAGGAAATGTTCATTCAATTTTTCCTGCTCTCAAGGATAGATATAATGTAGCAGCAGCGGCTACACAGTTAATTCCTTCATCAATTGATGTAGTTGTACATGTATCTCCATGGCACATTAAAAAATCATATTTATATTAGCCAATTTGCTCCATGTAATGCTCACCGCTCCCAGGGTCCCACGGATGGTCCCTCTATGCGGTCCTGTATGCTGCCTCCCCGGGGGTTTCTTGCCTGAAGTCTTCAGCCAGGGTTATCCACACATCGGGACTTTGCTTATTGCATACAGAAGTACGGTATTAATCTTCAAATCAAAGGCGGACCGGACCATCTACTATACGGACCCTGAGTTTACCGACCGCCACCGTTCCCAGTTGGTGAAGTTAAGGGACGCTGCTTGACAGCGCTGCAGTCCCCATATACAGTGCCCACCACTAAACGCTGCGATCCTAGGAGTTGGCCGAGACTCCAGCAGTGCAATCCCTGGCTGAGGACTTCAGGCAAGAAACCCCCGGGGAGGCAGCATACAGGACCGCATAGAGGGACGATCTGTGGGACCCTGGGAGCGGTGAGCATTACATGGAGCATATTGGCAAATTGGCTAATTTAAATATGATTTTTTTGTGTGCCATGGAGATACATGTACAACTACATCAATTGATGAAGAAATTAACTGTGTAGCCGCTGCTGCTACATTATATCTATCCTTGAGAGCAGGAAAAATTGAATGAATATTTCCATTGAGACTGTTGCTCTACAATATTTGATCAATAGACTGCTATATTGTTTTTAGAGGCTCAAGTTGCAGATTATTTTACAGTTGTCATATTTATTGTTGTCTTTTATATTGATTTTGTATTCTTAATATTATTTAGGGGGGTACAAGGGCCCTGTACATTCCCTATTTAATTTATTGTATATTAATTATTATTTTAAACCAAATATCTCTGACCTTGAGCCCCATTTTTTCTTCTAACAGATTTGTAAATTAATTCTATTAAAAAAATCTTAATCCTTCCAGTACTTTTTAGGGGCTGTATACTACAGACTAAATGTTTTTCTTTTTGGATTTCTCTTATGTTACGACCACAGTGCTCTCTGCTGACCTCTGCTGTCCATAGTAGGAGAAAATCCCCATAGCAAACATATACTGCTCTGGTCAGTTCCTAAAATGGACAGCTGAGGTCAGCAGAGAGCACTGTAGTCGTGACATAAGAGAAATCCAAAAAGAAAAACCATTTCCTCTGTAGTATACTGGAAGGATTAAAGGAGAACTCCGGAATATAAAAATTGTCACCCATACTGCCGGCAGTAAAAAAATAAAGATGTACATACCTTCCTCTGCTCCCCTGAGGCCTCCGGTAACCGGCTCCGGTCTCCGCCGCAATCCACTTCCTGGTTGCTGGATAAATCATACTGCGCTCAGCCAATCAACAGCCGCAGCACAGTCCAACTCGGCCGGCGATAGGCTAAGCGGAAGTGTGAAAACGCTTCAGGACACAAAATTCTTCACTACACCGGCACCTGCAGCCGGAGCCGAAAACGTCACACTGCCGCTCAGCCTATCACCGGCCGAGTCGGGACTTCACTGCGGCCGGTGATTGGCTTAGCGCAGTAAGACTCTCCGACCACCGGCAACCAGGAAGAGGATCACGGCGGAGGCCGGAGACGGTTACCGGAGGCCCCGGGGGAGCGGAGGAAGGTGTGTACATCTTTATATTTTTACTGCCGGCACTATAGGGAGCAATTTTTTATGTTCTGGAGTTCTCCTTTAAGTTTTTTTTAATAGAAGTAATTTACAAATCTGTTTAACTTTCTGGCACCAATTGATAAACGGGAGTACCCTTTAAAGGGGGCACTTTGCTGCACTGGGCACCAGTCTATACCAGTGTTTGCTAATCAGGGTGCCTCTAGCTGTAGCAAAACTACAACTCTCAGCATGACCAGACAGCATTTGACTGTCCAGGCATGCTGGGAATGGTAGCTTTGCAACAGCTGGAGGCACCTTGGTTGCCAAACACTGGTCTTCTACACGATCACTGTTATATCCCAGTGCACCATTTGTAAGCAGTATCAGAACATGAGAGAGAGATCATCCAAAACAACCAACCAATCACGGAGCAACTTTCACTTCTACAGCTGCTTTGAGGTAATGAAAGCTGCGCTGTGATTGGTTGTTACACTTTCGTATTGAGACATACTGACAGCTTGGCATTAGACCCAACCTCTACTGCCCTGAAGTAACTCTACGTATCAGTGCACACAAACCACGTGATGTATAGTAAGAAATAAATATGTCTACCCGTACAGATATATCTCACCGGACTTCTCCCGACACTCACCGGGTCCGCCGAGGCTGTTCCTGTACTTAGTCCACTGCCCGGTAGCTGTGGTCACACGCTTTTGCCTCAGGGACACAGCGACCGTTTCTTAGCCCCGCCCACAGCGACAGAGGCAGCTGATTGGTTACACAATCCGTCACGTGTCCTCGCGAAGCTGAACTGGCCAATCACAGTGTGGAACGTGATCTCGCGGCGCTGCGTTTGAATGAGTCGCGTCTGTCCTTGAGTGCACCGAGCACTGTCACCGTTCACCGGCAGCGCCAGGGCGGACACCGATGGAGTAAACCGGGGACTGTGAGTGATACCTCTACTCGATGTGTGACGTATATAATCTACATATACTTTAGCCTGCGGGGCATCTGCTGCAGGATTCATACCTGATGTTTTCATTTGTGTCCACGAACCAGTGTCTCTCCAGCTGATGCAAAACTACAATTCCCATCATGCCCATATAGCCTGTGGCTGTCATAGCGTGATAGGAGTTGAAGTTTTGCAATGACTTGAAGGACAGTGCACTAGACCAGTGTTGCCGAACCAAAGTGTCTCCAGCTGTTGCAAAACTACAACTCCCAGCATGCCCGGACAGCCTTTGGCTGTCCGGGCATGCTGGGAGTTGTAGTTTTGCCATGGCTGGTGACCCCCTGTTTAGGAAACACTGCACTAGACTATCCTGTGGCACTCTGGAGTTCAGGCACCTTATTGCTGTATTACAGTCCTGGGAGAAAACAAATGTGATAGCCTGATGGGTGTAGGGTATGGGGAGTGTAGCTGTGCGGTAATCAAAGGGTGCTTGTTAGCCCTTGCTATTCGTGACGCCAGGGTGAGGGTTCCTCAATAAAGCTTTTCCTACCACCGCCCTTCCCAGGAACGATAGGGAGGTGGATGATAATAGGTTTGAGGTAGATAATAATAATGGATTGTCCACAACCGGAAAGCTTCTGTAAACAGCGTTAACTTTTACTGAAGATTTTCTGTACACTTCATTAACATAACAGTCTCTTAGCATAACAACAGCTTTCCTTTGGAGATTGACAATGGTTGGGACTTTAGCATTAAGAGTCTTTAGTCTATTGCCCTGTTCCACTGGATTTAGGGGAATTAGTTGCGGTCCTGTAGTCACGCTAGCATTAGCAGGAATTTAGATTTGAACTCACGGTTTTGGTTCCGCTGAGGCCGGCAGGTTTTTGAGGCCTAGCATGTCTTTGAAAGTTGCGTAGCACCGTCCTGTTAGTCCGGCATCCACGAGAGCAGCAACCCAAGAGAGCGATAATTGGACCCAGCTTCCTTATATGGGCAGGGGCTGGACTAACACTAATTGGTCCAAACGGATGTCAATCACCATTAGAGATTTGTGGGTAACACGTGACCCAAGGACCTCCTAAGGTCCTACAACACACCATAGAGGTTACTAGCCTGGTCACATGACCGAAGGTCCTGCAACGCTGAACAAGATAAGTGCTATACATTCCTATATAATATAGCAATAATTATTAATATATACATTTATTAATGTTAAAGATAGACTTTAGGAGAGGCGACTAGGGGCTGTCCCACCCGAGGAACCCCACCTGAACCTAGTTACACTGACTTTGGGGACCTCTACACTAGGTACTGGATGCAATACGGTACCGGGACACCACACAAAGATATCTCAGTCCTCTAGGTTATATAGGCGGGAAAAAAAGTATAAAAACATATGTGATATTAAGAACAAGGTATACAGGTAATGGTATTGGGAAATAGTACGTAAATTGGATAATATTTTATGAAAATAAGTAACATAAATGGATACAATATAAATACATTTATTAAGATATTGGTTAACTAGGCGGTGTAGTCACAGGGCCCTTGTGACTCACAACCAATACATATAATCATTTGTATAAAATACAATCATAAAACATAGTTCATAAGGTTGAAAAAAGACCAGAGTCCATCAAGTTCAACCTATAACCCTAATGAGTCCCTACTGAGTTGATCCAGAGGAAGGCAAAAAACCCTCATACTATAGGTAAAAATTCCTTCCCGACAAATATGGCATCAGAATAGATCCCTGGATCAACCTTCTGTCCCTATAGATCTAGAATCCATAACCTGTAATGTTATTACTCTCCAAAAATACATCCAGGCCCCTTTTGAACTCTCTTACTGAGTTCACCATGACCACCTCCTCAGGCAGAGAATTCCCCAGTCTCACTGCTCTTACAGTAAAGAACCCCCGTCTGTGCTGGTGTAGAAACCTTCTTTCCTCTAGACGTAGAGGATGCCCCCTTGTTATAGATACAATTCTGGGTATAAATAGATCATGGGAGAGATCTCTGTACGGTCCCTGATATATTTATACATAGTTATGAGGTCGCCCCTAAGCCTTCTTTTTTCTAAACTAAATAACCCTAATTCTGCTAATCTTTCTGAGTATTGTAGTCCTCCCATTCCCCGTATTACTCTGGTTGCCCGTCTTTGAACCCTCTCCAGCTCGACTATATCTTTCTTGTACACTGGTGATTTGTACAGTGGTAGAATTATTTCCTTTTCGTGGGCATCTATGCCCCTATTGATGCACCCCATGATTTTATTAGCCTTTGCAGCAGCTGCCTGACACTGGTCACTACAGCTAAATTTACTGTTAACTAAGGGTATGTTCACACTACGTAATTCCCGCGGAATTCCATGAACGGAATTCCGTGCTGTGATCATAAACATCAGTGTGAATGGGTTTCCACGAGACCCGTTCACACTGCGGAATTTCAGTGTGTTCCTCGCAAAGAAAGAACATGTTCATTCTTTGAGCGGAAGTCTGCCAACACTGCATAGCCGTCAATGGTGACGGCGCAGTGCCACACGGTCCTACCGCTGAAGTATTGCGGTGGCGGACGTCAGAATGGAATCTCCGCTCACGGAATTCTGCGAGCGAGATTTTGTTCATAATCCATAGTGTGAACATACCCTAAGACTCCTAAGTCCTTTTCCATGTCAGTCGTCCCAAGTGTTCTCCCATTTAATACATAATCCCAGCCCAGATTTTTCTTCCCCATGTACATTACCTTACATTTATCAGTGTTGAACCTCATCTGCCACTTCCCAGCCCAAACCTCCAACCTATCCAGATCCATTTGTAACAGTGCACTGTCCCCTATTGTGTTTACCACTTTACAGAGTTTAGTATCATCTGCAAAGATTGCTACTTTACTAATCAACCCCTCTACAAGATCATTAATGAATATATTAAATAGAATAGGACAATAAGAATATATAAAATGCTGCTTGGAGATATCTACTTTGTGCAGAATGAGCTGGGATCTAGATTATAACCAGCTGTAGATTGGTAACTGCCTTTTGTGTGATACAGCTTGAACAGTACTTTTTAGGGCAAGCTGGGATTTGTAGTCTCCGTGGGTAAAGTCTTTAGCAAATGTCCATATATAGCATATACCCACTTGATATAATCGTTGGTGGTTTAGTAGATAACAAATGTGTGACTGTTACTGACGGTATTTGTAGGGCATGCTGGGATTTATAGTCTCCACAAGTGAGATCGTTGATGGTATAGTGGATAACCCCCAAAAAATAGCAACAGTTAATGCCCATTGTGCACCCCTGGCAGGCTCCTCTGTTAGCCGCTGAACAAATAGACTGATAATCCAAAGGTAGAAAACAAGATAGATCTTACCCGCTCCTGTGTGAGTCCTCTCCCCGCAATGTAACTGTCCGATGGGGATTCGCTAGTTCGCGCATGTGGCACTAGCTGGTAGCAGGTACGTGGAGATCTGGAAGGTAGAAATGATTCGCCGCCTGCGCCGCTTCCTGGAGATTGGCGATCTGCGTCTCTTCGTTGGTAGAATTGCAGACTGCGCCGATCCAATAGGTAGAATGATAAGTGATAGGAGATGGGCCAGGTGGGACAGCGTCCTCATGGATGCCTGGCAGGATGTTGGTGTTTTTTACACACCAGATGTAGGAAAGGCAGTAAGAACTGAAATACTACTAGTAGTAAAAGGCAGCAATGTAGGTTTAAAATGGATCAATTGGCTGGACGCGTTTCAGGATAGACATCCTTTCTTCAACAGCCTATGTGGAATACAAGATAACTTAGTTTTTTCACTTTGTCTATACACTCCAGGGATGTGGGAGTTCTTCTCAGTAACCTCTGTTATATTTAGAATAAGTGAGTTGCACCCACCCCATACCTAAAGTTTGCAGTCCTACCTGACTGATAATGGGAAATTCCTTATATAAACACTGACTGATAAAGAACAATGCTAACTTTTATATTGGCGCACAAAGATAACTGCTGCCGTTTTATCATTGTTTTCCATGGGAAGAAATCCGTAATGTGAAGAAATACCTGACGGTGTGTACAGAGTCATCTACAAGGCCTAGAGATGTCTCTGCTTCTGGAGCTTCTTAGACAGCTATTAGAGTATCTGGGTGTACCGACTGAACAGGTAAGTGCAGAGAGATACTGTACATACGGGCACTGCAGTGGGCACACACTTGGTTATCACAGCCTGTTTCCACCTCTCATTGCAGTGCAGGGAACAAATGGTTTCTTCTTATTGCTTGCTTAAAGGGAATCTGTCATCAGTGTCGCCAGCACTAACCTTTTGGTATAGGCTTGTAGTGTGGATGACACAAATTAAAATCATACTTAAAGGGGTACTCTGGTGAAAACCTTTTTTCTTTTAAATCAGCTGGTGGCAGAAAGTTAAACATATTTGTAAATTACTTCTATTAAAAAATCTTAATCCTTCCAGTACTTATTAGCTGCTGAATGCTACAGAGGAAATTCCTTTCTTTTTGGAACACTGATGACATCCCGAACACAGTGCTCTCTGCTGACATCTCTGTCCATTTTAGCAACCATGCATAGCAGATGTATGCTAAGGGCAGCATGGTGGCTCAGTAGTTAGCACTGCTGCCTTGCAGTGCTGGGGACTTGGGTTCAAATCCCACTAAGGACAACAAAAATAAAGCGTTATTATTATTATAATAACGTCAGAAGAGAGAACTGTGGTCATGATATCATCAGACAGCATTCCAAAAATAATTTCCTCTGTAGTATTCAGCAGCTAATAAGTACAGAAAGGATTAAGATTTTGTAATAGAAGTAATTTACAAATGTGTTTAACTTTCTGCCGCCAGTTGATTTAAAAGAAAAAAAAAAGGTTTTCACCAGAGTGCCCCTTTAAAGTTCCTCGCTCTGTGCCTCCATTCTCCGATAATCCCAGGCCCTCTGTATATGCTAATGCTTGGGGGGGGGGGGGGGGGGGGTGATGCATGGTGACATTCGGCAAGCATCTTTATCGTTTCCTCTGATACAGGATAGTGCTCCGCTTTGGGGCATAACGCCTGTGGCCACGGCTGTTGTGCGTGTGGAGGAGAGCCTTTATGCTGCAGAGGAGGCGTTACTATGAAGATGCCAGGCAGACATCTGAATGCCCTCCTCCCCGTGTACCAAGCAGGTTCATTAGCATATCCAGAAGACTGGTAATTACTGCAGACATAGAGAAAGGATTGTTAAAGGAGTTCTGTAATGAATATAACTTATCCCTTATCCCAGCGGTCAGACCCTCTGCGATCTCCTGAACGGGGCCCCAGCAATCTGCTGGAAGGGGGCATGCTGACACGCCCCCTCCATGTATCCCATAGAAATACATGGAGGGGGCGCTCCCAGCGGGGGTTAGCACGCCCCCTTCCAACAGAGGGCCGGGGCCCCGTTCAGGAGATTGCGGGGGCGTCCCAAGGGTCGGAACCCCCCCCCCCCCCCCCCCCCCCCCGCGATCTATAACTTATCCACTATCCTTTGGATATGGGATAAGGTATATTTCACTGCACTACTCCTTTTAAGTCTGCCCTAAAAGTAGTCTGTACCAACAGGTTAGTGCTGGTGATACTGATGACAGATTCCCTTTAAAGCACTACTGTAATTTCTTTGGAAAAAAAAGTGATGTCTGCATATATCAGTCAGGGTCTGAAAACTCCACCTATTTATCATTGAATAAATGCGCTTATCTCCCCAACTTGGCGCTCACTCTGACTTCTAGTTGTTGTCTCCTGCAGTGAGTCAGAGTGAGTGCCCAGGAAGGGAGTGAAGTGCTTTTCTTTACTGCTATTTCTAGGCATCTTACACTCCTCAGTTTTGCTGTCCGTCTATGGTATACATTGTCGAAATACCAGCAAAAAGTTAGGTTGGTATTCCCATATACTGTTACCGCTTCTTCCTGGTGCCTGTGACATTCTGACCCGCGTCAGTGCGGCCACAGCGGTAATCCACATCCATCAGCGATGGGTTGAGCGGGGCAGTTCCCTTGGGGTTGGCAAGTCACAGAAGCCAAGGAGAAGTGGTGACCAGCAGACCTAAAGTGTCGACATGGCAGTTGCAGAGGACCAAAAGAGAGGAGTATAGCATGTTTATTTTTTATACCACCCCAAGAATTTATTTTTCTCAGGACATCCCCTTTAGATCAAGTTTTCATGTTAAACATATCTTTTAAGAACTTTGGGTAAATTTTTTTTTTCTTTTAATCTACATTAGAAAATAATCCTAAAATGTTACCGTTTTCATTCTGGCCACTAGGCCTAAATAATAATAAGCTGACATTTCCTGTTTTGTACAGATCACTTTTCAGCAGTGTCCTCCTGAGGCCATGTTTACACGGCATTATTTGTGTGGAACGTCCTCACCGAAAACATGTAGACATTCCACACATTTGAAGAATCCATTGGGCGCTAGGACCACTCGCAAATGCATCAGACAGCATTGCGTTTCTGAGCGAAATCTGCAAAAAGAATAGACATATCTATTCTCTTTGCGGATGCTGGAATCGGGATTTTCGTGCCAGCTGTTTCCACCATGTGAACAGTGCAGCAAAATCCCATTGAGATCACTGGGTCTCAGCTGCAGCGGAATATCTGTGCTGAATATTCCTGCGGACATTCCGCTGTGTGACCATACCCTTAGGGCCCCAGCTGCCCTGTAAACAAGCTCCAATCTCTAAGAGTGGCTCAGTAGATAATCGCCGATCAGACTTCTCAAGGGCCACAATCTCTGGATCATTTATGTGGCCCTTTGCAGCAATCGCCCAACGGCTGCACATTTCGTTTTGTTTTTTAACCGGTCCAAATGATTGTGTTTGCTTGATTGTTGGTTCCTCTTTGGCCCTATGTTCAGCTGTTAAACTCTCAGTCTAACATGGTCCTTATCAAATACAGGATTATGGTGAAAGGTGACACCAGTAGATAGATAAGACAACATCAGCTCAGCCTCCCCCTTCCTGTAAAATGACCTCTGCATAGTTCACAGAACATGGCTGCAAACATGTCCCCATACAAATGAATAAGATCTAAGCAAGTCTGTCGTATCTGTAAAGTATCTCTGAATGCTGTTGAAAACAGCTGATGCAATATGGCTGCTCTTATAAAAAAATATCAACAATCAGAAAATAAAAACATAAGATAAAATGTATCGGTATATGGTTTAATTAATAACATTTAGGAATATAATCTCTTAATCTTGTTTGGCTTTGATCTAAGAATATTTTTGTGTTATGTTTTCACCAGCTTGAGCAAGTATTGGAACGGTTTACCCACAGACGTAGTATTGTTCGTGCTATAGCGAATCGCCTTCCCCTTGTGCTGTTTGAAGGAATTGATATACAGGTATAGTTATAAATACTATTGGTTTGTTTTATTGTACAATTATTATACAAGTACAATATGGCAGTGGACACAAGTTGTGATATCTTTTTAGAATCAAACTTTCCATGACTTTAGAGCACAGTGAATGGATGAAGGCAATTTTACACCCTGCATTCAGTAGAGGGCATATTACTTATTACTGTCACACTATTGTAAATACTTTTGCAGTCACTGGATGATGTGATAACTCTTGATAACCACCAGTATCCAGTAATACAGGGACCATTCCTGTGCTCGACACATATGGGCATTTATTTCAATGGCTGACATCTAATTCTACATTTCTCCTGCAGTGGTGTGATATGAAACTTCCCACTTCTTAAAGGGCAACTGTCATGAAATCTGGGTGCAATAACCTGCACACAGCCTTTGTACTGTGTACAGGTGGTGTGTATGTTTTTACCTAATATTTGCAGGCTTTCATGACCCCAAAAAATGCTTTTGATCAAAGCCACTGACGGTCAGATAGGCGTGGCGCGAGGTACCCAATGCCCTACCACCGCCACGCCCACCCCTGTATGTCAGCGCTGGGACCGCTGTGTGATTGACACACAGGTCCCAGCGCATGGGCCCTTCAGCTCATCTAGTGGGCGCGCCGCTGCGTGTCATTCAGGCAAGCGCCCGCCACCACCTTCCTCCTCAGTGCGCCTGCGCAGTGCTAGGTGCAGAGAGCGTGCTTCCTCTCTGCCCCTAGTATCTGGAACTGTCCTGCTTGCTCACACGTCTCCACCAGAGGGAAGAAAGAAGATAACGGGCACGAGTATAATAACCAGCCAAAAAAGGTGAGCTGAAGGGCGCATGCGCTGGGATCTGTGTGTCATTCACACAGCGGTCCCAGCGCTGAAATACGGGGGTGGGCGTGGTGGCGGTATGGCATTGTGTACCTCACGCCACACCTATCTGACAGTCAGTGGCTTTGATCAAAAGCATTTTTTGGGGTCATGAAAGCCTGCAAATATTAGGGAAAAACATTGCTATACCCACCACCTGCACACAGTACAAAGGCTGTGTGCAGGTTATTGCACCCAGATTTTATGACAGTTGTGCTTTAAAAGAGAACTCCAGCAAAAATGTTAATTTTGCTATTATGCTTGGGCTGCTGCAACTAAAATATTTATTTATATAGCGCCTACAGATTCCGCAGCGCTTATAATAAACCTTGCCTTCTGCTGCTCCCCAGTGCTGCTGGAATTCCTCTCTCATCCTCCGGCCACGGTCTTCTTTCTGCCCGACACGTCACACTTCGCCCAGATAATAACCGTCCAGAGAGATGTCCCGCCTCAGCCGGTCATAGGCTGTGCAGCAATGGGATATAATGGACCTGGGCACCAGAAAAAAGGCCAGGCCAAGGCCTGTTACATCTCACTGCCACACAGCCTATTGCTGGCTTAAGCGGGACATTGCTACTGCAAGCAATTGGCTGAGCGTAGTGTGACGTGTCGGACACCATAAACAGAAAGAATACTGCACTGGAGGACGAGCGAGTTAATCCAGAGGTAAAAGGTAAGTTAAGGTTTTTTAATTTAATTGTGGCAGTCCGAACATAAAACTAAAAACTATTTCCAGAGTTCTCCTTTCAATAGGGAATTATCCTCATAAAACCACCTAAACTTTAGCTGTAGATGCCCCCCAATTTAATGAAGTAGGTATGCACTGCCGCAAATAAGTGACTTGCAAACCGATGGTAGGCCATCACCATTAGGCAGTGGGGCTTAGATCAGTGCATACCCCTGCACGCAGTGCACTTGGTAGCTGCTATGCCAGATACTGCAGCTTTTTCTCCTATGCCATACATTTTCATATCTCTGAAATCCTCTTTACCAAAATGTTAGGTAACCCCTTCCTGATCTGTAATATTTGCTGGTAGAGTTTAATAGCCATGAAGTGTTGTGTTAAAAAAAAAAAATAGACATTCTGGCTATTCCTTTAGAACACACGAGGCTTGCTATGAACTGTACCAATTCCTGATAAGTTGCAGGAGGGATTATTTAGTACATAAGGGATCTAAATGTACTTTAGTTATATCCTTTTAAAGTTGTTTTCCAGTCTTAAAGAACTATTTTGTTTGATTTTTCTATCTAATCCTTTTACTAGCAATGTATTCTACCATTGTTTCTTAAAAGAGATATATTATGCCCAGGATAGGAAATAAGTTTTTGATTGCAGTGGGTCTGACTGCTGGGACCCCCCCCCCCCGCAGTCTAATGTATGGGCGCAAGCTCTCTCGGGGGCGCATTGACCCTTGCACGACACGCCCCCTCCATATATCTCTTTAGGAGAGCCATTCGGCTATATTTGGCTCTCTCATAGAGATATGTCGGTTGGACCCCCCGCGATCTTAAACTTATCCTGCGGATAGGGGATACTTTTTTTGGGCCTGTGGCCCTATGTGAGCAATATAGTTGTGTCCTTCTGTTAACCATCATATCTTTGCAGGCACCTCAAATAGGCCTGTCATCCATTTCACATACAGGGAACAAAACCCAAACCAAGCAATCATGCAAACAATGGACACTGTCCCTCCCAGTAGATGCAAATGCTATACGGCACAGAACCTGAGACAAAAACTGTCTACTTTTCCCATGGCAACTAATCGTAGCTCTCATTTTACCAGAGCTCATATAAGGGGTACTCCGGGGAAATAAAACTTATTCTCTATCCATAGGATAGGGGATACATTTTTGATTGGGAGACATCAGACTGCTGGGCACCTCCTTAATTTCTTGAACAGGGGCCGGCTACTCACCCGCCTCTGGTGTGCTCCGGCTTCCACCTTTGATGACAGGCTTCAGTGATGGCCTGCTCAGCGATCTAAAGATAGGGGGTTACCTTTCATTTCCACAGAATACTCCTTTAAGATATGAAAGCTGAGCTGCAGGTAGTTGCTTTGGAAAAAAAAAAACTGTCAGTTTTTATCTCTGACAGATTGATAAATCTAGTTTTTAATGTCTTTATTAAAACAAACAAGGCTTGTTTCAAGAAAGGCCATAGGTCAAGCATACCATAGATACAAAAAATATATCTAAAAACTATATGACACACACTGGTTTATATCTATTAATCTGCCTAAAACCAAAACTATCTGGTTTTGCCCATAACCATCAATTACTGCTCGGATTTCATATTTTAACAAGAAATGGCAATGAAAGTTGAGCTGTGATTGGTTGTTAGGTTTAAGACAGACTGATAAATCTGGGCTACATTTTATAGAAACAATAAAAAATGTACCTGAAAATAAATAGCAATTAAATAAGGGTCAGAGCCCTTTACAGATCTAGAGAGACAATATAACTAACAAAGGGTATAAATCCTAAAAAAAGAATAAAAAATAATAATAATTCTAATCAACTGGTGCCAGAAAGTTAAACAGGTTTGTAAATTACTTCTATTTAAAAATCGTAATCCTCCCAGTACTTATCAACTGCTGTATGCTCTACAGGAAGTTTTCTTTTCCTTTAGATTTTTTTTTTTCTGTCTGACCACCGTGCTCTTTACTGACACCTCTTTCCATGTCAGGAACTGTCCAGAGAAGAACAGGTTGCTGCTCTGGACAGTTTCTGACATGGACAGAGGTGTCAGCAGAGAGCACGGTGGTCAGACAAAAAGAACTATACAACTTCATCTGTAGTATACAGCAGCTGATAAGTACTGGAAGGATTAAGATTTTAAAATACAAGTAATTTACAAATCTGTTTAAAGGGCAGCTCCCACCATCCTTTAATTATTATTATTTTTTACTATGGTAGAAATGCCTTTTTTTCTGCCTGGTAGTGTGCTCACTACCAGGCAGACGTCACTGATGCCTACTGGGGCCGACACTTCCCCGCCCTTAGTTCTCCTATACAGGGTGCCTCCAGCTGTTTCACCACTACAACTCCCAGCTTGCCCTGACATCTATTGGCTGTCAGGGCATGCTGGGAGTTGTAGTGGGGAAACAACTGGAGGCATACTGTACAGGTGAAAATAATAACTTTGTTATTGGCCGCGGCGCTAACCCCCCTGGCCGTGGCGCTAACACCCCCCCCCCCCCCCCCTCAAAGCAATACATTTCTCAGTCGCTCTTCATTGGGGGACACCTAACTGATGGGTATATGCTCTTGCCACTAGGAGGTGCTGACACTAGGATAAAAAGTCGGCTCCTCCCTGTCAGGATATACCCGCCTGCAGTGAGGTAATCAGTTTTAACTAGTGTCATCTAGGAGGTCAGACACAGGTCTGGAGCGATATACATATAGCCACAGGCTTTAAGAATTAGACTTGAGGACAGATTTCATATACATTGATGTGTTTCCTTAGTCCCTGAAAAAAAAACCTTGTTTATATAAATATACATTTCTCTCTAGTCCATACAAGTTTTGAAGCTCAAGAACTATGGCTGGACTCGTAGTGTGGTTCGGATTATTGGAACATTGCTGCCATTGGACCAGTGCCCTAGACCTCATTTCCAGGTTTGTTCTAAACTCCAGCAACTCCACTCCCCATGAGATCCGCTCTGTATTTCAATGTATATGACATCTGTTACACATGTATGACACTGTAATGGTTTGCGCAGTAATGCTGCAGGTTCAACCCCTTGAGGGCAGACACCACAATCCCCAGGTATTTAAACTCCCTCACTACCCCTGCTGCATCCCCTCCCCAATGCAAATGATAAACAGCCAGTAATTTGCATACTGACTGTACGGACACAAATATAACAGACAGACATGAAAGCCACTTCTCTCTTAGGCTGCATTCACACCTCGTTTTTTACATACTGGTGTCGGATCCAGCTGGGGGAGGGGAAAACTGGGCGCTCCCGTACCCCAGCCTGATCAGCCCGTGACTCCATTTACTTTAATGTGCCGACCGGAGTCAAACGGTGACTCCGGTCGGCTCCGTTTTGACCCGTATGTGGTTTCCTGACTGGACCTAAAACCGTAGTTGCAATGCTAGGACTTTGACCACATCTTTAGGGAGCAAGGAAACCACAAAATTAAAAAATTTCAGCGGCAAGCTGCTCGATCCTGAAGCCTTGCGGTTGGCCATAGATGGCACTATTTCTAGCTTGCCTAGATTCAAGGGGCTATCAAGAATGGCTCTATTGGATTTTGGGAAGGAGGTAATGGATAGAGCAAAGGCCACTCAATACCCAGCCAGAAACCAAGGCAAGGTCCATAACACAATATTGCCGTTCTCCAGGATGACTCGCTCCCCACAGGTCAAAAATACCCAATTCATATAACAAGTCCCCAAATTTAGATCCCCCAGTAACAACATAAGAGCTACTGGAAACTGATCAACACATAACATAATATTACAGATTACTTAAGCTGAATACGGAGGGGGAATATACACAGCAGAGTAAGATCGACAGTGCAAACAAACATATCAACCCTCCGCATGAGAGCCCATACGTTCAAATGGGTTAGAAGAGCTGTACACAAGCACACTCAATCTCTCAAGAGTCTCCTTATGCAGCAAGTGGAATTTGTCAGCAATTAAATAAGTTTCCTGCAGACCGATCCCTACCGGTAGTGGAGGACACACATAGGGCAAGGCATTTATGAGGATTACCCTTAGTTCATTGATAGACATAGATTTGAAGGCATAGCATGATCATTAATATCATTATAGCCAGGCACAAGAAAACAAATAGTAGCAAACAAGAAAAAAAATAAAGCTGTTCACAGAATAGACATAAGATGGCAGCATAGTATAGCAAAAGCACCATAGAAACAGTAATGCACAGCAGGTATATAGGATTTCAAATCTGTCAAAGGAACACAGAACAAACAATGTCGAACATAATTTACTGTTGCCTAAACCATCACATAGTGCAGGGTGAGGCACCAGTTCACCATACAGCCATAGGGAGATATCCCACAGAATGAAAATATCAGTCTTGCAGTGAAGGATAGACTGTGACTTTAGGGGGCAGTTATGCATAATCAGAAGATGAAGTAGCCAAAAACACTCCGAGTCCCAGGGGGAATGTCAAGGAAGGGAAGAAACATAATTGCCGCTCATTGTTATCCAGCCAGCGGAACCCATCTTTAGATGAATCAAAAAATGTGAGTGGTCCCATTGGCTGCAACTCTCAGACGTACGGGTCACAACATGGGGCAGGGCACCTGGAAGGCACACAGGTGGCACTTAAGATCTGCAAACTAGTGGTGCTGCTTCTGAGGAGTAGTCGGGTTAAAGAACACTCGCTGGTCATTAAAAGAAATATCCATTTGGCTGCAGGCATTATGGAATGCCTCACTCTCACTGGCACTTATCCTGTGCCATCTCAACAGGATAAAGAGGAGATGGTGCTTCCTTTCTAAAGAAAGATAAAAGCCAAAATGGGTAGTAGCATTGTTCCCCTCAGACTTTTCAGGAACCCTAAGTATGTTATTCCGCTTAAGTCTTTTCTTTAGATCATCCACCTAAAATAGAAGTAATAAGCTGATCATGGCAGAGAACATCTTAGGTCAAAGGGGGCAGCTTGTCCTCCACCTCACTGACACTCTACTCCACCATGGAGGTTTGTGTGGTACCTTCTGTAAATACTGGCAGATATGTGCATCTTGAGGGCTGTAAGATACAAATGCATCAAGGCCTCACCAGGGGCACAATCTGTAACAGCCAACCGGGCAGCAGGGGCTGCAGAAAAAGCCAGGTCCCCAGCCTCTGCCTCCCTAGTAAAGCTCACCAGTCGTACTGCTGTCCCAGCAGCTATGTTCCGATGCTGCCCTCTGAGTTGCAGCGCTATCTTGAGAATTGTGGCCACTTGCTCCTGCCTCCTCCGACTGCCTCTGCCACCACCTTCAGCCTATGGAATGAAAGCTGCGATCTCCCAGCACACAAAGCAAGCAGATCGGGTCACCGGCAGGTAAGTTAAGTCAGTTATTTAAATGCAGTGGAAGGAGTGCAAACTAGAGGCAGATCCGCTCATATCCCAGCCTAAACTCCGCCTCAAGACAGCTGCGTTTAAGCCCCTGGAGGTAGCACTCCACCCATGGAAACTCCACATGTCTGTGCAGAAGACAGGATTTTACATATAAGCAAACCCCTGCCGCTTTCTTACTTGTACAGTCATTTCTGAACAGAATGCAATCCTGCAAATTACCAGCCCAGTCATAGTTCTCCTCCACCCATGTCTCACTTATCCCCACTATGTCATAGTCCACTTCCAATAATAACAGTTCTGGTTCCTCCATCTTATTAGTGAGGCTTCTAGCATTGGTATATATACAATGGATATTTTTTTATATTTACTTTTTTTTATCAATTATGACTGTTCTTACACCTCTTAACACTCCACCCCCAGTTTCAGTCTACACTGTCTGCCTGTTGTATATTGTAGTTTCCTTTTCCCAGTCCCTAGTTTAAACATTCCTCCACCCTTCTGGCCATCTTCTCTGAGTACGGCTGCACCTCCCCATTGATGTGCTGCCTGTATCTGGCAGAGAAGTTGGCCTAGTTCTCCATAAATCCAAACCTCTTCTCCTTACACCAGTTTCTCAGCCAGTAGTTTAATTCTCTAATCTCTCGCTGCCTCTCTGGTGTGACTCATGGTACAGGTAATATTTCTGAGACTACTACCTTGGAGGTCCCTCTTTTAAGCTTACTGCCAAGTCCCTGAAATCATGCATCTCCCTGAAGTGCATTTCCCTTACGTTAATTTTTTTTATTTTTATTGGTGCCAATGTGCACCATGACTGCTGGGCCCCTTACAGTAATTTGTCAACCTGATCCACAATGTGCCAAACTCAACCGCCAGGAAGACAACACACTGATGATCCCGGTCTTTGTGATAGATTGCTCTGTCTGTCCCCCTAATTATTGAGTCCCCATCTACCAGAACCTTTCTGGCTTGCCCTGCACTCCTCCTCCCCTTCTTACTGGAGCAGACATCCCATTGGCTATCAGTCCTGCTGCCGCGATGCTACCTCTGAACTGACATCACCCTCATCTGCCAACTAGGGAAAACTTGTTGGGGTGTGCCAGATCAGGGCTAGCCTCCCTGACCCTTATCCCTCTACCCCGCCTTCTAACTGTCCTAAATCTACCTGCCTCTTTCTCCTGCACCTCCATATCACTGCCCAACTCATGACACAACCCCATTAAGACTATGTAATGAGGTCACAAAAGTTTTTTCACCCCAGTTATATATGTAATAACATCTTTTATTTTTCCCTTTCAGAATATTATAGGATCTGAAGGGTTTGAGACTATGGAACATGAAGCTATCAACCGACCTGTAATCCCCTCTTTGGCAGATGCCCCATGTCTGTTAGATGACAATGTTATGACTTACACTCGATTTAGGTAATAATTACATTTTATTACTCTCAAAGTAGTGCTTTTTTTGACAAAAGTCTATCATGAAGCATCAAAAATCAGCACCTAAATACCTGAACAGAGCTGCATGGTCATTTGTACTGTTTTGTGTACAGGATATACAAGAGGGAAAAATAAATGTTTTTATATCAAGTTATACAGATTTGCCAATTACTTATATTTAAAAACCTTAGATGGGCACTGTCATAAAATTAATTTTTTTCAGATGATAGAGCAGGAAAAAAATACAATTTTGTAATTTACTCCCTGTAAAAAAAAAAAAAAAAAAAAATGTCACTTTCGTGGCCTTATAAATATGGCCACTAGGGGTCTCTCTTCTGGTCCAGACTGCATTCCGTCTGCTCAAAAGCACAGACTTTGGTCTTCTGCTGGACTGGCAGGAGACCAAATCAGGAAGTGCTGTCTGGCTATAGGCAGTGAATAGCACTCGCACTCTCCCTGTTTCATACACAGGCCCGAGAGTGAGTATTATTCACTGCCTATGGCCAGACAGCAATTCTTGAGTTTGGTTTCCTGCCAGTCCAGCAGGAGAGCAAAGTTTGTGCTTTTGAGCAGACGGAATGCAGTCTGTACCAGAAGGGAGACCCCTAGTTGCCAGATTTATAAGGCCATGAAGTGACCTAGAAAGAAATTTTTTTTACAGGGAGCAAGTTACAAATCGTTTACAGTGGTCCCTCAACATACGATGATAATTCGTTCCAAACGAGCCATCGTTTGTCGAATCCATCGTATGTTGAGGGATTAGTGCAATGTAAAGTATAGGAAGCTGTACTGGCCTGTCCCCGCCGCTCCGGACCGCGTCCCGCCACTCCCGATGGTGACCCCGGGTCTCCGCTGGGCTCTCCTGGTCTTCTCCGGTCCTCCGCTGGGCTCTCCTGGTCTTCTCCGGTCCTCCGCGGTCTTCCGCAAGGCCTTACTGGGCCTGCATAGCGACGTCATTACGCCGCTGCATACGCAGTTCCTATTGGATGACGGGACGGCGTGCGCAACAGCGTATTGACGTCACCGGAGTGGGCCGAGAAGACACCGGAGGACCAGCGCTGGACCCGAAGGGCACCCCCGGAGCATCGTGGAGGGGTTAGTAATACTCACCGCACCACACGGGGAACATTAAGCTGCTATCCGGCAGCAGCTTAAGCATTTTGCGCTGCCGGATAGCACTTAATGCGATGGCCCCCACATAAAAAAGCATTGTATGTCGATGCTGACATCGACATGCGATGGCATCTGAGTGGCCATCGTATGTCGATTTGATCATATGTCGGGGCCATCGTATGTCGGGGGGTCACTGTATAATGACAGTGCCCATTTAAGATTTCTAGTACTCATCAGCTGCTGTATGCACTGCAAGAATTTGTGTAGTCTTTTCAGTCAGACTTCAGTACTCTCTGCTACCACCTCCGTTCGTGTCAGGAACTGTACAGCACAGGAGAAAATTATTATAGCAAACGTCTCCTGCTCTGGACAGTTCCTGATACAGAGGTGGCAGCAGGGAGCACAGTGTCTGACTAGAAAGACTACATGACTTTCTGTGGAGCATACAGCAATAATTTATAAATCTGTATAACTTTGTCACCATTTGATTTGAGAACAATTTTTTGCATTAATTGCCAAATAGTGATTTTTTTTTTTTTCATCAGACATGATATTCCATCACAAAGGTCTATGGGAGCACCCCTCATTGCGGGACACCCTAATACAGATTCAGGATTTCTGACCATGTCGGTGTCTGAGAACAGTCTCCTTCCTGCAAATGATCATGCCTTTCAGAAAATAGCAGCTTTGGAAAATGAGCTGATCCAGCTGCGAGCACAGATTGCTGCCATTGTCACCATGCAAGAGACAAAAGCTGCGCAGTCTCGTAAGTTGATTTTATATTTAGAACACCTGATAGAGACTATCCATTACTGTATTAATAAGTTTATTGGTTTAATAGGTAGAACTTTTGCTACCTATATGTTTTAGCATCACTTCACTTGCTTTTTTTCTTTTCAGATACAGAATCCAGGTGCTTATTTGGCAGCCCAAGTAATGCCCTCCCTCCTCCATCTTCATCCTCTACCCCCCTCTCTGCACAGTTCTTACAATGTACAACACCAGTCCTGCCGCCGCCGCCGCCTCCTCCTCCTCCACCACCACCACCACCTCCAGCCCCATCTTTGAAGTCTGGAAAATCTGCAATTGATCTGATAAAGGAACGTAAGGCTTCTCACAAACACAGCCCAATGGAAGATGTTTCAGAGAAAGGCGGTGTGGACAGGCCTCCTAGTATGATGGATATTTTAAAAGGCATGAATTCCATCAAGCTTCGTGCAGTTGAAAGGTAAAATCTAAATACTTAAATGTTATATTGTGATGTTGGTCAAAAATGTAAACCATAATAAATGTCTGAAATCTGTTTATTGCACGAATATTGATTTTTCAGTGTGTATTAGAATGTACCATATTTTTTTCATCTGTAATCTCACAATTACAATCTCACAGGACTGCATGATCCTGGTTTAAAATTGGCCTGCCTGTTATTTTTCATAACGTGTAATTCCAATGTAAACTGAATTCTTGTTACTAGCCCTCCATATCTTTCATTTCCAAGTTATGAGATCAGAGCAATAACATATGTTTGCATCTAGCTACATCTAAGTTTTGAATATTGTAGCCATATCTGTGCTAGACTAATTTTTTTAATGGGATCATCCCACCTACCACCAGAGGAAATGTTGTGATCAGTGGCAGTCTACCTTCTGGGACTCCTACCCATAGGAGAATGGGACCAGAGGGCCCTTATATGAATGGTGGAGCAGTTGAGAATCGTTATTTTCTCTATCGGCTCCATTGGGGGAGACAGACCGTGGGTGTATGCTGCTGTCTATAGGAGGTGTGACACTATGGCAACAAAAAAGTCGGCTCCTCCCAGCAAGATATACCCACCTCCAGGCCCTGAGCTAATCAGTTTTAGCTTAGTGACTAAGGTAGACACGGTCTAGAGTTCTCTCCAGACCAGGTCCTGCCACAGGCTACCTGGCAGCCCTCCGTCGCTCCATGTGACTTATAGCCTGAATGCCGACACAGCCTTCAAGAAGGGAGGCGACGGGCGGTAAGAGTTCCTTATACCTCTGGATAAGGCTTGCAGAACTACTTTCCATCGGAAGTCCTCCTCCTTCCAGTCCTGTAGACCTTTGGTTCCAGCAAAGGGTCCAGCCTGGCGCCTTCACGGGTAGAGGGCTCCCCCCTTCTGGACCCACCCATAGGCCTTCCTCGGCCTGAAGGGTCGCCCCACTCACCGACCTTTTCTTGGGTGGTTGGTCGCCTTTTACTCTTCAGGGATGCCCGGACCACGCACATTCAGGATCCCTTGGTCAGGGACGTGGTAGTCAACGGATATGGGATCGAGTTTGCTTCCCTTCCTTGGGATTGTCTTTTTCTTTCCTGGACCCTCTGGTTTCCCTTTCTAGCGAAGGCAGTTCGGGGCACGCTCAAGCTCTTTTTTTTATCCAGATCATAATTGTTCCGGTTCCTTCAAGGGAAAGTTCTCGAGGTTTATTCCAACCTCTTTGTGGTCCCCAAGAAAAGCATTTCTGTTCGCCCAATCTTGGTTCTCGAGTATCTCAGCCAGCATCTTCTGCTGGCGTCCGTGGTTCAAGGGGAGTTTTCGCTCCCAGGTGGACATCACATACCTGCCTCCACGTCTCATTGTTTCCCGGTCATCAGCGGTACCTCCGCTTGGCAGTTCCGGGCGGTCATTTCTTTTGTGGCTCTCCATTTCGGTCTGGCCACTTCTTCGCGGACCCTTTCCAAGTCCTAGCTCCTGTGATAGCCCTTTTAATACGGACATCAGTTGTTTCCGTGATCCCTGACTTGGACGACCTCCTGATCAGAGCTCCAGCCAGGGCCCAGATCCTGGAGAGTCTTGGTCTCAACCTCCAGTCCTTGTCTCGCTTCGGTTGGATGGTCTATCGGGACAAGTCCAACCGCTCACCTGGGGCTCCAGTTCAACACGGCCTCTGCCCGCTTTCGACTCCGCCGAACAATCGTCCGACTCTCTTATCTAGAGTCCGGTGACTTTGGCACCCTGCTCCAGTTTTCCATTCGCTTTTGCATGGATGTCCTGGGTCAGTTGGTGGAGGCCGTGCCATTCGCCCTGCTGATTCTCTTCGGTGGGACAGGTCTCCATTGGCTCTCGACAGTCTTGTCAGTCCCTTCTATGGTGGCTTCGTTTTCCCCCTGATTTTCAGGGGCGTTCCTTCTTGCCCCTCCTTGCCTGTCTGTCGGGCTGGGGAAGTGTTTTCTGGGGCCTTGGTCTCCCGAGAAGCCCTTTTCCCCTTCAACATGTTGGGGTCTAGGGCAAATTTTTCTTTGCTTGATTCTTGGGAATTTCCCTTCTGGGCGGAACTCAAGTTTCCGGCCATCTCAGCTATCTTCTTTCCGGCCGTCCCTGGGATGTGGTCTTCCCGGTTGGTCCTCAGTCATCCAAGACGAGTGGTCCCTACATCCGGGGGTGTCAGCGGTGATCTTCAACCCCTGGGGCGCTCCTGGTGTGGATCTCTGCTTTTCCCGCCACAACCGAAGTGTTCCTCTCTCTTGGTCGGGCTTTGCCCTACCTTATCTGTTTAGTGGTCGGGCGTTGCCCTACCTTGTCTGTTTTTCCTCCCCTTCCTCTCTTTTCGGACCTCTGAGGAAACTCATAGTAGGGCGTTCCCGCCATTCTTGTGACCCAGCCGTGGTTCGTCATCATGGTCAGACTCCTGAACGACTTAACGCTGCGCCTTCCCTATTGTCCAGACCTCCAAGCTCAGGTCTCTCTTGCCACCCTATTTACCGTCTCTGCTTTTGCTGGTGTGGCGGTTGAGACAGTGGTTCTGAGGACCCTCGGTTTCTCTTCCCAAGTGGTTCGCACCATGCTGAGGGCTCACAAGTCTTCCTCTACAAGACTTACCACCATAGCTGGCGGTCTTGTTTCCATTGGTGTGAAACTCAGTTTTTTTTCTCCGGTCGCGGTTTTCCTTCCCGACCCCTTTCCAGTCGGGGCTGGCCCAAGGGTTGGCTTTCAGCTTCCTTAAGGGTCATGGTTCGGTCTTTTCCATTCGACGTCCTCTGGCGTTCAATTTTCATGTCTGAACCTTGTTCAGGGAGTGGCACAAGCTGCCCCTCCTTATCATTCCCTTTCTTTTCCCTTGGGACTTACACTTGGTCTTAGGTGCACTGCAAGGCACCCCTTTTGACCCCCTCAGGGACATTTTTCTTTGCCTCCTTCCCCAGAAGGTGGCATTCCTTATTGCTCTTACCTCTGTTAGGAGGGTGTCAGAGCTGGTAGTTTTCTCCTTACGTTCTTCCTTCCTGGTTGTATACCAGGACAAGTTGTTTTCCGTCCAGGTCTTACCTGAGATGGTTTTTGACTTTTTCATCTCAATGAGCACATCGTCCTACCGTCCTTTTTTGTCTGGCTCCTTCTCATCTCTGGAAGCGTTTGTTCCACAACCTGGTTGTGGTGAGGGCTGTTCGGACTTCTCTCCTCAGTCTCTCTTTCCTTTTGGCAATGTGACACCCCCTTTTTTGTGTTTCCGGAAGGTCATTGTATAGGACAACCTGCTTCTACGTCCACCATTTTTCGGTTGATCCGGTCAGCTCTTTTTTGGGAGCTTATCGCTGCAAGGGGAAGATCCCACCCTTCAGGGGGTTTGGCTCATTCCACCCGTTTTTCAGGGCATCCTGGGCCCTCCGCTACGTGGCTCTGGCCTTGCAGTTCTGTAAGGTGTCCGCGTGGTTGTCTTTGTACAATTTCTCAAGGTGCTTCCAGATTCATGCCTTCGCATCGGTTGATGCTACTCTGGGCTGTATGATGTTGCAGACGGCGGTGGTCCAACTGTCCACCTGTCTGATTCCTTACCCACCCACGGGACGGCTTTGGTACGTCCCACGGTCTGTGTCCCCCAATGGAGCCGATAGAGAAAAGGAGATTTATTTATGCTTACCGTAAAATCTTTCTCGACGGATCCCACCCTTTTTTGGGGTTTCTCTTTGGTTCTCTGTCCGAGGGTGTGTTCTGTTATGTTTTTTTTCTTCTGGTTCTCGGACAGTTCGTGTTTTTTCCTTGACCTGTCGGTCTTCTCCTATTGCTCTGGTACTAAAACTGATTATTAGCTCAGGGCCTGGAGGCGGGTATATCCTGCTGGGAGGAGGACTTTTTTGTTGCCATAATGTCACACCTCCTAGAGACAGCAGCATACACCCAAGGTCTGTGTCCCCCTATGGATCCTTCGAGAGAGAGATTTTACGGTAAGCATAAAAAATTTCCTTATCTTGGGCATTTGAATACCTTTTTTTTTTTTTTTTTGGTCTGTCCCGCATGTTGGGGACCACCTTTGTCCTTCCTGAAAGATAAAGGTGCCTCTTTTACTATGCCATAAATATATACAGTTGGAAAATCAATTTCAGTATTGGATGGTGAAGTCTTGGTTATAATCTGTAACCAGTGTCACCTGCACTAACCTGTCGGTTCGACAGAGTGCAGGTGACACTGTTGACAACGGTACTCACCTTGTCCCGTGGCGGGGATCTTCGGTAAACTCCTCCGTTAGCTCCGCTCCGGGCACCTGGCTTAAGGCACGGGTGGAGCTTACTGACGTCACAGCTGCTGTTCTCTCACAGGGGACCCAGCAGGGAGCAACAGCGGTGATGTCAGTATGCTCCACCCGTGCCCCAAGCCGGCTGCTGGGACTGGAGCTTACGTAGGAAATTACCGAAGATCCCCGCCACGGAACGGGCAAGAACAATTCTGGGAACTGGACCTCAGAGGTCAGAGATTGTTTAAAAAACATCACAAAAAAAAAAGCATATACCACTGCATATTTACTTGTAAAAATATTTCAGTAATTCTGCATAGTTTCTTTCCTGTGTGAATGCACCCTTAAAATGTTTGACATCTTTTTCTTTTTTTGTCCCCCTTACTTCAGATCCCCCGGTGGAACACCTCTTACAACAAAGAATAAGAAGAGGAGTTCTCTCAATGGGGCAACAGACCCTGCAGCTATTATAGCTCGAGCCTTAAAGCAAAAGTTTGCACACAGACATAACGAAGATTCCTATGATAAAGAAAATAGATCTCATGAGGACTCTCCGTTCTCTAGTCCTGAAACCCCAATGGTACACTTATGATATTTACACAAGTTACACTGTAAATCAGCCACATGAAAATTGGATTTACTGCTACATTTATCACACTTAAAGGGTATTACAGTGATGATTTATTATAATTTTTAGTTTTTTTTTATCGACTTGAGGTGATTTAACCCCTTCATGACCAAGGACGTAAATGTATGTCCTGATGCAGCGGTACTTTGCACACCAAGACGTGCATTTACTACCTGTACATGACCTTGAGCATCAGAGCGATGATCGGGTCATGCGCGGCAGGTACCAGCTGCTGATAGCAGCCAGGGACCCGTCAGTAATGGCCGACGTCCGTGATCGTGCGGATGTCTGCCATTAACCCCTCAGATGCCGTGAGCAATACAAATCACGGCATCTGTGGCAGTGCGGCTACATTTTATGTTGATCTGATCGCATGAGGCAGGGCAGCAGGGATCAGATCAGCTAACGTGGCGGACGGAGGTCCCCTCCCCTGCCTCCGCCGCCTTCCCGGCTTCTTCTGCTCTGATCTGCCTCGCAGAAGATCGCCAATAATACTGATCAGTGCTATGCCTTATGCATAGCACTGAACAGTATTAGCAATCAAGTTATTGCTATGGGGACATAAAAAGTGTAAAATAAATAAATAAATAAAAATTATAAACATATTTGGTATTGCCGCGTACATAAATGCCCAAACTATTAAAATATAATGATCTCATATGGTAAACAACGTGAACGTTAAAAAAAAAAAAAAGTCCAAAATTGCTGCTTTTTTGTCACATTTTATTAAAACAATGTATGAATTTTTTAAATAAATTTTATATACACAAATGTGGTATCAATAAAAAGTGCAGATCACTGTGCAAAAAATAAGCCCTCATACCGCCGCTTATACGGGAAAAAAAAGTTATAGGTCGTCAATATAGAGGGATTTAAAACGTACAAATTTTTTTTTTTTTAAGCGCAACAATAATAGAAAAGTATGTAATTGTGGATATCATTTTAATCGAATTGTATTGACCCACAGAATAAAGAACACGTCTTTTTATTTTTTTTTATTTTTTTTACCGTAAAATGTATGACGTGAAAACTACAAATAGTATTTTTTTTGGTTGCATCATACATTTTATGGACAACTGGTCGTGCAAAAAATAAGCCCTCATACTAGTCTGTGGATGAAAATATAAAAGAGTTAAGATTTTTTAACACACATCACCTGTGGATAGGGTTGCCACCCAGCCAGTAATTTACTGGCACAACCGGTATTTCTAATCTGCTGCTGGTAAATTCATATAAAAATACCGGCCATGCAATGCATACGTCCCAGCACCCTACATGTTCGTGCGCTGGGACATATGCATACGTTCTGCTGATCTCTTGCTCAGTAGATCGGCGGTGGGACCCGGCTCTCAATCACAGCTGCCAGGCCCACGATTGCGCTGGTCCCAGCAGCATTAACCCTATAGATACCGTGATCAATCCTGATCATGGCATCTATGGTGTTGACAGGGGGAAAGTGCTTCCTCTGTTCACCAACGGCAGCGCTGCCACAATACGATCGCGGGCCGCCGTTGGTTGCTATGGCAGCACAAGGCCAGCTGATGTCCTCCTGTCTGCCAGCTACGGAAACCTGTGAGATCCAGCCACAGGCTGGATCTCATAGGCTGTAGTGTGTGCAGCTCATCAGTTTATACTGTGCTGCAGTATAAATGTACTGCAACATAGTATAACCTGTAAAAAGTGAAAAATAAAATAATAAAAGGTCAATAAAAATGTGTTAAAAAAAAATGAAATACATACTAGGTACTGCCACATCCATATAATGTGTACTATAAAGCTATAATGTAAATTATCTCGCACAGTGAACACCGTAAAAAAATAAAAAGGCAAAATTCACCAATTTTGGTACAAATAGCATAATAAAAAAGATCAAAAGGTAGCATGTATCGCAAAATTTATACTAAGTACAGCTTGTCCCGCAAAAAATAAGCCCTCACTCAATGGCGTCGGACAAAAAATAAAAAAAGTTACGGCTGTCTGAAAATAACACAAAGAAGGGAAAAAAATTATTTTGCTCAGAAAAGTAAAAAGAACATAAAAAGCTATATAAAATGGGTATTGCCATAATTGTACCGACAGCATAAATGTAACATCACTTTTACCACACGGTGAACACCATAAAAAAAAAAAAAATCATGCCAGAAATGCTGCATGTGTCAACAAAAATGCACCACATGTACACATGCACCACAAAAGTACAATGTTTTTTTCATTACACAATCTCAGAATCGCTCCGCTCAGAATAAGCGTTCTAAAGTTATTACCATTTAAAGAGACAATGTCATATTTAAAAAGGAAAAAAAAGAGCCTGGTCATTTAGGTAAAAAATTGTTCTGTCAGTAAGGGGTTAAGGAGCGCACAGGGGGGTTCAATTAAAACCACAGCAAGGGGATGGGGGGTGTCAATTAATATGGCACAGGAGGATTAGGGGGGTACTGAAATCCCTGTAAGTTCGCTCATCTCTAGTGGCAACTCTATTGGCAATCCAAAGGATAGGGAATATAAGATGTCTGATTGTGGGAGTCCCCCGCAATCTCTGTGCAGACACCTGGTGTTCTGAACATTATGTGCAGCACGCTGGGTTTGGGCGGCAAGAATTCACAAGGGGAGGGGGGGGACGAATGCTGGGTGTCTGGATGGAGATCACGGGGGTCCCAGCGGCCGAACCCCCATGATCAGACATCTTATCCCCTATCCAAAAGAGAGAGATGTCTAGCAACGTAGTACCCCTTTAAGGCTAAGTTTCAACTTTTTTAGGTAGTATTACTACTCCCAGCATGGAACACACACTGTTCCATGATGGGAATAGTAGTACCTGTACTAATAGACATATTGCCCCGGGTGTCAGTCGTGACACCCGATGCGATCGTCCATAATATAGCACAGATGTGGAACGGCTCTATACAGGGCTCGCAACTCTGCACTATACTCCGGCCAGTGATGTGAATAGAACATCACTCATTCATATTTTCCGCCCAGAGTGGGGATTGGCCGGATGATTGCAGCCAATCACCGCTCTCAGCGGGCAATATGAATGAGTGAGTGGCCGGCCGGAGTATAGTGCAGAGATGTGAGCGCAAGAGAAAGCCGCTCCACATCTCTGCAATAGACAGGACGATCGCAGCGGATGTCAGTAGTGGTACCCGCTGTGATCTGTTCTTACCTGCAGGTACTACTACTCCCAACGTGGAGCACACTCTACTCCATGATGGGAGCTGTAGTACCTGCATTAATAGACAGTACCTGCATTAATAGACAGAGCGAGTGTAATTTCTGACACCTGTTGCGATCTGTCTATTAATGCAGGTACTACAGCTCTACAGGAGTAGTAGTACCTGCAGTTAAGGAAAGATCACAGTGGATGTCACTCCTGACATCTGCTGTGATCCTCCTGTATAATGTATAGATGCGGCCGGCCACTCTTCTATGGTCCCCTGCACTGACGTATATATAAACCTATAGGTTTATATATACGTCAGTGCAGGGGACCATAGAAGAGCGGCCAGCCGCATCTATACATTATACAGGAGGATCGCAACGGGCGATCTGTCTTAGTACAGGTACTACTGCTCCCATCATGGAACAATGTGTTCCATGCTGGGTGTAGTAGTACTACCTAAAAAAAAAAAAAACACACACTACATTTTTTATTATTGTCGGTTACATTTATAGGTCCCCGCCCGCCCACATAAATTGATGCCTGTTTTAAAAATTAATAAAAATTTTACATTCCGTTAGATACAATTTTTTCCTTCACTACTGTATCTTTTTTATTTAATTTTCTTAAATGGTACCCTACAAAATGTTATAAAAAAAAAAAAAAGGTATCTCCATCACTTTTTTTGATTGATAAGGTTAAAAAAAGAATAAAAACTGCCTGCAAAAACACCAGTTAAAACCCTCATATCGTTTTTCTTGGCGTTTTTTCACTCCCATAGACTTCTATGGGCCAAAAATGCCATGATTTTGACAAAAAAAATCGCCAGTGGCTCAACATGCTGTGATTTTGGAAAACTGCCAAGGAGCTGAAAAACGCCAAAAAGAAAAGAGTGAAAAAAAACGCCAAAGTGAAAAACGCCAAGTGGAATAAGAATTTTACGATTTCTCATTGATTTACAGCTAACATCTGGCCGTAGCGTTTTTTGGCCGAAAAAACGCCGTGAGGCAGAATTGGCGCTTTTCTTGCCGTTTTTTCCCCCCAAAAAAAACAAGTAGAAACTTAGCCTCAGGATGCAGGGCGTAAAAGAGTTTTAGGGGTCAGAAGTATTTTAAGCATACTAATTTTCATTCAAAAAGTTATAACTGTTTAAAATGACTAAAACAAACTAAAACATATATTAGTTGGGCATCTTCATAATTCTGTGGACCTACAGAATAAAGATACTATGACCTTTTTTACCAAAAAGTGCACTGTGTAAAAACTGAAGCGTGTTTTTTTTATTTTTATTTCACCCTACAAATTTTTTTTCTGTGTTTCACCATATACTTGGTGGAAACATGAGTGATGTCATTACAAAGTACAATTGGTGGCGCAAAACAAAACTGTGTTATGGATTGGTGGAGATGGGGGAGTGCAAAAATGAAAAGTCCCTGCATTTTTAAGGGGGTTAAAGATCAAAAATAAAATCTACTTACCTGCACCTCTTCCCCACAGCTGTTGTTCTGTCGGCTGCTGGTCCCCACTGTTCACTGTTGCTCTCAGCTTCCTCTTATGTGTTGACCCTCCCAGGAAATACCCACTTACTGGTCACAGCAGTGACCTGCCTCAATCACGAACTGGCTGTGCAGGCATTTCCAGCAAAGCAGAAATGGTGATATGAGGACTGGGAAATGTCGGGACAGCAGCTGCTGAGAGTATGGTTTCCTTTTTATCTATAAAGCACCCACACTCTGTTAAATAAAAAATAAAAATCCTGGAATCCCCCATGAAAGGCTTGGGCTCCATGGCAACATAAGGCCACAATTATCAGAAAAACTCTGTTTTACATATAGCGGCCAAACACAGTACAACTCTCATTTACCTCAGCAGTTTAGAAATAAAAGCTGAGCTCTGGTTGCTATGGGCAACAAAGACAATTGTTTTTTTATTTTAACCCATTCTGATAGTGGAGCTCCATAGTCGTCAGTAGTCATCTATGCAGGAATGAATTGATAACATGACAAGGGTGTCTGGTCTTTTTTTTTTTTTGTCTGTTTTAATAACCATAATTGACTAGACTGACGTTTTTATTTATTTATTTATTTATTTTTTGCAATTTTTACTTGATCTAGGGGACACTGGCTACAATCATAGATAGTGTTTTCTTTTATATCCAATATACGCACATACACGTTTGTTGAAATATAAGGGAAGATTTCTCAAAACCTAGTGGTGCAGGACTCTATCAATCTTTTAGCAAGTATTTATCTGATTTGTTGTTATGGGCAACTGCACCATTCTTCTACACACAGTCAGATAAATCTCCCCCATAGTCTCTGGAACTATGGCTTCAGGGAAGGCTGGTTTTATTCTCATACGCACGCACGCACACACACACACACACACACACGACAAGGAAATAATTCTACCGCTGTACAAATCACTAGTCAGACCACAGATAGAATACTGTGTACAGTACTGGGCACCAGTGTACAAGAAAGATATAGTGGAGCTGGAGAGGGTTCAAAGACGGGCAACCAGAGTAATACGGGGAATGGGAGGACTACAGTACCCATAAAGATTATCAGAATTAGGGTTATTTAGTATAGAAAAAAGAAAGCTTAGGGGCGACCTAATAACTATATATATATATATATATATATATATATATATATATATATATATATATATAAATATATCAGGGGCAGTACAGAGATCTCTCCCATGATCTATTTATACCCAGGACTGTATCTATAACAAGGGGGCATCCTCTACATTTAGAGGAAAGAAGGTTTCTACACCAGCACAGACGGGGGTTCTTTACTGTAAGAGCAGTGACACTGTGGAATTCTCTGCCAGAGGAGGTGGTCATGGGGAACTCTGTAAAAGAATTTAAAAGGGGTCTGGATGCATTTTTGGAGAATAATAACATTACAGGTTATGGATTCTAGATCTATATCAACTCAGTAGGGACTCATTAGGGTTATAGGTTGAACCTGATGGACTCTGGTCTTTTTTTCGACCTTATGAACTATGTATGTTACTATGTTACACACTCACATACTCTTTGCAAAAGCTATGGTACCAAAGACTAAATATTAACACACAATTGCCCTGATTTACTAAGAGTGTTTTGTAGGTTTCTTTGTGGGATTTAATTCCCTACAACTATTTTTCCACGGTATTTACTAAGGTTTCCTGCATTTAGCACTTACACTACATTTTGCTTTTTTTACACACGCACTGATCTGTAGGGGTTTCCTCAGCTGAAATCCAACACAACCTTAGTAAATGTGTTGGGTTTTTGTGAAAATGTCGAGGGCACGCCCCCTTTTCAGTGGCCATGCCCTTTTCCTGTTGGCCATGCCCCTTTTTTTGGGTTAGTCGGGTTTTTTTTCAATTCTGGCACAACTCGAAAAAACATGTTGGGTTTACAATAGTAAATCAAGGGCCAATGGGGAGATTTATCCAACATTATGCAGTGGAACAGTTGCCCATAGCAACCAATCAAATTGCTTGTTTTATTCTTAATTCTTGGACAGCGAATAATGAAATTTGAAATCTGGTTGGCAACTGCTCTACTGTAAAAGATAATGAACTATTAAAAGATAGATAAATCTCAAATGCTTAGTTATAAGTGTGTGTGTGTGTGTGTGTGTATGTATATTTTATATATATATATATATATATATATATATATATATATATGTATGTGTGTGTGTGTGTGTGTGTGTGTGTGTATATATATCAGTTCTATTTACGCATTTCTCAAACTGATCATGATGTAATTTAAAGGATAACTCCGGGATGTAAAAACGTATTCTCTATCCTTTGGATAGGGAATAAGCGTTAGATCGTGGGGGGTCCGACAGCTGTGGCTCCCCGGGATCTTCCAAACAAAGCTGTGGCCGACACGCCCCCTCCATGCAGTTCTATGGTGGAGCTGGAGATTGCCAAAAGCAGCGCTCTGGCTCTCCCATAGAGCTGCATGGAGAGGTGTTGGCCGCAGCTTGTGTGGTAGTTGATACGCCCCATACATGGTGAGAACCGAGGTGCCGTTCGGGAGATCGCGGGGGGGCCACATCAGTTGGACCCACCGCGATCTAACACTTATCACCTATCCTTAAGGTAGGTAGTTTTTTACATACCAGAGTTATCCTTTAAGCAGGGAGTTAAAGGGGTACTCCGCCCCTACACATCTTATCCCCTATCCAAAGCTGGGACCCCCGCAATCTCTGTGCAGCATCTGGCATTCGTTTAGAACGCTGGGTGTGGGCGGCGTGATGTCACGGCCACGCCCCTCGTAATGTCACACCACAACCCCTCAGTGCAAGTTTATGGGGGTGTTCTGAACACTGGGGCAGCGGAGTACCCCTTTAAGTCCCATAGACCTAAATTTAGATCATTGACTGATGTTTGTGTGCTTGTTTGTTTTGGGGTTTGCTTCTTTATTTCTTATATTAGAAAGAAACAGAGCAGGGTTGGAAGACCTTGTTTATTTATATGATAAATCTACACAAGCATGTGCTATTTCTAACTTTTCCTATGTTCTTAATTTGTAGTTTGGACGCCACTTGCTAAAGCCTGTGGGGAAAACAACACAGCGAGAAATGACAAGAAAGCAAGTACATCTGTGATTTGATGGAACCGGTTTGTGATGTTTTGGGTGAAAGAATCTGGAAATCTGACAATTACTACAACTAGCCCAGTGTAACAGGATTATTTTTTTTTTTTGTAAGACCCAAAACATTTTTATTAAGTTTTTATTTTACTGTAAAGTCATTTTACCCTATTGTAAGAACTGACGAGGTCTGCAGAGGCTTTTACTTTTTTTTTTTTTTTTCTTAATTTTTTTTTACTTTGCTAAGGGCATGTTCACACGTACACAGATTTGATGCACAGGATTTTCTGCTGCTGATTTCAATGTAAACTAAATGACTGAGCACAGCTTCTAATCTGCAGTTACAAATCCTGCGCATCAAATCTGCACAGGATCCTGTACGTGTGAACGTACCCTAAAAGTGGAATTTTGATCAATGACATTGTTTTAGGCAAAGCCATAACTTAAGGGTTTCACCAATCGGAAGAAGTGTGAGGTTCCCATAATTTGTTACTACCTTCTCTTTCAAACAGCCGTATTTTGGTTAGTTTTTGTAAGCCAACATTAGATGTGGAACCAACACAGAAAAACTATAGTGAAAATATTAGCATTTCTTTGCCCACTAGTTTTTGGCTTAAAAGTACTGACCAAAATACTGCCGTACCTTAAATGGGCTCTGCCCAATTCAAAAAAAATGTTGTATGTTGTAAATCTTGGCAAAACATTAACCTTTCTAATATATTTCATAAGAAAATTGTATTTCCTTTTTATAGAAATCATGGCTTATAAAATCATGGCTTTGTCAAAGCTGAAGCACAGGCAAGGACAAAGTCCAGTATGTGAGGGTGGGCTAGCCCTCCTCTGTGATCTCTCCTTTCTGATAGCACTCCTATGTGTTCTCTCCTGTCTGATAGCACTCCTCTGTGCCCTCTCCTGTCTGATAGCACTCCTCTGTGCTCTCTCCTTTCTGATAGTACTCCTTTGTGCCCTCTCCTGTCTGATAGTATTCCTCTGTGCTCTCTCCTGTCTGATAGTATTCCTCTGTGCTCTCTCCTGTCTGATAGTACTCCTCTGTGCTCTCTCCTGTCTGAAAGTACTCATCTGTGCTCTATCCTGTCTGATAGTACTCCTCTGTGCTCTCTCCTGTCTGATAGGACTCCTCTGTGCTCTCTCCTGTCTGATAGGACTCCTCTGTGCTCTCTCCTGTCTGGTAGGACTCCTCTGTGCTCTCTCCTGTCCTATCAGACAGGAGAGATCACAGAGGAGTCCTATCGGACAGGAGAGAGCACAGAGGAGTACTATCAGACAGGAGAGAGCACAGAGGAGTGCTAGCCCAACCTCAGATACTGGACTTTGTCCATGCCTGTGCTTCAGCTTGGACAAAGCCATGATTTTATAATCCATAATTTCTATAAAAAGGAAATACAATTTTCTTAGGAAGTATATTAGAAAGTTTAATATTTTGCCAAGATGTATAACATAAAAAAAAGTTTTGGAATCTGACAGTGCCCATTTAAACCTGCAGAAAATAATGAGAAAAGGGGTCTGACCATTTTATTTCAGACAGACCTTGTAAACATCAATGAAGATTCCTCGTGTACGTGTGGCACAATATCTTCTGCTTCTTTCCCCAGGTTTATAGTGGTAATGGGATTCACTATTTTCCTAGTTGTTGGATGTCTTAGGTGGTACCCGTTAGACATTTTATGTCAAACGGTATGGGTATGTACTTAACAGAATACCTCAACAAAATAACACAACACTCCTGGCAAAAAGAGCTACTGGTGTAATGTAACATATCATGGCCAGGATTTCCTTCACTCTGGCACGTCAAATACAAGTTTCCAAGCTGCTATGTACACTGTGGCCCATGTTAATCAATGCGGTTGTCCGAGGACTTACTTTTAAATGGAAAAGTACTCAGGCAGGGCTTAAAAAATAAAATAAAAAAATTAAGAAAGGTACTCGTCTGACCTGCTCTCTTTCTGCCAGTGTTCTGCCAGTGACCTGGTCTCTGTTTCCATCGAATTGGTTTGGATGAGGGGTGTCCTGCTGCTGCTAGTGATTTGGCTAAATGGGCACTTTGTGTTAAGACCGAGACAAGAAAGTTCAGCCTGAGCACATTTCCATATCAAAGCCTTCAGACAAGCTCTTTAAGGGGTTACATACCTTACAATTTTATATTGGCACAACTGTGGCTATCTCTGAGACACAAACTAAAAACTAAGTCAGCTATGAGCTGTTGTAACTACACTTTGCACCAGTTTCTGGCATGGATTTTAGTTAAAGTGTTGGGCAGTGGGAGACCATGCCTTGCCCATTTAAAAAAATAAAAATAAATTACAAACGGGGTGCCGCGTGCATGATCCCCGGGGGTCCCCAGCTGCGGGACTCCCATGATCAGGCATCTTATCCCCTATCTCTTTGTCTAGGGGATAAGATGTGTAAGCACCGGAGTACCCCTTTAAGGTAAAGGACCAGAGTGGAATGAATGGTATGTTACATAAACCTTTAGCTCCACTTCACAAATTCTGAAGATTTGCCTGGATTCACATATATTTCTACATCAGACCAAATGACCAGGTCTGCACACTCTGATGCACTGAACCAAAATCATAAGAGACACTGGACACTGCCCAGAACATTTCTTGCTTAACATAACATAGACAACCTTGACTCGTAATGAACTGAATACATACTGTAGTTAGTGACTTTGCCGGTAAAGTTACTGAGTATTATTCTCTTCTATGCTTCTATTTCTGCAGGAAATCAATGATAGAAGAGCCCACACTATGTTTTTAAAGGGAACCAATCAGAATATTTTAGCACATATATAATGCTTGGCAATCCGTCATATATGCTAAAATCATTATCCTCACCATCCCCGGGGACGTTTGTGCCCCCAGGGATGGTGAAGATATTAAGTTCCCTAAATCCCACCCGGCAAGTAGTCCCCTGGGCGGGACATACCAGGTCCGTTTGCTGCGACCGTAGCTAGTAAGTGTAAGTCCCGCCCACGGGACTACTTGCCGGGCGGCCAGGGGGGACTTTATAACTTAATATCTTCACCATCCATGGGGGCACAAACGTCCCCGGGGATGGTGAGGATAATGATTTTAGCATATATAATGCATTGCCAAGCCTAATATATGCTAAAATATGCTGATTGGTTCCCTGGAGTCTGGCAAATACAGGTAGCATACTCGTGTATACATAGACTCTGCAGAGCATTGGTACACACATGCTTAGTGATTTCTTGAGAAACTCCAAATACTTTGGCCAAACTAGTCTTGTAGCTGGGACAAGTGTGTGTTCATATCCAGCCAGAATAATGGGTCACATGCGGTTTTAATAGATTTAAGACGTAAAAAGTCTTAAAATGGAAAAGTAAAGGCTGTGTGGGAAAATCCTCCTATGGTAGGAAGAGCTTTGCGGTGCTGAATTATGGAGGCCAGGAAAGTGGAATTTGGGGGGTTTTAAGTGATGTTTGTACTAATGGATGGGGACTGTGAATAAAGAATCGCTCTTAAGGATGTAATGCTTGCATAAATATAAAGCTTAATGCTTCCTTCCTATCCCTCTACAAGCAGTCTGCTTTATGTTTATCATTCCTTGTACAGTTGATAGACAAATGTTGGGAAGGCAAAGAAGTGACTGGAAGAAAGGAACGTGTGAAATCTTGCTGAGGATTGCTAGTTGAATATTGATAGCTGTGTACCATGTACAAGCTCCTACTCTGGGGTTTCTCCTTAAAATAAGCTCATTGCACTTGCTTACACTTGTGATATGAAAAAAATGTTGTAACCCAAATTTTTCAGTTTTGTTTACATTATTGGTCTACTTGTCTTTTACTTTTTCTATGTTATAAATTTGCAATCATGCAAAACCATAAAATGCTGCTTCGCTTTATGACTTGTTCAAGACACAAAAAAAATATTGTACATTGTCTCATCTTGTAAATAGTTTTTAAAATAAATGTTTTTATCTCCCAGCTTCAGGCTTCTTTAAAGTCTCATTCATGGTCCTCTGTGCATGGAGACGGCCTCTGCGTTTGTCTGGAGGAACACATGACACCATTTTTGTATGGACCCCACTTTATAGAGTGACTTCAGTGAGGGGTCATTCTGTCAGGTGATCACAACTATTGACCTATCTAAGCCTGACTTAAAGGGGTATTCCGGGAATTTGTTTTATTTGACTATGCTACAGGGGCTGTAAAGTTAGTGTAGTTCATAATATAGTGTCTGTACCTGTGTGTGACTGTCATCTCACAATTCTTATGTGATTGTCATCCCAATATTTATTTTTAACAGCATACAAAATGACTCCTGTCTCAGATTTTTCCCAGCTTGCAATGCGGTCGAGACCTGACTCACCAGTCAGCTAATGATAGGGAGCCTGTTTGCTTCATTGGGTGGAGAGAGCAATCTACAAGTAATACAACAGCTGGAGGCACCCTGATTGAAAACCACAGGTCTGCAGCACATTTATGTTTCAATGGGTGGGGTAGCTGATGTGTGGGATTTGTTAGCAAACAAGAAAACTGAAAACAGGAAATACAAGTTCACAGAAAGCTAGCCACAGTGTTCTCACAACATAGCCATTTAGCCCCAAGACAAGTGCAGATCCTTCCTAAGCATGTCCATTACTGTCTGCCAGGTATGTACTAAAATCACCTTATGCTGGATAACCCCTTTAACATCCCCCTTTCCAGTGTGAATAATTCAGACCTTTTAAGGTCTGTGCGGCTCTGTCTGTGCTCTTTTGAAGTAGTCATCTTGGCCTTATGTGATTGCTGGCAAAAGGGATCTTTGTATATCCTTTATAGACCAGCTTGCTATGGGGATCTCTGTATATCTGTATTATTGATTTTGGTGTATGATTATGCGTCCATTGACCCATTCATTGGTGTTCTAGATAAACTGCTGCAATTGTAGTCTTACCTATTGGGCCTTTATTGGTGGCCATATGTTTTGTTTCTTATCCCTGAGGAGCTGTGCTACCATGCACGTAGCAAAACGAAACGTGTCGGATAGTAGTGTGGATAAATGTGAATATTTGTATGCCATATCACAGATATACAGATCTTGGCATCTAAGTATAGGAATGGCATAGAACTTATGTGATGGTACTTAGAGCCTAACAATATTAGACCTAACTACTGTTGTTTTACTCCCCTTATCTGTTGGGAAATTAACCTATATACTTCTACAGCTATTTATGTAACAGTTTTTTTTCTGTAGGGGTATGTTCACACTGAGGACTGAGAGAAATTTACTTGAGTAATTCTGCCACTCCAATTTATCCTTAAAGGGGTACTCCAGTGGAAAACTTTTTATTTATTTATTTATTTTTTAAATCAACTTGTGCCTGAAAGTTAAACAGATTTGGAAATTACTTCTTCTATTAAAAAAAAATCTTTAAAAAAAGTACTTATTAGCGTTTATATACTACAGAGGAAATTATTTTCTTTTTGGATTTCTTTTCTGTCAGGAACACAGTGCTCTCTGCTGACATCTCTGGACAGTTCCTGACATGGTCAGAGGTGTCAGCAGAGAGCACTGTGTACGTGACAGAAAAGAAAACCAAAAATAAAAGAATTTTCTCTGTAGTATACAGACGCTAATAAGTACTAGAAGGATTAAGATTTTTTTAATAGAAGTGATTTACAAATCTGTTTAACTTTCTGGCACAAGTTGATTTAAAGAAAAAAAAAAAATCCACCGGACTACCCCTTTTAAATGAAAGTTCTATTGACTTCAATGGACTTTCCACTGTCCTGTTCACTCTGAGGAATTTCTCCTAGCAGAATTCTGATGTTAAAGGGGTTATCCAGGAAAAAACTTTTTTGTATATATATATAATATATAACTGGCTCCAGAAAGTTCAACAGATTTGTAAATTACTTCTATTAAAAAATCTTAATCCTTTCAGTACTTATGAGCTTCTGAAGTTAAGGTTGTTCTTTTCTGTCTAAGTCCTCTCTGATGACACCTGTCTCGGAAACGCCCAGTTTAGAAGCAAATCCCCATAGCAAACCTCTTCTAAACTGGGCGTTTCCCGAGACAGGTGTCATCAGAGAGCACTTAGACAGAAAAGAACAACCTTAACTTCAGAAGCTCATAAGTACTGAAAGGATTAAGATTTTTTAATAGAAGTAATTTACAAATCTGTTTAACTTTCTGGAGCCAGTTGACATATATAAAAAGTTTTTGCCTGGAATACCCCTTTAAATTCAATACCCATTCCAGCACGCAACTCACAGGATCCCCACAAGGTACTCTTGTTTCCAATTACCTACTACAAACAGCCTTTCCCCTATCTACTCCATTTTTAACCTTTTTCCTCCTTCCTGCAGTGCATCTTTGCATCCCACTACCCCAGTGAATGCACTGTATATTTTGACCTGAGGAAGGCACTCTGTGTGCCGAAACGAGTCATCCATTGTGCCAAATAAACTCAAATTGTCCTGTGTTGGCTCAAGTCTCTCCTTTTGTGACCTCCATTGTGCAGCGCCTCTAATACCCATAGTTTTCTAAAATGTGAATAAGCCCCTCCCCAATAAAAAAAATTAACTCACCCATTTTACAAATAAAATAAAAATAAGTAAACAAACATATTTGGTACCGCTGCATGCGGAAATGTCCGAACTATGAAAACATAATGTTAATGATCCTGTATGATGAACAGCGTAAATGGGGAAAAAAAAAAATTGCAGATTTTTTATTGCATAAATCCCCGAAACGATTAACTAAGTGATTTAAAAGTAACATGTACGGAAAAGTGGCACAGATGAAAACACGAGATCATGGCACAGAAAAGGCAAAGTTATAGGGAAATAAGAAAGTTATAGGTGGTCAGAATGGGGCAATTTAAAACATACCTATTCTGTTAAAAAACTAAAAAAAAGTTAGATAAAAAAAAAGTTGCAAAATTGTGGTTTTATTTTAATTTCCCACTACAAACAATATTTTTTGGATTGCGCCATACATTTTATGGTAAAATGAAAGATGTCATGCAAAGTACAATTAGTTGTGAGAAAAACAAGCCCTCATATGGGTCTATAGAGTAAAAAATAAGCGGTATGATCCTCAAAAGGTGAGGAGGAAAAAAACGGAAATGCAAAATAGGCTGTGTCCTTAAAGGGGTACTCCGGCGCTAAGACATCTTATCCCCTATCCAAAGCATGTTGTCTGTAAATGGACACTGGTGTATGTCAGACCAGGCACACAAGGTATTATTGAGAGCTGGGTGACATTCAGAAGTGTGGTCATGGCGTTGGTAGGAAATGATTGCCATGTGTTTGTCACTAGTCTGATTCTTCATGACGCATGCCCTTAACCCATCCCGGACATAGGGTATACAGGTACGCCCTGGCTAACTGGTACTTAAGGACGCCCTGAAGGTTTCCGTTCACCGCCGGTAACCGGACTGTGAACGGGATGCCTACTGAAATCGTTCAGCAGGCATACCGTGCAAACCCCTGGGGGGGGGGGGGGTACTGAGACAAATTGTCATTCAATTCAGACCAGCGACAATTCAATCGGGTCTCCAGTGACCCAGAAAAAAAGGTGACTGGTACTGTCCGAGACAACACCAGTCACCCTTGCCTAGCATGAGTGAGGTGGCATGGGTGCCACCTCACGATTGCATGATCGGTCGACAGAGAACGGCCAACCAATCACGGGACGTGCTGGGCGGTGGAGAAGGTCCCTTACCTGTTCCGACGGGTGTCGGGGGTCCCTGGAGGCAAGGGTGGTAAGTGCTGTTTGCTTCCTGCAACAACTCCCAGCATGCACAGCCAAAGGACATGCTGGGAGTTGTAGTTTTACAACAGCTGGAGGCTTGACTACAACTCCTAGCATGCCCTTTGGCTGTCTGTGCGTGATGGGAGTTATAGTTATTCAACAGCTTGAGGCACACTTTTTTTTTATAAAGTGTGCCTCAAGCTGTTGAATAACTATAACTCCCAGGGAGTTGTATTATACAACAGCAGGAGGTGAGTGCTGTGTATCTCCAGCTGTTGTATAATAACTCCCAGCATGCACAGCCAAAGGGCATGCTGGGAGTTGTAGTTTTGCAACAGCTGCAGGCACAACTACAACTCCCAGTATGCCCTTTGGCTGTAAATGCATGCTGAGAAGTGTAGTTTTGCAACAGCTGAAAGCACACTGGTTGGTTACGAAACACAGTTAGGTAACAAACTCTGTGTTTCACAGTGTCCCTCCAGCTTTTGCAAAACTACAACTCAAAGCATGTGCTGACAGATTGTACATGCTGAGAGTTGTAGTCTTGCAACAGCTGGAGGCACACTGGTTGCAAAACACTGAGTTAAGTAACAAACTATGTTTCGCAACCAGTGTGCCCCCAGCTGTTGCATAACTACAACTCCCAGCATGTATGGGCTGTCTATGCATTCTGGGGGTTGTAAGTTTGCAACAGAAGGAGGTTTGCATCCCCTCCCCCATGTGAATGTACAGGGTACATTCACACAGGGGCGGGGGTTTACAGAGAGTTTCTTGCTGCAAGTTTGAGATGCAGCAAATTTGCCGCCACAACTCAAACTTCCAGCAGGAAACTCGCTGTTAATCCCTGCCTGTGTTAATGTACCCTAGAAACACTACACTAAAATAAAGAGTAAAACCCTACATATACACACCCAGGGCAGGACTGGGGCTAAAAGTAGGCCCGGGCACATTTGACTATGCAGCCCATTTTTTTGTATTTAATTATTTTTGGGTGAGGGTCGCAGCAGTCAGACCCCCATTAAAATAAACTGGGCTGCATAGTCTAAAATCATCTCGGGTCAAGTGGCTCTCCAGCTATTGCGAAGTTACAACTCCCATAATGACTGCAAAGCTTCTGGCATGATGGGAGTTGTAGTTTTGTAACAACAGCTGGAGAGCCGCAGATTGGGGTACAGTTTCGGCTGTCATGCAGGATACACAATGGTATAATGACTCACAGAAGACGTCTTCTTTGTGGTCTTCCTTTGTTCTTTTCTTCTTTATTTGGTCAAGATGCTGTGTCTTCTTCCAGCTACATGTTCCTCTGCAGAGTCTGAGGCCCGGACATCATTGACTCCTCACTTGTCAGCAAATCCTCTGTATGAAGACAATAATCATTATAATACTTTTGTACCCATACCAACTCCCCCTCCCCGCCGCCCCAGTCCACCTCCTTCCACCTTTTCTGCCCTAAATACTCTGCCCTTTTCTTTAACTAATCATTACCTTATGCAGGAGGGGATCAGCATGCTGCAGCACCAGCCATTCTCCCTCCTGCTTGGAGCGGCCGGGCGGGGACACGTCCGTGACATCAGGGTGTGTCTGCGCATGGGCGTCTGCTGCTTTTATAGCAGCAGTGTCCCTGTCCCAGCTAAGAGCGAGGCCTCCTTCAGCATGATCTTTGAAGGGGGGCCTCGCGCACGCCGGAGGGGGTGGCCGGGGGCACAGAGGGAGTGCAGTTAAAAAAAAAAAGGCTTGTATGGCAGTTTCCAAACGGAGCCTCCAGCTGTTGCAAAACAACTACTCCCAGTATTGCCGGACAACCACTGACTGTCCAGGCATGCTGGGAGTTTTGAAACAGCTGGAGGCACCCCGTTTGGGATACGCTGCCTAGGCTATTTTGGCGGCAGAGGCAAGCATTTTAGTGAAAAAAAAATTTTTCATTTTCATTGTTCAACTTTAGGGAAAATTTGTCCATCACCTGTGTGGTGTTAAGGCTCACTGTACCCCTTGTTACATTCCTTGAGGGGGGGGTATTTCCTTACTCAAGAAATTAGGTTACACGTTTTGGTGGCTTTTTCTGCTTTGTAAAAATGAAAAAAAAAATAAAAAGGATCTACAAGAACTTTTTTAAATTTTCGTGAAAAAGTGGAAAACTGCTGCTGAACTTTTGAAGCCCTCTAATGTCTTCAAAAAGTGAAAACAAGTCAACTTTATGATGCCGACATATTCTATATGTGAATCAATATGTATATTTTTTGGAATGTCCATTTTCCTTACAAGCAGAGAGCTTCAAAGTTGGAAAAATGCAAAGTTTTCGAATTTTTCATGAAATTTTTGAATTTTTCACCAAGAAATGATGCAAGTATCAACGAAAATTTACCACTAACATAAAGTAGAATATGTTATGAAAAAATCTCTGAATCATAAGTAAAAGCATCCCAGAGTTATTAATGCTTAAGAGGACAGTGGTCAGATGTGCAAAAAATGCTCTGGTCCTGAAAGGGGTACTCCGCCCCTAGACATCTTATCCCCTATCCAAAGGATAGGGGATAAGATGTCAGATCGCCGGGGTCCCGCTGCTGGGGACCCCTGGGATCGCTGCTGCAACACCCCGCTATCATTACTGCGCAGAGCGAGATCGCTCTGCACGTAATGACAGGCAATACAGGGGCTGGAGCATCGTTACGTTACGGCTCCGCCCCTCGTGATGTCACGGCCCGCCCCCGTCGATACAAGTCTATGGGAGGGGGCGTGGCGGTCATCACGCCCCCTGCCATAGACTTGCATTAAGGGGACGGGCCGTGATGTCATGAGGGGCGGAGCCATGACGTCACGCTGCTCCGGCCCCTGTATCGCCCGTCATTACGCACAGAGCGAACTCGCTCTGTGCAGTAATGATGGCGGGGTGCTGCAGCAGCGATCCCCGGGGTCCCCAGCAGCGGGACCACGGCGATCTGACATCTTATCCCCTATCCTTTGGATAGGGGATAAGATGTCTAGCGGCGGAGTACCCCTTTAAGGTCATAATTGGCTTGGTCCTTAAGGGGTTAATATGGCTTTTATGGGACAATGGTAGTGGCCAGATATAGGATCATTCCGCATCAACCCCAGGCTCTCTAGATGTGTACCAGTCCTCGTAGGACAGCAGGATGGGTATTTTATCTACTGGATGTTAGGTTTTGTTTTATTATTTAATTTCCAATAAATAATTTCCAGCTATTGAATTTCTGATCTTTTCACATTTGCTAATAATATGCTGCACATTTTATTTGATACCACATTGGTCCACTAGGGGGCATTACTTCTCTATGAACTGAATTTGGTACATAATCCTTTCACAACATTCATATTATGGCAAATCACCATAAACGTCTCTCTAAGTCAGTGTTTCCCAACCAGGGTGTCTCCAGGTGTTGCAAAACTACAACTCCCAGCATGCCCGGACAGCCTTTGGCTGTCCGGGCATGCTGGGAGTTGTAGTTTTGCAACACATGGAGGCACCCTGGTTGGGAAACACAGCTCTAAGTGCACCTTTGCTTGTTGATTTTAGGAAATAAGAGTTCTGGTGCCAGTGGTCATCCGGTGAAGGTTATTAAAGAATTCAGAGGAGGAGATACACTTACAAGCCACGTTATTAGGTGCACCTGATCAATTGCTTGTTAACACCAATCACATGATCACATGGCAGCTATTCAATGAATTTAGGCATGTAGACTTGGTCAAGACACCTTGGGAATGGGAATTTAGGTGACTTTAAATGGGAAATGGTGGTTGGTGCCAGACTGGCTGGTCTGAGTGTTTCAAAAATTGCTGATCTACTGGGATTTTCACACACGCAACCATCTCTAGGGTTTACAGAGTATGGTCAAAAAAAATCCAGTGAGCCGTAGTTGTGTGGACAAAAATGCCTTGTTGATGTCAAAGGAAAATGGGTAGACTGGTTTGAGATAATAGCAAAAACAGTAGTAACTCAAATTGCCACTCGATAAAACCAAGGTATATGGAATACCATCTCTGAATACACAGCACATTCGACCTTGAAGCAGATGGGCTGCAGCATGGTGCCACTTCTGACGAGTCTCAATTCCAGCTGTAGTATTCAAAGGGCAGGGTCAGAATTTGGCATAAACATGAAAACATGGATCCATCCTGCCTTATATCAATAATTCTGGTGATCGTGTAGGGGGACATTTTCTTGTCACACTTTGGGTCCTTTAGTTTCAATTCAGCATCTTTTCAATGCAACCTCGTACCCGAGAATTGTTGCTGACTATGTCCATCCCTTTATGACCGTAGCTTACCCATTTTCTGATGGCTACTTCCAGCAAGGTAATGCATCATGTCACCAAGCACACCTCATCCTTAAAGGGGTACTCCGGTGGAAAACTTATTATTTTTTTTTAATCAACTGGTGCCAGAAAGTTAAACCGATTTGTAAATTACTTCTATTAAAAAATCTTAATCCTTCCAGTACTTCTTAGCTGCTGAATGCTACAGAGGAAATTCTATTTTTGGAACACAGTGCTCTCTACTGACATCTCTGTCCATTTTAGGAACTGTCCAGAGCAGCATATGTTTTCTTTGGGGATTGTCTCCTACTCTGGACAGTTCTTAAAATGGACAGATATGTCAGCAGAGAGCACTGTGCTCGTGATGTCAGCAGAGAGCTCTGTGTTCCAAAAAGAAAAGAATTTCCTCTGTAGTATTCAGCAGCTAATAAGTACTGGAAGGATTATGATTTTTTTTATAGAAATAATTTACAAATCTGTTTAACTTTCTGCTACCAGTTGATTTTAAAAAAAAACATTAACCCCTTAACCACTTAGGGACCCAAGGCGTACAGGTACGCCTTTGCTCCCTGGTACTTAAGGACCCAGGGAGACTGCTGATATCTATCAGCAGGCACCCCGTGCAAATGCCCAGGGGGGATCCTGAGGCCCTCCTGTATCTATGGGGAGGTGGCTATTTCATCACCCCCCCCCCCCCCCCCCCAGGAGCGACCAATAGCAGCCGGCAGGGGAGGGGGTTAATGTCCCCTTCTCGCAGCTCTGCTAGGCCACTGAGTTCAGTCAGCAGGCAGAGCTGTGAGAAAGAGCCAGGGACCCCGCCTCTACAGAGATCAGAGCCCCTCAGGGCTGAAGAAGGGTCCTTTAGTCAAGCTGAGTTAGTATGCAGGGACAGGTAGGAGGTTAAAAATGGAAGAAAGTAAAACAAACATTCCCCCCCCCCCCCTAATTGGTCCTCAAGGGTCCGCCGCAGTTTTTTCAGCATGACCCGGGCCATATTAGGGGTTCAGGGCGCTGCATTTGACCCCCCCCCCCATTATTTTTTTGGCCGCAGCGTTTCTTTTTTTGTTTTGTTTTTTATAACACTGTTATATATAAAAGTTAACACCAAGCACACACTACATACTTACACCATCCCCCCCGCGCCACCGTAGAAAAAAGGCGATGACTTGCCGAGTATTTTGGCGTTGGAGGCATACTCTTTACTTGCCTCTGACTCCAAATCTGCCAGTGAGGACAAGGAAGATACTACTTTCCTGTGTTCTTCCTCGTCCTCCTCATCATCTAGCACGGATGAGGAGTCCCCTGTATGGTGAGGCCCCATGAAAGTGACCCAGTGGCTAGTACGAGTATCCATGCCGCTCCTAATAGGAGTCCGACCCCCCCAGACAAGCGTACCGGAGCCCCCTCCCGGGAAACCTGTCTGGAGACCCCCAGAGGGTTATCAGCCACGGATTCCTGAATTTATTGGTGACTCAGGAATCTGGATTGACACTGCTGGATTCACTGAAATTGACTATTTTAGTTACTTTTTCAGTGACGGCTTTGTAAATCTAATGGTGGAGCAAACTAACTTGTACGCCCAGCAGTTCATTGCCCACCACCCTGATTCTTTTTTGGCAAGGTCCAATGAATGGTAGACCATTGATGCAGCTGAAATGAGGACATTTTGGGGCCTCGTGCTGAATATGGGCCTGGTCAAAAAAAACAGTGTCAGATAGTACTGGGGCGGGGATGTCCTCTACCAGACCCTGCTTTACAGTATGGTCATGACACGGAAGCGGTTCAAGGTCATTCGGAAATGCCTCTATTACACTGATTTTTGGAGGCCTACATACCCTTCAGGGAGCTCTCGTTAGATGAGTCTCTTATTAGTTTTAAGGGGAGACTCCTCTTCCGCCAGTATATTCCCTCGAAGCTGGCGCGGTATAGCGTGAAACTCCGGGTACACTTACAAGTTTTGAGTAAATGAGAGATGAGATTCCCGTATTGAACCTCCAGAATGTCCCCCCACTCTGGGTGTTAGTGGGAAAATCGTTTGGGACCTTGTGCACCCATTGCTGGATAAGGGTTACCACCTTTTACGTGGACAACTTTTATACCAGCATCCCTCTGTTCACATACCTTGCCGCCAGATCCACTTCCGCTTGTAGGACCGTGCGGAAGAACCAGAGAGGCCTCCCTCAAAATTTTGTTAAGACACCTATGCCCAAGGGTGAGTCCCGTGCCCTTACCCATGAAAACCTGTTGCTGGTCAGGTATAAGGATAAGAGGTATGTCCTTATGCTGACCACAATTCATAATAACGGCAGCTCACCTGTCCCTGTGCGAGCCTGATTGTATTCTGGACTACAATCGTTATATGGGGGGAGTTGATCTCTCTGATCAAATCCTCAAGTCATACATCGCCATGTGCAAAACACGGGTATGGTACAAAAAAGTTGTGGTCTACTTGGTACAGGTTTCCATGTACAACTCTTTTGTACTGTCCCAGCACGCTGGCAACACAGGGACATACCTCCAGTTCCAAGAAATGTCCTAAAGGTCCTGATCTTTGGCGACCGGGAACGAGCAGGCCGGAGTTCCCAAGGAACTGAAGTTATAGGTGCCAGGATTGTCCCAGGCCAACACTTTCCAGGTGAAGTCCCCCACACTGGAAAGAAGGGACGACCCCAGAAAAAAGGCAGTGTGTCACAAGAGGGGGATTCGGAAGGACATGACCACTCAATGTGACACTTGCCCCGATCATCCGGGCCTCTGCATTAAAAACTGCTTCATGGAGTATCACACTTCCATGCAATACTTACTAAATTTTCCCTTTTTCATTTTAATTCATTTTAATTTCCCATAATTTGACCCCAATGTACCAAGTCCAGAGTACATTCCAAGTTTTAACCCCATAAACCACTAAATTGCCCCAAAAATTTTTTCATCCCCCCCAAAAAAAACGGATAATACCTCTGGGGGTATTTTTTCCAAAAATGGGTCATGCGCAGCGCTCTCTCTCCACCTGAACGGGGTGCGCATTTGAGGAAATAGGTTAGGAACGGCCACACACATTGCATTCCCAGATTGATGATTCAGAGCATAGGGTTTGGGGTGGGCATATTCTTTAGTTTTGGCTATGCTCTGGGTCATCATTCTGGGAGCATAACTTGTTTTATGATTTTATGTCCCACTGTGCCCCATTTTAGTAATTTACCCCATGTAACGCTCCTTGAGGAGGGGTCCCGCTGTTCTGGCTCCATAGGCAGCTATGTAGAAGCTCAAGGCCCCTGACTGTGCTCCTGCTCTTCCGTGACCGGTGTGCACCCGCAGAGCTGTTTACGCCCAGATATGAGGTATGTCCTTACTCCAAAGAAATGTACTTACAAATTTATGGGGTAACCCAAGCATTTTAGTGTAAAAAGAAAATTAAATTTTTCCTTTTCACATCCCATTTTAGGGTGCGTTCCCACAGGGCGTATACGCAGCGTATTTGACGCTGCGCAAATTTTACAGCAGCAGTGGGAAATACGCTGCGTATCCCTTGCTCACTATACACACAGGGCTTTCCGGCGGCAGCCCTATGTGTGTAGTGAGTTTTGGAGGCGGGGCCGCGTGTCACAGACATGTGGGCACATGGCCCCGCCTCCAAAACTCACTACACACATAGGGCTGCCGCCGGAAAGCCCTGTGTGTATAGTGAGCAAGGGATACGCAGCGTATTTCCTGCTGCTGCTGCCGTAAAATTTGCGCAGCGTCAAATACGCTGCGTATTCGCCCTGTGGGAATGCACCCTTAATGAACATTTATCAAACACTTGTGGGATGTTAAGGCTCACTGTACCCCTTGTCACATGCCTTGAGGGGTGTAGTTTCCAAAATAGTATGCCATGTGTTTTTTTTTTATTTTGTTTTTTTATGCTGTTCTGGCACCATAGGGGCTTCCTAAATGCGACATGCCCCCCCATTTCAGCAAAATTTGCAAATGTGACTCCTTCTCTTGGGGTTACAAATTTTGGGGGGCATTTTCTCCTTTTACCCCTTGTAAAAATTTAAAATTTGGGGGATAACTAGCATTTAAGTGAAAAAAATAAATCATTTACAAAAGTCGTCAACTTGAGGGGTCTAGTTTCCAAATTAGTATGCCATATGGGTTTATTTTTATTTTTTGCTGTTCTGGCACCATAGGGGCTTCTTAAATGTGACATGCCCCCCAAAAACCATTTAAGAAAAACTCTCCAAAATCCCACTGTTGTTCCTTCCCTTCTGAGCCTTGTAGTGCATCCACAGAGCACTTGACATACATATATGAGGTATTTCCTTACTCGAGAGAAATTGGGTTACAAATTTTAGGAATATTTCTCTCCTTTTACCCCTTGTAAAAATGCAAAAACTGGGTCTACAAGAACATGCCAGTGTAAAAAATGAAGATTTTGAATTTTCTCCTTCAATTTACTGCTATTCCTGTGAAACACCTAAAGGGTTAACACACTTTCTGAGTGCCATTTTGAATACTTTGATTTATGGTAATTTATGGGGTATTTATAATATGAAGGCCCTTGAAATCCACTTCAAATCTGAACTGGTCCCTGAAAAAAGGGTTAACAAACTTTTTGAATGTCATTTTGAATACATTGTGGGGAGCAGTTTTTATAATGGGTTCATTTATGGGGTATTTCTAATATAAAGGCCCTTCAAATACACTTCAAAACTGAACTGGCTGAAAAATGTAGATTTTGAACATTTTGTGAAAAATTGAAAATTGCTGTTGAACTTTGAAGCCCTCTGATGTCTTCCAAAAGTAAAAACATGTCAACTTTATGATGTAAACATAAAGTAGACATACAGTGGGGATCAAAAGTTTGGGCACCCCAGGTAAAAATGTGTATTAATGTGCATAAAGAAGCCAAGGAAAGATGGAAAAATCTCCAAAAGGCATCAAATACAGATTAGACATTCTTATAATATGTCAACAAAAGTTAGATTTTATTTCCATCATTTACACTTTCAAAATAACAGAAAACTAAAAAATGGCATCTGCAAAAGTTTGGGCACCCTGCAGAATTTATAGCATACACTGCCCCCTTGCAAAACTGAGACCTGCCAGTGTCATGGATTGTTCTCAATCATCATCTGGGAAGACCAGGTGATATCAATCTCAAAGGTTTTAAATGCCCAGACTCATCTGACCTTGCCCCAACAATCAGCACCATGGGTTCTTCTAAGCAGTTGTCTAGAAATCTGAAACTGAAAATAGTTGACGCTCACAAAGCTGAAGAAGGCTATAAGAAGATAGCAAAATGTTTTCAGATGTCAATATCCTCTGTTCGGAATGTAATTAAGAAATGGCAGTCATCAGGAACAGTGGAAGTTAAAGCAAGATCTGGAAGACCAAGAAAAATATCAGACAGAACAGCTCGCAGGATTGTGAGAAAAACAATTCAAAACCCACGTTTGACTGCACAATCCCTCCAGAAAGATCTGGCAGACACTGGAGTTGTGGTACACTATTCCACTATAAAGAGATATTTGTACAAATATGGTCTTCATGGAAGAGTCATCAGAAGAAAACCTCTTCTACATCCTCACCACAAAAATCAGCATTTGAACTTTGCAAATGAACATATAGGCAAGCCTGATGCATTTTGGAAACAAGTTCTGTGGACCGATGAGGTTAAAATTGAACTTTTTGGCCAGAATGAGCAAAGGTACGTTTGGAGAAGAAGGGGAACAGAATTTAATGAAAAGAACCTCTGTCTAACTGTTAAGCATGGGGGTGGATCAATCATTATTTGGGGTTGTATTGCAGCCAGTGGCACAGGGAACATCTCACAAGTAGAAGGAAAAATTGATTAAATAAAATTTCAGCAAATTTTTACAAGCTGTGATACTTGCCAAAGGGGGCAGTACAAGATATTAACTCTGCAGGGTGCCCAAACTTTTGCAGATGCAATTTTTTTGTTTTCTGTTATTTTGAAAGTGTAAATGATGGAAATAAAATCTAACTTTTGTTGACATATTATAAGAATGTCTAATCTGTAATTTGATGCCTTTTTGGAGATTTTTCCATCTTTCCTTGGCTTCTTTATGCACATTAATACAAACTTTTACCTGGGGTGCCCAAACTTTTGATCCCCACTTTATTGTATATGTGAATCAATATATAATTTATTTGGAATATCCATTTTCCTTTTATAAGCAGAGAGCTTCAAAGTAAAAAAAAAAAAAAAAAAAAAGCAAAAATTTCAATTTTTTACATGAAATTTGGGAATTTTTCACCAGGAAATTATGCAAGTATCATTGAAATTTTACCACTAACCTAAAGTAGAATATGTCACGAAAAAACAATCTTGGAATCAGAATGAAAGGTAAAAGCATCCCAGAGTTATTAATGCTTAAAGTGACAGTGGTCAGATATGCAAAAAATGGCCGGGTCCTTAAGGTGAAAATGGGCTGGGTCCTTAAGGGGTTAAGGACCAAGCCCATTTTCACCTTAAGGACCAGAGCGTATGAATTTGATTCTGAGAGTTTTTTTTTTTCTTGACATATTCTACATTAACATAGTGGTAAATTTTCGTCGATACTTGCATCATTTCTTGGTGAAAAATTCCCAAATTTCATGAAAAATTTGAAAATTTAGCATTTTTCTAACTTTGAAACACTGCTTGTAAGGAAAATAGACCTACCAAATAAATTATATATTGATTAACATATACCATATGTCTACTTTTATGTTTGCATCATAAAGTTGACATGTTTTTACTTTTGGAAGATATCAGAGGTCTTCAAAGATCAGCAGCATTTTTCAAATTTGTCACAAAATCTTTAAAATTAGAAATTTTTAGGGACCAGTTCAGTTTTGAAGTGGATTTGAAGGGCCTTCATATTAGAAATACCCCATAAATGACCCCATTATAAAAACTACACCCCTCAAAGTATTCAAAATGACATTCAGTAAGTGTGTTAACCCCAATGGTGCCAGAACAGCAAAAAAAAAAAAAAAAACAACACATGGCATACTATTTTGGAAACTACACCCCTCAAGGAACGTAACAAGGGGTACAGTGAGCCTTAACACCCTACAGGTGTTTGAGGACTTTTCGTTAAATTCGGATGTTTAAAGGAAAAAAATAACTATTTTTCACTAAAATGCAGTTTTTTTTCCAAAACTTACCATTTTTACAAGAGGTAATATGAGAAAATGCCCCCCAAAATTTGTAACCCCGTTTCTGCTGAGTATGGAAATACCCCAAATGTGGATGTAAAGTGCTCTGCGGGGAACTACAATGCTCAGAAGAGAAGGAGCGCCATTGGACTTTTGGAGAGGGAATTTGTTTGGAATGGAGGTCGGGGGTCATGTGCGTTTACAAAGCCCCAATGCAACCAGAACAATGGACCCCCCACATGTGACCCTATTTTGGAAACTACACCCCACACGTAATGTTATAAGGGGTGCAGTGAGCATTTACACCCCACTGGCCTTTGACAGATCTTTGGAACAGTGGGCTGTGCAAATAAAAAATTAGATTTTTTATTTTTACGGACGACTGTTCAAAATAATCTGTCAGACACCTGTGGGGCGTAAATGCTCACTGCACCCCTTATTAAATTCCCTGAGGGGTGTAGTTTCCTAAATGGGGTCACATGTGGGGGAGGCCCATTGTTCTGGCACCATGGGGGCTTTAACACACATGGCCTTCAATTCCAGACACATTCTCTCTCCAAAAGCCCTATGGTGCTCCTTCTCTTCTGAGCCTTGTAGTTCGCCCGCAGAGCACTTTACATCCAGATATGGGGTATTTACATACTCAGAAGAAATGGGGTTACACATTTTGAGGGGCTTTTTTCCTATTTCCCCTTGTGAAAATGAAAAATTTGGGAGAACACCAGCTTTTAAGTGAAACAATAAAAATTTTAAATTTTCCCATCCAACTTTAACGAATATTCGTTAAGGTGTAAAGGCTCATTATACCCCTTGTTACGGTCCGTGAGGGGTGTCGTTTCCAAAATGGGGTCACATGTGGGTGTTTTTTTTTTTTTTTTGCATATATGTCAGAACCGCTGTAACGATCAGCCACCCCTGTGCAAATCACCTCAAATGTACATGGTGCGCTCTCATTCCTGAGCCTTGTTGTGCGCCCGCAGAGCATTGTACGTCCACATATGGGGACTCAGGAGAAATTCAGTTACGAATTTTGGGGGTCTTTTTTTCCTTTTACCTCTTGTGAAAATGAAGAGTATGGGGCAACACCAGCATGTTAGTGTACAAAATTAAATTTTCTTTACAATAACATGCTGGAGTAGACCCCAACTTTACCTTTTCATAAGTGGTAAAAGGAGAAAAAGCCCCCCAAAATTTGTTAGGCAATTTCTTCTGAGTACAGAAATACCCCATATGTGACCCTAAACTGTTGCCTTGAAATACGACCGGGCTCCAAAGTGAAAGAGTGCCATGCGCATTTGAGGCCTTAATAAGGGATTTGCATAGGGACGGACCCGGAGGCAAGAATTAGACTTGCCTCCGATACCAAAAATACCCTATGGCAGTGTTTCCCAAACAGGGTGCCTCCAACTGGGGGGACTGTGTAGGGGGTATATGTATATGTAGTTTTTAACTTTTTATTTTGTGTTAATGCAGTGTTTTTAGGGTACACTCACACGGCATTGGTAAACAGAGAGTTTCCCGCTGGGAGTTTGAGCTGCAGTGAAAAATTTGCCGCATCTCAAACTTGCAGCGAGAAACTCTATGTAAACCCCCACCCATGTGGGTGGGGGGGGGGGAGGGGAGCCTCCAGCTGTTGCAAAACTGCCATTACCAGTATGCCCTTTGGCTGTCCAAGCATGCTGGGGGTTGTAGTTATGCAACAGCTGGAGGCACACTGGTTACAAAACACAGTTTGTTACTTAACTCAGTGTTTCGCAACCAGTGTGCCTCCAGCTGTTGCAAAACTACAAGTCCCAGCATGTATGGTCTATCAGTGCTTGCTGGGAGTTGTAGTTTGCCAGAGCTGGAGGCACACTGGTTACGAAACTCTCAGTGTTTCACAACCAGTGTGTCTTCAGCCGTTGCAAAAACTTCAACTCTCAGCATGCAGTGACAGCTGAAGGGCATGCTGGGACTTGTAGTTATGCAACAGCTGGAGGCATACTACTAACACTCCCAGCATGCCCTTTGGCTGTCCATGCATGCTGGAGGTTGTAGTTATGTAACAGCTGGAGGCACACTGGTTGCAAAACACTGAATTTGTTGCTTAACTCAGTGTTTCCCAACCAGGGTGCCTCCAGTTGTTGCAAAACTACAACTTCCAGCATTCCCAGACAGCCAAAGGACATGTTGGGAGTTGTAGCTATGCAACAACTGGAGGAGAACAGTTTGGAGACTACGGTGCAGTGGTGTCCAAACTGTAGCCCTCCAGATGTTGCAAAACTTCAACTCCAAGCATGCCCAGACTGTCCAGGCATGCTGGGAGTTGTAGTTCTGCAATATCTAAAGGGCCAGATGTTACAGAACTAAAACTCCCAGCATGCCTGGACTGTCTGGGCATGCTGGGAGTTGTAGTTTTGCAACATCTGGAAGGGCTACAGTTTGGACACCACTGCACAGTGGTCTCCAAACTGTGGCCCTCCAGATGTTGCAAAACTGCAACTGTCAGCATGCCCAAACAGCCTTTAACTGTCTGGGCTTGCTGGAAGTTGTAGTTTGGCAACTCCTGGAAGGCAGCAGTGAAGATCACTTACCGCTGACCTTTACTGGTGCCTCCGCTGCGATCACCAGTCCCGGCATCTGCCGCCATCTGTTCGGGATGTCTGCGGCGAAATCGCAGCATCCCAAACAGCTGTGACCCAGCAGGAGGGTCCCTTACCTTGCCTCCTGGTGTCCGATCGCCAAATGACTGCTCAGTGCCTGAGATCCAGGCATGAGCAGTCAAGCGGCAGAATCATTGATCAATGGTTTCCTATGAGAAACCACTGATCAATGTAAAAGATCAGTGTGTGCAGTGTTATAGCCCCCTATGGGAGCTATAACATTGCAAAAGAAAAGTGGGAAAAAAAGTGAATAAAGATCATTTAACACCTCCCCTAATAAAAGTTTGAATCACCCCCCTTTTCCCATTTAAAAAAAAAAACAACTGTGTAAATAAAAATAAACGTGGTATCGCCGCGTGCGTAAATGTCCGAATTATAAAAATGTATTGTTAATTAAACCGCATGGTAAATGGCGTATGCGCAAAAAAATTCCTAAGTCCAAAATACTGATCGCTATTTATTCATTTTTCATGATATAAAAAGTGACCATAAATAACTATGAATACAAAAATGTTACCGCTAAAAACTTCAGATCCCGGTGCAAAAAATTAGCCCTCATACCGCCCCATATGCTGAAAGATAAAAAAGTTATAGGGGTCAGAAGATGACAATTTTAAACGTATAAATTTTCCTGCATGTAGTTAGGATTTTTTTCCAGAAGTACGACAAAATCCAACCTATATAAGTAGGGTATCATTTTAATCGTATGGACCTACAGAAGAAAGAGAAGGTGTCATTTGTACCAAAAAATTTACTGTGTAGAAATGGAAGCCCCCAAAAGTTACAAAATGCCTTTTTTTTATTTTTTTTAAATTTTGCCTCACAATGTTTTTTTTTTCCGTTTCGTCGTAGATTTTTGGGTAAAATGACTGATGTTGTTACAAAGTAGAATTGGTGGCGCAAAAATAAGCCATCATATGGATTTTTAGGTGCAAAATTGAAAGAGTTATGATTTTTTAAAGGTAAGGAGGAAAAAGCGAAAATGCAAAAACAGAAAAACTCCAGGTCCTTAAGGTGTTAAACAAGAAAGAAAAACATGTAAGTGTTCGTCAACTCTGTGAATATTCTGCAGGTGTAATTCCACTGCAGAAATATGCTTGCAGCAGCATCCAATTGGATTATACTGCTCTGTGCACACTGTGGAATTACTGCAGTGGAATTCTACCCATTGAAAGTACGTTGTTCATTCTTTGGGAAGAATTGCACTGGACTGCATTGCCATTTATGGAGACAGCACATACCTGTGCGGTCCTACCACCAAAGTATTCGGCAGCACCTGCTCAAAGGGCTTGTTCACACTGCGATCATTCAGCTCGCAGAATTCCACTGGCTCAATGTTCGCTTGCTGTTGTGCTGATTTTGCAGTGCGCAGAGACCAACAGATTCCCATTGAAAACAATGGGGCTGTGCTGTAACCAGAGTTCCTCAGCAGAATGTCTACAGTATTGACGTGCCAAAAGAAATTGTTGGTCATGAATGCCCAAAATACCCCAGGGGTTAGGGTTGTTTACAATTCCAGTGTGACAAAGTCCTGTAGACACCACAACAGAGTTCTACTTGATTTGCTAAATATGAATGGATTGTTCTATAAGCAGCTCCATACCCATGAAATCTGTTGTGTGAGCCATTATTTTAGGTAATATAATTTACACCTGCTTTATGATGCAGATCTGTTGACCTCCAAGTTATAGAGATTTTTTTAAGTGAAGTTAAGATTCCCACAAAATAACATCCCAGGGGCTTACACAGCAGCTGGAAACACAGATGTTTTTAAGTTTGTGGTGATGCTTCTTGCACAATGTGTTACATAAACCAGTATTTCCGTGTTACGTGGAATTTGCCATTTGGCTCCCTTTCAAAATAATTTCCTGGACAAAATTTCCTATCCCAAGAAAGCAAATTATACTTTTAATAGGTTAGAAGAAATCAGGTCCTTTTTAGTTTACATAATAGTCATTACCCTCAAATGTTGCTGTGTTAGTGGATCATATCAGACTTGGGGTTATCCACCATAAGGTGATTTAAGTACATACCTGGCAGGCAGTAATGGACATGCTTAGGAAGGATCTGCGCTTGTCTTGGGGCTAAATGGCTATGTTGTGAGATTACCATAACACTGTGGCTAGCTTTTTGTGAACTTGTGTTTCCTGCTTGACTTTTCTTTTTTTGACTACAAATCCCACAATTCCATTTTCCTCCCTCCCACACATCAGCCACCCCACCCATTGAAACAATAGACCTGTGGTTTTCAATCAGGGTGCCTGCAACTGTTGCATTAGTTGCAGTTGATCTCTCTCCCACCAAGCGATCACTCCACCCATTGAAGCAGACAGGCTCCCTGTCATCAGCTGACTAGTGAGTCAGGTCTCGGCCGCATTGCAAGCTGGGAAAAATCCGAGACAACAGTCATTTTGTATGCTGTTAAAAATAAATATTGGGGTGAAAATCGTCACACACAGGTACAGACACTATATTATGAACTACACTAACTTTACAGCCCCTGCAGCATAGTCAAATAAAAAAAATCCTTTATATATCTGCTTGAAACAATGATTCCTTTTTTTCTTTTTTTTTTTTTCTTTTCAGGAAAACAGTGGTCCGCCTTATAGTGAAGTCCCTCTAAAAGTGTATCATGCTACTGCTTAGTTGGTGATTTTACTGAGACATCCTTGCTTTATGATTTAGGCTGGGTTCTCATGTTTCTGGCAATCCAGTCACCCTGGATATGAACACCAGATTACATGGGTAGATAGCTGACTAGGGCTATTTTTTCTTGGAGATGTCAGGATGCTGATGGCTATGAAAGGGTGGGCCCTTTGTTTTATCTGCTTAGGGCAACACAATACCTTGTCCCAGCTCTGCTTAGGCTGCTCTCACACTATAGAATTCTCCGTATTAAAGATCCGTTAACAAAACCATTAAAAACAGCCATTACAAAGTCCCATTATAGTCTATGGGATTGTTACATTACTCGTTTTAACCCGTCGTAGTCCGTTATTAATGACGGACGTTATTTTGTGACGGGTGAGGTAACGGGAGAAATAATGTATGTACTATTTCTCCTGTTACTTTCTCCCGTCACAAAATAATGTCCGTTATTAATAACGGGTTAAAATGGGTAATGTAAAAATCCCATAGACTATAATGGGATTTTGTAACGGCCGTTTTTAATAGTTTTGTTAACGGGTCATTATACTGGATCTTTAAAATGGAGAATTCTATAGTGTGAAAGCAGCCTTAGATACATTGCACTTATTGTCTCCTCTGGAGCTTCCTAGGTTGAAAAGGGACACTGTACTTACTGTACATATAAACTCTTGGAAAAGAAAAACAAAAAGAAAAAACAACCACACCAGAGAGTAACTAATATGGTTCCCCAGAAATATCTACCTTTTTCTTGTGTTTTACTTGTTTACTAGCTGAGTATCCGGCGTTGTCCGGGTTTTCCTTCCTAATCCATGTTAGGCTAAGTTTCCACTTGTTTTTTTCTGGTAGTTTTTGGAATACTGCCACTCCAGTTTTTGAGCCAAAGCCAGAAATGTATTAAAAAGGAATAGGACATATAAAGGAAGGACTTATACTTCTCCTCCCTTATGGATCCACTTCTGACTTTGGCTCAAAAACTGCAGTGTCAGTATTCCAAAAACTGCCAGAAAAAAAAACAAGTGGAAACTTAGCCTTAGGGAGAAAAAACAAGAAAGGAGGAAGCTTTTGACCTCAAATCTATCTTCATATATTGTCCTCATATCCAGTCCTTATATTTCATCCTCATATCCCATCCTCAGGTGGGGCTGAGTTGTGATGAAGATAATGTAAGCCGAAAATAGAAGGGGGCATGACTTTGTGTGAATGGACGTGATTTGCAGCCCAGACTCATGCACACAAAGGGTAGAAAATAAAAGGGGTGTAGCTTAAAGGGTGGGCGTGTCTTTGTGAGATTGGGCTTGGAGGGTGTGGCTTGCATTCACCAGGAGATGCAGAGCGAAGCTTGTGGAGTACAGTACCAGAAGTCCCATATACTTGCATAAAAATAAAAACATGCTTAAATTAAGGGGGTAGGTTATGGTTAGATTTTCTATAGTTTTAGTGGACATATAAGTAGCATGCGACCAAGTATTATCAAAATATCTCCAGCAGTTTGGAAGTTATGCAGTTACATATATTTCTCATAGACATGTATGGGACATTAAACAAAAACCCCAACCCTCGCTAATGGGGGTGGTTGAGGGTTAATTTACCTATCATATGTTTGAAGTTGACATATAAGTAACATGTGTGCCAAGTTTTATGAAAATATGTTTACCCATTTGGAAGTGAGGCTGGAACATCCAGAGGAAAAGTTGACCAGCTGCCCATAGCAACCAATCAGATCGCTTCTTTCATTTCTCAGAGGCCTCTTCAAAAATTAAACAATCTGATTAGTTGCTATGGGCAACTGGTCAACTTTTCCTCTGCACAGGTTTTCATAAATCTCCCCCATTGAGTTGTACACTGCTCAAAAAAAATAAAGGGAACATTAACATAACACATCCTAGATCTGAATGAATGATCTAATCATATGAAATACTTTTGTCTTTACATAGTTGAATGCGCTGACAACAAAATCACACAAAAATTATCAATGGAATTTATCAAGCAATGGAGGTCTGGATATGGAGTCACACTCAAAATCATAGTGGAAAACCACACTACAGGCTGATCCAACTTTGATGTAATGTCCTTAAACAAGTCAAAATGAGGCTCAATAGTGTGTATGGCCTCCACGTGTCCGTATGACCTCTCTACAATGTTTGGGCATGCTTCCTGATGAGGTGGTGGATGGTCTCCTGAGGGATGTCCTCCCAGACCTGGACTAAAGCATCCACCAAGTCTGTGGTGCAACATGGCGTTGGTGGATGGAGCGAGACATGATGTCCCAGATGTGCTCAATCGGATTCATGTCTGGGGAACAGGCGGGCCAGTCCATAGCATCAATGCCTTCCTCTTGCAGGAACTGCTGACACACTCAAGCCACATAAGGTCTAGCACTGTCTTGTATTAGGAGGAACCCAGGGTCAAACACACCAGCATATGGTCTCACAAGGGGTCTGAGGATCTGCCATTAGGCAGTCAGGCTACCGCTGGCAAGCACATGGAGGGCTGTGCGGCCCCCCAAAGAAATACCACCACCCCCCCCACCCCTGCCACACCAGTCGTTCTGGAGGATGTTGCAGGCAGCAGAACGTTCTCCAAGGCATCTCCAGACATGTGCTCAGTGTGAACCTGCTTTCATCTGTGAAGAGCACAGGGTGCCAGTGGCAAATTTGCCAATCTTGGTGTTCTCTGGCAAATGCCAAACGTCCTGCACGGTGTTGGGCTGTAAGCACAATCCCTACCTATGGATGTGGGGCCCTCATACCACCCTCATGGAGTCTGTTTTTGGCCGTTTGAGTGGACACATGCACATATGTGGCCTGCTGGAGGTCATTTTGCACGGCTCTGGCAGTACTCCTCCTTGCACAAAGGCGGAGGTAGCGGTCCTGCTGCTGGATTGTTGCCCTCCTACAGCCTCCTCCACGTCTCCTGATGTACTGGCCTGTCTCCTGGTAGTGCCTCCAGGCTCTGGACACTACGATGACAGACACAGCAAACCTTCTTGCCACAGCTCGCATTGATGTGCCATCCTGGATGAGCTGCACTACCTGAGCCACTGTGGGTGGGTTGCGGACTCCATCTCATGCTACCACTAGAGTGAAAGCACCGCCAGCATTCAAAAGTCACCAAAACATCTGCCAGGAAGCATAGGAACTGAGAAGTGGTCTGTGGTCACCACCTGCAGAACAACTCCTTAATTGGGGGTGTCTTGTTAATTGCCTATAATTTCCACCTGTTGTCTGTTCCATTTGCCCAACAGCATGTGAAATTGATTGTCAATCAGTGTTGCTTCCTGAGTGGTCAGTGTGATTGACTTAGAGTTACATTGTGTTATTTAAGTGTTCTCTTTATTATTTTTTTGGAGCAGTGTATATAGAATTGTGGTGGTGGTTTTAAGTTCACTTGCATTGCTCATTCCGTAACTTCCAGTATGCCTTCCCCTTTCTCTTTTTTTTATAATTTAAATGTATTCCAAAATCTTACCTGCCAAGTGTAACAAGGTCATATCTCCGCAATAGTTGAAGAGGGTGCTCTACAGTCAATTGATGGGGTGTTGGTATCATTGTTCTGAGTATCTTTCACATATAGGGCTTAAGGGAGACAAGGCCACAGTTGGCAAAGTAGAGGTGGCCATACGGCTGATCTCTCTTGATCTCCTCATACACATGAATTTGTAACAAAGCCAATGTGCCCTCAACGGAGAGAGGAGGAGTAAACCACTGCCGCATAGGTCTGGCAGGTGCTCATCTTTCTGAGAATTAAAGTTACAGGTGGGGGAAATCCAAAATACATTTAGCTGATAAGTACTGGAAGGATTTTTAAATTGAAGTGATTTACAAATCTGTTTAACTTTCTGGCACCAGTTGATTTAAAAAAAAATAAATAAAAAAAAAGTTTTTCAGCGGAGTACCCCTTTAGGATGCTGCCTGTTTTTTACCCTAACAACCAAGCCCAATTGATTAAATCTGGCCTGTTTCTCTTTAAGTGGTAATACCTCTGACATGCCTTTACTTAGCAACACGATTGACATATTGTACTTTATAACTTTATATTGGTGGCAATCTTTGTTGATTCATGCAGCATTTTATTTTTTTTTTTTACTCCAAAATATTGTAAAAAACTAATTCTAAGTTTTTTATGGAATTCACTGTATGGTAAAAATGTTATTTTTATTCTGTGGGTCGGTACGGTTATGGTGATACCCAATCAATATAGTTTTTTTTTAGTGTTCTTTTTCCTTTTCTCAACAAAATCCCTTTTTCGTGTTGTCATGTTCTGACAGCCATAACTTTATTTTTCATTAGCATTTTTTTTTTTATGGCGTTCACCGTGCAAAATAAATAACTAGGGATCGACCGATTATCGGTTTGGCCGATATTCCCGATTTTGGGCATTATCGGTATCGGCAATCACCTTGCCGATAAGCCGATAATGCCCCGCCCCCCGCACCGCCCCCACCGCACCGCAACCGCCCCCCCCAACCCTCCGCACCGCGTCGCACCCCCCACTGCACCGCCCCGGCCCCATTGCCTCCCCCATCCCCGGTTTTATAATTACCTGTTCCCGGGGTCCATGCTACTTCTGGCTCCTGCTGCGTCCTGCATTACGCTGTGCGCAATGACGAGTGACGCGACGTGACGTGACATCACCGTCAGTGCGCACAGTGACAGCTCAGGAGGATGCCACCGAAGCCAGATGTAGAGTGGACCCCGGGCCCCGGGAACAGGTAATTGTAAAACCGGGGATGGGGGAGGCAATGGGGCCGGGGCGGTGCGGTGTGTAGTGCGACGCGGCGCGGTGGGGCGGTAGGGGGCACGCGTGGCAATGCAAAAGCCACTGCAGTTCATTGATTTAAAGCGCCCGCTTTAAATCAATGATCTGCAGCGGTATCGCGGGGGGGGGATAAATAGCCAATAACTTATACCGGAATATCGGTATAAGTTATCAGCTATCGGCCCTAACCTCCACCAATTATCGGTATCAGCCCTAAAAAACGATATCGGTCGATCCCTATAAATAACACTTTTAACCTACTGCAGGGCATTGAAATTTCTTTCAAGTACAGAAATATCCCATATATAAATGTAAAGTGCTGTGCGGGCGCATGGCAGGGCTCAGAAGGGAAGGAGCACCATTTGGCTTTTGGAAAGTGGACTTGCCCCTTCTGAAAATGAAAAATTTGGGGTTACACCAACATGGTGTTACTGCCCGCTGTTTCAAACATTTTGGAACCATTTGTGGGGTCTAAATGCTCACTACACCATTAGTTACATTCCTAGAATTATGTCGTTTTCAATGGTGTCTTTTAAAAGGAAAACTGTCAACCTGTTCGCCCCCACTAAACTTAATACACTGGGTTATAGTGTGGGTGAACAGGAGTCAAACGAGGGGTCACTGACTGAAATATGTCGAGTAGGTCATGAGATATGTCCCCCAAAAGATTCTCTGCTAAATCAGTGAATCGCGCACAGGAGGCAGGGCTCCACCTGCTCAATTTACATATTCAAAGGCGGTAACTCTACATCCTAGTATGGCAGCCACAGGCTGGATCGCACAGGCTGCAGCATGATACTGACAGTTATGATGTGCTGTAGATGTACTGCAGCATAGTATAACCTGTAAAAAATAAATAAAAGGTTTTAAAATAAATTAATAAAGTTAGAAATAAATAAAATAAATGCCCCTTTCCCAATAAAACCCTATTTTATCAACCCCCCCCCCCCCCCAAAAAAAAAAAAACAACAACAACGATAATTTCTATTTTTCTACCAAAATGCCATCTCTAAATTCAGTATTTTGAGCCTGGAGTGTGCCAATGTGACACCCACTCACCCAATACAATACGAATATAGGGGAAACCTCACAGAAGTAGAAATTATACACCATGGGGTGTTATCAAGGGGTATTACGACAAAGAGCAGTTTGTTTGTTTTTATGTAGGAGAATATGAAGGTGTGCAGAGTACATTGGAGTAACATAAGATAAAAAAATATATATATATATGGTAAAGATATAATAAGTGTAACAATCCATGGATGAACGGTATGCTTTGAAGCAATTTCTAATGCAGAGGCCTGGTTAATCTAGACAGGGGACACACTAATAAGTGGTAACCTTTTTTTATCCCCCTATTATGACACACTGTGCACCTTTCCTGGGATCTCCCCTTCTTATCAGTGTGGGGGACTTCTTCAGGAAATGGTTACCCTAGTACTATACCTGGGCCTCGCCGATTCTAGGTTACCATATATTGTCACCTTGATTACCACCAAATGAAACTGAAGGAATGACCCTGTGTGGCTAGCACATTGGAAAAGCACAAAAGCTTTATACAGTGCCGTTTGTACCATGTGCACAGCCAGCTTTTTGTACTATACTATGATTTTGTGCATGGCACTGTATGGCTTGAGGACTTGATCTGAGAGATTGTAATTCACTACACAATCTGTTCTTTGTGTCACTGTGGTGGTACCCAGCAATGGGACAGGGGTGCTGCCATTAACATGTATTGTGGTCAACATAAGGACATTCCTTTTGCGTATTGCCGCTCCGAGCAGGAACATGTAAAGGCAGAATACAGAGGTCCTTCAGCGGCGGCTCTGCAGCCAAATACGCACTTTAAATCCGCTCATCTGAACGTACCATTAGGCACAGTACTACAAGCAACAGTGGTTCTGGTGGGGAGGGACTAGAAAAAGGGGATGCTGGAATAAAAGTTATCCACATAGAGGTGGTAACCCTGATCCAGCAGTGGGTACACAATTTTTCCGCTTGGCCTGAAGATGGGGAAGCATTTTGGGGTTTGAATGCGAGTGTACCTTCCTTCATAAACACTAAACTTGTAAGGGTACACTGATGTAAGGTCTTCCCCAGGTAATTATAGACCATTAAGCTTAACACGCATTCTGGAAAAATAGTTTGAGGGGCTCATAAGGGACTACATACAGGAATACATAGGGGATAATAGTATTATAAGTGATAGCCAGCATGGGTTTACTAAGGATAGAAGTTGTCAAACCAGTCTAATTTGCTTTTATGAAGAGGTGAGCAGAAGCCTTGACAGAGGAATGGCTGTGGATATAGTAACACTCCTATATTCAGCTCGGAATACTTCCTGGCACTACCTAAATGGTTAAATCCTGGTCGGTGCTAATTTAACTTTCACAGTCCCAGAACCGGCTTTCACTCCTCGTCTCTTGCATTGATGGTGCTACACATTATAGGAACAAGGCATTGATCATCGCTATAGAAGATAGGAAGAACGGAGCACTCACCACGTTTGCAGATAAATCACGGAGGGTTCTTTATTTGCGGGTTTCACAGGACAACAAAGGGAGGTGCAGACAAAGATGGAATGTGCGGGGGGTTCAACAGTCACACGGGGCGACGGTGCGTATCGCTCACTTGAGCTTCGTCAGCCCCCGGCCTTTTTCTGCACCTCCATCTTTGTCTGCACCTCCCTTTGTTGTCCTGTGAATCCCGCAAATAAAGAACCCTCTGTGATTTACCTGCAAACGTGGTGAGTGCTCCGTTCTTCCTATCTTCTATAGCTCTGTGGATATAGTGTTTTTGGATTTTGCTAAACTTTTGACACTGTCCCTCAGACGTCTGATGGGTAAGTTAAGTCTTTGGGTTTGGGAATTTTAGTTTGTAACTGGATTGGAAACTGGCTTAAAGGGGTACTCCGCCTCTAGACATCTTATCCCCTATCCAAAGGATAGGGGATAAGATGTCAGATTGCCGCGGTCCCGCTGCTGGGAAGCCCCTGGTTCCTTGCTGCGGCACCCCGCTATCATTACAGCACAGAGCAAGTTTGCTCTGTGCGTAATGACGGGTGATACAGGGGGCGGAGCAGCGTGACGTCATGGCTCCGCCCCTCATGACATCACGGCCGTCCCTTTAAAGGGGTAGTCCAGTGGTGAAAAACTTATCCCCTATCCTAAGGATAGGGGATAAGTTTGAGATCGCGGGGGGTCCGACCGCTGGGGCCCCCTGCGATCTCTCTGTACGGGGCCCCGGCTCTCCGCCGAGATAGCGGGTGTCGACCCCCGCACGAGGCGGCGGCCGACACGCCTCCTCAATACATCTCTATGGCAGAGCCGGAGATTGCCGAAGGCAGCGCTTCGGCTCTGCCATAGAGTTGTATTGAGGGGGCGTGTCGGCCGCCGCCTCGTGCGGAGGTCGACACGCCCCCTTCCAGCGGGCTGTCGGGGCTCCGTACAGGAGATCGCGGGGGGCCCCAGGGGTCGGACCCCCCGCGATCTGCAACTTATCCCCTTTCCTTAGGATAGGGGATAAGTTGCTCACCACTGAATCACCACTGGACTACTCCTTTAATGCAAGTCTATGGCAGGGGGCGTGACGACCGCCACACCCCCTCCCAAAGATTTATATTGAAAGGGGCGGGCCGTGACATCACGAGGGGTGGTGCCGTGATGTAACGATGCTCCGGCCCCTGTATTGCCGTCATTACGCACAGAGCGAACTCGCTCTGTGCAGTAATGATAGCGGGGTGCCGCAGCGGGGATCCCGGGGCTTTCCAGCAGCGGGACCGCGGCGATCTGACATCTTATCCCCTATCCTTTGGATAGGGGATAAGATGTCTAGGGGCGTAGCACCCCTTTAAAGGGGTACTTCTGTGGGGAAAAAATCAAATCAACTGGCTTCAGAAAGTTAAACAGATTTGCAAATTACTTCTATTAAAAAATCTTAATCCTTCCAGTACTGCTGTATGCTCCAGAGAAAGTTGAGTAGTTCTTTTTAGTCTGACCACAGTGCTCTCTGCTGACACCTCTGTACAACTGCATGATGACGAGGGAAAAAAAGGAATGTCGGGCCATTTTAATTTTTGTGAATAGGAATGTTTTTTGTCTGTAGTAGTTAGAGATAAGTGAATTGAATCAGACGAAGTCGAATTCTTTCCGAATTTAAGGAAAATTCGATTCGGACTGTATTGGAACTTTGACTCGATTCGAAATACAGAATTTCTTAATTAGTGACACCCCTGCGATCATCCTGTAAAATGTATAGCTGCGAGCGGCTTTCTCCTGCACTTGCATCTCTGCAATAGTTAGGACGATCACAGTGGGTGTCAGGAGTGACACCTGCTGTGATCTGTCCTCAACTGCAGGTACTACTGCTCCCAATATGGAGCACACTCTACTCCATGCTGGGAGCTGTAGTACCTGCATTAATAGACAGTGTCAGGCCCAAGGCCTGATTATTAAAATCCTATATGTGTATTATAAATTATAACTGTGTGTGTGTGATGGATCATCCAAGACATGGGTGAGAGGTCATTCAGACTGTGGGTTTGTGTATTGCATTTTATTGGGGGTCTGGCTGTTTGTTTACATCTCCTTTTGAAGTCAAAGGCTCTTTTGAAGCAGCAGGAAGTCATGCACTCTGGTCCCATCATATAATCAACCAGATAAGAGGGCCAGGAACAGAGATGCCCCCCTGGTGGGATCAGAGGGGAGGGGAGAATGGAGTCTCCCTCCAAAAAGGCAGATATATAATATTTTAACAATGCTAGACTCAGGGTGCTCAATGCTGTGCAACAAGCTGACAAGACCATCCTAAGAACAGCTGGAACTAACTCTCATGGACTGCTATACCATCATGCTGTAAGAACTTCATCTTTTGTTTTCTGAACTTGCCTTGCAAAACTCTTTTATATATTTTTATACCTGTATGTCATTTGTTTCTGTATTTTTACATAGTCAGCACTGTGATACCTTTTATCAGATTAAATGTTTAATTAATCAGCTCTGGTCTTTGATCTCTAAATATATGAGCTCACCTTTCTGAAGGCAGCTCCAGTGGAAACACGTTTATCTCAGGGTTAATTTGGTGACTTGCTGGGACTAGTAGTGGATACCCAGAGGTCCGGTGGCCTTAACCCTTGCACCATCACACTCTCTCTAATGTCTTGGTTGGACTGATAGGATGTGATCGTGACAGACAGATTGCAGCGGGTGTAATTTCTGACACCCGAATTGATCGTCCTGTATAATGTATAGATGCAGGTGGGTGGACACTCTTCCCTGGTCCCACTGTAGTATAAGTATATGCCGTATATATATATATTTTTCATATTTCCCGCAGAGAGCTGTGAATGGCTGGAACCATTCTTTTCACATCACTGGCTGGCCGGAGTATAGTGCAGTGATGCGAGCACAGGAGAAAGCCACTCCATCTCTGCAATAGATAGGACAATCACATCGGGTGTCAGGAATGACACCTGGGGCGATCGGTCTATTAGTACAGGTACTACGGCTCCCATCATGAAAAAGTCTGTTCCATACTGGGAGTAGTAGTACTACCTAAGAAATGTAAAAAACTGAGAAAAAAAGTGAAACACACTTTACTAAACACAATATTAAATACATTACTAACAAAAAATAAATTTGAAAAATATTATTTTTACATTTAAATGGCTACATTTTTAGGTCCCTGCCCGCCCACATAAATTGATCCCTGTTTAACCCATTGCCGCATATGGACGTTTATTAACGTCCATAAGCAGCTCCCAAGGTGTGAGCGCGCATCATACCCGGTGGGTCCCAGTTGCTATAAGCAACCAGACCCACGGCTAATGCCGGACATCACCAATCGGGCTGATGTCCGGCATTAACTCTTTAGACGCGGCAATCAAAGTGAAAGTAAATGCTTCCCGGCAGCTCAGTCAAGCTGATCGGGACCATCGTGGTAAAATCGCCATGTCCCGATCAGGAGGGTGCCTTACCTGCCTCCTGCGTGTCCGATCGGCAATTGATTGCTCCAAGCCTGAAATCCATAACACTGATCAATGCAATGGCAGGGATCAGTGTATTGAATGAATGTACTGCATGTTATAGTCCCCTATGGGGGCTATAACAGTGCAAAAAAAAGTTAATAAAGATGATTTAACTCCTTCACTAATAAAAGTTTGAATCGCCTCTCTTTTCCCTTAAAAAAAACTGTGTAAATAAAAATAAATATAAACATATGTGGTATTGCCACATGCGTAAATGTTCAAACTATAAAAATATAATGGCAATTAAACTTCCTGGTCAATGGTGTACGCGTAATTACAATGACATTGTCTTTCACAATTACATTAAATATATACATACATAAATTATTGTCCCGAACATCTGCCTCCGCAAATTACAATTTGAAGTATCTTTGATTTCTGATAGAAGACCTCTGTAAATTTATGGATTTTTGGCAAATTAGGGAAAATCAGCCTTTTTTTTTTTCCTACTGTATTATACATATTACTGATGTCTCTGTCCTCGGCTTGTCTCTGACCCCTACAGTTATTCATGGCAGCACATCTGAATGCCTGAAAAAATAAAATAAAGTAAATGGGGCTAAAAAGTAAAGTGAAAAAAAAATCTGATTTAGAAAAAAAACTAGAAAAAAAACAGCGACCTCCTGCTCTTGTACGTAAAGAGCATACATAATGCATGTACAGGACAGTAGCCTTATGCTACAGGCTGTGTGATGCTGACATCACGCAACCTGCTAAAGATGTCTCTTGCTGCTCCAGAGGGTACAGAGAGCCTGCCTATGTGGGAGAATTAACTACTACTTACCTACCTACCTAGGGGAACTACCTACTACCTACCTATTTGGGGTATTAACTTCAACCTACCTATTGGGGACATTACCTACTACCTATCTACTAGAACTATTATCTACCAGGGGCATTACCTATTTCCTGCCTACTGGCGGCATTACCTAATAGGAAAAGGGGAAATTACATAGCTGCTGAGAGCTTCAACCTAATAGTGGGGAATAACATACCCACCACCTCCAAATCAACCTCCCCCCAACACACTTACCTATTTCCTCAGATTATAAAGGGTACCAAGGGGGAATTATATGGGGCACTCAGGGTAGGGAAACGTTGGGGAATGTGCAAGATGTTTGTTGTCTGGCAGATTCTGCAGTGATCAGTCATGGTTTGAAGATGAAGGAAAGGAAAGAGAATGACTCCAAGAAGATGCCACCTGTAAGTCAGCAGATGTAACTGCACTGTGATTACTTATACTGCCTGCAACACCTGTGCAGAGCTCGGGTCACCACTATAAGGGCTTTGTATGGGAGAGTATTGGTCTGTATACAGTGGTTTTTATTCAGTATCAGTTTGGCAGTATTATCCAATCACTGTGGTGATAATGGTTGTGGTTATGGTGTAGCTGTATTATTCTCCCCTATATGCTGGTATTACTGGTATATTGGTCTCAGTATCCAGGATGTGGTCAGTAACAGTATGATGGTAATACTTATGGTAATAATATTCCTCCTTGTATACTGGTACAGTGGGGATCAAAAGTTTGGGCACCCCAGGTAAAAATTTGTATTAATGTGCATAAAGAAGCCAAGGAAAGATGGAAAAATCTCCAAAAGGCATCAAATTACAGATTATACATTCTTATAATATGTCAACAAAAGTTAGATTTTATTTCCATCATTCACACTTTCAAAATAACAGAAAACTAAAAAAAATGGCATCTGCAAAAGTTTGGGTACCCTGCAGAATTTATAGCATGCACTGCCCCCTATGCAAAGCTGAGACCTGCCAGTGTCATGGATTGTTCTCAATCATCATCTGGGAAGACCAGGTGATGTCAATCTCAAAGGTTTTAAATGCCCAGACTCATCTGACCTTGCCCCAACAATCAGCACCATGGGTTCTTCTAAGCAGTTGTCTAGCAATCTGAAACTGAAAATAGTTGATGCTCACAAAGCTGGAGAAGGCTCTAGAAATATGTCAATATCCTCTGTTCAGAATGTAATTAAGAAATGGCAGTCATCAGGAGCAGTGGAAGTTAAAGCAAGATCTGGAAGACCAAGAAAAATATCAGACAGAACAGCTCGCAGGATTGTGAGCAAAACAATTCAAAACCCACTTTTGACTGCACAATCCCTCCAGAAAGATCTAGCAAACACTGGAGTTGTGGTACACTATTCCACTATAAAGAGATCCTTGTACAAATATGGTCTTCATGGAAGAGTCATCAGAAGAAAACCTCTTCTAAGTCCTCACCACAAAAATCAGTGTTTGAACTTTGCAAATGAACATATAGACATGCCTGATGCATTTTGGAAACAAGTTCTGTGGACCGATAAAATTGAACTTTTTGGCCAGAATGAGCAAAGGTACGTTTGGAGAAGAAGGGGAACAGAATTTAATTAAAAGAACCTCTGTCCATCTGTTAAGCATGGGGGGTGGATCAATCATGCTATGGGGTTGTATTGCAGCCAGTGGCACAGGGAACATCTCACGAGTAGAAGTAAAAATGGATTCAATAAAATGTCAGCAAATTTTGGATGCTAACTTGATGCCATCTGTGAAAAAGCTGAAGTTAAATAGAGGACCGCTTCTACAAATGGATAATGATCCTAAACGCACCTCGAAATCCATGGGGGATTACATCGTAAACTGAAGGTTTTGCCATGGCCTTCACAATCTCCTAACCTCAACATAATTGAAAATCTATGGATAGACCTTAAAAGAGCAGTGCGTGACATACAGCCCAGAAATCTCAAAGAACTGGAAGACTTTTGTAAGGAAGAATGGGCAAAGATACATCAAACAAGAATTCAAAGACTCATGGCTGGCTACAAAAAGTGTTTACAAGCTGTGATACTTGCCAAAGGGGGCAATACAAGCTATTAACTCTGCAGGGTGCCCAAACTTTTGCAGACACCATTTTTTTTTATTTTCTGTTATTTAGAAAGCGTAAATGATGGAAATAAAATCTAACTTTTGTTGACATATTAAAAGAATGTCTAATCTGTAATTTGATGCCTTTTGGAGATTGCCTTTTTCCATCTTTCCTTGACTTCTTTATGCACATTAATACAAATTTTTACCTGGGGTGCCCAAACTTTTCTTCCCCACTGTATTATTGGTAGATTGGTCTCTGTATTCAGGATTTGATCATTAACAGTATGATGGTAATAATTATGATAATAATGTTCCTACTTGTATACTGCAGGTTATTCGTAATACTGGTCTTAGTATTATGAAATTGTTAAGTAATAGTATAATTGTAATGTGGTGATAATGAAGGGCATTCATCAATATTTTACTAGTATATGTGCTATTATAGATGTGAAAAGTCGCCTAAGAATATACCTTCCTGCTCCAAATTCACCAAAGGTTGCACGCCACTTGATGAATTAACCAGCTCCTACACCCATGCTAGTCGTTTAGCCTGCTTTCCAGGGCTGAAGTGACATAGCCTTGTGAAGCCTGTGTTTTTTCATCCATAGAAAGTCGTACATGTTTATATACCCTTCTGTACACATTGGTGCTAATGATAAATGACAGTGTTTATCCATACTTTATCTTATTTGACAAAAGATAAGTGAGATCTCAAAACAAAACTCAACTCCTAATCGCACCAGCAAACAAATGAACTGCAAGCCCCATGGAACAATCCTCTCATATTTTTTTCATCTCTCAAATTTTCATCTCGTGACTTGATAGATACTTTACAGCAGTTTTGTTGAAAGATACAGTCAAGTCTGTGATTTAATACTTGGCATCACTGCATAGCAGTCACCACATTGTTACACAATGTTTTCTTTTCAACTTGACTCGTGACATACAAAATGCTCTACAATAATTGTGTTTTATAAAAGTATATGATTTTCTGTACAAGAATAAAAGGATATACTTCATGACAGCCATTGGCCCTTTTTGTAAAGTTTACCCAAAAGAAGAAAAGACATTTACAAGATGCAAACAAGCCTCATTTGCCTCTTTTTCATTACATTACATTGTTACAAGCATTAGAAAAAAAGAATTAGCGCATCCCAAAGCCAACGATTCCGAGCACGGAGAGGGTGCAGACTGCACCTTTTAAATAGCAAAGACAGGGAGACTCCAGCTCGATTACAGATCCAATAGCCATTTTTATTCACATAAAGCTACACGAATCACAGATAGAAGGCAGGATGTGATGCGTTTTAGCCAGGCGCTGGCCTTACTCATACACTCAGTGTATGAGTAAGGCCAGCACCTGGCCGAAATGCGTCACATCCTGCCTTGTATCTGTGATTCGTGTAGCTTTATGTGAATAAAAATGGCTATTGGATCTGTAATCGAGCTGGAGTCTCCCTGTCTATTATATTGCAAGCTACATAAAAGTCCAGATGTTGACAGAATTACATTACAGATTATGATCATTTAGAACAGACGGTGATCAAACTTAATATGTTAGAAGAATAACTGTAGTCTCCCAAAACCTTTGTGAAAATTCAAAAATAAACATAGACACTCCAAATATACATTTTAGAGAGCAACTGCCCTTCAGAGCAACTGAATTTGTAGCAAACAGGCAGGGAATAGGCCCAAAGTATGGACCCAGAGTATGAAGGGAAAACAGACACCAGGCTCATCTGTCCTGGGCGGCAAAGCTTGAACCACAACAGGATGTCATTTTTGTAAAATATGTGTAGCTCTTCATAGCTACTGAAGAAAAGGCCCGCGGCCTTGAAACGCGTCTAGCCCAATATCTGCACCTTATCCATAAGTGTATATCACTTCAAACAGACTGTATCTGTTATATTCTATTTGCAATAGCTGGATGCCCGCGATTCCGGGACCACTGCTGCACGCGCGCTGCTAGCGCCTCATTCACTCGTGCAATCTGCACCACCTATTCCCTGCATCCACTCACAGCCCCGGTCGGCAGAGTCATTCCTGGACATCATCCTTCCCAAGGCTGGACGTCTCCCGTGCTAGCCCAGGACACTCGGAGACCCTGGAGACTTAGCCACTCACCCAGCATACCACTCAGGCGGATACTGATATCTGAAGTGCCGGACGCAGCCGTGCCAACCCGGACCTGAGGTTTCAGAAGGAGGGTGAGTGGTGCTGTGCACTGAGACCTTACACTTTCACCGCTGACAGTGTTTGCTACATTGTCTGCAGTATTAACTAAGTTACAACAAAGGTATAACTTTGACAGGACATGAATTAGAAGCACACAATCGCTATTTATTACTGAACATTTGTCTATGAACTCTCTGATATAATTAGAGACTTGCTACTGTAGCCAATGTCGCTACATTTGCTGCTATACTCTGGATATACCTGAACTAATTGAGACTTTTTATTCTGGATATACTTTGTGGGTTTTCTGTTGAATTATTCCTATGAACTATATGGACTGAGAACGATCTTTTTTGATACATGCAGCAGATACTGACTAATGTTTTTGGTGCTATTTATCCATTTTTATTGTGTTATTTATTCATTTATTTTACTTATTTTAATTACCTTATATATACCATTCACCTTTAGCAAGGGCCCTGCTAGGTGATTGGCTATATATATACCTATTTTTACATAATAAAGACCATCTATTGGATCCTATCTTCACTAGTCTTTTCTTTTCTTCCTCCCCTGTGCTTTTGAGGACTGGTTTACATACATATTCTATATTTATAAATTCTATATAGGATGTCATTTTTACCTTTCTACGGAATCCCCTTCTCTTCTGTGTACTGCAATGTACTTTCACCCATATATACTGCATGTAATTGCTTGCTCTCCTCGTAACATGTCACCACAGGTAGTTTGTGATAAGACCTGCTTTAGACTGCATTTAGACCATGTTCTTAGATCTACAGAGGGCTGTCCATCAGCAAAAGTCAAACAGGGATGTTGACGTACAGTCCCACGTGTTGCCAATTGGCTGGCAGACTTGTAATTGTTACTATGTTTGATCCACTTCCTAAATGTATACTCTGTGTGGAACTCAAAAATGATTGGCTCATTGAAGTCTATGGGCCTAGCAGGGACACATTGGGCTATATATGTGACGTTTTGCCGACAGACCTCCTGACCTAAAAACCCGGTCCATTAGTTGGTAGTAACTTCTTTGAGACAAAACACTTTATAAGCAATGTTCATATACACAATTTTGGCCCCAAAAAAGCATTATCCAAAGGTTTAGCTCTCAGAACCTGCTGAGAAATTTAGTTCAACAATACAAAACAGATGAGAGCTGGCAGGCATGAAAACTGGGCATGTGTTTGTGCTCGACCATTGGGTTCCTTTTTCATATATGATGGCAAGCATATAAAAAGGATTTTTAAAACTATCTTTAGCCAGTGAGAGACATAAACAAGGCTAGTAAGTTTCTGGCTCATTTAAATAATCAGTTAGTATAAAACAATCCTAGGGGTAGATACAGCTTTTAACCATTATGGTATTAAATTCCTTATTATAAGCTGCTACAAAACCACAGACCATATATTTTTGTTTGTCCTTCGGCCAAAAAGTTGTGAAATTTTTCCAGCCCTGGCTACGTTGCAATGTTTGATGACAGGATGAGAGCATTTGATCTGACAATTTTCATCCTGCTGAAAAGTAATTGCTAAAAGTTTGCTGCCTGAATGGTTTACGTCAATCTCTCAGTACTGACTATTTCTGTACAAACTTTAGAATGACTACACGTGCACTTCTGCTTAGCAGAAAGGAAAATCTCTTATATTTTCTCCTTGATCCTCACGTGTCACAGCCTGATGATCTATACATTCACCTACAGAACTATATAGTTAAAGGGGTCAGGGCCGGACTGGGACCAAAAATGATCTTGGGCATTTTAGAATAAGCAGCCCATTTTGATCGTGGGAGGGGGAGCCAGAAATGGGAGGGGGCAAATGTTAACAATAACTGGGTATGACAGGGTACATAACAGAAAAAATATACTATATATATACATTAGGCTAGAGAAAAACTGTGTATTTTATGCGTATTTCATTGTAAATAATGCATTCGCAAAGCTGCACAAAGATTGTGTCTGTATTTTTAACATTAATGTGCTTTATGTCTGTGAGAAAGTAGTGTCTGTGCACATAGTTTGTTAAAAAAAAAGACATGTTTTCTATAGCTGTGTAAAAAAGTGACCTGTCACAGATGTAAAAAAATACATTCTTTTTTTCCCATAAACTTAAATACAGCAATATAAACTTAATGAGACCAATATTGCTAATAACACCAATATACAAGGAGGAATATTATCACTATACATATTACCATCATACTGTTACTGACCAAATCCTGTATTCTGAGACCAAAATTATCAATAATACCAGTATACAAGGAGGAATATTATCACCATACATATTACCATCATACTGTTACTGACCAAATCCTGTATACTGAGGCCAATAATATCAGTATACAAGGAGGGAAATTATCACCATATATATTACCATCATACTTTTGTAGTCAGTGCAGTCAGTGTACAACAGCAGTGTCCTGAGCTGCACAACATTCTACAACAAAGTTACGCTTCTAATAGCGGTACCTCCAAATCTGTCCTCGCAGCAGGCTCTCACCTTCCTTGTTACATCAGTGGCAGCTCTGGCAGGCAGCAATTAGCGGGGCACATTGTAGCATATGTTCACCGTGACCCAACCAGCAGCATAGTACAGCTCTGGAGTATAATACAGAATATAACTCAGGATCAGTACAGAATAAGTAATGTAATGTATATATTCACAGTGGCCCCACCAGCAGAATAGTGAGTACAGCTCTGGAGTATAATACAGTATATATACAGTCATGGCCGTAAATGTTGGCATCCCTGAAGGATTGCAGTAACACATGTTTTGCTATACACATGTTTATTCCCTTTGTGTGCATTGGAACTAAACTAAAAAAGGGAGGAAAAAAAGCAAATTGGACATAATGTCCCACCAAACTCCAAAAAAGGGCTGGACAAAATTATTGGCACCCTCAACTTAATATTTGGTTGCACACCCTTTGGAAAAAATTACTAAAATCAGTTGCTTCCTATAACCATCAATAAGCTTCTTACACCTCTCAGCCGGAATGTTGGACCACTCTTCCTTTGCAAACTGCTCCTGGTCTCTCTTATTGGAAGGGCGCCTTTTCCCAACAGAAATTTTAAGATATCTCCACAGGTGTTCAATGGGATTTAGATCAGGACTCATTGCTGGCCACTTCAGAACTCTCCAGTGCTTTATTGCCATCCATTTCTGGGTGCTTTTTGACGTATGTTTGGGGTCATTGTCCTGCTGGAAGACCCAAGATCTCGGACGCAAACCCAGCTTTCTGACACTGGGCTGTACAGTGCAACCCAAAATCAGTTGGTAATCCTCAGATTTCATAAAAGTGAGTACAGCTTTGGAGTATAATACAGGATATAATTCGGGATCAGTACAGAAAAAGTAATGTAATGTATGTACACAGTGACCTCCCCAGCAGAATAGTGAGTACAGCTCTGGAGTTTAATACAGGATATAACTCAGGATCAGTACAGGATAAGTAATGTAATGCATGTACACAGTGACCTCACCAGCAGAATAGTGAGTACAGCTCTGGAATACAGTACAGGATAAGTAATGAAAAATATGTACACACTGGGGGAGAATTTATGAATATTTTTACAATTTTTTTTGCTGTTCTTTGGTGCTTTTCTTTGGCGCAGTAATTTTTTGTGCCAAAGTTTAGCGAGTTTTCGTTTAGAAGTTTTTTTTAAAAAAAAGAACATACCAAGTTGTGATTTCCGTTCATATCATGCAGTGGTCAAAAAGTACGATGTGCGACTTTTCAGTTTGTTGCATCTTTTGGCGCAAATGCACTAACTGAGGTGCAAATCTACACCAGCCCTGACTTGGCTTACAAAACATAGAGGAATCACCATACAGAGTGGAGTACTGATGTAAGAAATGTCATCAGCACCATATTTATCACTTTTCCTGTGCCATTTAATAAATTTGGTGCAGGTACATAGTTTCCACCACACGAATGGGGTAAAAAGACATGCACCTACTAATATCTCTGACTTCAGTACGTCACTTTTTTGTGGTTCCCCCTCTACGCCTTTTTAGCCCATGCAACAAAATGTGTGACTTTTTGATAATGCTGTTTGCTTTTAGTTTTGTAAGCCAAGTCTGGGCAGATGCAACAAAAGATGGTACAAACTAAAAAGTAGCACATGATAAATTCCTGACCACTGAATGATATCAACTGAAATCACCCCTTGGTATGTTCTTTGTGAAAAACCTTCTAAAGCAAAAGTCGCAATGAAAAGTCTCTGACCAGCATGTGAGACGAAAAACTGCAACAAATGTACACCACAAAACCAGGGTAAAGCCAATGATAACTTCTCCCCAGCGACTTCACAAGCAGAATAGGGGATCAGGGATGGACGGAGGGATCAGGGATGGACGGAGGGATCAGGGATGGATGGGGAGGGATCAGGGATGGACTGAGGGATCGGGGATGGACTGAGGGATCAGGGATGGAAGGAGGGATCAGGGATGGAAAGAGGGATCAGGGATGGACAGTGGGGTGTGGAGAGGACAAGGGGGGCTTGGGGAGGTGAACAAAAGGCTTTAGAAGGGACATACTTTGTCTCATTGAAAGCACTATGGGGAGATTTATCAAAACCTGTGGAGAGGCAAAGTTGCCCAGTTGCACATTCATTTTTCAGAGGCCTTGTTAAGAATGTAAGAAGCGAGCTGATTGGTTGCAATGGGCAACTGGGCAACTTTGCGTCTCCACAGATTTTGATAAATCTCCCCCTATTTTTCCCTTCCCTCCTCTCTGGCTGCTCCTGCCAGGCAGTGTAAGGTTAAACTTGCTGGTATAAACAAATCTTCCAGATAACACAGGAGCAGCCTGAGAAGAGATCTGTCTTGGGTCCTGATGATGATGATTTAACCTCATGGCCCCAGCCAGGATTACAGCAGACTCTCTCCATTTTGTGTGTTATGCCTCCAATGTGTTTTTAAGTATATATGATTAAATAAACTTTGGATTTTCTATATTTCTAAGTGACTCCATTCTCTTCTGTTTTGCAGACTCTCTCCAAGTAGAACAAAAGGTAAAGATAAATGACATAACTTGCGGCCCTGCTTCCTCAGAGGCGGGCTGGCTCTCTTTGTCTGCTCCGTGACCACTGAGGAGTGAAAAGATCAGGCCTCTCTCCCTCACTCTCTGTGCGGTGCTCTTAAAGTAGCAGCCCCAGCTCTTAAGGTGGCAGCCTCGGGCTGCAGCTCCACAGTATTTAAGATAGGCAGGGGGACAGCCCAGCCCATGGATGGCCCGGCCCAATGGGAAAATGCCGGTATGCCCGATGGCCAGTCCGGCCCTAAGACATCTTATCCCCTATCCAAGATAAGATGTCTAATCGCGGGGTCCTGCCACTGGGGACCCCTGCAATCTCTCATTGCACACCCATGCCCCCTCCCATAGACTTAGTTGAGAGGGTGGCGCATGACATCACACGGGGACGGAGTCGTGATGTTACGACTCCGGCCCCGTAGTCATAACGCTTCACACTCGCATCCTCCAGCATTGTGGAGAGCTCAAAAAGGTGGGTGTGGAATGAGAGATTGCGGGGGTCCCCAGCTGTGGGACCCCTGCGATCAGACATCTTATCCCCTATCCTTTGGATAGGGGATAAGATGTCTTGGGGCTTGAGTACCCTTTTAAGATCCATTTGACAGTAATTCCCTGGAATGCTGTAGGTCAACTGCAGGAGAAAGCCATTACATTTTTATGAACAAAGTACGGACATATTTACACAGTTTTCCGTTCTGAAATTTAATTTCTTATCAATAATGTTATACTGTGGTATAAACACTAATATTAATATTCTTGTTTGGTGAAGCTATCACATACATTTAAAAGATTGAAGGTATAAAAAATCAGACGATACTTTTATAAAAGAAACGAAAAAATGTTTCTTAAAGGGCACCATGAATTTTAGATGGCTTGTATTTAACAAGTTTGATAACAGTGTGAACAATTGTCATTGCTATACTGTCTAACACATACTATACTAGAATGTATGCCTTAAAATAAACTATTTGGCTATGTATTAAAGGTGTTGCCCAAGACCAAAGATCATCCTCCTATCCACAACGTATGGCATAACTAGCTGATTGATTGGGGTATGATCACTGCAAACCCCACCAATCCATGAGAAAGCTCAGTTGTCCCCCTGAATAAACAAAAAAGAAGTAGCATGGGCAGGTGTTTATTCATTTATTCTCTACACACTTGCTCAGCATGTTTGGGATCTTAATTGAGTATGAACGGAGCTCTGGGCACACACAGGAGACAATCGACCTTCTTTCTTGGAGTTGGTGTGAATCCCAGCAGGCGAGCACCCACTGATCAGCTAGTTATCCTCTACACTATGGATCTGGGATAACTTTTAATTTTGGGAAAACCACTTTAAATCATGTGCAAGAATGAGGAACTATAGTTGCAGCAATATATGTATAGATTTACCATTTCAGTCCTAATATATTCCCATTTAGGATATATGTGTGTGTGTGTGTGTGTGTGTATATGTATATGTATATGTATGTATATATATATATATATATATATATATATATATATATATCTTCTAAAAGTGATGGGGGAGATTTATCAAAACCTGTTCAGTGGAAAAGTTGCCCATAGTAACCAATCAGCTTGCTTCTTTCATTTTTAACAAGGCCTCTGCAAAATGAAAGTAGCTATCTGATTGGTTGATATGGGCAACTGGGCAACTTTTCCTCTGCACAGATTTTGATAAATCTTCCCCACAGTCTTTTGAAGACATAGAACTGTAGCGGGGAAAGACCTATGTCTGCTCCTAGGGCATACACAGGGTATTTCCAAATGTTATGCAGGTTTCTCACAGTGTAAAATACACCGCGTATCCGCTCAGTGTGACCTTACTCTCAAGGTGAAAATCTAACATGGAGTATGACGAAAGATGTTGGTAGTTCCTAGTCAGCTTTGTGTAAAATTCAATGCAAGTTCAAGGTTAAAAAGGAAAAACGGAGACCAAGGAAGATGTCAAAGTGTTAAGAAAGAAAACTCAAAGCAATTTGCCTTGAAAATATAAAAGGCACAACAAATAAACAAAAACAAATCCGCATAAACTGGAGTCAATATTTATGACAGATCTGTAAGAAAATAGCACAAATGAAATGGGATTTTCACATAATAAAGCAAAACAAACATCTAAACACATGAAACGAACATTGGCACTAACATCTAGACACCAGAAAACAAGGTTACAGTGGGCTAAAGGGAAACCATCATGGAATGTGGAGGATTGGATGAAAGTACTATTCTGTAATGAATACCCAATCTGCACTGGCCACGCATATGATCCTGGAACATTTTACTATTGTGCTATGAAGTAAAAAAGGCTGTGTGAAAATGGGGTTGTAGAGCAAATACTAAACCTTTTATGTAAGATTTATTTTGATGAACCTTAGGGTATGTTCACACTGAGGAATTGGGGCGGAAATCAAGCAGAAATTTTCGGCCTCAAAATATTGTTACTTTTCCTCAAGAACTCACAGAGATTTTGCGCGGAATTTTGAGCGGAATTCGAGCGGAATTCCACACGCGGAAATGAAAATTTCAAGCGGAGGAGGAGAAGAGTATAATATATATATATATATATATATATATATATATATATATATATCCTCTTTTTTTTTTTAATGCGGAAATTCCGCACCAATTCCGCTCAAATTCTGCGCCTTTTCTGCGCCAATTCGGCGTGGAAATGATTCTGACTGATTTTTTTTTTACATTGATCTCTATGGGAGTAAGACGCTGATTCCACCTGAAAGAACATGTTCTTTCTTCAAGCGGAACATACTTCCTCGTCAGAATTCTGCTTGAGGAAATTCCTCAGTGTGAACTGAGGGGCAGAAATTCTGCACAGCTCTATGGGGATTTTCACTGCTGAATGAATTGGAGAGGAAAAAGCGAGCAGAATTATTTGTGGAACTTCCTCTCCAATTCCTCAGTGTGAACATACCCTTAGTATGAAATTTTCAGGTGTAAGCATCAGGGCTACACTAAAACCTTTTGTAAAGCTACAACTGCTGCCCACAAGATTGCATAAAATGCAATGTATTGTCTTAGACTACAGTTGTAGCATGTAGCACCTTATTCCTTCCTTTTTTTTTTTTTATCTTATTTTGGCACTCTTACTGACAATATGATGGGCATACATAAGTTAGCCTAATGACTTTAACCCCTTAAGGACTGAGCCCTTTTTTGCAATTCTGACCACTGTCACTTTAAACATTAATAACTCTGGAATGCTTTTACTTATCAATCTGATTCTGAGACTGTTTTTTCGTGACATATTCTACTTTAACATAGTGGTAAAATTTAGTGGTAACTTGCATCCTTTCTTGGCGAAAAATCCCCAAATTTGATGAAAAAAATGAAAATTTAGCATGTTTCTAACTTTGAAGCTCTCTACTTGTAAGGAAAATGGATATTCAAAATATATTTTTTTGGGTTCACATACACAATATGTCTACTTTGTGTTTGCATCATAAAATTGACAAGTTTTTACTTTTGGAAGACACCAGAGGGCTTCAAAGTTCAGCAGCAATTTTCCAATTTTTCACAAAATTTTAAAAACCCGATATTTTTCAGGGACCAGTTCAGATTTGAAGTGGATTTGAAGGGTCTTTGTATTAGAAATACCCCATAAATTACCCGATTATAAAAACTACACCCCCCAAAGTATTAAAAATGACATTTAGTCAGTGTTTTAACCTTTTAGGTGTTTTACAGGAATAGCAGCAAAGTGAAGGAGAAAATTCAAAATCTTAATTTTTTACACTCGCATGTTCTTGTAGACCCAATTTTTGAATTTTTGCAAAGGGTAAAAGGAGAAAATTTATACTTATATTTGTAGCCCAATTTCTCTCAAGTAAGCACATACCTCATATGCCTATGTAAATTGTTCGGCGGGCGCAGTAGAGGGCTCAGAAGGGAAGGAGCGACAAGGGGATTTTGGAGAGAACATTTTTCTGAAATGGTTTTTGGGGGGCATGTTGCATTTAGGAAGCCCCTAGGGTGTCAAAACAGCAACAAAAAAAAAAAAAAAAAAAACACATGGCATACCATTTTGGAAAGTAGACCCCTCGGGGAATGTAACATGGCATAAAGTGAGAGTAAATACCCCACAGGTGTTTCATGACTTTTACAAATGTAAAAAAAATATTTTTTATTTACCTAAAATGCTTGTCTTCCCAAAAATTTAAAATTTTTACAAAGGGTTAAAGCAGAAAATACCCCACAAAATTTGAAGCCCAATTTCTCCCGATTCAGAAAACAAATTTTGCTCTTGGGGCATGCCGCATTTAGGAGCCCCTATGGTGCCAGGACAGCAAAAAAAAAACCACATGGCATGCTATTTTGGAAACTAGACCCCTTGTGGAACGTAACAAGGGGTAAAGTGAACCTTTAATACCCCACAGGGGTTTCACGACTTTTGCATATGTAAAAAAAATATATATTTAGTTTTTACCTAAAATGCTTGGTTTCCCAAAAATTTTACATTTTTACAAAGGGTTAAAGCAGAAAATACCCCCCAAAATGTGAAGCCCAATTTCTCCCAATTCAGAAAACACCCCATATGGGGGTGAAAAGTGCTCTGCTGGTGCACTACAGGTCTCAGAAGAGGAGGAGTCACATTTGGCTTTTTGGAAGCAAATTTAGCTCTGGTGGCATGCCGCATTTAGGAAGCCCCTATGGTGCCAGGACAGCAAAAAAAAAAACCCACATGGCATACCATTTTGGAAACTAGACCCCTCGGGGAACGTAACAAGGGGTAATGTGAACCTTAATACCCCACAGGGGTTTCACGACTTTTGCATATGTAGAATTTTTTTTTACCTAAAATGCTTAGTTTCCCAAAAATTTTACATTTTTAAAAAGGGTTAAAGCAGAAAATATCCCCCAAAATTTGAAGCCCAATTTCTCCTGATTCAGAAAACACCCCATGGGGGTGAAAAGTGCTCTGCTGGCGCACTACAGGTCTCAGAAGAGAAGGAGTCACATTTTAGCTTTTTCATTTTCACATTGGGTAATAGGGCAAAAGGCCCCCAAAATTTGTAGAACAATTTTGTCTGAGAAAAAAAAATACCCCTTATGTGGATGTAAATTGCTCTGTGGACGCACTGCAATGCTCAGAATGGAAGGAGTGAAAATTTTGTTGAAATTGAAGTCGGGGGTCATGTGCATTTATAAAGCCCCCAACAGCAAAAAAAAACCCCACATGTGACACCATTTTAGAAACTACACCCCTCAATGAACGTAACAAGGGGTACAGTGGGAAATAACACCTCACAGGTTTTTTGAAAAGTGGGCCATAAATGGAAATTTTTTTATTTTTTTACAGTAAAATGCTGGGGTTACCCAATTTTTTACATTTTCACAAGGGGTAATATGAGGAATTGGGTTACAAATTTTGGAGGGCTTTTCCCCCTGACTATAAAAATACATCCACATATGGGGTAACGTGCTGGGCGGACGCACAACAAGGCTCAGAAGTCATTGAGGTCAGTTTGTATTTGTGGCCTATGGCATATCAGTAGCTGACGGTTACATACATTCGGAGGAAAATACAAAAATGAAACACCCACATGTGACACTATTACAGAAAGTACCCACCCTGAGGAATGGGTATAGGGGTAAAGAGGACATTTTGAACGCACAGATGTTTCCTAAACTTATTTTCCAGGAATTGGTGAAGGGTAGCTTTTGAAAATTGCAATTTTCAACCTATGCTCTGCTTCATTTTTCTGGGAACAACTAACATGTGACTCCGAATTGTCGCCTGGAAATACGACAGAGCTCAGCGAGAACTCTTCGTATTTGAGGCGAATGTTACGGACCTAACCATTACATTCAGAGGAAAATACAAGAAAGGAACACCCATATGTGAGATTATTACAAACAGTACACCCCCTAGGGAAGGTGTATAGGTTGAAGTGGAGATTTGGAACAGACGGGTGTTCTATGGGGGGGAAGAAAATTGCAATTTTAGTACTGATATGCCAATTATTTTCCCAGAATGATGACCCAGAGTATAGCCAAAAGTAAAAATGATGCCCGCCCCAAACCCTATACTCTGAATCATCATTCTGGGAAGGGGATGTGTGGGGCAGTCCCTATTCTGTTACCTCAAATGCTCAACCCGCTCAGGTGGGGACAGAGCGTTGGGCATTTGAGGCAACTGCAAACCACCAATGCTGTTGACTCTGTGTCCCATGACCCATTTTTTAGGGGGAAGAAATAAAAAAGATATTGGGGGTATTGGGAAAAAGGTATTTTTTTTTTTTGGAGGGGGGGGGGGGGGTTTGGTATAAAATTTGGAAGACAATGTACTCTGTACTGGTACATTGGAGTCAAATTTTGGGGAATGAAAATTAGGGCAAAGGATGGAAAATTTAGTACTCCAATGAAGTGTGATACTCCCTGAAGCAGCCTATGCAGAGGCCCGGATTATCTGGGCAAGTGTCGCATTGAGTGGTGGTGTCCTTCCGAATCCCCCTCTTGCGACACACTCTGCATTTCTTCTGAGATCGTCCCTTCTTTCCAGTGTGGGGGATCACACCTGGAAAGTGTTGGCCAGGGATGATCCAGGCGCCCAAAATTCCAGAGGTGCTCTGACCCGCTCTTTGGCGGTCACCATAGATGAGGGCCTTTAGAACTTCCTCTTGGAACTGCAGGTATATCCCTGTGTTGCCAGCTTACTTGTACAGTACAAAAGTGTTGTACATGGCAACCTGTACCATGTAGACCGCAACTTTTTTGTACCATACCTTTGTTTTCCGCATGGCGTTATATGGCTTGAGGACTTGATCAGAAAGATCAACTCCCCCCATATACCGATTGTAGTCCATAATACAATGGGGCTTGAGGACCGGTCCCCTGGTACCTCGCACAGGGACAGGGGTGCTGCCGTTCCCATGAATAGTGGTGAGCATAAGGACATCCCTCTTGTCCTTATACCGGACCAACAACAGGTTCTCATGGGAAAAGGCATGGGACTCACCCCGGGGGATAGGAGTCTGCAGGGGATAGGAAGGAAGGCCTCTTTGATTCTTCCGGACTGTCCCACAAGCGACTGTGGATCTGTCGGCGAGGGATGTGAAGAGAGGGATACTAGTATAAAAGTTATCCACGTAAAGGTGGTAACCTTTATCTGGCAATGGGTGCAAAAGGCCCCAAACGATTTTCCCGCTAACACCCAGAGTGGGGGAACAATCTGCAAACATCTCCGAATGCGGGGACGTGTCATGGCCATATTGTAGAGTGGGGTCCGACCTCCTATCCCGACCTCCTATCCAGACCTCCTATCCATACCTCCTCTCCCGACCTCCAATCCCTACCTCCTATCCCGTCCTCCTATCCAATCCATCTATCCCAACCTCCTATCTCGACCTCCTATCCTGACCTCCTATCCCATCCTCATATCCCCTGCTTCTATCTCGACCTCCTATCCCAATCTCCTATCCCGTCCTCCTATCCAGTCCATCTATCCCAACCTCATATCTCGACCTCCTATCCCGACCTCCTATCCCGACCTCCTATCCCGTCCTCCTATAGTGACCTCCTATCACGACCTCCTATTGCGACCTCCTATCGCGACCTCCTATCCCGACCTCGTATCCTGACCTCCTATCCCGACCTCCTATCCCGACCTCCTATCCCGTCCTCCTCTCCCGTCCTCCTCTCCCGTCCTCCTCTCCCGTCCTCCTATCGCGACCTTCTATCCCGACCTACTATCTTGTCCTCCTATCCCGACTTCCTATGCTGTCCTCCTATCCCGACCTCCTATCTTGACCTCCTATCCCGACCCGTAATATGTGTACCAGGTATTGAAATATCTCCAGCTGTACGGAAGTTATGTGGGAACATACATTTCCCATTGATTTGCATGGGACTTTAAACAAAAAACCCGATCCTCACAAATGGGGGTAGTTAAGGGTTAAATTAACTATCCTTTATTTTAAGTGGACAGATAAGTAACATGTGACCAAGTATTATGGAAATATCTCCAGCCGTTTGGAAGTTATGCAGTAACATATATTTCCTATTGACTTGTATGGGACTTTAAACATAAACCCCACCCCTGGCAAATCGGGGTGGGTAAGGGTTAAATCACCTATCCTATGTTTGTTGTTGGCATATAAGTAACATGTGTGTCAAGTTTCATGTTAATATCTTTAGCCGTTTGGACGTGATGCTGGAACATACACACATACATACATACACACACACACGCGTTGAGTTTTATATAGATAGACTAGTTGAGAACCCGGCGTTGCCCGGTTTTTCCTTCCTAATCCCTGTTGGGCAGGAAAATAAACAAAGGAGGAAGCTTTTGACTTCATATCCAGTCCTCATATATTCTTGTCATATCCCAACCTCCTATCCCGACCTCCTATCCCGACCTCCTATCCCGACCTCCTGTCCCGACCTCCTATACCTCCTCCTATCCCGACCTCCTATCCCGTCCTCCTATCTCGACCTCCTATCCTGATCTCCTATCCCGTCCTCCTATCCGTCCTCCTATCTCTACCTCCTATCCCGTCCTCCTATCTCGACCTCCTATCCCGACCTCCTATCCCTTCCTCCAATCTCGAGCTCCTATCCCGACCTACTTTCCCATCCTTATTTATCGACCTCCTATCCCGACCTCCTTTCCTGTCCTCCTTTCCCATCCTCCTATCCCGACCTCCTTTCCTGTCCTCCTTTCCCATCCTCATATCTCGACCTCCTATCTCGAGCTTCTATCTTGACCTCCTATCCCATCCTCCTATCTCGACCTCCTATCTCGACCTCCTATCCCGACCTCCTATCCCGACCTCCTATCCCGACCTCCTATCCCGACCTCCTATCCCGACCTACTATCCCGACCTCCTATCCCGACCTCCTTTCCTGTCCTCCTTTCCTGTCCTCCTATCTCGACCTCCTTTCTCAACCTCCCATCCCGACCTCCTTTCCCATCCTCCTATCTCGTTCTCCTATCCGGTCCTCATATCCCGACCTCCTATCCCGACCTCCTATCTCGACCTCCCATCCCGTCCTCGTATCCCGACCAGTAATATATGTACCAGGTATTTAAAATATCTCCAGCCGTACGGAAGTTATGTGGGAACATACATTTCCCATTGATTTGCATGGGACTTTAAACAAAAACCCCGACCCTCACAAATGGGGGTAGTTAAGGGTTAAATTAACTGTCCTATATTTTAAGTGGATATATAAGTAACATGTGACCAAGTATTATGGAAATATCTCCAGCCTTTTGGAAATTATGCAGTAACATATATTTCCCATAGACTTGCATGCGACTTTAATCATAAACCCCGCCCCTGGCAAATGGGGGTGAGTAAGGGTTAAATCACCTATCCTATGTGTGTTATTGACATATAAGTAACATGTGTGCCAAGTTTCATGTTAATATCTTTAGCCGTTTGGAAGTTTTTGTGGAACATACATACATACATACATACACACGTTGAGTTTTATATATATAGATTGGTGGCGAAACTAAAAATATATATGTGGGGTGAAATGGAAAAAAATGCCATTTTGCAACTTCTATTTCTACTTCGTGCACGTTTCAGTAAAATAAATCTTTATTCTGTAGGTTCATACAGTTACAACGATACCCAATTTATGTAGGTTTTATTCATTTTACTACTTTAAAAAAAATTATAACTACATGCACCAAAATTTGTATGTTTAACCCCTTAAGGACGCAGGACGTACTCAAACTGCCCCTTTTCCGAGTCCTTAAGGACTCAGGACGTTTGAGTACGCCCTGTCAAATCCTGGCCCCCCCGCTGCTAGCCGGAGGGGAGCCGGTGCCCGATGCCTGCTGAAATTGTTCAGCAGGCATCACGGCATATCGCCCAGGGGGGTCATTATTCCCCCACCATGTCGGCGATGGCCGCAGATCGCTGGACAATTCAGTCCAGCGATCTGCGGCAGATTCCGGGTCAATCGAGTCTCCAGTGACCCGGTGACCCGGAATTACAGTCTCTGACGGCCACGAACAGCCATAGACAGCAGGGGTGAGGTGGCACTGGTGCCACCTCACGATCGCCCTGATTCGTCGGCCGGTTTTCCGGCCGACCAATCAGGGCGCCTGCTGCGGGTGTCAATCCCGCAACCCGCTCCACCCCTCTTCCGGAGGATGTGAAGAAGACCCTGGGAACTGGGGACCCCGATCCCCGGCGTCAATGTTGGGATCGGGGCCCCAGGAGCGGCGGCGGCGACGACGAGGGACTGACCTGATGCGCCGTGGATCGTTGGAGGTGAGTGACAGCCTCCTGCTGTTGCTTAGCAACAGCTCCAAACATGCAAAAAGGGCATGCTGGGAGCTGTAGTTATGCAACAGCAGGAGGCAGACCACCACAACTCCCAGCATTCCCTTATGGGCATGCAGGGATAGTTTTGCAACAGCTGGAGGCACATTTTTTCTATGGAAAAGTGTACCTTCAGCTGTTGTATAACTACAACTCCCAGCTTGCACAGTCAGCTAAAGTGCATGCTGGGAGTTGTAGTGGTGCATCTGCTGGTTGGATAACTCCCAGCATGCCCGTTGGCTGTCGGTGACTGCTGAGAGTTGTAGTTTTGTAACAGCTGAAGGCACACTGAGTTAAGTAGCAAACCAGTGTGTCTCCAGCTGTTGCATAACTACAATCCCCAGCCAAAGTAGTATGCCTCCAGCTGTTGCATAACTACAAGACCCAGCAAGCCCTTCCGCTGTCCGTACATGCTGGGGGTTGTAGCTTTTGCAACAGCTGAAGGCACACTGGTTACAAAACACTGAGTTTGTTACCAACATACAGGTACGCCCTGAGTCCTTAAGGACTCGGGAACAGGGTTGTACCTTTACGCCCTGCATCCTTAAGTGGTTAATAATGTTCTATTATGTATCATCATTTATTCATGTATGTGTTGATAAATCTAAGATAACCTTTATAAAATGAATATACATTGTTCTTGAGGCTGCTATAATGAACTACCTTTTACATTCCTGCTCTTTATATCCTTAGATATTTGTACTATAATAGTGCTATTTTTGATGGATGTTTGCACTATTATTACTGTTACGTGCTATACATAGCATAGCATAGCATATGTTCAAATCCTGTCCAATCACCCGAATTTACCACAAGTGACTCCAATCAAGGTGTAGAAACATCTCAGAGTTGATCAAGAGAAATGGAAGACCTCAGAACTACACTTCAAGTGTCAGAGCAAAGGGTCTGATTACTTACTTCCAGGCAAAATGTTAGTTTTTCCTTTTTGAGTGTGGAGTAAACTGATGCCAGACACCACTGTCAGTGGCTTATGCCCATTGATAACAGAAGGATTGAAAAAATTGACATTTGATTGCCCTAACCTTCTCATGATTTGCTGTGGGAGTCAGGTGGTCCCTCTACACACTAAATGGTCGACCAGGCTCTCCAAACGCAGTACGTTCAAAAGACATTAATTTAAAGTACATGGCCACTGTATGTGTATCTAGTCTGTTTATATGTTCTTACATCATAGATAAATAAATTGAATACTTTACCTTAATCCTGTCAGAACCTATAGGGTTAAAAGGTTCTGACAGGTTCTTTGTTTTTGTTGCCTGGTTATGCTTAGCTGTCTCCTAAAAATTGCTCACACTCACCCATGCTATATAAAGATGTACTCTCCTAACACCCCAAGCGCACTTTCGCTCCTTCCTCATGGGGCTACCTAGTTCTGTATGCGGCTGCCTTTTATCTGGAGTGGGTCTGTAGTTTCCGGAATGCCATATCTGCTTCCGGTCCGCTGTTCTTAGGAGAGTACATCTCTACATATAATGGGTGAGTGTGAGCAATTTTTATGAGCTGTTGTTTATGCAATTGATGCAACTTATTACTATATGGGTGAATGTGGGTCGGAGCCTATTATGGTTATAGAAGTCTTCCGACCACATTCTCCCTGCTGCTAGACTTCTGATATGTTTACACTGAGCTCACATAATGCCATAGATATTGTAGATGCACTAATATAAGCACTGCCACAGTCCCCGGGTGTAAGGTCGATGTCCCCTTACACTGCTATTAGATCATTGTTTTATATTCTATATGACCTTGTTATTGTGTACATTCTCCTAGCTATTGTTGGTCTGTAATTTTTAGCTGAGCACCAATCATGTATTATAATATTTGCATTAATAAAGATTTATATATTTCTTATCATCTGAGATTCTTTATCAACTGTTGGTTGCTCTCATTCAATGCCTGTGAAAGAGTCCAACTCCAGTAGCTAGCGATTTATCCCTGTTTATTCTTGTTTAACCCAGCATCTTTGACTTTTGGCTTGTTTTCTCGACTTTTCTCTGGTATTAGCGACTTTGTACTCTGACAACTCCTGGCTTTTGACGTGAATAGTGGACATTGACTTTGTGTGAGTGTGTTAGTTTTGCTTTGTTAGTCTGGCTGTTCCCTACTGTTCCTTGACCTGAGTCTGTATTATTGTATTTTATTATTTTGACAATTACGTCCCTCACTTGTCTAGGGAGGGACTGTCACCATGTTTACAGACCCATCGCCTAGGCCGGGTACGTAAGTAGGCAAGGAAAGGGGAGTGGGCAAGAATAGTGTGCACTCTTTCCGTGGCCATACGTGACAAATACAACTAAAGGGGTTTTCCACTTTTAACAATCCCCCCTTTGTTAGATGTTATATGAAAAAGATCACCATGACCCAGATTTATCAAACTGTGTGAGAGATAAAATTGTGAGTTTTCCCAAAGCAACCAATCACAGCTCAGCTTTCACTTTACCAGAGCTTGTTAGCTGAGCTGTGATTGGCTGCTGTGGGAAAATCACTATTTTTTCTCTCACACAGTTAAATCTGGACCTATGTGTGTCAAAAAGGAGTAAGAGCTTGTGTGGCTGTTCACTTTATGTTTAGTGTAGTTACATATGTGTTTAAAGGGGTTGTCTGGTAAAAATTATATTTGTAAAAACATGGCCAGGTTGCTTGTTTAAAAAACAAACAAAAAACAATAACTATACTTACCTTTCTAAGTCCCCATAGCTTCTGGGATCTCTGCTCCCATTCCCTGCTGCATTTCACTTAAAGATGAAAATCAGATAATACACTGACATGCTTGGTCCCAAAAACACCAAGGTGCTTTTTATTAGCTCTTTCAGCTCCTGTTAAGTCAATGCTCCTGCTAACGCCCTCTGATGAAGCTCAAACACAAAACGTACGTTGGGGTGAGCTGGTAGGTGGTAACGTGCATGGCGGGCAGTGTCTTATTCTTTAGCTGTTTTTTCTGTTTTAGTCCAGCCTCAATTGAATAGGATTTATCTTATTCATATCTATGTTTTATTTATTTATCTATGTTTTGACTCTCTCTGTCTATTGTTGTGGTACCTCTTTGTCATATACTTTACCCTGTGGTTGATTATTCAGAGAGATAATTCCATTTCATTATATTTACCTTTGTCCCGTATTCCATGTATTGCTGTACCTCCTTCACCCGCTCCAGTCTTCTGTTTTTGTCACCAATGTGCCCATATTTTAACGTTCTTTCTATTTTTAACGTATGTCTTTTTTGGTATCTGTTCAATAAAAATTGTGATTTCACACGATTGGTTCTCTTTGATTGTGAGCATTGGTTAAGTGAACCAATTGTGGTTACTTCATTGTGGCCATTATTTTGTTGCTAGTATAAGTCAATGAGATCCCAAATATGGGATTCTCTATATTAGCTAAATATGGAAATTGCTAAATGATTTTTCTAAAATTAGAGGCCCCCTTAATAGTTCAGAACAAATCTATCCTATAGGTTTCATCACTCATCGTAGGACTAGTTTTGAGTATTTCCATAGAAACAATTTACAGTAGCATGTTGTAATGTATTTTATTATCAGGTAACAGTTAAAGTGGTTTCAAAAGTAAAGCTAGGCTGAAGCATATTACTTTCATTACACTTATTAGGCTCTGTTCACACAGCATGTATTTTCCATGTTTTTGATACATTTTTCCCTGTGATATTTTTAGTGAGACTATCATTGTCAAATCAGTATCTAAGATTCAATTCAAAATGGAAAATGATTGATTCACAAAGGGGTACTCTGGCCCTAGACAACTTATCCCCTATCCAAAGGATAGGGGATAAGATGTCTGATCGTGGGGGTCCCGCTGCTGGGGACATCCGCAATCTCTCCTGCAGCACCCACTTATCATCAGGCTCATGGAGCGAAGATTGTTCCGTGTCTGATAACTCACGATACAGGGGCCGAAGTATCGTAACGTCATGGCTCCGTAATGTCACACCCCACCCCCTCAATGCAAGTCTATAGGAGGGGGCGTGGTGGTTGAAGGGGCATAGCCATGATGTCACGATACTCCGTCCCCGGTATCGTGAGTCATCGCTCCGTGAAGCTGATAAGTGGGTGCTGCAGGAGAGATTGCGGAGGTCCCCAGTGGAGGGATCCCCGTGATCAGACATATTATCCTTTGGATAGGGGATAAGATGTCTAGGGCCGGAGTACCCCTTTAAGCTGGCCAAACCCACATACTTCTGTGGAACCAGCCGTTCACATAATGTGTATGGTGCCATCCTGACTCTTCCTCGACACATGATAACGGAAGGGAGAAAAGGATTCGGCATGTTGGATTTCAACTGCTTGGTCATTTTGTACTCGGGATATAATCCCCTGCCAGAAGACATTGAGACTTGGCTGAGCGTGTATGTGTACGTGAGATCGGGAAAAATCCTATCTGTATGGCCAGGTTAAAGGGGTATTCCAGCCCTTAAAACATATCCCCTCTCCACAGTATCTAATCTCCAGAAAGAAGTCCTATGCACTGTAGTTGGTTACCGATTCCATAGACAGTGCATAAGTGAATGAAGGTGGCATCACCTGACATTAATCTAAATGCTGCAAGTCAACATTACCCATACAAATCTTATCTTTAGAAGGAATAAAGAATAAATGCTGAATGAAGCTTCACTTTCAACTTAACATACAATGTTCCTCTTTTTATCTTTATTCATTTTTGGCGTAGAACGAGCAAATCACACAGTCGACCATCAATAACGTATTCCTAACAAACCATATACATATATTAAAGACTGCAAATCAAATAATAGAGGTGACAGGGAGTATGACTTGTATTTATAAAACATATAAGCTGTATGCACATGTAGGGAGTAACATTTTTCTTTAACAAATCTAGCTTAATATAAAGTGCATATTTGAAGACTCTTTATGCTCTTGATTTATTATCTTAATTTTGTTTCAGCATTAAAAACAATAAATATATAATATTGGTATTTTAGTTTCTCTTCCCTAAAATGGCTCTTCTATAATTGATGGAGAAGCTGAATTGCCTCAAAAGTGACCTCCACTAGGTGCACGGCCTACTGGGATTTGTCAACAAAGTTTCCATACATGCAGCCACCTCATCTTCTGCACTCTCTTTTTATAGATGGTCAATATGTAGATCTAAGCTGCAGAGTGCACTTACTTTGTCTTCTAAAAACTTCATGGTGCCAAAAAAATATTGGGGTACACAGTACATCTTTAAACCAGCATTTTGCAATGCAGAATTTTTATGTATGTTTTAACTAGCAAAAATGCTGTAGCTTAAAGTGCACTATTTATTTAGATCTATTTTAAATGTCATTAAATGGATAAAACCCTGATCAGTTTAACTTTTTCGATAATTCTGCCCTAATATTTTTTTTTGTAACATTAAAAATGTAAGGTATTAAATACAATGCCACCTTTGTTTTCAATGTACAGTTACTGCAATGCATTGATGATTTTCAAAATCTGTGTGGCTACTGTGCAATACCATATTAGAAGGACAACTGCAGCTAAATGTATTATTGAGATCTATTCACTTTTAGTATATAGTCTATTCTTGTGCATTGACTGTTAAAGATCAAGACTTTAGCTTGTTTACTATCATCACCTAATGATACAATGTTGGCACCCCGCTTCAATCAATCACACCCCTAACTTCATAGGTTACCTTACAGTCTATATGCTGGCGGACTGTGATGATGGTGTTCATCGTGCACAAAGCAATATTAGTTAATAAGCTCTAGTGTTTGAGCTCATATAGTGACTATCCATATGGAAACCACTGACGTTTGACCATTGGCATTAGTGAATTACATGGATAATACAAGGACTGAAGCGTAACAAGTTAAAATTTAAGGCCTTTATCTGCAAGTGAGCGCTCTATTAGAAATAATCTATATACCATATTTACAAATGCTATAATATATATATTTTGTCTTAAAAGTAACAGTTTTTTTCTGTTCACAGTGCCAATATCTGTACAGGTAGCAATTTTACAACTTGTCAGTATTTTGGCATGGGGATCAGTAGCTCTGTGTATACATATAATATATATATGTGTGTGTATATATATATATATATATATATATTTATATATATATATATATATATATGTATCTATGTAGAAAATAGAGCAGATACAGAAAATAGAGCAGATGCAAAAATAAATCTGCTGTCTCTATAAACCCTTTGTGATCAAATGAGCTGTATGGAGCCAAACAAGTCCGGCTAACAGTTTATATACTATATTTTACTGAGAGGCCATGGTTACATCCAAAGTGGTGTACAAAAGTGTCTGTACATTTGCAGGGTAGTGTGGGTAGTGCTTCTTTTGTTCTGATCTAGACCATATAAAAAGTAAAAATAAAAATAATATCTTGCTTGTGTTACTTTACATAATAATAATAATAATAATAATATAAAGTTGTCTTGTCAGATAGCTTTCTTCTGAGTCCAGTTGATGCTGGTGTTTATCCCCATTTTGCTGTGGTTTTGTTCAGTATTTTGTATTTGATTTAGTGATGGTTGGATGTCACTCAGTAGCTTGGGGGTAGCTTGCATTAAGCTTGAAACACAGTACAAAAGTGCTATATGCTGCTACATTAGTCTGCATGTGGCATCCTGTAACTGGAAGGTTCATTTAGGAGAATCCACCTAGTTCTGCATCCTCGAGTCTAGTTAGACAGTCTGATCACTGAAAAAGAAAGTGCTGATCTTGCCCAGAGATAGGTGAGAATTGCTGGAAAGCCTGATATAACAGACATATCAGACTGGGCAGTAGGTAACCAGTGTTACCCGATTACTATACTCTGCTTCCTTCTGAACTCTCTTAGACCTGTTGTAGAAAGTGACAACAGCCCACCTGAGGTTGATATGAATCCCTCTTCATTGAAAGCAGCTACGAAAAAGGCAGCAATGATAGAAGAAGATCTGGTCTCTAGGGGGCGCCACCTTCACTGATCTTTTGGCTGTCTTTGCCTTCAGTTACAGGCCCTAAACAGTCATTGCTCTTGCTGTGCTGCTTATGTAAAAGAGCTCTCCACTTGGACTTATTCTTCCTGAGGTGATTTAGCATATTTACAGATAGAGGAGTGTCTCCAGTAAATCTTGCCCACTCCACAAACAGTGGCTCCGCAATGTAGGTTATGAAGCCTAAGGACAAAAGAAAACAAGCAAGTTTAAATATGGTTAGCAAAGAATACAAAAGGGTAGTCTAAAAAAGACAGCAAGGTAGAACTTTAATAATAGGAAATTTGTTTTTATTGTAGATTTCAGGGTTGCCATTCTACATTTTTCTTTTTAATCTTGATAATGTATCCAAATAGCCTGGACAGCCAATATATTTTAGGGACCAATAAAGTAATACATACATATCTATAGCTAGGTATAACAATATGAGTTTGTGATGATAACTACAATCACCAACTTGAATTTAAACAGCCTAAAATATGGATGCCTTTTTACACGGACATTGGAAATGTTCAGGCATAATAGAAGGAGGTCCCCAACTGTCATATAGGACACTGTCTCAGTATCCCATTTTAATTCCCAGGATGGAGAACCACTATTCAGAGAAACTCTCACTCTTGCATACTGTGCTTGGCCTTGTATTTATTTCAGACTATTTATACTGTTGTTTTGGTGGGATACTGCAGTGTTTTCAGTCTAATATATACTTTATAAATAGTGTTAGCCAAATAAACAAACACGAGCATGGACTAAGGGCTTGTTCACACTGCTGTTCTGCTCCGGTAAATGGAACTCCGTCGGCCAGTCTGTCGGAATGACGGGAGTTGAGTGGAGAAAAAATTGTGTATATCCCATTTTTTGTATGTCTGCTCAACTATGGTAAAATACCAGATCCTTGGCGGACCACATAAAAATTTAAGAAGGCCAAAAAATCATTATTAGTTTGCCACACATTGCCCTGTGTGAATGGGGGATGTGCAGCCGAGGATGGTGTAATCGAAGAGCTGCACCAACAATCCAGCAATCTAGGAGATCGTTACTCACATAGTGAACAGTGTCGGCCCATCTAAAAGGACTTTAAATGTTGTGTCTATTGCAAAAAGGGAGCACATCTTTTTAGTCTAATACAGTTTTTAACCAAAAGGAGAATTGGATCTGTGCACAAGAGAAGAAACTTCCCCTTAAAATTCCCTTGTGCGCAGTCCTTATAGGAGAGGAAAACCTAACACCAGGATTGGATCCAAAAGAATTATAAGGCATAGTTTATAGGGTTTTATTTTTATCTAAAACAAGGAATGGATATATAAAATAACATACGTTTTTAGTTTTTTTTTCCAGTAGTAGCTCCTGAGCTATATCGAGAAAATAAAACAAATCCACATATTGGCCCTGATTTACTAAGAGTGAAGTGTAGTTTTCTTTGTGTTTTTTTCCCCATGGTATTTACTTAGAATTCCCCACATTTTGCACTTTTCCCTGTAGGGTTTTCCTCAGCTCAAATCCACCACGTTTTCTGTGGAAACCTTAAATATGTTGGGATTTTTCTACAATGTCAGTGAAACGCCCCCTTTTCGGTGACCATGCCCCCTTTTTGGGTTTTCGCAGTAAAATAGAGGGTTTGTCAGTTTTTTTAAAAATTCTGGCACAAATTCTGATGCAGAAAGAATTTCTGGCGCAATCGCCAGAATCTGGCGCACAACCCACAACACATGTCGGGTTTACAATAGTAAATCAGGGCCATTATCTATTTTTATTATCTAACACATTTGTAATGTTGGATATAATGAATTTCATTTTAAGGCCACTTACCAACTTGTATACTGGGTATTGAGTCCTTTTGTTGATTGCAAAGTGGGCTTATTTCTAGGCCGAACTTTCTTTCAAGGTCCCCTAAAAAGCACAAAAAAGTCACGGTAGTTCCTAGTTCCCTGTCATTATACTACTAAGTGACTGAATACACATTATATTGTCGGTAGTCAAGGTTTCAGAAATAAAATTCACAGCACTTAGAGGGGTATTTAATAAGCGTTTGTGCTGTACGTTACCCCTTTCAGATACAAAAAGTAGAAACCGGTTTTTGACTTTGAGCAAATATATGGTGTAATTTATTATATTAGTGAAACACTTCTCAAGTAGACACATATTGGTTTGTTTCTGCACACAGTGGGGGAGATTTATTAAAACCTGTCCAGAGGAAGAATGGTGCAGTTGCCCATAGTAACCAATCAGATTGTGTCTTTCATTATTAAAGAGGCCTGGGAAAAATGAAAGAAGCAATCTGATTGGTTGCTATGGGCAACTGCACCACTCTTCCTCTGCACAGGTTTTGATAAATCTCCCCCAGTATGTACAGTAAAAATTTTAAATGCCATAAAAACTAAAGAGATCTGTTAAACTGATAAAACATTGTATATGCTTGCATCAGAGTGCTCCTCCTCGGTTAAGATCAGGGTTCAAAACCTCTCCAGAGGAAAAGTTACTGAGTTCTTTTCAAAACTGAAAGAAGAAATCTGAATGGTTGCTATGGGCAACTCAGCAACTTTTCCTCTGGACTATGGATCTCCCCCATAGTCTTTAGTCCAGTAATACAACTAAATAAAATAATAATATGATAATCTGTTTCACACCCCATCATTGACTAATAAAGAAATATAACAGTGTGCAATCTTGTTGATGGATATGATGTCCGGTATACTTTCAGACTTCAGGACCCATGAAACTGATCTCCACAGTACCCCAAGATATTGAGGTTCCATTGGAGGACACATTACAGAGGCCTCCTAAAGTCTTCTGACATGTCTATATTTCCCATGAAATAACAGTTCTGAAGCAAAATTTCTTAGAAGTTTCAAACTAGTCACCATTGTCATTGTCAATTCATCCATCAAGTTGCCAATTCAGTCATATATTTTCCAGAACAAGGCACAGTTCTAATAAATGATGTTCATGCTTCCCCATATTGAGTGGAGATCTTTAAGTATTTTTCCACATATCCACAATGTTAGATTGCTGGAGGCCCCTGTTGACACCCGTTCTGATCAGTAGATTCTAGTCCTCAGTTCCTTCCCACCAGCATGTGTATATAGGTGTAACTGTGTGGAGTGGTGGTCAATAAAAAGTCATGGGACATACAGAAACGGCCAAGTGAGACCAACAAGTAAGAGTGTCAACTACAGTATCCCATTTCAGATACAATGTTCTCATCCACCATGACATCCTAACTATAAAAGTACTGGGTTGTTCTATGGAAATGGTGCAGTTTTTTACATCCTCCATATATTATGGTAATAATAAATTTGTCTATCATTGACAAAAACAAAACAGGGATAGATTCTGACTCCAAGTTTATCAGTCTCCCTTGTAACCTCCACTCATTCTCAGTTTTGGTGAATGATATTGGGCAGGAGACTGATATTCCAGACAATACAATGCAATGTGACTGCAGACAGAGTCTCCTGTAAACAGCTTTTTTTAACTACTGCATCATTACAGAAATCCAGCAATGGATATTCACTGTATTCTTGAGACTTGGCTTTGTCCTGAGAGGATCTTTTAACCTTTGTTTAAAAAATAGATGGAAGTTATTGCATTGGCTCAGCACTGCTGGACAAGCTTCCCTGAATTTCTGGCAGTATCTAACCTTGTCTGTAGAATTCTTCACAGACTCTCTCACTCCACTGCTTGCTCAGCTCCCACACACGGCATGGATTGCAGATGTCAGCACACTTCAGGGCGATCTGAAATTGCAATTGAGTTAGTAACAATGGGTTTATATATTCAATATATAACAACACTGTTGCACGATTCCCCAAAGTGTTCACTCACACAGGTGAGGACAGTCCTCCAATTCAGATTTCCATTACACTCTCAGCTTCAAGCTCAATATATACATTATGGGCTTTATACACTATGGGCTATCCGATAATTGCAAACATGAAAGGAAGATTTAGTCACGATCTGAAGGAGCGTTTTCTGTAAACTTGTTTTCTTTATTCCTACGTCTTACAAGACAAAAGTGGATACATGCAAAATAGCAGAAATGATTTACATTAACTGTGTCTCCCAGACACAATGTCTCGGGCTGGGGGGGACGAAACGTCATGCCATGGTCTGGGAGACGAAGATGATGTCAATAATTTCTGCTATTTTGCATGTATCCACTTTTGTCTTGTAAGACGTAGGATTTACAGAAAACGCTCCTTCAGATCGTGAGTAAATCTTCCTCTCATGTTTGCATTTATAATATTCAGAAATCATATGTCAGTTCTTAGTTACATACATACAAGTAATGTAAATAAATGTATCGGCCTATACTGTATACTGGTGCTCTTTAATGTTTAGTGTAACATTTTGCAGGTGTTGGGTGTTTTCAATCTTTCTCCAGCAGTTAATCCCATTCCCCTCCAGATTTCTCTCCGTAGACTGTATATATATTAACCATCCAACTCTTAGACTACCCACAGCGTGCTTCAGTAGTGGAAGACATCCCCATGCTCTCAGAAGGTCCAGCACTGGCATCCAGACTACCTAAGCAGAAGAGCAGTCTGAAAATCTGTAAGCATTTTATATACTGTATATATGGAGAGTATAGGGAATGGAATGAACTGCAGCACGAAGTACAAAAAAAGAAGGCACCAAGTATGTTAACTACACATTCTGGGTCACTGTAATGTATTGTTTGTATGATGCTCAAGCTGAATAAATCAGTACTTGTCTATATTTCCATATGTAAAACCGTTTTATGCCCTTTCAGTGATGTTAAAGGGGTTGTCCAACAATTATCTCTTATTCCCTATTTAAAGTATAGGAGATAATGATTGTAAGGTGTCGGACCTATCAGATCCTGGGGAGGAACTACCAAGTCTTCTGTTGGAATGAAAAAATGGTGATCCATGCATACTTTTGCCGCATTCATTGTCTATGGGACTGCAGAAGATAGCCAAGTACTGTACTCAGCTTTCTTCTCAGTCCCATGGACAGTGAATAGAATGGCAATTTGCATGCACGACCACCAGTCTATTCCCACAGAATGTCAAGATGAGATCCTTGTTGTTAAGGTTATCTTTAAAATGGCTTAGAAACTCATTCTGGCGATTGATGTCTGTCGATGATATTAAAGAACCCAACTGTAGTTCAATATCCAGCCTGAAATAACATCAAATGGTAAGATTAAAATAAGAGAGAACCATGACCAGAACAAGGCTTTGTTTTCTTGTATGAAGTGTAATCTCTTGTGTTGTGGCAGGAACTAGACATGTGCAATTCGTTTTGTAAGAAATTCGTTTTTGTCCGAATTGTGTATATTTCGTACATTCAGATTGATCCGAATGTACAAAATATTTACATCCGAATGAATCCAAATTTGTAACAAAGCAAATTGTACATGCCTACGAAATTGTGAGAAATTAATTTTATTGTTTTTAAAACAAAATTCTTTTTTGTTTAGAAGCAGGAGACCATTATCGGGAGCGGGTGCACGGAAAAGAAGAGACCCGCGGAGATCAGAATATTGGAAGACAGGTAAGACAATGTATAATTTTATGTGATTTATTAATACATGATGTAATGTTGAATGAATGAATGAATGCTGCTGTGTTTGAATGAATGAATGAATGAATGATGTGTTTGATCGATGTGTTTGATTGACGGGTGATTTATGTATAACATGCCATGTTGGTTATTTTTATTGTATTTTTTTATGTAGATATTTATAGTAAAATATTTGTTTTTAATATATACTTATTGTTAATACATTTATTTTTATGTAACATGTATTTTTTTGAACATGTAAATATGTTAGATACGTCGTTTACACTTGCGCTAACCCAGTGTTTCTGTTTCCCAACGAACCAGGGTGCCTCCAGCTGTTACAAAACTACAACATCCAGCATGCCCTGACAGCCAAATGCTGTCTGGTCATGCTGAGAGTTGTAGTTTTGCAACTGCTAGAGGCACCCTGGTTCGTTGGCAAATACTGCGCTAAGTTACCTATTTCTGTTTTTTCTTTTTTTAAATTTCCCTCTCCCTTTACTGAACTGGTTTAGTAGGTTAACGAAATGCATAATTAATTGCTGTGGAAAACTTTTTCTTGACACTTTATTGAAAAATCTAACACAAAAAATTTTCCCGAATGAAAAAGATATAATGAAACGAAACAAAAATTTCCCTCGTGCACATGTCTAGTAGGAACATAGAGGATGTGTCAGATATTAGCTGAATGTGTAATTCTCTAGGTTGAAAGTTGTCCCTAAAATTGGATGCACATAATCATACATTTATCTTGTTAATAGGGGATAAGAGTAATGCTTGAGAATCCTTTAAATACTGCTGTTAAAAAGACAAAAGTATTGGAGCATCTTAACCTAGTAATAATGCCCTGTTGACTAGGCAAAACTATATTTTCAAGCTTTCATGAAATTATAACATTTCTAGTTCGCTAATAAGGTATGAAATAGCATCCGAATTGCATCCGTATTTCTGTACATTAAACACTAATACAAAATTGAGCACTGTAAAAAAAATTCTTATTGGATGCAATAAGATAAAACACTGATACAAAATGCATATAGATGCATCTTTATTTATGGCCCACAAAACTAGCACATGCTGCATGTTTTTAACATATGTGCATATTTGTGAATAACCTCTAGATTAACATTGTGCTTGTAAAAAGCACATGAAATTCAAGGCATGTTTTACAATCTCCCAAAAAAAAGCATTAAAGAGCCCTTGCTTGTCTTTTATAACTAAAACTATATACACACAGAGTTTGCAGCCAACATAGTACATGTCATGACCGACGGGGGGACAGGAAGAGTGAGCCCTAAACTGACCCTAAAAACACACTCCCTGCCTACTTGCCCATCCACCCTAAGCGATGGATCGACAACTTGGAGCCGGTCCCTGCCTGCGCTAAAGTGCAGTGGCATAAGAACAGTTATACATAGTCGGTCACAGGCCAGAAAAAAAGCCGGAAAACTACTAGACAACCAGATATACCAAACAGGATATAAATACTAACAGAGCAGAATATAAACAGGCAAACTGATATAAATATATATATATAAATATAGAACAATGTTCACACTGAACACAGATAACTAAAAAACAGATTAGGTCCAGAACACAAGACTCGAAAACTGATGAGTCAGCATAGACTTCAGAAAACCTCCAGAAAACATGGGAATATCTTGATACTAGAACACAATCTCCCAGAGTCCACCATGGAGCACGGAAATATCTTGTACTAAATCCTAATTTCCCAAGAGTCCCATTGAAAGGTCAAAGGGATGTCTTGTTACAAAAACTCAGAAAACGGATACAAGAAAAATCAGTGTGAACAGCGACATAGCAGAACGGAAATACAATCCTAAAAATCCAACCAATGTAACACAGACTAAACTCTACTAAACAAGACTAATTAACCATGGCTAAAAACTCAGATAAAAAAATCACAAGATAAATACAAGGTAAATGCTCAAGCAGAATTGGAAGTGTATAGCACAATAACCAGCCCTGAATGCAGGAGAAGTTTGGCTTAAAACAGACACATCAGAGTTCTCATTCGTTCAGAGCATTAACTATTCCCAATCCAGGGAACATCCTAGTGTGAATACACACCTAAACAGAAAAATACAAAAACAAATAAACGGACATCACAGTACAACATAATTCTGTGCCTTTTCACCCGAAGCAAATGCAGTACTGCCTAGCTGGAAATGCCTTACAGGCATCTGTCTGGTCATTTATGAGAGCATTGGGGTTTAGGCTATACAAATGGATATTTTTTACCTGTAACATAAAATGCCTGTGGTCCGAATCTGTCAAGATGAGATCCTTGTTGTTAAGGTGATCTTTAAAACGGCTTAGAAACTCATTCTGGCGATTGATGTCTGTTGATAATATTAAAGAACCCAACTGCTGTTCAATATCCAGCCTGAAATGACATCAAATGGTGAAATTAAAATAAGAGAGAACCATGACCGGAACAAGGCTTTGTTTCCTTGTTTGGAGTGTAATCTCTTGTGTTGTGGCAGGATCATAGAAGATGTGTCTTTCCTCTGCACAGCTTGTTCCATGTCATCAATATAATTAACCCATCCCATGATGACATCCTGTGACATTGTACACTGCCCTACTCTGTGTCAGAACATTTCCCACACCAGTACACAAGGAGACACTACCTAAAATTCTGTCAGTACAGACTGTGGTTTCCTCCATTTCTGTTATTCGTGTACATTCGCACGTTTCTGCTGCAGATATGCTTTAGCAGATTTTGCTACCCATGTCAATGGGCAGCAAAATCTTCAGCAGCAAATATGCAGCTAAAATGCGTGTGTGAACATACCCTAAATCTGTATCTTGTATTGCAGCATACACCTGAATTAAGAGGAGTTGCATTACCAAACACAAAAAAAGGTAAAAAGTACAAAAGTAGGAAAAGTACACCCTTTTTGAATAGCGATCAACCTCTAGAATGCTTTCTAGCAAAAAACTAAAAAAGTCAAGATTTTTCAGCACCTGTTGCACACAGAATGTCCACCCAGAATAAGTGTCAACTGTAACGACCTGTGAGCTGGCCTGTCACTATTTCTTTGCTTTATTCCCTGTCCCCAATTAAAGCCAATGGGAACAGGTTTTTCAAAGGTGACATTGCATGGTTGTTTATGCGCAAATTGGCGCGTCAAAAACCATGCGGGTATAAGCTGTCTTAACTTGCGCTTCCTCTTCCATTTAACATAGAAATATTTCCTACAAATTTTCTGTATATTTTCTTTCGCTCAAGAAAAAATGAATGAAGGAATGTATGTTATAAAAAAATGACCTTGTGTTTCAATTCTTTTTACATTTTAGGGAAATATACAAAGATTAAAGTTCTGCTGTTTCATAATACTTACGTAATTTCCTTTGACAAATGTGCAAATAACCTTGATTCTCTTAGCATGCCAACCGTGGACCTCCAGTGATGGTTCTCTAAAACAGATGTATTCTAAGGAAGAAACAAAATCTAGTAAAGACATATTGTCAAAGGTGAATCACATGCTATTACTAATCTATCGTAATGTAGTGTCTAGTCAATGGCACTATTTTACCAAACTGATCTAAAATCTAAATTTATAAACCAAGCACATTAGTTAATAACATAAATCCCCCCTTGATATATTTTTTCCTTAAAAATGAATGATCACATTTCGACTGATACTAGTATAGGCTTTCCAAGTTAGGGCTACATGAATTCCACACAACTTGCTGTTACTGCAGTAACTTTAAATTTGTTTAATTTTGTGTTTTAAATGTATTTAAAATCTAACAGTTTCCCTATTAAACATAACAATTAAGATGCCTTTTGTAGCCCTAGTCTGAATCTTAGTTTAAGGGTATGTTTAGACGAGTGGATCCACAACGTATTTTACGCTGCGGATCCACCGCTGAAGGACCACTACTTGCTGCCTTTAGATGTGCCTGCTCGGAGCGGCAATATGCCGCTACGAGCAGACACACTGAAGCGATGTGCGAGTCACCGCGCATGAGCGGTGTACTCGCACACATCATAGCCGCTCCCCCTGCTCTATGAGCTAGGCGTGGGCGGCCGTCATATGCGAGTACACTTGGCATGCGTGCTGCGACTCGCACATCACAGTGTGTCTGCTCACAGCTCGTATTGCCGCTCCGAGCAAGCACTCTGTAGCGGTCCTTCAGCGGCGGATCCGCAGCATAAATGGAGGCCTGCCCATTTGAACCCTTAACAATTGCTAGAACGGGGGTCCTTGTACCTCCAACTGCATGACATGAGTGCGGAGGATTTTTCAAGGAACGTTAACCATAAATTGAAGAGTCATTATATTGCACTTTAGACCTTTAGGCTATGTTCACATAGTATAAAATGTTGTATTGTATTTAATTTTTTTTGTCCATAATGGGCAAAAATGTGTTTGCATTTTTTTTTCTTGCAACAACATTTTTGCAGATTATGGCCGAAAATGTGCATGTAAAAGAAAATATACTACTAAATTTTACATTGCGTGAGGACATTTTTGTTTTTGTCTAACCAGTTAACAAAGGGGGAAGTTTATCAACTAGGCACAGCAGTGTTCTGATGTCAAAGAGTTGCACATTTTTCCACTATCCCAATTTTAATGAAAAATTCGCAACTTTACACTACTTTTACAAATGGGCAGTAGAGAAGGAAGTGACCTCCATCACCCATCAGATTTACGAAGACTAAGTTTCCATTTGGTTTTTTTTCTGGCAGTTTTTTTTGGAAAACTGCCACTGCAGTTTTTGAGCCAAAGTCAGAAGTGGATCCATAAGGGAGGAGAAGTGTAAGTCCTTCCTTTATATGTCATATTCCTTTTAAATACATTTCTGGCTTTGGCTCAAAAACTGCTATGGCAGTTTTCCAAAAACTGCCAAAAAATAAATAAAACAAATGGAAACTTATGGCAATCAGGCATAAGTTTTATCTGAAATCAGTTCAGTCAGAGGCACATGGGGCAGACACAGATGTGGCAGATTAATTAAGAGGTATGTGAACTGCATTGTTCCTAGTGCTACCTATCTTAGCCTTCTTGGTTATATTATGTAATTTAATTGTGTAGTTTTTAACAAGATATCTTACAATCTCTTGTTGTATATTGAGTATATTGTCTGTCTATCTATTTATCTATCTTTATACATATTGTGAGATAGTGACAAAAATAGTTGTCAGGGATTACAGTATTTCCCCAAAATTTATGTCTATGAGACTCTAGGAAGTGCATATCTCATCCAAGGAAATCTGGGTGAGATGTGTGAAATCCAGAGTAGCTGGCTACAGTGGGGATCAAAAGTTTGGGCACCCCAGGTAAAAATTTGTATTAATGTGCATAAAGAAGCCAAGGAAAGATGGAAAAATCTCCAAAAGGCATCAAATTACAAATTAGACATTATTATAATATGTCAACAAAAGTTAGATTTTATTTCCATCATTTACACTTTCAAAATAACAGAAAACAAAAAAATGTCATCTGCAAAAGTTTGGGCACCCTGCAGAGTTAATATCTTGTACTGCCCCCTTTGGCAAGTATCAAAGCTTGTAAACGCTTTTTGTAGCCAGCCAAGAGTCTTTCAATTCTTGTTTGAGGTATCTTTGCCCATTCTTCCTTACAAAAGTCTTCCAGTTCTTTAAGATTTCTGGGCTGTCTGTCACGCACTGCTCTTTTAAGGTCTATCCATAGACCTTAAAATTATTTCAATTATGTTGAGGTCAGGAGATTGTGAAGACCATGGCAAAACCTTCAGTTTATGCCTCTTGATGTACTCCCAAGTGGATTTCTAGGTGTGTTTAGGATCATTATCCATTTGTAGAAGCCATCCTCTCTTTAACTTCAGCTTTTTCAAAGATGGCATCAAGTTAGCATCCAAAATTTGCTAACATTTTATTGAATCAATTTTTCCTTCTACTTGTGAGATGTTCCCTGTGCCACTGGCTGCAATACAACCCCAAAGCATGATTGATCCACCCCCATGCTTAACAGTTGGACAGAGGTTCTTTTCATTAAATTCTGTTCCCCTTCTTCTCCAAGCATACCTTTGCTCATTCCGGCAAAAAAGTTAAATTTTAACCTCATCGGTCCACAGAACTTGTTTCTAAAATGCATTAGGCTTGTCTATATGTTCATTTGCAAAATTCAAACGCTGATTTTTGTGGTGGAGACGTAGAAGAGGTTTTCTTCTGATGACTCTTCCATGAAGACCATATTTGTACAAGTATCTCTTTAGAGTGGAATTGTGTACCACAACTTCAGTGTCTGCTAGATCTTTCTGGAGGAATTGTGCAGTCAAACGTGGGTTTTGAATTGTTTTTCTCACAATCCTGCGAGCTGTTCTGTCTGATATTTTTCTTGGTCTTCCAGATCTTGCTTTAACTTCCACTGTTCCTGATGACTGCCATTTCTTTATTACATTCCGAACAGAGGATATTGACATCTGAAAATGTTTTGCTATCTTCTTATAGCCTTCTCCAGCTTTGTGAGCGTCAACTATTTTCAGTTTCAGATTTCTAGACAACTAGAAGAACCCATGGTGCTGATTGTTGGAGCAAGGTCAGATGAGTCTGGGCATTTAAAACCTTGATTGACATCACCTGGTCTTCCCAGATGATGATTGAGAACAATCCATGACACTGGCAGGTCTCAGCTTTGCAAAGGGGGCAGTGCATGCTATAAATTCTGCAGGGTGCCCAAACTTTTGCTGATGCCATTTTTTTGTTTTCTGTTATTTTGAAAGTGTAAATGATGGAAATAAAATCTAACTTTTGTTGACATATAAGAATGTCTAATGTGTTATTTGATGCCTTTTGGAGATTTTTCCATCTTTCCTTGGCTTCTTTATGCACATTAATACAAATTTTTACCTAAGGTGCCCAAACTTTTGATCCCCACTGTATCCTTAGCAAAACTAATATGTGCTATTCTTTCTGAGGTAATGCAAGTGCTGCTTTATTTTCTGCTGGGTGGCTGGTAGTAAGCCACCTGTAATTTTAGGGCAAACTTATTTTTAGAGCTCAGACAAAAAGAGTTAATTTATTTTATGCCTGTTTTTTTTTTTTTTTTTTTTTTTATTGCGTCTTTTGCAAATAAAGGGTAGGAGAAGACCTGCTTTAAACTGTGTCACTGTCTACTGCTGTTTGATGCCACTTGCCTGACTGGTATATGCAAAAAATGCTAAACTTTTAGTTATAACTGTGCATGGCTTACATAGTTGAAAAAAAGTCCAAGTTCAACCTATAATCCTAATTTTGTTGATCCAGAGTAAAACAAAAAAAACTTTTTAGGTGTTGCAAATGCTAGTTGCCCCACACAAGGGGAAAAAAATTCTTCCTGACTCCAAATATAGTGATCAGAATACATCCCCAGATCAACATCCCACATTCAAAAATCTAGCTATAGCTTGTACTATAATATTTTTCAAGAAAGGCATCCAGTCACCTCTTGACTTTGGTCAATAAATCAACCATCACAACTTTATCAGAGAGTTCTATAGTCTCACTGCTCTTACAGTAACGAATCTCCATCAGTGATGATGGTAAAACCTCAGTTCCTCTACATGTAAAGGATTCCCCCTTTGTCATGGATACTGGCCCAGGTATTAAAGATCACTAGAATAATCTCTGTACTGTCCATTAATATATTTCTACATTGGGTGCATAACATGTCATTAGAATAAGTATACAAAGGATTTTTACAGATGCAGGCTCTATACAGTAAGCAATGAATATATCATAGTCATCATAAGGCATATCATTATCATCACAGCTCTCGTTAGAGAACTAGTCAGCCAATATTTTATTTCCAACCTTACCTAGGCACTTATGCAAAATAATGGTTCCCAGTAAATTTTTCTTACACTTTAGTATGACTAAGTTCACTTTGAGCCTACAGTCTTACCTGGTACAGGCTGGCAAGATGGTGCTTAGTTTTTATCAAAAATGGTTGGTTTACTCCTGGATGATCCACATCATGTGCAGCTGCTGCCAATAGCCCGAGCATTATATCCAGAGGAGTTAGGTAGCTTGCAAGCTGTATGAAGTAAGTATATGTTTATTTTCTACAGATAAAACTAGAAACTAGATAAAGTATCCTTGAAAGAGACAACTGATATGCAAATGGAGACCTTGTTTAAAACAGATCAAATGCATTAAAGTGGAACTCCGGTGGAAACAAGTGGAAAACCCCTTTTTTTTTTATTTTTTTTTTATTTTTTTAACTCTATTAGATTTTCAAATAATTTTTTAAACAATACCAGTAATATTGAAAAGTGCAAATAGTAACGTGCAAAGGCAAGAGGATAAAGCAGTACCCATGGTGCCACGAACATGGAATCATAAATAATGATACAATATAAGCCATAAAGAACATGGGTCTAGATAGAACCACTCTCATACATACCACACACAAGACAAAAAAATGGATAAAAAAAAGGGGGAGGGGTGAGGGGCAAAAGAACAAGAGCAGATGGGTCCTTTTTGTTTAGATTTGTAAATTACTTCTATTTAAAAATCTGAAGCCTTCAAGTACTTATCAGCTGCTGTATACTACAGATATACTACAGGGAAAATTTTGAAGTTCTTTCCACTCTGACAACAGCTCTCTCTGCTGATCCCTTTGTCCGTGTCAGGAACTGTCCAGAGTAGAAGCAAATCCCCCCAGCAGAGAGAGCTGTGGTCAGACTGGAAAGAATTTCACTAATTTCTCTGTAGTATATCTGTAGTATACAGCAGCTGATAAGTACTGGAAGGATTACGATTTTTAAATAGAAGTCATGGCACCAGTTCATTTGAAAACCTTTTTTCTCCACCAGAGTTCACCTTTAACTATGTAGACTGAGAAACCTGGAATTGTCCTAAGATAGCAAAGACTATAAACCCAGTTATCTTTGCCCATTGTTCACCCCTTCTGTACATTAGGAATTCATAACTTATAAACTAGAGTTCTATCAATAATATCTATAACACAATGGTTTTACAACATTCTACCATTAGTCTAATACAATTGTATTGTATAGTTATTAAATTACAGGGATACATCAATGTAAATTAACTGGTGTCAGAAAGTTGCACCAATATGTAATTTACTTCTATTTAACACCGATTTGTAAATTACTTCTATGTAAAAATCTAAAGCCTTCCAGTACTTATCAGCTGCTGTATGCTTCAGAGAAAGTTATGTGATTATTTCCAGTCTGACTACAGTGCTCTCTGCTGCCATGTCTGTCTGTGTCCCCATAGCAAACCTATCCTGCTCTGGACAGTTCCTGACATGGTCAAAGGTGGTAGCAGAGGCATCTCAGCTTAAAATAAAGTACATTAGTAAGTGATAAATCATACTGCATTTAAACTATGAACAAACTTCTTTAGAGATTGTTTCTAGATGTATAATAAAGATTATTTACCTAAATGTATTCTTAAGTGCATTGAGTGCCAGAAAGATGTTACAAGTTCCATCCTGCCTGAACCCCAGGAAGCATTAAACACTGACAGGCTTCCCTATCATAACCATCTATGGTTGTAACAGGCAACCCTGTCAACGTTTAATGTTGCCCATAGTTTACACAACATAAAACTAGTAAAAGGTTCCCTTTAAAAAAAATGAGGGTCATTACAGAAAATGATGACCTGTTCATACTATATAAACCACCAATGAAATGACGGGTAGGCATTATAAACAGCAGTGACCTTTAACCATGAGCATAGAGTGCACGTACCTTTGGCTCTTTTAAATAGCAGTGCATAGCTTGTGTGACATCTGCAGCATGGACAGCATTGTGATATGGGTTTTGACTATGGTAGTCTTCCTGAACCATGACTGAAACAATTGCCAAATAAATATATGTATTAAAGGGTAGCTCCCACCATCATGTTTTTTTTTTCTGTCCCTGCCTATTGCCCTTCTATACCTAACACCCTCCCTGCCTTTATTTATTTATTTTTACTATTTTAAAAATGGCATTTAGTCTGCCTGGTAGTGTGCTCAATACCAGGCAGACTTCCCCAGCAGGCACCACGTCACTGATGCCTGCTGGGGGCCAACTTCCGCCCTTAGTTCTCCTAAGAACTAGGCGACCCCTAGTGGCCGAATTTAAAAGTGATTTTAAACTGTTTTAAAATCACTTTTTTTAATTAAAGTATATTAGAGATATGTTGTAGTACTTAAGTACTACAACATATCAATTTTTTGATTTCATGACAGTGCCCATTTAAGCATTGATCACACACATTCACTATTTTACTAAAATTAATTTATTTCATGGGGAATACAAGTATTTACTAACAAACATGCTAGATCCTCTTTACAGTTTGGATCATTGTTTGCAAACATTATATATAAACATTACATATAGCCTGAGGATACATACCTAGAAACCTATGCAATTTCACCATGTCAAGCTGAAAGTGATGGATAAGTCCGTGGACGTTGAAGAGATGACACAATAGTGTTACAAGGCTGTTACCTGGTGGAGCAGAAATGCTATAGTTAGTTTTAAGCAATAAAAAATAAGGCTTTTCACTTGTCCTTAATAAGGATGGTTAAGAGGGGGATTCATATTTATAACTGTAGTAGTTTTCTCTTTTGATATCCTGAGGTGCAGGATTGTTCACCTTTATCTTGCTGACATTTTCACTATAATACACAACTCCTGTCTCCATCACTGACTGTGAGCTAGTGAATAAGAAAATACTGGAATGTTGTGAACCACAAAAGCCTTTTCATTCTTAAATTGGCAGAAAAGTAATAAGGTTCCTGACAGTCCTTTATCTTTCTTGCACAGCTAGGGATCAGTAAAAAAAATCAATAGCTCTCACGCTCCAGGTTTTTGAGTACAGAATCTGGAAACAATAAAGTATGTATACTGTTTCCTTGGCATAAACAAACTTTGACTTTCTGTGAACTTCACCGGTTTTGTACCACACTCAAATAGTATAGATCACATTAAGGCATAGTATTATAGCATATAGTACCTTATTTTTTCATAGCTTTCTGCTAAAATGCTATTAAATAGAATATGACCACTGTGTTTATTGAATGTCTGGACTAGATCAGGTTTAAAGGAGTAGTCCAGTGGTGACTAGTGGTGAACAACTTATCCCCTATCTTAAGGATAGGGGATAAGTTGCAGATCGCGGGGGGTCCGACCGCTGGGGCCCCCTGCGATCTCCTGTACGGAGCCCCGAGAGCCCGCGGGAAGGGGGTGTGTCGACCTCCGCACGAAGCGGCGGCCGACACACCCCCTCAATACAACTCTATGGCAGAGCCGAAGCGCTGCCTTCGGCAATCTCAGGCTCTGCCATTGAGATGTATTGAGGGGGCCAGTCGACACCCGCTATCTGGCCGGAGAGCCGGGGCCCTATACAGAGAGATCGCAGGGGGCCCCAGCGGTCGGACCCCCCGCGATCTCAAACTTATCCCCTATCCTTAGGATAGGGGATAAGTTTTTCACCACTGGACTACCCCTTTAAACCTTATGATGCCATCTCTGTTACTGTAGTTACTTGCAGAAGAAATAGATCTACTGCCAGGAAAGATGGTGCAGAGCCTTAAAGGGGTAGTCCAGTGGTGAAAAACTTATCCCCTATCCTAAGGATAGGGGATAAGTTTGAGATCGCGGGGGGTCCGACCGCTGGGGCCCCCTGTGATCTCTCTGTACAGGGCCCCGGCTCATCGGCCAGATAGCGGGTGTCGAACCCCGCAAGAAGCGGCGGCCGACACGCCCCCTCAATACATCTCAATGGCAGAGCCGGAGATTGCCGAAGGCAGCGCTTCGGCTCTGCCATAGAGTTGTATTGAGGGGGGCGTGTCGGCCGCCGCTTCGTGCGGAGGTCGACACGCCCCCTTCCCGCGGGCTCTCGGGGCTCCGTACAGGAGATCGCAGGGGGCCCCAGCGGTCGGACCCCCTGCGATCTGCAACTTATCCCCTATCCTTAAGATAGGGGATAAGTTGTTAACCACTGAGTCACCACTGGACTACTCCTTTAAGGTCATTTGAATAAACTAGTCATGTCAAGATATGGCAAGTGTTTAAATTGCACCAGGTTTACTCCTGTGATCACAAGTTATAACCCTGGGAAGTGTGTGGCAGCGCTCTTCATTCCCTCTTCGCCCACTCCATTAAATTTTTTCAATTCGTAGGTTTTTGAAATGAAACAGTTTGTTTGAGTGACAGCTGGGAAGTGAGGTGAGTGCTGCTGCGCACTTCATCCAGCTATAACTGTTGCAGCATCATCATTTATTGTCCCAGCTTAAGCACAGGCTGGGACAATGTCCAGTAAGTGAGGACTAGCACTCTTCTGTGCTCTCTCCTGTCTATCTGACTGCAGCATGAAAACAGAGAGAATGGGTTACAGGGCAGCCTGCAGTGGTTGGATGAAGAGACCCAGCACAGCAGACTCAGGGCAGAAGTGAATGAATGTTGAGTAAGTGAGGGAAAGCTCAGTGCTTGTCTTGGAAACACCCCTTTCTAACCAGTAGATGCCAGAAAGAGTAAGCAGCAGAATCTGTGGGATTTGTGAGCCAAATACAGAAGCTAGTGACATAAAAAAGACATGTAAAGAGTCTGCATGACCGAGTAACAGATATAAAAATTATTATTTTCTGTGATATGACAGATGACCGATATATTTTAAAGTCCCGTTCACAGCATAACTTTAATAGACCGAAACTAGATTTACAGATTTAAGGTCCCATAGCCCAATAACTTCAATAGACTGATACTAGATTTAAGGGATGGTCTTTTGAACTTGATGGTCTTTTTGCAACCCCATAAACTATACAAAATAGTCTAATAGTAACTATGTTCAGTCCATTTCTTAAACATATGGGCCCAGATTTATCAAACTGTGGGAGAGAAAACATTTTGTCTCTCACACAGTTTGGCAGAAAAAAACAGTATGGCCCAGATTTATCGGATTCAAAAATGTACAGTAGATTATACAAAGAAACATAGCTACAATCGGTATACCTTTTATCTACTGACAAGGTACCACAAAAATGTTATTAGGACCCAAGTTTCATCTTATTAAAATTAACCATACTTCTACTCAAAAGCATAAAATTTACTTCTCCAATTTCAGAGCCAATATAAAAAAGACACCCCATATGGCATGCCCTTGCACAGTTGCATCCGGGGCACTATAGGATATGAAAGTGTTTATATCTGTAATTAGTGAATCATTTTTGTGAAAATTGTCCAAGTTATCCCATGCTGCTAAATACACATTGGGTCTTCTGTCCATTCCTCAAGGTCAGTTCTCTTCTGTTACATATATTTGTCAGTGATGCAATTTTAATACTCTAGTTATAGTTTAAGTAAATAAGTGCCCTGTAAAAGATGGAGGTTCATGAGAAGCACATGGTCAACAATTCAACATAAGTATCTGTTCTGAATGATCACCATCTGTTCAGAATACCGAGCTGATTATAATTTAGTTATATAATGTCTTATGTTATTAAGCCAGGATTGTAATCGTCATAGTTAATGCGGAGGGCAGGCCTAATCTCTCGATGACCAACTGGCTGGGAAAGATCTTAACACGATTTCTACATCATGGTGTTAAATATGTGCAAAGCTGGGATTGAGATGAGAAACTTGACCTGAGATCATTCATACTGGAGCTATAAACAATGGAAACCAATCTGGTGCCAATGTTCTAGTCATGATTGTTTCATGACTACAGGGACCAATGATGTATACATAGCACACGTCCACTTCAGCAGCCCAGATTTCTGTAGATGTCAAATCAAAGAAGGTTAAAGCATGTGCTTATAGCTATGTGTCACAAATTCTGCTTACCATTTGTCAGACGGTCAAAGAGGAAAATGTCAAAATTCCACATCCCCACTTTAGATAACATATGCTGTTAATAAAACAGAACATCTTGTTAGATTGTTTAAGTAGTGTGCGGAACATGTCAGAATGTATACACTCCTGTAAATGAAGTCTACACAGTAAGTAAATAGTAAGATGTAATGCTGCGAAGTCCTGATGTCATTACATAACAATTCACTGCATAAACACATACTAGAAATGCAAGTGGAAATTGCTTCCCTGGTGTGCCGATATTGCGGTCCGGTCTTTTGGCCCCTGCCCTCTTCCAGCTTTTGATGCCCTACAGGTATCACTGCGGCTCAGTTTATCGCCGGCCATAGCAATGTTCTTCTATGGCCAGTGATAGGCTGAGCTGTAGTGTCATGTAACAGGCCCAGGCATCAGGAAGGAAACAGGGCTCGAGCCTGGGCCCAATACATGACACTGTCGCTCAGTGTATCTCCGGCCGAGGCAGGACATTGCTGTGATTAGTTGAGACGCAGTGTGATGTCTCGGGCACCAAAAGCTGAAAGAGAATCCAGGCTGGAGGACGATGACATTGGCGAATCGGGGGAGCAGTGAAAGGTAAATTAGGGTTTATTATTTTTATTCCGGCAGCCTGTGCATTTGGGATAAAAAAAAATTCTCTGGAGTTCTTCTTTAAGAGACCAACAGTTTTAGAATATCCGATTATGCAGAAAAACCTTTTCAACTATGCATGCCATTTTAGATGCTTAGAACTTAGAAAAAAGTTAGAAATCTCCCCATATAAAAATTCACAATCTTTGTGTCTTTGTATCTGTTTACATAATTAATACCTGCCAGTTATCATATTATACAATCACAAATTCAGTTCTTATAGCAGTCAGAAGGTCTAGATTTTGCCTGCTAGGCATGTGTATAAAAAAAACATATTTATGGGGTAAAAAGGTGGTTTAACACACAGAGATTACTCAATATGCCAAAAGAGAGGATGTCTGCAAAAATGTCATTTAGTTGTTGGACTGGGTTCTTCAAAACTGGGACTTGAGTTTACAGTCTTTGAATACTGTGGAGTAATACATTTTGAATGATTTCTACATAAAATTTTAATTCAAAATTTCTTTTTTTTTTCTCAACATGCCAAATGATGCTCTTTCTGAAGGAGAATCTCCTTTGTCATCTTTAAAGGGGTACTCCGGTGGAAAACATTTTTTTTTTTTATATCAACTGGCTCCAGAAAGTTAGACAGATTTGCAAATTCCTTCTTTTAAAAAAATCGTAATCCTTCCAGTACTTATCAGCTGCTGTATGCTCCAGAGGAAGTTGAGTAGTTCTTTTCTGTCTGACCACAGTGCTTTCTGCTGACACCTCTGTCCATGTCAGGAACTGTCCAGAGTAGGAGCACATCCCCATAGCAAACCTCTCCTGCTCCGAACAGCCCCTGACATGGACAGAGGTGTCAGCAGAGAGCACTGTGGTCAGACTGAGAAGAACTCAACTTCCTCTGGAACATACAGCAGCTAATAACTATTGGAAGGATTATTATTATAATTTTTATTTTATTGAATTTTATGTGAAAAAACATATAAACAGGACAGGTTATAGAGGGCATGTGTCTAGATAAAGGCAATGACAAGTAGCAAATATACAGTTTAAGAGCAGAAGATCAACCTGTAGTTACATCACAAATGCAAAAGGATTAAGATTTTTAAATATAAGTAATTTGCAAATCTGTTTAACTTTCTGAAACCAGTTGATATGAAAAAAAAAAATTACACCAGATTACCCCTTTAAGGGAACAATACCACATTTTTTTTTATCACATATCTAAAAACCTTATAAATACGTGATTTTATTAGTTTAAGCAAAGATTTAAAAAAATACATAAAAATGACAAATAATGAGGGTAGTAGCAGGTATATAACAGAAATGAATGTGGAATGGTCTTTAAAGTATACTTGTGGTCATGGCTCGAAAGGCCGAACGAGCAAGTATACGAAAAAGGAGAACAAGAGTACTTACCGTCCTGAGCCTTGGAACCCCGGTAGACCTAGTACAGAATTAAGAAATACAAACAGCGGATGAGGTGTGCCCAATAACCGCGACCGAGGGCACGCCTATAGAGGGCATGCCCTATGTATGGATTGTGATAGAAAAAAGGGAGGGTTGGGTGGGTGACGCCCACGAGTCATACGCCCCTACCTGAGGGAGAGGGGAGTTTATATACCCCACGCCACTCCCACAAATGCAGCCAATTAGGCTTTTTACTTGTGGTCATGGCTCGAAAGGCCGAACGAGCAAGTATACGAAAAAGGAGAACAAGAGTACTTACCGTCCTGAGCCTTGGAACCCCGGTAGACCTAGTACAGAATTAAGAAATACAAACAGCGGATGAGGTGTGCCCAATAACCGCGACCGAGGGCACGCCTATAGAGGGCAAAGAGTCAAGAGTAGGGTGTAACTATTTTATTTGTATCACAACGCCAACACTTTAAACACATTAGCCATTTCGGTAGAGGGATCCGGAATGTACCGGTCAAAACAGCTGGAGTTCCAGCGGCCTAGCTTCTTAATGATGTGAGCTGGGACATCATGTTTGGAGGCTGCGGAGGCCGCTCCGATCCTGAATGAGTGTCCTGAGATGACAGCGGGATCATGACCTAGCATGGTGACTAGGGAGCGGACGTATCTGGTAAACTGGGAGGAAGACAGAGCATGCCCAGCCACCGGGAGGAGCGGACTGTCCGCTGCTTGCCCGGACAGCATTGAGAGGAGGTCGGTGAGAGACGAGACTGGGCACCACTGATTTGAGGTGGGGAAATATCTGATGGATGCTCCCCATCTGCAGGTTTTGGTGGACGGAAGGGTGAAAATGAAACCTAGCCTGTTGGATGATAGCTGGCTCAGGGTCGGCCCGGGTGCTCGGCAGCCAGTGCGCGTGAACTCCCCCGGTCTAAGGAAGCCGTAAAAAGCAAGGTGTATGGCAGCTTTGATGACCGTGCTGAGGTGAAAGCCAAAAGGGTGCGTGTCCAGTAAGGAAGACATAGCCCGGAAAAGATCCCCCGTGACCGGAGCGCGAGAAAGAGATTTGGGGTGTGACAAGACTGAAATGCCCTTGAGTGCTGCTTTGATCGGATGAGCAGAGAGTAGAGAAGAGGCGTGAGGGTGCGAGAGTGACCTGTGGTGTTGAAGACCTGTTAAGTGAAGTTTGATGGTGTTCTGGGATAAGTGTACAGAAGAATGGCAAAAACCAACAAAAGCTAGGGCAGAGTGTAAAGTGATTGTGGGGGAAAGCCCTAAGCCCTGCATGAAGGAGGAGAAAACCGCCAAAGCGGTATCATAAGCCCGGATCGTGCTGGGAGCTAAAGACTTCTTGATTAGAGTGTTGGCAATGGAGACGTATCTGGCTAGTCCGTTAGCAGTTGTTGGAACGGAGGCACCGGGACTCCGACCCGGTCTGCGTCTGGTTGTACCTGAAAAAACACACCGAATTTAGCCCGAGAGAGTGCATCAGCCGCCAAGTTCTTCCTACCTTCTATGTGCTCGATCAAAAAATGGAAATTGTGCTGGAGAGACAACAGAATGAACCTCCTGACAAAGCGCATTATGTGGGGGGACCTAGAGCGTCCTCTGTTGAGAATGTCGACCGTAGCGGAATTATCGCACAGAAATCGAACTGTGGAGTTAGCCCAGGAGTTTCCCCAGATAGCAGCGGCGGCTACGATGGGAAATGTTTCAAACAGGGCTGACGTGACTGTGAAGTCAGGAATGTTGCGGATCTCAGCTGGCCAGGGGCCGGCTAACCATTAGTTCCCGAAAATGGCTGCGAAGCCAACCGATGAGGCATCGGACACTATAGTCGGGGACCCGTCTGATAAAGGGGGAACGAAGAAGGAGACGCCGTTCCAGCTCTCCAAGAAGTGATCCCACATGAGTAGGTCAGCCATCGCCTCATTGTTGATGTGGATGACCTGCCTCTGACCCGATACTGAAGGGAGAAGGTCCAAAAGTCTGGATATGAAGGCTCTCCCCTGTGGGATGATCCTCATAGCGAAAGCCATCATGCCCAGGAGGCTCTGGAGTTCGACCCTGGTTACTGTGCGACTCCTGGATAGGTTGTGTATCATCTCCCGGGTTCTGACTAGTTTCTCCTGGGGAAGCCTAGCCTGCAAGTTTACAGTGTCTAGGATGACGCCCAAGAACACCAGTTGCCTGACGGGGCCCTCCGTCTTGTGAGGTGCCACTGGGACCCCGATTTCCTTGAACAGAGACAGTAGTGAAGTGAGGTTGCGAGGAGCGAGACTAGGATTTTCGAGTAGTAAGAAGTCATCCAGGTAATGTATGACGTGCTGGCAGTCAGCCACGTTCTGGAGTGCCCAATGCAGTGCTGTGGCTAGTTGGTCAAAGAGCCAGGGGCTGCTCTTTGCCCCGAATGTGAGCTTAACTGCGAAATAATACTTGTCCAGCCACCTGACACCGTGCCATTGCCAGAGGTCTTGTCTGATCAGGAGTAGTTTGAAAGCGTCCGTTATGTCCGCTTTGGACAACCAAGTGTTTCTCCCTGACTGTAGGATGATCTGTATGGCTCGGTCAATAGTAGCATATTTCATGGAGAACTCGTCGGAGGGGATTAAAGCATTGATGCTGGGAATGATGGAGAAATAAGGCGCTGAGAGGTCATAGATTAATCTTCTTTTATTGGAAAATTTGCCTGTGGCAAGCCCCAGAGGGCTGACTCTCCAACATGGAAAAGGGGGCACATCAAAGGGACCTATCATGAAACCTTTTGCCAGTTCCTGCTGGATTAGCCCGGACACGATCTCTGGCTCAGAAAGGGCTGACGACAGGTTACCACATTCATGCGTGCTTTGCGGCAAAGTGACCAAACCTGTGTGGAACCCATCGCAGAAACCCGCCACCAGCCATCTCACCCAGTCGGGCTCAGGATGACCAGCTAGGACCTGGGCGAGGACCTGGACCTGTACCACGCCTAGTCATGCCTGAGGGCCCTTCTGGGAGCAGATAGAGCTGGGGTGAGCCCTGAAACAAATGAAACACACATGTAGTAGTCTGCAATTGCTGTACACGCAGGAGGAAAGATTGAAGTTATTGCAGATCTGGGTCTTGCCCAGGTACCTCACTGGTCTACCGAGCCTATCTAGGGCGGCCACGTTCCTTGGAGCTGGAGGGGTGAAGGCGTTCAGGCTCCTACTGGTGCTGGGTTCCCCTGGGTTGCTGACCTGCGGGCACCAGCTGGAGGAATGCGTGGTCACCCCGCATGCGGTGCAGGAGGGGGCTTTCAGACCCGCGAAATGTTCGCAGTATAGCTCCGTGTCTATGGACCCCCAGTTGGTGACGTAGCCAAACTGCGCGTATGCGGCTGCTGCTTTTGCTGAAAAAGACTTGTGGTACTCGTAAAACGTGGTACCCCCGTACTTGTACGCCATCTGCACAACCCTGTGTAAGTACAGGTCCAACTCCTCCCTGCGGCCAGGGCTGACTGAACAGAGTACGTCCCTGAATAGTCCAAATGCCAGCACAAACTCAGTGACACTCAACTTCCTGCTGAGCCTAGCGTCCTTGCTTTTGAACGTGACCGCCAGCTCCCCGCAGGCAACGGTTTTGGTATCATGTACGTCCGTGGTGGCAATTAGCAGAGAGGCGAGGTTGACCTCTTTTCCCTCAAGGATGTCCTTTTTTATGGCTGCCGGGATGAAATGTGCGGGCGTGATGATCGGTGGAGGATGTGGCATACCTGAAGGCGTGGCCTGAGAGGTAGAAGCCGTGGGCGACGCTGCGGTCGGGACTGCTACGTCACTCCTGGAGAGTTCCATTAGGTCTAGCCTAGCCTTGAAACCTGACACCGTCGTAAGCACCTCAGTCATCATCGTGTGAAGCTGAGACAAGGAGGCGCTTGAAACTTGATCCTGGGCCGCAGCCTGGCTACCCCGGGGGGCTTGGTCAGCATTCAGCAAGTTGAATAACTCGCCCTTCCTAGCTGAGGCCGGAAAGGGGACACCCCTCCTTCTCAACTCTTCCATTAGCCTGGGGATGGTCCAGGACCTGTACGAGGGCAAGCTGCCTCGGTCCGAGGCCCTGGCAGGAGTCTCAGGAACCGAGAGTGCCTCCTCGATATCCGCTGGCTGAGACATGCTGCTGGCAACCTGTCCTGGCCATAGAAGGGTGCCGGCAAGAATAAGAGGAAAAGAGAACAATAAAAAATGACTAGTGAAAAAAGAAAATATATATATATATACCCTCCCTATATATGTATATATACTCTCTGTACACAGGTTTTTTTTTTTTTTTTGTTTTTGTTTTCGTTCTCCTGGCTACAGGAGGGAACTGACCTGCTGAATTTCCTGAAAAGCTTCCAACACCGGGAGTACTGACCGCACGGTAATGGCTTCCGGCTGTGGATATTTTAAAGGAAAAGATTAATTACACATGAATGTGACCGACCGAAAAGGCGTGATGGAGGAAAGTGTGATACTGAAACTGAGGCTAAATGTATGCTGTTGCGCTGAAGAAGAGTCAGAACAGCATACGCAGAGGACCCCACTGAAGATGAGTCAGCCGCAGGTGATCCTCTGCCTATGAGTGATGTCGAGTCGTTCTGAAGAAGAGTCAGAAATAACCATGTCGTCAAGCCCCAACTGAAATTGAGTCAGGCTGGGGCCGATTGACGTGAGTGTGGTGACGCACGTGGCTCTGAAGACGTGTCAGTAGCAGCGTCCTAACCGGTGGCGGGAGTGCTCGTGACTGCGTAAATGTACGGGATGAGTATGGAGTGATAGACGAGGGGAGAACATACGGTTCCCCTCTCTAATATTGATTCTGTAAGTACCTCAACTGAAAGCTATATGAGATGTATACGGGAATACGGACACAATCCGACCACCTGGTACCCTGTGGAGCAAGCAAAACGTGATGAGGCAGGAAGCACCCTGACTGACCGTGACTGCCAACGTTGACGAGCCACCGGCCGTCAAGCTAAATATATGTATACAGTGACATCAACAAACAAGTTCCGTGCCGTAGTGGTGACAAGCAGCTCCCAACCCCGCTCCCTTGACGCCCCCTCCCCCTGGCACCCAGGACCTGCTGGGCCTGGCGACTCCTGCCATGTGCCCACCTTGTATGTGAAAACGGGGGGGGGGGGGGGGAGGGGGGGGTGCTGGAGCAGTGGTGGGAAAGAGTCGCTGCTCCCTGGAGAAATCCGGCGTGATTAGTAGGGCCTACGTGCCACTGGAGGGAAGCTGTGGCCTCCGTGCGTGGCTCTAACTGAAACCGAATCGACCCCCCCCCCCCCAGCCGAGCGGCGAAGGGGAGCGGGACTGTATTGCGGGTCCTGGGAAACCCCTCCCCTATGGCCGGGGCCGTTTGTGTGGAGGCCGTCAGCGGCAGCGTCCTACGGCTGAGCAGCGGCAGCGCCGCGGTGCCGGACGACGCCGTCACAGAACCCCGCCCCCCCCCCCCGGGCCAGAAGCCCCGCCCAGCCAGCGCACGAGGCAGGAGATGGCGTGGAAGCGGGGCACCAGGCCCGGACGGAGCGGCCGGGCCGACGAGCGGCGGCGGCGCGGCTGAACCAGGGAGGTCCCCCACCCACACCCGGAAGCGCAACACCGGGGAGAACGCCGTAGTGCAGGGCCCAACAACCCGTTCCCCCCCCCCCCCCCGGCCAGCCGAGCGAGTGCTGACAGCCGGCAGGAGAGGACGGGCCGCGCGACCCGCAGGAGCAGCGCTCCCCCAGAGCGGCAGCGAGCAGGTGGCAGGCGGGTAACCGGTACAGGGGCCTGCGGCAGGAGTGATACTTACCGACCTGAAACACGAAATAACTGCAACCCACTGCAAACAACTGACACCTCCGAGACGTACGCCCTAACACAGTATCCTGCAAGAGAAATACCGCCCACGAGTCATACGCCCCTACCTGAGGGAGAGGGGAGTTTATATACCCCACGCCACTCCCACAAATGCAGCCAATTAGGCTTTTTACATGCTATAGAACAGTGGTTCTTAACCTGGGTTTGATCGAACCCCAGGGGTTCGGTGAGTCAGTCCCGGGGGTTCGGCGGGGGAGGTCGCAACACGGCAGGCAAACCCGAGCAGAGCCGGTGTTTGCCCATCCTGTAGCGACAGGGCAATTCCCCCCATCACTATTCACTCCCTGTGGCCCCGCGTTAAGTTTAAAAACGCAGGGACGTCCTGACATAGCCCACGCCGGGTTGTTACTGACGTCCCGTGCGTGCGCCCATGGAAACGAAGGCGCCGAGGACCGGAGGATAAAGAAGGAGGAAGATGCGCGCTGGCCAGCTTGGTAAGTGACCAGCAGCACGTCATCTTCGGTGCTCCGACCACCAGTCCCGAGAGCTACTGCTATAGCCGGAGCGGTGGTTGGAGCAATGAAGTGGGCAATACACAGGCATCCAGCTTCCAGCCATACACTATATATGGCTGGAGGCTGTACGTCTGTGGGGAACACTGCCTACATCAGTGGTCTTAAACCTTTGGACCTCAAGATGTTGCAAAAAAACTATTACTCCCAGCATGCTGGGAGTTGTAGTTTTGCAACATCTGGAGGTCCACAGGTTGAAGACCACTGGCCTACATAATGTGGGGGAACACTGCCTGCCTAATGTGGGGGAACACTGCCTGCCTAATGTGGGGGATCTCTGTCTGCCTAATGTGGGGGAACACTGACTGCCTAATGTGGGGGAACACTGCTTGCCTAAATGTGGGGGAACACTGCCTCCCTAATGTGGGGGAACACTGCCATTGTTGTGAAAATGACATGAGAGTGGCACTTGCCAAGGTAAAGCCGCGCATTTCTGAACTGGTATCTGAAAGACAACAGCAGAAGTCACACTGATTTGCAGTAAATATTCATTATGTTTTTGTGTGAAAATCAGGTTTTCATGGTTTTGTTCTTTGTTTTTAATGGTTTTGTTCAATTTGTGCACCTATGTATAAATATATACTTAAATATATACCTCCTATGTTTTGAATTTGAAAAAATCATATTTAATTTTTCCAATTAAGAGGGGTTCGGGGAATGCGCATATGAAACTGGTGGGGTTCAGTACCTCCAACAAGGTTAAGAACCACTGCTATAGAATATACATATGCAATTTAACTTCCAAATGTTAAGGGAGAAATAAATAAATCTCAATTATAAAAACCCCCAAAGTGAAGCATACAAGACAATCAGCAAGATAATGTAGTGAACACAATATAGACCACTCCACATGATCTGACACATGTTTTGCTGACCGCTTTATCTAAGGGATAAAGCAGGAACAGGGACCGGAAGACTGTAGAACAGCAGCAGCATAGGACTGGGGGAGCTCAGTATGTAGTCTTTTTTTTCACTGCACTGGGAGGCATATTACAAACAAATTTTGTGCCTGGAAAACTTTTTAACCCGATGTGCACGTACAAGACATAGACAGAACATGACAGTATAGACACATGATAGTATATTCAAACTCTCATATACTCTCTATATAATTAAATTGTTGAAAGTAAAAGTGCCCTAAGGCAGCTAAAAATAATATAAATAAAATCATTAAAAAATTGACAATAAATGAGAAGAAAATCCAAAAAACAGGTAACCCTTATTTTCATACTGATACACTGTGATTGGCTGCTATGGACAACAAGTACAAATTTTCCCCACTGTGTTCTACCTCATACAGGGCCTGAATCTATACCAATAAACAGTAAAACCCCTGTAAAGTGAGGCACCATGGGGGGAGATTTATCAAAACCTGTCCAGAGAAAAAGTTGCTGAGTTGCCGATAGCAACCAATCAGATTGTGTCTTTCATTTTTAACAAGGCCTCTGCAAAATAAAAGAAGGTTTTGATACATCTCCCCATGTCCTGATGCCTTGCTGGAGCAATTTTACTATTAAACTTTTACCAGTGCTGCCTGCACTAGTTTTTATCTAGTCCGTTTACACACTGGTACGTACACACTGTTCTGTTTGTTTTATAAAGGCTAGTCAACAGCTCCTGTCATGTGACTAGGTTCTAACTGTACAACTGTAATTTGAGTTCCCAGAATGCACTGCTCTCTGGTAACATTAGAATTTGTCTAACATGGCAAAAAAATAAAAAAATAAATTTAAAATGGTGGTGGATGCAAAGTTTTTTTGCAAGAAAATGTGACCATTTCTGATGTTGTAAGCAGGGGAGTTTTATGTGCATCCTCCATGTTTCCAGGGATATGATTGTTAGCAGACCTGTGTGTTTATGCTTACCCGTGCCTGGCCAAGATAGTCTTCATCCAGTAAGTGCAGTGAAGCTTGTGGCACAATTCCACGCAGAAGCCTTGATGCATGAAAATATCTCTGAAAGCTCAAGAGTCTCTTTACTTTTTTCTTTGTGCCAATTTCTTCTGAGTGTGCTGTATCTGTAACAACACAAAACCCATTATAATAAACAAAACCAGTAAAACACAAATGACCTCATCCCTGATATGGTTTTACCTCACACGTTATCGCCTCTATTGACAGTCCTGTTGCAGGATACTTTCAAGACAATTGTGAAAAACAATATTTTAGATTTTTATTTAATATAAAATAGCTTCAGGGCTATAGGGGTTTCAGAGATTCACGATTGGTGCTTTTTAATAAATCTGCTAAAACTATAGCCAGTGGAAAATGTATTACACCCCCCCCCCCCCCTCCTCATATAGTTTCTTTATGCACTTCCATAAGCCTGTATATGTGAAGAGAGAGGGAACTAGTATTACCCAGAAATTCTTAGAAATATATCTTTTTGTACGGGTGCATTCACACCATGATTGTTCAATATGGGGACCGGATCTAGCTGGGAGATGGGAAAACCGGGCGCTCCCGTATCCCAACCGGACCCGGCCCGCATCTCATTTATTTGAATGAGCAGACCGGCTCATTTTTGCCCCCTATCCGGTTTTGTGACTGGACTGAAAACCGTGGTATACTATAGGTAAAAAATGAGGCAACAGGAGTCACTATCTGATTCCGGTCAGCTCATTCAAATAAATGAGGTGCGGGCCGAGTCTGGCTGGGATACAGTAGCACCCGGTTTTCACATCTCCCAACCGGACCGGTCTCCATATTGAACAATGGTGGTGTTAATGGACCCTTAGAGAGAGGGAGAAAGAATATGGATCTATGTATTCTATTTACATATGCACGTATATTAAGTACAAATAATGTATAAGAAGAATACAATGGTGGGGACAATGGAGAATAAAATTAAGAGAGATTAGATCCAATAACACAATTTATTAGTGAGATTTCAGGAGCTGTGTGTGGGGAATTTCTTTCTATGCAGGTTAGTGGATGGAGACAGAGGAGCTGAGCTGTGGTAACTTGGGAGCTACCAAGAGTAAGAAGTCCCATACCTTATTACTATGGCATAATGGTACATCCTCGTAAGAGGTTTGCTCCTATGAACTAATGAAACTTGATGTTTGTGCAGGCACCAGGTAACTAACAGCTAACATCCAGCTATAATGGCTGAGATTGGAGATAATTCAAAATCTGGGTGTTTAACCCCTTAGATACTGAGGTCAATAGTAACTACTGTATTTCAGTGGTTTGACAGAGGGAAAACTAATGATTGTGGGGTGCCCATAGGTTTAATTGCAGTCAAGTCCTAATGAAGCAGGCAGAGGAAGAGCCTACAGACATAATACAATGCAATACAGATAGATTCCTTTGAATTATATGAGCCATCGTGCAACTGGATGGTCGAATTGAAAGAAAAAAAAATGAAAATCTGTTTTTGTTTATTCTGTATCCCCAACATTGGAATCAAAAGCATTTGACATTTCACATTTAACCGAAACTGTTAAGCACTTTTTAGGCTCTAGCCCATAGACCTTAGAGGAACACTCCAATAAAAGATTAGGGATTTGCCATAACTAGGTGATTATCATTTAAACGCTATTTCTACTTGCTGTTACCGTGTTACTGCATATTTTTTTTTACCTTTCTTCCTATTTTCAAGACATATGTTTTTTTCTAGCTTCTATATTTAGTTAAAGGTAGTTAAAGTTTTTTTTGGTATAGTAGTTTCTTAAGGCATTTTTGGGTCTGTATATTATAAAGGCACTGAAAAAAAAATAAAGTCTGAAAAATATAATTACTTTTCAGACTAACTTCATACTTGAAATTTTAGTTGATATATATGTATTTTAGATGGAAATCTGCTTTAATGGCAGGTCTTCTTCAAATGACAATCCATGACACCTTCTTGTATAGATGGCCAAGAATCAGAAGTATATATAATCTTCTCTTCTACATGCCATATTATAGCTTTTGCTTATTCCCAGAACTCTAACCTTTATCGTACATGGGATCTGACTAATACTTTGTACAATGGCAACACGATACAGCTTTTCATTTGCATCATTTGGTATGGTATTTTAAGCATAAAAGCAGATTATAAAAACATCACTTTCATTTATGAGGGGCCAGAGCACATCACCATTACATAACTGCAGATTATAGTGCAACTAAAATGTTGGAGCCCATGCTCAGATTCAATTAGGCTTTCAGACATAGCTTCACTGACTGGCACAACATAAAAGCAGCTCCACAACAAGCCTTTCAGTGAAGATCTCTTTCTGGTTCTACACAATCGTACAATGGGAAAGCTAAGAACCGCACATTAATCTACCACCGGTGATACCAACGCAGTTTACATCAAACCACTCTTCCAATTTAGGAAGTTTGTTCTAATCGCTGGAGTAAGTACAATCTATCATGAAATATAAGGTATTTTCTGGAGAAAGAAACAGTCAGATACACAAATGTATGCATGTAACTTGACCTCAATATACGAGTAGATAGTGTGGGTGACTTGAAAATTGGTGCAACCTTTCAGGAGATATTTATCGTGTTGCTAATATGGTAATTTCTGTGTAATAGATGTGGCCTGCTTTTTTTTTTATTTTTATTTTTTATTTTTTTGTGAAACGCTTTCTACTCCCCAGGGATCAAGTCTTGGAAAAAAAAAAGTGCTGGAACTCAAGATTTCCACTCAAGGGCTGGTCCTGCTGAACTCCTGCTAATGGGAATGGTGTTCCTGCTGTGGAAAAAGTGCAGGAACTCAGTTCTCACATGTTCCTGCAGGACTTCCCCCTCCAAACTATAACCCTGCCCACCTTCAACTGATAACTCCGCCCCTTCATAAATATTCACCTTCTCATCCTGAAGAGGGCAGGGTTATCAGCCAGAGGAGGAGGGAGAAAGCATTCCACCTTCAACAGCCACCTCCATTGCACATAACAAGTAATAATCATTTTTGGTCCGATTCAGGTCGGTGCGGGTGACCCTACTGACAGTTTTCCTTTTAAATGAATTTACAGCATACTAAAACTAATGCACAATAAATTCACAGTATAGATTTTGTCAAAGCAGAAAACGGATGGCCCTAGAGCTCCTTATATCATCATTCCTAGGTATCCACTGTTATGCTAGATAAAATACGTAATTCACCAGTTTATAAAACTGAGATATTCAAAGTTGTCCATTACACATTTTGGGTTAGAAAATGCCTTTTTCAGGAACAATGAGAGGGATTTACTTATTATTTGTGCATTTTTTACCCCACTTTTTTCACAATTTTTATTGTTGCAAAATGTCTCATTGTCAAGTGATGTGGATTTTACACCACCGATTGAGTGGAATGGAATTGCTGGAAACTTATATTTAAAAAGTCACATATAATGAATGTATGTAACATGCCACAGCTAGATCCCATTTTGGGCCAAAAGCTCATGACAGCAACCTGCGAAAGAATGGTGCAGAAACCTGACAAATGTGTCTAAAAAGCCAAAGACGAAGCAATTAGTGTAAAATGCAAAAGAAAACAGGCACAGAAAACATAGTAAATTCCTCTCTAAATGCTAAACATAATCTTAACCACTCAAGGAGGAGGGACATTTTTTACTTTTATTTTTTCCTCCTTATTTCTAATAGCCATAACACTTTTAATTTTTCACCTACAGATTCATATAAGCCTAGGTTTTCACCCAAGTTTTTTCTGGCATTTTTTTTTTTTTTTGGACACTATAGTTTTTGAGCGAAAGCCAGAAGTGTATTCAAAATAAATGGAAAATATAAAGGAAGGACTTATACTTTTCCTTCCTACTGGATCCTCTTCTGACTTTGGCTCAAATACTGCAGTGGCAGTTTTCCAAAAATTGCCAGAAAATACCTGTGTGGAAACCTAGGCTTTGGCTTGTTTTTTCCAACACAATTTGTACTTTGTAATTACATCACTCATTTTACTACCAAATCTACAGTAAAACAAACAATATTATTGGTGGGGCAAAATTGAAAAATGCTATTTTGTGACTTTTAGGGGCTTCCTCTTCTACGCAGTGCACTTTTAGGTAAGAATGACAAGTTATCTCTATTATGTAGGTCCATACTATTAAAACGATATCCAATTTATACAGTATATGTTTTGATTTATTTTCAATCTTTTAAAAAATTAGAACTTTATTTTTTTACAAAAATTTGTATGCTTTAAATTGTCATCTTCTGCCACCCCCCCCCTATAACTTTTTCTATTTTTCCGTGTACCGGGTTGCATTTTTTTGTACCGTAATCTGTTGTTTTAATCTGTACCATTGTGGTATTGATCAGATTTTTTTATGTAAAGTATCCCTATAGTAAGTTTAAAATTAGCAGGCTTTATACCTCATCTATCCTCACTTAACACTTCCTGACTAAGGGTACTAGAGCTGAGACCCTTAGTCTAGACTAGACGCTGAGACGGGTGAGGAGAGCAGTGTACTGACGTGGCACTCAGACTGTCAATCAAGCCAGTCTGGGCGATAGGAGGGCGCAGCAAGCATGACTGGATGCCACCACAATCCCCCCACATAACTGGACACAAGTCATGGCACACCCCATTCAAACTTCTTTTTTAGTTGGCAGACAGCTGAGTGGAATAGCATTGGAACACTGTCCTCACCTGTCAGGTCCTAGGTTGGTGTGCTAGGCCCTGTAGATCAAACAGGTTCTCTTTAATTGAATTCATACTTGAGGTTTACAAAGATGGCTAAATCATAAAAATAAGCACTGAAAATGTATGGCTAGTCATGTGAAAAAAACAAGAAACGAATAATAATCACTGCTCAAAAAAAATAAAAGGAACACTTAAACAACACAATGCAACTCCAAGTCAATCACACTTCTGTGAAATCACACTGACCACTCAGGAAGCAACACTGATTGACAATCAATTTCACATGCTGTTGTGCAAATGGAACAGACAACAGGTGGAAATTATAGGCAATTAGCAAGACACCCCCAATAAAGGAGTTGTTCTGCAGGTGGTGACCACAGACCACTTCTCAGTTTCTATGCTTCCTGGCTCATGTTTTGGTCACTTTTGAATGCTGGGGTGCTTTCACTCTAGTGTAGCATGAAACGGAGTCTACAACCCACATAAGTGGCTCAGGTAGTGCAGCTCATCCAGGATGGCACATCAATGCGAGCTGTGGCAAGAAGGTTTTCTGTGTCTTTCAATGAGTATGGAAGTGCTTCCAGGAGACAGGCCAGTACATCAGGAGATATGGAGGAGGCCGTAGGAGGGTAGCAACCCAGCAGCAGGACCGCTACCTCCGCCTTAATGCAAGAAGGAGCAGGAGGAGCACTGCCAGAGCCCTGCAAAATGACCTCCAGCAGGCCACAAATGTGCATGTGTCCACTCAAATGGTCAGAAACAGTCTCCATGAGGGTGGTATGAGGGCCCGACATCCACAAGTGGGGGTTGTGTTTACAGCCTAATATCATGCAGGATGAGGTTCACACTGAGCACATGTGACAGATGTGATAGAGTTTGGAGATGCTGTGGAGAACATTCTGTTGCCTGCAACATCCTCCAGCATGACTGATTTGGTGGTGGGTCAGTAATGGTGTGGGGTGGCATTTCTTTGGTGGGCCACACAGCCCTCCATGTGCTTGCCAGAGGTAGCCATGTGCTTGCCAGAGGTACTGAAATGAGACCCTCAGACCCCTTGTGAGACCATATGCTGGTGCGGTTGACCCTGGGTTCCTCCTAATGCAAGACAATGCTAGACCTCATGTTGCTGGAGTGTGTCAGCAGTTCCTGCAAGAGGAAGGCATTGATGCTATGGACTGGCCCGCCCGTTCCCCAGACCTGAATCCGGTTGAGCACATCTGTGACATCATGTCTCGCTCCATCATGTCTTGCTCGGACATCATGTCTCGCTGCACCACAGACTGTCCAGGAGTTGGCGGATGCTTTAGTCTAGGTCTGGGAGGACACCCATCAGGAGACCATGCACCACCTCATCAGGAGCATGCCCAGGCATTGTAGGGAGGTCATATGGGCACGTGGAGGCCACACACACTTCTGAGCCTCATTTTGATTTGTTTTAAGGACATTAAATCAAAGTTGGATCAGCCTGTAGTGTGGTTTTCCACTTTGATTTTGAGTGTGACTCCATATCCAGACCTCCATGGGTTGATAAATTTGATTTCCATTGATAATTTTTGTGTGATATTGTTGTCAGCACATTCAACTATGTAAAGACGAAAGTATTTCATACGATTAGTTCGTTCATTCAGATCTAGGATGTGTTATCTTAGTGTTCCCTTTATTTTTTTTGAGCAGTGTAGTATAAAGAAGCAAAACTTCATACTTTATGGCTAAGTGTCGAGGAAATATATCTATGTTTGCCTTCTGTTTACTTCAATATAACTCTAGCTTAGCAACCAGCAGTCCACAATCAGCTCTGCACTATTGACACCCATAAAAATTTATATTGGTAGATGAGCTGGCCATGTAATCCTAGATTATGTTATACATATATGCATAACTATGTTATGTGTTATGTGTGCGATATGTGTTCATTGCCACTGGTTTGTCTGCAATGAAAACTTTGTAGACACCTCTGTGTTTCTTATTCATATCTTCTTATTATATCCACCAGTCATCCAAAGTACCTTTAATTCCTTCCTCTTCAGATTCATTTCCTTATGAAAACCTGAAAACACTTGAGATGTGTTTCCTAAACTCAAGAGGGCATTAGGCTGAAGCTTTCCCCTCTGCCAAAGGAAATGTGTGCGCATTTCTCTTAGATACCAGATAAGATGTGCTTGTGCTTGTGTGTGTGTGTGTGTGTGTGTGTGTGTGTGTAGTCAGTGGGATACCTATCACATTGGCTGAAGATAGAAATTATACACCAGTTTATTCTATCATTATAGGTTTTTTTTTGTGTGTGTGCAGTATCCATGATGAATACGACAGGTCTGCTTTTACTTAGCTTGCAGCAGAGCTAATGAATTCTACTGAGTCCACATAGTTTGTGTTTTTACTAGACAGACTAGAACAGTACCATGCTATACAGCCCATCAGGGTAAGAGTGACCCTAAGGGACATAATCTGTTGTAAGAGTGTGCAGAGCCTATTATCAGCCTCAATATTCAGTACAGAGCCTAAGCTCTTCTATGTATATACAAAAATGGACTTTTAAACATGCAAAGCCCAGTTTGACTGAAAGCTATGTAGAAGTATCACACATGAACATTATTCAATATAGTTGGTAATGGGAAAAAGCCCTGTAGAGCAGACTAGAGAATACATTTGATATATTAGTTTCTCTGCTGGAGAGGAGGCTATATACTGTGCGTCCTATCAAGGGACCTGTCCCTAAACATACCAGACTTCTATGCATATCCCCAGGTGGCAGCCATTGCCTGCATCATCTTTCCACACACAGACATTGTGTGTTATCAAGTAGGAGAAGGTAGGAGAGCTCTGAATTCCCACCAAGATAGATTTGATGAAAAAAAGATTCTCATGGTATGTGGTAACTGGTCTGACCCCTTCTTCAACCTTCCACTGAAACTGGATATTACTAGCTAGAGCAGGCTGAATGCTGAGTTTGCTAGGGTAATATTTTATAGTAGCATATACATCAACTCACTCGGCTTGTCTGCTCGGGTTAACATTGCATTTTGTCATCCCTGTTACGGAATGGAGCTGAAGGACTATAACAAGTGTCCAGATTTAAAACAACTGTTCCTGACTCATGATACATTTTCAGAGCTCAGGAAATTAGACAATTTACTTAAGGTTGATCCAAAGACAAACAAAATGTAAGCACGCAACGCTCAGCGTTATACGGTATAGATCTCAGAAGTCGTATCATAGGAATCGTCTCTCCTTACTCCTAATTTGTACAAACAGCATACACATAAAGGCATGATGTAAAGAAATCCTTCTTTTTAACCGTACTTCACTCTTTTTTTACTCATCGTATTATAAAAGTATTATACCGGTTATAAGAAAGAGAAACTACTCATAGGCAGCATAACATTTTTTAGGAATCAAGTGTATTATAAATGTTACAGAAATTCTTTGACTGTATCTCTAGATAGCCATGTAGAAGAAACTTTTACACAACCAAATAGCTACACAGCTGTCAACCAAGCTTACCTTTAATGCTTTTTATAAACTCATGTACTGAAGCAAAGAACAAACAAAATATACATTTCTCGCATAGAAGAGTAAACAAGACAAAGGGTTCATAAATATGACAAATATTATGACAGCAAAGTATTAGTTATTTATATTACGTTTTCCCTATGACGTGTGGGCATACATTTGAAATTAGGACAATAAACTTAAAATCTATGATGGTAAAATGAAGGTTATTACCTGATGGAAATATGTTCCATTATAGGAATCCTACTTGAATTCTAGTTTCTAGTTGATACTGGTAGAATTATACAATTTAATTCATCTTTATTTCACCTATATGTAACAAAGAATCTTTACAATCACAGACGTGACCACCATTTTACCAACTCTTACCAAAACCTGGACCCGTAACTTATACATTTTACAGTGTTCCATGTTTGTACACACACTACAAGAAATCTAAACCTAGGATAGGATGTACTGTATGTGGATCTTAAATAGGAGAGTAAATCTTTTCCTTTCATTACATGCAAATCAATACATTTTCAAATGATTACAGTAGCAGAGAACAGAATAATGCACACACATTTACGTATATAGACCAGTTTTCATACGTATATACTTAGAGTACCTATCATGATCTAAACTCTCCCTAATCCCCCCCATCTGTCCCTGACTCTCACTGACACTATCCCTGTGTTTCTTTTCATTCAAAACCCCCTCTTTCTTCCAGATTTATTGTCTTCTTGGCTGCTCATTCGGCCATCCTAGTGTGAGAGAGGAAAGGGGCGTGGCCCAGCATAGAGGCTGTGAACATAGCAGCCGGCAGCTCAGAATCTTCTCCTCTCTGTTTACAACTGCATATGCAGAGAGAAGAAAGATCGGAGCTCAGATAGTAAAATGGGGGCATGCAGTAAGGCAGAGTCAGGAGTATGGTCTGCTGTGCTATGAGCACAGTGCTGGCTCCTGCCTGTCTGGATGACAGGCAGGGAGCAGTGCTGAGCTTGTCTGTGTACCGGCTGCAGTCTGAGATTTAGGACTCCAGCATGAGTCTGAAATCTACAAAAAGGGTTTTTCTGATAAAAGGTACCCTTTATCATGTTAAAGAAAGGGGTCAGCACCTACCTAATAAGCTTCTACTATCCAAATATCTCCACCTTTGTGCTGGCAAGATTCAGGCACCAGAGGAAGGTGGAATTTAAACAAGGCTCCAAAATGCCATTTTTTATAGTACTATAGACTACACCTCAGGAAGTTCAGTATTGCCATAACAGGTCAACAAATAGATTGTTTTAAACAATGAATCGCTGAAACCATGTATGAAATATTTTGACAAGTTCAGTTGCAAGTAGGTAAAAGATGACAGGGCTATGCCAATAACTTAAGGAATCTACATGCAAGAAGCAAATACTACAACATACTTAACTCTGGAGAACATATGGAGGGACTTGGATATCATTGTGTCTTTAAATGTATTGCTATGAATGTGTATTTTTATGTGCCATGCATGCACTGTTCTTAAATTTAGTAAAAGGGTTAACTGTCTGCACCCATATTCCTTGTGTTAAGCTGGTAACATGTCACCCTTGTGCCAATAAAAGACTAAAGGCAGTGTTTTCTCCACCACAGTCCCCAGGGGGCAGGGAAGGGGCCAAAAGTACATGTTAGTTAGAGCCGGGCCAGAGGAGAAGCAATACCTCTCTTCTGCAGCTCACACACCTTCGGTTGAAGTCAGTCCACAAGGTCAAGATTCAGATCCAGACACAGCTGCAAACATCCTGGTAAATCCCATTGCAGGGATAGGACCAACACAAGTATAGCTTTAGGGAAAATAGAAAAGCTGCGGGGCCCTCTAGTAAAGCAGGAATAGGTTCAGGTATCCTTTGGGCTGGTCTGTCTAAAGCCACAGCCTAACATCTGGAGTCTCCCTTCTGGATGCCCTTATGCCACTGGCATCTAAGAGAAACCTAAGGAAATGTGGGTGGGTGAGGGAGGGAGACTTTGCATCAGACCACTCCCGTGAAGACCCCTTTGGTAAGCACTCTCACTGGATAGCCACCAGGGTAGGTAGTCAGCCATATGGTAGTCAGCCACAGTTTAGTGTATTGAAGGAAAAGCCAGGTACCCACAGAGGTTTCTCACAGCAGTAGATTACGGGACCGCAAACCTCTGAGCCTAAATGTGCATCTAGGGAGAAACTGAAATAAGTCAAGTCAGTGACTAGTCTAGTCAGTTATTAGTTAAGTCTGTCACAAGTCACGTCTGTTTAAAGTCAAGTGTGTCATCAGTTAAATCTTTCACACGTCATGTCTGTCATAAGTCAAGCCAGTTAGCAGTCAAGTCAGTTATAAGGCTAGTCATTCTCAGATCAAATCTGTCTGCAGTAAGTCTATAGTTAACTCAGGAGCATTGCAAGTCAAACAATTACAAGGACTCCAGCAGTGACTTTGTACCGGCTATCTATGCATAACATGTCTATCAAGTGTCAAAACTTAAGTCTGTATCATCCTCTCTGTTTGCTGTACCTGCAACCCCAGTAAATTTAAGGCTGTTATCCATACATCCTCGCCTTTGAGATATTTATTTATTCACAGGGCTTTGATATAGATAGCCGCTTCACTTAAAGTAGTGGTGGGAACGATCAGTTAAACAACAGAATTATCACACTACAATCCCCATCATCAACCCATACACAGAATACCACCCTACTTCTGCGAGTCAAGTATCTATACTAACTGTGCCCTCTAGTCACCACAAAGTTACAGTCAATCACTGTGGTCACAAGCCATATATGAATAAAGACACTGCTAAGGCCATTAATTGGTTGTAGCCTTGCGTGTACAATGTACACAAGATTACTGTAGCACCTCCATCAGGTACTGAAGTAAAGGATTTTAAAAAAAAATTATAACTCTGGTCCCAGACAGTATACAACTTTCCAAAAATACTAGAAACCCCCTTTAACTCTGTGTCAGCATGACTCTCTGTTTATAACTATTTCACATCCATTCTGTTGCCACTTTATTCCATATTTCATGTATACCACTCATTAAAAATAAAAGAAAATGCAAAATTATTTTAAAAGTCAGGGGAAAAAAAAGGACATGGCCGAAGTGATTTACATGCAGGCCATGTCTAGCGTTCCCCTTGACCACCGGTTATTATAACAACTTGATTTCCCATGGTACAATATGTAATTCAGACCTGCAGCTCCACAGAAAGGCATTTGTATTCTTATCGTGTCCATAAGTCAGCCCACTTCTTCCCTGTAAACTTGATTCCTGACAGTTGTGGATTTGTAGTGCATGATCTCAGATCACTACACCTCGTACAATTCTTCCCTGGGAGACGTCCTGACAGATTTACTGATTAGTTTGGGTTTCCATTTGGTTTCATAGAAAGCTCTAACACTCTCATTGCTGTAGCTCCAACTTCACAAGAGCTATGTTAACAAGGTGAAATCCTACGAGGACAGGCCGCTCTGCTTTTTACAAGAAAACTGTGGAAGCAGCTCTGGCTATTTTTTTCTCTCCTTGTTTCAGAGATCATTATATACTACTAGTATGTAAGGTGTATGCGGAAGAAAAAAATACTACAAATACCTATTGTGTACAAAAATGTCTCTCCTATACAAGGATACCCCCCCCCCCCCCCCCGCGACCTCCTGCACGGGACCCCGGCTCTCCCTGGGAACGGAGTGTGTTGACCCCCGCATGAAGTGACAGCCGACATGCCCCCACCATGTATCTCTTTGTATATCCAGCTCTCCCGTAGAGATATATGGAGGGGGAGTGATGGCCAATGCTTCATATGAGGGTTAACAAGCCTTGTTCCCAGGCAGAGCCGGCGTCCCATGCATAAAACTTATGCCCTTATCCCGTTTTGTGCACGATAGTTCTCCATTAACTGGCTGCCAGCAAAAATATAGGCTCCATCTAGGGGGTGGTACGAAAAGAAATGCTGCTCTGTAACTGGGAAGTTACATACTGTTTATATCACAGTGGCCTAGCAATAGTGGTTCAGATGTTGACTAGACATATTAGAATGTATTTAGGCACACTGGTTTCTGTGGTATTTTTTTTGCTAAACAGACTGATAACATTGAAATAACAGCCCAGATTTATCAATGTGTATGAGGACAAAAACTGTCTGGTTTTGCTCATAACAACCAATAACAGCTCAGCTTTCGTATCTTAATGAGCTCTTGTAAAATGAAAGCTGAGCTGTGATTGGTTGTCATGTTGAAAAACAGACAGATCGGGGGCCAAAGAGTTTATACCCCCTCATCGCCAAGTTTTCATACCCACATTAATAGAAGTTTCTTGATTTTTATGTTGCCCTCCACACAACTAATTTCCTAGGGTGTAACCTGGAGTAGTTCAGTAGTTGTATCTTACTTTTTAACTCCTTAAGGACACATGACATACCGGTACGTCATGAGTCCGCTCCCGATCTATAACGCGGGGCCACGGCGTGGCACTGCGTCATAGCGGGTCGGGCCCGGCTTCTAACAACGGCCGGGACCCGTGGCTAATAGCGCGTGGCATTGATCGCGGTGCCGCGCGCAAAGTTGAACACCGCGTCTAAAGTGAAAGCATGTCGGTTAGCTCAGGGAGCTGTTTGGGATAGCTGCGGCGAAATCGCTGCATCCCGAACAGCTTACAAGACAGCTGGAGGATCCCTGACTGCTTCCTCGCTGTCCGATCACCGAATGACTGCTCAGTGCCTGAGATCCAGGCATGAGCAGTCAAGCGGCAGAATCATCGATCACTGGTTTCCTATGAGAAACCAGTGATCAATGTAATAGATCAGTGTGTGCAGTGTTATAGGTCCCTATGGGAGCTATAACACTGCAAAAAAAGGTTAAAAAAAAAGTGAATAAAGATCATTTAACCCCTTCCCTATTAAAAGTTTGAATCACCCCCCTTTTCCCATAAAAAAAAACACAGTGTAAATAAAAATAAACATATATGGTATCGCCGTGTGCGGAAATTTCCGAATTATAAAAATATATCGTTAATAAAACAGCACGGTCAATGGCGTACACGCAAAAAAAATTCCAAAGTCCAAAATAGTACATTTTTGGTCACTTTTTATATCACGAAAAAATGAATAAAAAGAGATCAATAAGTCCTATCAATGCAAAAATGGAACCGCTAAAAACTTCAGATCACGGCGCAAAAAATGAGCCCTCATACCGCCCTATACGCGGAAAAATAAAAAAGTTATAGGGGTCAGAAGATGACAATTTTAAACATATTAATTTTCCTGCATGTAGTTATGATTTTTTTCAAATCTATATAAGTAGGATATCATTTTAATCGTATGGACCTACAGAATAAAGATAAGGTGTCATGTTTACCGAAAAATGTACTACGTAGAAACGGAAGCCCCCAAAAGTTACAAAACTGCGTTTTTTTTTCAATTTTGTCTCACAATGATTTTTTTTCCATTTCGCTGTAGATTTTTGGGCAAAATGACTGATGTAATTACAAAGTAGAATTGGTGGCGCAAAAAATAAGCCATCATATGGATTTTTAGGTGCAAAATTGAAAGAGTTATGATTTTTTAAAGGCAACGAGGAAAAAACGAAAATGCAAAAACGGAAAAACCCTCGGTCCTTAAGGGGTTATTAATGTTGTGCGCTGTTCAGGAAAAGTCAGCACATACTACCATCGTACCATTATACACACACACTGTACAAAACTGTACAAAAAAAAATTCTTAATTATGCACAGAGTGTCCTTCTATACTAAGGACACAGCTACAATACAGAATTTCCTGCAAAATTTTCCCAATTAAATTCTGCGCAAATTCTGCTTAAAACAGAATCCCACTGATCTCAATAGAATCTGCTGCTCAGTTCAAACTATGGGAATTTTTTAGCAGAACTTCGTATGTGGAACTGGATTCCACCAGTAGACTGAACATGTTCAATCCTTCAGCGGAATCTGTTGGGGAAGTCCCAGCGCTGCTCTGTAGTAAACAGGATGGCATCCAGATTGCCATGGACATAAAGCACCAATTCCGGAGAAGACTGCTGTAAGCAGAATCCCCCTGGAATTTTCATGATAAAATTCTGTAGTGTGAATGAGCCCTAAGAAGGAGGATTCATATTGTTATGTTCAAAACATTCATGGGGTACATTCAGTGCATATGCAAGAAATGCTATGGACGGACAGATATGCCAAATGTTTCTATAGACTATAATGAGCATGACATATACAGAAAGTGTCCATATGTGTCCCTTTGGTATACATCTGGGTGGTATATTTATTCTCAAAATTTTAAGTTTAGTTGACTTGGTTTTTCAATATAGGGCATCTTGCTAGAAAAAGAAAACAACTAAAGTGAGGACCTTATGTCTACTAAATACATTGGGAACACATGCTGGATGTAAACCAAAAACAAGGTGTGAACAGAGCCTACCCTTACAAACCTAAATGTCCCCTCCATGGGTTATGATACAGTGTATATCTTACACAGCTATAAATGCTTGGACGAGAAGAACGAAGTTACTGTAGAAAGGCACATTCAGGAGATTCACATACCAAACTCTCTGAGGGAGGAAGTGCATAAGAAAACGGTACTTGACAGGTGAAAAAAAAAGAATTGAGAATAAAAACACTGCTTTGCCTGAACTGACCCCAGCAAAATGCCGGAGATGAATAATGGCAGCCTTTTGGAAGCTATGAGAACACAAGACTGATCTGAGTAAATATGGAGATAGAAATGTTTATTAAAAAGAGGCATGGTAGGATTTGACAAATGGCTTGGATGGGAAATGATGGCCAGTAATGCCTACTTGGATGATTTTAAGCACACAAAGGTCCATTAATATTGGGCAAGGCATAAGCTACTCATTTTTGTACCCCTGCCTGCTATTTCTAAATGATACAGTTTCTATGTGTAAAATGTTTAGTTGTATATTTTATTTCATGGATTGGATAGTCTCACTGGAAAATGTCTAATTCTTGTGCATGTGGCTTTATTATAGATGTATACTTTACAGATGCTTTATACTGTGCCCATACACTGCTTTATTATAGATGTATGCTGTACAGATGCTTTATACTGTGCCCATACACTGCTATGACCATTTATATTGATTTTTTCCCCACATTCAGAGGTAATTTTTCCCCCCAATATTTGTACAAATCTGTGAAAAAAAGAAGTTGTGGAATACTCCATAGCACACCATATTGCATATTGGTTAAAGGGATACTGGGTTAGAGGGGCATGGCTATGATGTCACGAGCTCCCGGCGCTGTCTCCAGCATTTGGAACAGTTTGTTCCAAACGCTGAGCAGCGGAGTACCCCTCTTGAAACATTTGTAGTAGAATATCAATTGGTCCTTTTTGCCTATATCATGCACACTATACATCAATAGATCTACAGCACCATTTGTTTTATTCTAGCACAGCTCCATGTATGTGTTTTATTACTCTTATTTGGTCATGTGATCACCAGTCTGACTCTCCAAATACTCCAGAGCTTAACCCCTTAACTTTAATCCGGCTCCCGCAATATAAAGTGGGGTCGCGCTGCGACTCCGCATCACATCGCGTCGGTCCCAGCGCTCATCAACGGCCGGGACCCGCGGCTAATACCACACATCGCCGATCGTGGCAATGTGCGGTATTAACCCTTTAGAATCGGCGGTCAAAGCTGACCGCCGCTTCTAAAGTGAAAGTGAAACTATCCCGGCTAGTCAGTCGGGCTGTTCGGGACCGCCACGGTGAAATCTCGGCGTCCAGAACAGCAAGCAGGATGCCGGGAGGGCTCTTACCTGCCTCCTCGGCGTCCGATCCCCGAATGGCTGCTCCGTGCCTGAGATCCAGGCAGGATCAGTCAAGCGCCGATAGCACTGATCGCTGCCATGGTAACCCATGGCAGTGATCTCTGCATAGAATCAAAGTATTCAGTGTTATAGCCCTCTATGAGGGCTATAACACTGCAAAAAAATAGTGTAAAAAAAAGTTTAAAAAAAAAATATGTTTTAACCCTTTCCTGAACAAAAGTTTAAAACACCCCCCTTTTCCTATAATAAAAAAATTAAACATGTAAATAAAAAGAAATATAAACATATGTGGTATCGCCGCGTACGTAAATGTCCGAACTATAAAAATATATCATTAAATAAACTGCACGATCAATGGCGTACGCGCAAAAAAATTCCAAAGTCCAAAATAGCGTATTTTTGGTCACTTTTCAAACCATTAAAAAATGAATAAAAAGTGATCAAAAGGTCAGATCAAAACAAAAATGGTACTGATAAAAACTTCAGATCACTGCGCAAAAAATGAGCCCTCCTACCGTCCCGTCCCCATAAAAATAAAAAAGTTATAGGAGTCAGAAAATGAAAATTTTAAACATATAAACTTTACTGCTTCTAGTTACGATTTTTTTCAGAAGTACGACAAAATCAAAAGTATACAAGTAGGGTATCATTTTAACCATATGAACCTACAGAATAAAGATAAGGTGTCATATTTACCGAAAAATGTACTGCGTAAAAACGGAAGCCCCCAAAAGTGACAAAAGTGTTTTTTCTTCAATTTTGTCGCACAATGATTTTTTTTCCGTTTCGCTGTACATTTTTGGGTAAAATGACTGATGTCACTGCAAAGTAGAAATGGTGGCGCAAAAAATAAGCTGTCGCATAGAATTTTAGGTGAAAAACTAAAAGAGTTATGATTTTTTTAAAGTAAGGACGAAAAATTGAAAATGAAAAAATGAAAATTGAGTCCTTAAGGGGTTAAAGGGGTACTCCGGTGTAAAACATTTAATTTTTTAATCAACTGGTGCTAGAAAGTTAAACAGATTTGTATATGACTTCTATTAAAAAATCTTTATCCTTCAAGTACTTATTAGCTGCTATATACTACAGAGAAAGTTCCTTTCTTTTTGGATTTCTTTTTCTGTCCACGGTGCTCTCTGCAGACACCTTTGTCAGTATCAGGAACTGTCAAGAGTAGGAGCAAATCCCTATAGCAAACTAATGCTGCTCTGGACTGTTCCTGACATGGACAGAAGTGTCAGCAGAGAGCACTGTGAACAGAAAAAAAAATCTAAAAGCAAAAGAACTTTCTCTATAATATACAGCCGCTAATAATTACTGGAAGGATAAAGATTTTTTAATAGAAGTAATTTACAAATCTGTTTAACTTTCTGGTACCAGTTGATTGAAAAAAATGTTTTCCACCGGAGTACCCCTTTAATGGTCACAACAGGATGTCAGTTCTGGGTCTGACTTCCTGTGAACCACAGGATGACATAACCACCTACCAGATCCCCACCTGCTACCTCCCCTATCTTTATGACATCAGGGCAGCATGGTGGCTCAGTGGTTAGCCTTGGTCAGTGGTCAATGTTGCCTTGCAGTGCTGGAGTCCTACACTTCAAAAACTTACTGATAGTTGAATTTAGATTTGTGATTTGAGTGATGTAATAGCACTATGGAATATGTTGATGCTATATAAATTAATAATTTTTACATAAAAGTTATAGATATCCCCTGACACTGTGTACACATTGGTTTCTTTCTGTTTTTGCCATGATAATGTACTGCAATTGTGCAAATCAGAGTAAAAATGTTTTCCAATATCGAAAGCATAAAGAGAAAAAATGTAGTAAAAAGTCAACGTACTAACACAGCCTATAGACTTCAAAACTTCATAAAACACCTCAATTGTGATTATAGGTTATATCACTTTCTTTTCATGGCAATACTTCCCTAAAAACACACTTTGAGGGTTGGGTCACACCTAACGGATCTACAGCGTATTTTACCCAACCCTATATTGTGCCTCCAGCTGTTCCCCCCGTGTCCTGCTTGCAGTGGGAATGCGCTGCTCCGAGCAGCCACACAGGGACTTACAAGTCACCGCACGGTGTACTCAGACATCATGGCCGCTCTGTGATGTCTGTGAGTACACTGTAAATACACGTGGCGACTTGCAGGCCCATGTGGCTGCTCGGAGTGGTGTATTCCCGCTGCGAGCAGGACACACGGGAAACAGTTGGAGGCACACTATAGGGTTGGGTCTTCGGCACATCCGCAGCGTATTTTACAGTTTCGCATGACCCTACCCTGAATAAGAAAATGCAAAACTGCATGTAAGGTAAATTGAAGGCAACCCCCTTATAAGTCTAATAAGTTGCCCTGTGTCACCTCTAGCACTAGCAGCCTGATGAGATGCACAGGTGCAAAGATTAAACGCCCCATGCAAAGCTAGAATTTTCATGTGAAATGTGAAGGATTAACATCCAAAATGGAGCTTATCCCCTGCATGCATCAGCAAAAATAGGTAAGCAGACAGCATGCCCCTATACATTATTTTCTAATAATAGCATATGCTGTAATATATATATATATATATATATATATATATACACACACACAAAAAAACACATCCCTGGTATATTTCTATAATATGAAACTGTAGAGATTGTGTGCTATGGTCAGTGGAGGAGACTTATCAAATGCTGTGTAGAGGAACATTGGTGCAGCTTTCCCATGGGCATGTCAACCCAACAACCTTTTTTTTGAGTTGTTCCCCTAGTGCAAAGTGCAGAAATAAGACCTCTGGACACTAGGATTCTGTAAAGCCACTCTAAACTAACTTGACTCTAGGCCACTGAAGAGATTAGTGTTGCAGAGGGACCCTTGTTCAGTGGTATTCTCCACTGACTGAGACAAAACACTTTCCTGGAGCACTTTATCCTCAATTTGGACTGGAACAGGACAGATACTTACTTTTAGCAGGTTCTTCATTAAACAGGACTCGGCCTAGGTGTAGTTATGCCTAGCATCACCTAGGAGATGTTCACACTTTTCTTGCCGGAACCATAATCTGACTGGTCTGCCCAGCAAAAGCAGAGCTGGAAGACATGTATTTGGCAATAGCCAAGCTGAAACTCACTGCTTGGGTCCACCCCTCTCCTAGGAGAAGACACAGAACTAGGGACTCATTCCATAGCCATAGGCTTAGGGAGTATCATGTGACCAAGGCATTATTCATCTGATGCAACAGTATGCCTATTTTAACCCTTACTCTCTCACCTATCTTGCTTTACCTCACTGTATGCTAGTAATGTAGCAAAATCCACCAAAACAGTTTTGCAATTAAACCCACAATACCCTAAACAGTAGTTTGCAGAAAGTTCTTTCACTGCTACATAACAGTTTCTTTAGGGACTGTGGCTGGAATACAGGCACTGAAAAACTACATATGGATACTTTTTATCCACAATGACCATAAATGATCCCAGTATCATAGGATTATTCCACATTTAGCTTCCGTTCTGCTGTAGGTATTAAAGGAAAGTGAAGGCATATGTGACACTTTGGCCCAGATTTATCAAACTGTGTGAGAGAAAAAGTGGAGTGATTTTCCCACAGTAACCAATCACACCTCAGCTTTCATTTTACCACGGTTTATTAGCTGAGCTGTGATTGGTTACTGGGGGAAAATCACTCCACTTTTTCTCTCACACAGTTTGATAAATCTGGGCCTTTATGGTCAGTCTGCAGTAACAAGCTTTGCAGATTTCCATGAGCAAAAACATTTCAGAAAAACAAATTGTACTTCAAAAAAATCTAAATCTCACATGGTTTACCATATAACTTATTGTTATCTGGAATTAATATACCAGCTGAAACTCAAAAGAACAGGCAGACATTGTGATTTATTTCAGCTCATGGTATTAATGATTGATCTACAAAAAAAAATGCTCCAGTATTTCAGAGATCTGCGGAGGACCAAAAAGAAAACAATACAAGTGTTCTTTATGTATTGGAACATGTAAGATTTACAAGTATCTAATTCGAAGAAAAAATTATTCTGAGAGGATTTCTATAGGTTACATGAGAATGGGTGCCTCGGCCAAAATCCAAACTCTTCAAATACAAAGTAAATATAAAATCAAAAACTCTAAAATACTTACACGCAGAAAAACTAAGCAAATGGAAAAAAAGATTTAAAACTCTAAGATTTTACACAGAACTATTGTTTTATTTGTAGGTTTCTCATTTATTTTAAGATGAACATAATAAAATAGAGTTTTCAATAGTTGATACCTTTTAATGGCTGACTGAAAAAGATGACAAAATGCAAACATGTCATCACCTTTTTCCGTTACCCATTAAAATCAACCACACCTTCAACTACTGACTTACATGGTACACGCAGAAGTTTTTTCTTTTACAAAAGTTAAAGGAGTACTCCAGGATAGTTTTTTTTTTTTTTTTTTGCCAAATTTACCATTCTGTCAGGTATAAAAAAAAACTTTTGGTTACCTTCTGCCACTCCCCAGAAGCTTAGCAATTGCTGGCCGCAGTGATGACTCGCCTAGGCCAGTGATTGCTGGGCTGCAATCCAACGTATTAGGCCCTGGCCCTGGTCTTCTCCCTGGTGACGGGGATCAATACTACAAATCGCTGCTCAGCCAATCACTGGCCGAGGAAGGACATTGCTGTGCCCAGCGACTGCTGGGCCACAGCATGAGGGAACCTGGAAAAAGAGCAAACCGGGGATCGCAGAGGTACAACAGTGGCACTGGCAGAGTAGTGGACGGTAAGTAAATGTTTTTTTTTTTTTTTATACCTGACCAAATGGTATATTTGATTTAAAAAGAACCCTATCACGGAGTACTCCTTTAAGAAGAAGATACAATTTTTAACCATGACAGACACCCCACTTAAAACTGATTGATCTTTTCAAGCAGGTCTTTCACCAAGATAGCCAAACGTTATGTGAACAGACCTTACTAATATAAAATGACTAGAAAAAGAGCATTTATAATGTTAAAGAAGTTGAGAATATTCAAATAATGTAAAGAGAAAAATCCCCATATAAAATACATAAAGTGACAAAAACTAACAAAAACTTAAATTACTGATATAAAAATGACACAGAAGCCATAAGCATCACATATTTGAATAACTGAACAAGAAGAAAGTTTATACTTTTTAAATCCGCATGGTCTAAAAAAAAATAAAAAAAGGAAAATGAGAAAACTGCCTTAAAGGGGTACTCCAGTGGAAAACTTTTTTTTTTTTTTTTTTTTATGAACCAGTACCAGAAAATTAAAAAGATTTGTAAATTACTTCCATTAGAAAATCTTTTTCCTTCCAATACTTATTAGCAGCTGTATGCTACAGAGGAAATTATTAGCTTTTTTAATTTCTTTTTTTGTCTTGTCCACAGTGCTCTCTGCTGACCCCTCTGTCCGTGTCAGGAACTTTCTAGAGTAGTTTATTTTTGCTATGAGGATTTTCTCCTGCTCTGGACAGTTCCTGATACGGGCATCAGGTGTCAGCAGAGAGCACTGTGGACAAGACAAAAAAGAAATTAAAAAATAAAAGAATTTCCTCTATAGCATACAGCTGCAAAAAAAAGTACTGTAAGGATAAAGATTCTTTAATAGAAGTAATTTACAAATCTGTTTAACTTTCTGGGACCAGTTGATTTAAAACATTTTTTTCAAAGGAGTACCCCTTTAAGACACATGCGTATTGTGTAACTTTTTCAATGGTTTAATTATTGCTGTGTATTATAAAAAATCCACTTGAGCAAATCCCAAATAAAGCAGCAGCCACTATCAATATACAGTAGTTACCCATTCCCTAGTATTTCTTTTTGAAACATTTAGCTTTTATGGTGCTGGTAGACTGAAATTACGCATGGCCCCAGGACTAGTTTTTTTTGCATTGCAAGTGAAGCACTCTGCAAAGTTTTGCTCAATGAAAAGTAACATTTAGGGTGCATTTCCACAGGGCGTATTTTGCTGCGTATTTGCTGCATATTTGGTGCTGCGTATTTTCCTACCCATTGACTTCAACAGAGAAAATAAAATACGCAGCAGCAAATACGCAGCAAATACGCTGTGTGGGAATGTACCCTTAGAGTAATTGTAATTCATCTGTAAGAGCCGGTGGGCTGATCTGAATGGAGAACATTTAAACCCATCAAAACATCCTGCGTAGTTTCTGCACATTGACTTACATTACTGTTGTGAGATATGGTTTACCCATGTAGTATGTGATCTCCAGCGCCCCGGCAAATTGTGTCGCCTGGAAGCTTTTATATTAATGGGGTACTCCGGGGCTAAGACAACTTATCCCCTATCCAAAGGTTAGGGGATAAGAGGCCTGATCAGAGGGGTCCTGCCGCTGGGGACCCCTGCAATCTTTCTTGCAGCACCCCACTATCATCAGCCTCTGGAGCGAACATCGCTACCGGGTCTGATGACTCACTATCATGGGGCCAGAATAACGTGACATCACAGCTCCGCCCCGGTGTGATGACACGCTCCGCCCCCTCAATGCAAGCCTCCCATAGGGGGAATAGGGGATAAGATGTCTTAGCACCGGAGTACCCCTTTAAGCATTAAATGGGCACTGTCACCAACTTTATTTTTTGATATGTTGTAGTACTTATGTACTACAACATATCTCTAATATACTTTTATTATATTTTTTTTTCATTAATAAGGTTTAATTTACATTTAAAAACCGGCCACTGAAAAAGGACTGATTTTGGAGTGGCAATCAGTCCTTTTTCAGTTAGGCTGCACTCGCTCCCTGCCTGTCAATCAGACAGGCGGGAGCGAGCGCATTGGCTCCCCGGCCACTGGCTAGGAGGCCACTCCTCCCGCACATCGCCGCCTCCTCGTTGCCGCCGCTGTGCCTGCACGCCCGCTGCCGGACTCTGCAGTAACTGCAAGTGTAATGAGGGAACGGGGTATACGGGCGGGGGGGAGGAGGGAACGGACTAGTGCCGTAGCGGGGGGGTTGAACGGGCTAGCAAAAAAAAAAATAGGATGGTGGGAGCTACCCTTTAAGGGATTTTCTGCTCACTCCAATAGAGGACCTACGTCATTGCTTTTAATGCTCTCCCTGTCAGTAAAATTTTAATTAAAAAAGGAATAGTATTTACATTTCAATAAAAAGATGTATGTCTGAAAAAGAGAATACTGTTATAGTTTTTTTTGTAAAATATTGTAGTTTTCTTTTCTTTTCTTTTAAGCTTTGTGGGGCACAGTTGGTCAAAATCGTGCCAAATTTATTGGAAGTCCCTGCATTTCCTAATAGATTTAGGGCACAATACACATCAGATACAGGTACTGTCTTCCAATTTTAAAATGGGATAGGATGTAATACTAGAATAGTGTATAGTATATATATAATAGAAGATGTCTACAAGTTATCTACCCAAGTAAGCCAAACTGACCAAGGAAACACAACATCCCATATAAAACGTCTCTGGGCCCATTACTCTTCCTACCCAGAGGCCCAGGTAACTGTCAATTCCACTTCTACATCTTGTTGCGAATGCTTTGTTTAGAGGAAGTTCTAGAACCTTGAGGACCCTGAGGTTTCCCTTTAGAATATTAAAATAAACTCTAAAAGTTTGGATAAAGCAGAAATGTTTCTGGTCACAAAGGGTTATCCTATCATCATATTGCATTGTCTCTGCGTTCAGTACTTGAATTATTTCTGTAATGAAAATAGATAGCAAATGTCAAAAAATCCTCCTTATTGTTTTCACAATCACATCACTCTATCTCCTCCTTTTGCCTTTTCAGTGTATGGGATGTATCCGGACTGCTATCTCTGGAACACCCTTCCTGTTTCATCGGACAACAGGTCAATAGTGAACTTGGCAAATATCTATCAAAAGCCCCCAAAAAAACAGAGAATCATGCCATGGTAATAAAAATTTACAAAATCAGAAATAGATGGTTCCCCCCACAGCTAACAGGGAGTGATACTGTAACATGACTCATGATATTTCAGAATATAGCCATATTCTTTAGTTTTATTTAATTTAGTAAATGTAGCTGCAAAATAATTGACATATGAGTCATACATGATATGTGTCATCTTTTTAAAAATACATTTCATTCACTTTCTATTGTTTACCCACAATGAAAGGCAAACAACAGGCAAAGCCACAAAGCTCCATACTTTTTGTTGTGGTTGTGAGCCAAATCAATATGACTGAACAAAAATACCAGATACAGTAACCACGAAAAGTAAAGAGCTGTAAAACATTGAAACAGTAAAATATGTGGCCCCTTCAGTCAGAAAGGGTTATTGGGGGCTGGGGGAGCAGATACCCACCAATCTTTTATAGATGGGCTATTGGCCTTAGAATTAGGTTGTTACTGGCTATGCGTGTTTGGGTCTAAACTAGTGCATTATGTAAAATTAAACATATTTGTAAATACAAGTAATTATCAGAAATCAACAGGCAGGATGTCCTCTTGTTTCTTGCTTGTTGACATGGGATACATCTTGTAGGTAGTTTTCTCTTTTGGTCAGGCATGCTCAGTTGCTCAGTTTTCCTCACACACAGTGAAATACAGCCAAATAGACTGCAGCATATACAGATGCTACACTGGCCCTTCTAGAAGTACATAATTCACTGCAATAAATATGTATAATGGAGTCTGGCTGAATTTTCACTGGCCATGATGAGGTAAATATACATTATCACTGCACTGCTATAGCTTCTATATCACAGTCTATAACACTAAATTCACTTGGCAGGATGGGAGGGGGAGAATATTATTCACTTTAATAATACTGTACACTGTGTATGGAGAGAATAAATAACTTAACCATTATGAAGAATAGATTATCGATGCAGCACAGGAATAAGCATCTGCACTAATGACTGCTGGGAATTGAAATTCAAACCAAATCATGTCACTGTCATAAGCTCCACCCACCACACATATTTTAATATGAAAAGAAAAGTGAATAAAAAAGAAGGCAGAGACAAGAAAATTAGGTCATGTCTGCATTATTTTTCAGAGGTAGACATTTAATTTCATTCAACCTAACAAAATATTAAATTGTCTGTAGAAATGGAACATGGTAAAACCCCTTTAAGTATCATGCTTATTTTTTTATTTTTTTTGAATTGTCGTATTCCGAGTTTTTTTTTTATTGTACATACCTCTATATGGGTTTGCTTTTTTGTAAGATAAGTTGTACATTTTAATTGCGCCATCTTGTTGATTAGGTTTTATTAACTTTTTCTGTGGGGAATGTTAATAAAACAGCAATTCTGCCATAGTTAAAACTGTGTGTGTCGAACACTGTCCAACATAATAGGTTAACTATATTATGCATATACTGTAAACTGACTGTATAACCACTCCCATCATCTGAAAAATTAAAGGGGTTATCCACCATAAGGTGATTTTAGTACGTACCTGGCAGAAAGTAATGGACATGCTTTGGAAGGATCTGTGCTTGTCTTGGGGCTAAATGGCTATGTTGTGAGATTACCATAATACTGTGGCTAGCTTTTTGTGAACTGGTATTTCCTGTTTGGGTTTTCTTATTTTGCCTACAAATCCCATAATTCCATTTTCCTCCCTCCCACACATCAGCCACCCCAACCATTCAAACATAAATGAGCAGCATCCATTCAAAAGACCTGTAGTTTTCAATCAGGGTGCCTACAGCTGTTGCATTAGTTGCAGATTGATCTCCAAGCGATCGCTCCACCCATTGAAGCAGACAGGCTCTCTGTCATCAGCTGACTAGTGAGTCAGGTCTCGGCTGCATTGCAACCTGGGAAAAATCTGAGACAACAGTCATTTTGCATGCTGTTAAAAGTAAATATTGGTGTGAAAATCACATAAGAATTGTAAAAAAAAAACATCACATACAGGTACAGACACTATATTATGGACTACACTAACTTTACAGCCCCTGTAGCATAGTCAAATAAAAAAAAAATCCTGGAATACCCCTTTAAATTCATGCCCATCTGACTGATAAACTTATACAAACTATAAACCCACATACAAACTATAAACCCACATATCTCGAGAATGAAAGGGTGTATCAAGAAACTGTAAAGCGGTGTGTTATCAGGGAACTCTAAGCTATTAAATAATAATCTAATTTTTTTTGCAGGTTGGCCATAGGTTCTCTTTAACTTTTATCCTTTTTGTTGGGGGCAAAGGAAAAAAGAAATTTCACTTTCACTTTTTTTTAAAGGATAAGTCTCATGGTCAAAAACGTATCCCCTATCGAAAATCCCCAATCTCCTGTTTGGAGAGGAGCACGTCATGACCCCCGCCCGAAGCAGAGGCTGCCACGTCTCTGGGAGAGCCGAAGATTGCTGAGTGGCTCTACCATACAACTATATGGAGGGGGCGTGGCGGCCTCCGCTTCGGGCGGGGGTCATGATGTGCTCCTGTGCTAGCGCAGGGGGGCTCCAAACAGGAGATTGCGGGGGGCCCCAGTGCTCGGACGCCCCGCAGTCTAAAACTAATCCTCTATGCTTTGAATAGGGGATACGTTTTTAAGCATTAGACTTATCCTTTAAACATTGTTCTTAAACTAGATGGTTTAACCCCTTAAGGACCCAGAATGTATATTTCTAAGGCTGCTCCTCTTCTGTGACGTGCTCGGGAGCTTGGCATGCATCATAGCGATTGGCCCGTGGGGACCAGTGGCTAATGCTGGACATCACCGATTTAGATTACGGCATCTAAAATAAAAAAACAATCCCGGCTGCTCAGCGGTTCTGATTGAGATCACCACGATGAAACCGCGGTGTCTTGATCAGCTGAGAGGATGGCAGGAGGGCCCTTACCTGTCTCCTGGACATCTGATCAGTGTTCCTATGCTCCAGTCAGCCATGGCAGACAGGAGCAATGGAGCACCGATAACACTAATCAATGATATGCTATGGCATAGTATTGTTCAGTTTATAGAACCTAATGATTGCATGTTAAATTCCTCTGTGGGGACTATAAAATAGTGTAAATTTTTTTATTTATTAATGTGATTTAACCCCTTCCCTAATAAAAGTAAATCACCCCCTTTTGCCATAAGAAAAATAAATATTTGTAAACAAAAATGAACATAAACATATGTGGTTAAGAAACATGTTAATTCTATTATACGGGTCATTATAATCAAAGAAGTATCATGTATGTGGTGAAATATGTTGCATACAAGTAATATTACAGTCAGAATTAGTGCTACTGCTCATTGACAGCTTATCACTGCTCCACACATGACAGCTTAGAGTCACCTGAAATGACAGGTACACTTTTCCCCAATAGGGGACATCACAATGAGATTATCTGATCACTGGCATAATTATTTGGTATAGACAGTATACAGAAAAAAAATTTAGGTTCAAGGTGTTAAAAAGCCCAAATCACAGATAGTCAGCAAGGATCCCATGACCACGATGATGTACATGTACAGCATTTATATGATGTACATGATTTTGCCCTAAGGACTTATTACAGTAAGAATAATGGTGACATGACCAACAGATCTGATCATTTATATGTCACAATTACAGGACTGTCAGAAATTCCCAAACATTGCAAAAACTACTCGATGAAAATCCAGCCTTACAAAAGCATTTATGTGAATTTCAAAAATTTTTCTCAAGAAACTGAACTGCTCTTACATTTATAAGAAGGCAATCAAAAATGTAAGACCAAAATGTTTCTCTAGCTTTATGAATAACACGGAAAGCTGACAGTATTGTAAATAAATAGCTAGACCTGGAAAGGTTTAATTTATGGCTACAGCTTGGCAAAGGAAGGGGTCCTTACAAAGGTTTGTAGAGAAGTCTTTTTTTTCTAGCGAGATTGAAATCTCAGGAAAAAAGTTGCGATGGTAACACGTGTTGGACAATGTGTTCATTATTTCCCCCCCCCCTGCTGTGAGTGAATGTCATGATGTCAACTGAGGTTAAAATCAACTCTTGACTTGGTCTTGGCCTAGGACTTGGCCTAGATGGTTCTCTGTTAAGCCTATTTGATAAATCTTACTCTTAAATTTGACTTAGAGACAGTGGGCTCAACCTAGTAATAACCACATGGGTGCTACCAATGCCACTGACCAATATACAGAGACCAAGCAAGGGAAAAAAGGCTAGGCAAGAAGAGGTGCATACCAAATATTATGCAAACAGTACTTTATTGTATAAATCACACATAAATTGCTATTTTTTGTGTGATTTATACAATATAGTACTATTAGCATAATATTTGGGGTGCACCTCTTCTTGCCTAGCCTTTTTTCCCTTGCTTGGACTCTTAAATTTGAGTCTTACTTGGTGAGTCCTAAAAACATGCTATGCTAAATATACTGAGTGCATTCTGCGGAGTTCTGCAGCACTGCCTTATACAGCAAACAGGATAGTGTTCTCATGATAAATAGCACATTGTTCAATTTTATTTTCAATGAAAGAAGTTAAAGGGGTACTCCGGTGGAAAAATAAATGTTTTCAAATCAACTGTTGCCAAAAAGTTAAACAGATTTGTAAATTACTTCTATTTAAAAATTGTAATCCTTCCAGTACTTATCAGCTGCTATATACTACAGAGGACTTTATGTACTTTTTCCTAGTATGACCACAGTGCTCCCTGCTGCCACCTCTGTCCATGTCAGAAACTGTCCAGAGTAGAAGCAAATCCCATAGCAAACATATATTGCTCTGGACAATTCCTGACATGGACAGAGAGAGCACTGTGGTCATACTTGAAAAAACTAAACAACTTCCTCTGTAGTATACAGCAGCTGATAAGCACTGGAAGGGTTAAGATTTTTAAATAGAAGTAATTTACAAATCTGTTTAACTTTCAGGCACCATTGATTTGAAAACATTTGTTTTCCACCGGCGTACCCCTTTAATAATAAATCTACTTTAACTACATATTTCAGCATCTTATGGAATGTTGATCTCATTTCTGTATTTCTTGAGTACTGTAGAGCTGTAAGAGCAATGTTCACATTTAAGTCTTAGTAGATCCCTAACAACTTGCACAGACACATGCCTATGTGTTGACCTATGTGTTATTCATTAACAATAAACCCACATGGTAAAAAGCTGTTGACAATGTAAATGTACAGACATCTTTGCTTTGGGCTATTTGTGCTATGAGGGTAATCTGTAAAGGTGTAGAAAGGGTGACCAGGGTTAGAGATGTTTTATGGGCTGCGATGATGGACTGAAGATATACTAGCGTTGGTTAAGAAAGCAATGGTTTTCTGTAATTCAAGTGTTACATTTACATAAAATAGATTGAATCCCTACATTTATAATATTATTATTTTCAATAACTTTATTTATAGGATGGTTGAACAGCTCATTTACTTAGTAGCAAATACAAAAATCACAAGGAGTAAAAGGCCTATGGCTAGATTCACACAGTGATTTTTCAGGGTTTTTTCTTTTGTAAAAAAAAAATGCGTCTGCAAAATCGTGGACAAATCGCAATCTAATTTTTAACATTAATGTGCTCCATGTAAGGCTACGGGAAAGTGGTTGTCTGCGCATACAATATGTATAAATATGGACAATTTTTTTTACAGCAGCCATGTAAATAAGGGTATGTTCACACCTGGCAGATTTTTAGCAGAACTTTTATAACAGAAAATATTTTCCATTCATCTGAATAGATGAAGCAAGCACATGCATTTTGTGCAAGCCCCATACAAATAAATAGAAATGTCTGCAAGTAATTTGCTGCATGTGAACTCACCTGGATATATTAATGTGCTTATGGAATATCATAAAGCATAACAATGATCCCTGCAGAGGTGTGATCTGCATAACTTACTTGGGGGTGCATTTAAAATGTTACTGGTGAAGATGTTTTACAGGTATGGATAGCACCCCCATATACTGGAATGATGTTACATATTTCCTCCTAGAACACTTTTATTTGTAACTGCCCTTTAGTTAAAGTGTGTGCGCCATACTTACTGTTCAGGAGTCGGTAGTCAATGAAAGGGTATGAGCCACGGCGTTCCGAGAGAACCCCTGCTGGACCTCTCACTCGAGCATCTCCTGTAAGAAATAGAAAGCATAACAATTTACATTCTCACCTAACAGAAGGCAATCAAGACAGGTGAGGCCACATGAAGCATCGCAAGTTTGGCGGAGACCAGCCAGATATTATACTGCAAATTGGTGCAGTTCTGTACTATGCCCTTTTGGGCAGCCGAAAACATTTGCATAGCAAAATGACCTTGACCACTATGGGGGAGATTTATCATAACCTGTGCAGAGGAAAAGTTGCACAGTTGCTCATAGCAACCAATCAGATTACTTCTTTCATTTTTAAAAGGGACCCTCCAAAATGAAAGAAGAAATCTGATTGGTAAACCAGTATTGGCAACTGGTTAACTTTTCTCTACACAGGTTTTAATAAGTCTCCCCCAAAGTGTGTCCTCACTCTAACATAGAATGCCTACTTCTAAGAAGCATTTGGTTAACCGTGTCGTTTTCTATGGAAAAAAACTTTTGACTTCTATTGACTTCAAAAGGAGATGAAGAAACATGCCACTCTTTTTCTGTGCCATTATATGCTGAAGCGTCTATTGAAATCAGTGGGAGCTTTAGGGCTGCCCCTTTCTTGCAGTGCTGAACATGGGCACAGATTATGCCTCTGAGCACAAGGGTATTCTAACATGCTGCCACAGGAAAATCCACAGGGGAAAAAAGGAAATGAATAATGCAATTTTTGTTGCAGGTTTTGTTGCTGCTTTCCCAGGGAATGGGATATGTAATATATAAAAACCCACTGTAGTCATCTTCCCTGGATCTTGCATGCCAATGTGTTGTTGCTGGTCTCTGTACAACAGTCTAGGGAGATGACATATCACATGTGACCACAGCTCAGAGCAAAGGCTGCAGTAGTCATATGCGAGGATAAGTCGCTACCAGGACAGGGCGCTTGAGAAATATTATGATGGAAGCATCGGGGGAGGGAAGTGTAGTGTTCTATATTATTAATGTTTTTTTCTGTACTTGTTACAGATTTTGCTGCATATTATCTGCAGATCTGCAGTACAATCCGCTACTGAGTTTTGACTTTCTTATTGAACTCAATAGAAAAATCTGCAACAAATCCAAAACCAATCTGTGTCATAGACTGACATGCTGTGGATTTAAAAATACTGCAGCAGGATGCTAAGACAGTATGGTCTACTCTGAAATGCTCAGGTCTTTCAAAGAAATTATTATATACAAAAAAAGTGGGTAAGTAGTCTCTCCCTATAAATCCCTAGGGAGAGATGTGTCACTCATGGTGCGTGGGGAGCAGCCACAGGGACCACCGGCTAAATTTCTTCATTGATTCAAAAATGTAAAATTTCGAAACTCATATATACTTTCATTTTTATAACTGCACAGATGGCTGAATTTCACTGCCTCCAGCATGGTCCTGGAAGTGGAGCTGCTGCTATGTAAACTGTGATGTTCTGAAATGGGCTCTGGCAGAAGAGGACTTCTTCCCCCTCTCTATGTTGGTTACATGTTTGAAGGGACTGACTATCTGCCTCTGTTCATAAGCTAAACCTCTGAATCAGCCATGGTGAAGAAACAGGCTTCCTTAGCTAATAAACTAAGCAAGACAGCAAGGCCCATCTTCACACCACCAACAGAGAAGAGCAGTAGGAAGCTTCTGCCTGTGTCACAACGTTACAACTTACAGGCAAAGCTCCATGTCCAGGACTGCACAACAGGTAATAAAATTGGGTCATTGATGCAATAATAAAAATGTTAAATTGAAAAACAATTAAAAGGGTACTCCAGCGCTAAGACATCTTATCCCCTATCCAAAGGACAGGGGATAAGATGCCTGATCGCGGGGGTCCTGCCGCTGGGGATCCCCGTGATCTTGCACGTAGCACCCCGTTACAATCAGTCCCTGGAGCATGTTCGCTCCGGGTCTGATTACTGGCGATCACGGGGACGGAGCATTGTGACGTGTCGGGCCAGCCTCCGTGTGACGTCACGGTCCGTCCCCTCAATGCAAGCCTATGGAGGGGGCGTGACAGCTGTCACGCCCCCTCCCATAGGCTTGCATTGAGGGGGCGGAGTGTGACATCACACGGGGCCGTGACGTCACAATGCTCCGGCCCCGTGATTGCCAGTAATCAGACCCCTTTAAGAACTCTTCCTGGTATCTAACAACCTATTTAAGTTGACGTTGGTTCTTAGGCCATAGTACATAAGGCAACTCTTCCCTATGTGTGAGGACTCATGGACCAAGGACAGTACTTTGCACAGAACTAGTACAGCAGTCCACAGAGCCAGTATGAAAGAGTAAGGGTGCATGCACACTACGTTTGTTAAGATACGGGACCGTATACGGCTGGGGAGAGGGGGCAGAGAGTCGGGGTGGGGCAACCGCACGCTGCCGTATGCAGTCCCGTATCTAATGTATTTCAATGAGCGACCGGAGTGGAAGGCTGCCTCCGGTTGGCTCCGTTTTGCCCCGTATACGGTTTCCTGACCGGACCTAAAAACGCTGTTGACTACGTTTGTAGGTCCGGTCGGGAAACCCTATATGGGCCAAAACGTAGCCGACCGGAGGCAGCGTTTCACTCCGGTCGCTCATTGAAATACATTAGATACGGGACCGCATGTGGCAGCGTGCGGTTGCCCCGCCCACAACTCTCCACCCCCCTCTCCCCAGCCATATACGGTCCTGTATCTTAGACATTAGGGTGCATGCACACTACGTTTCTTATTTGTGTGATCCCTAAAACTGTGACCTAATAATTGCTGTAACGTAACAACTAAAATGTATGATATATGCTATTTTGAGGATTTACCTTAAACTATGAAAATTCTTACAGACCATCGTAGCTAGATTTTTACAAATGACAATATTAATTGCTAAATTAAGATAGGAAACAATATACAGGCTCCGCAAACACTGAGAACAGGAAACAAAAAAACTGTACAGACAGCAGCAGACAGGATACAGGGATGATCCTGGACTAGTTCCCTTCTAATGAATTTACAGTAAAAAAAAGTGTCGGACTATATAAAGAAAAGTGGACTCTCTGCCATATACCAATAGTAGCAGAATCCACTATTTGCCACCCAAAGTAGGAATCAGGGCCATCTTTAATTTTGATTGGATCCTGGGCAAGAAATTTTTTTCTCCACCCCCCCCCCACACAAACAACCCTCCCCCCCTACAACCCTAGACTCCCCACCCCCCGCCCCCGCCTGACCGACCGACACACACTAACAGACATACACTTACAGACACACACAGACACACATTTACAGACACACACTACAGACATACATTTACAGACACACACTACAGGCACACCCTACAGACATACATTTACAGACACACACTACAGACATACACTTTCAGACACACACTACAGACACACACTACAGACACACACTTACAGACATACACACTACAGACATACACTTACACACTAAAGATATACACTTACAGACGCACACTACAGACATAAACTTACAGACACACACTACAGACATACATTTACAGACACACACTACAGACACATTTACAGACACACTACAGACATACACTTACAGACATACACTTACAGACACACACTACAGACATACACTTACAGACACACACTACAGACATACATTTACAGACAAACACTACAGACATACACTTTCAGACACACACTACAGACACACACTACAGACATACATTTACAGACAAACACTACAGACATACACTTTCAGACACACACTACAGACACACACTACAGACATACACTTACAGACACACCCTATAAACAGATACACTTACAGACACACACTACAGACACACACTTACAGACACACACTACACATACACTTACAGACACACACTACAGACATATACTTACAGACACACTTACCGACACACACTACAGACACACACTACAGACATATACTTACACACATATACTTACAGACACTACAGACATACACTACAGACACACACTACAGACATACACTTACATGTGGGGGATGCGGGTGGCATTCTTGTGGGCTAGTTGCTTTAGCGTGCGGCTAAAGGCAATCTGCTTTGGAACCCCAGGAACGACAGGGCCCAGGGCAGCTGCCTCTTTTGCCCCGTGTTAAAGACGACCCAGGTAGGAATCCCTGAGAATACAGCTTGTGTTGTGTAGCTTTAGGGCTTGTTCACATACAGTCATGGCTGTAAAAGTTGGCACCTCTGAAATTTTTCTAGAAAATCAAGTATTTCTCACAGAAAAGAATTGTAGTAACACATGTTTTGCTATACATATGTTTATTACCTTTAAGTGTATTGGAACTAAACCAAAAAAGGGAGGAAAAAAACTAATTGGACATAATGTCACACCAAACAAGAAAAAGAAAAAGAAGCGTAACACCAAAAAAACATCAGCACACCAATATTATGATGCTAATAAGACAATTCTTTATTGAGTACAAAAAATCCCCTATGAAAAACTACAATTGTGTAATCAGGGAGGGAAAGTGATAAAACCAATTAAAAGATGGGCTTATTAATACTCCATATAGCATGTATAATAAAGATATGATACAGTACACAGTCAAAGCAACACATTGAATAAATGATACAAAAACAGAAGGAAGCGTCCCTATGATTTCACATGATTGCAAGTATACAGGGATTGTGGCAATAGCAATTTGGAATTGAGGGTGATATTATTCATAGTATTGACACTATTGTTTTTGTATCATTTATTTCCTGTGTTGCTTTGACTTTATACTGTATCATATCTTTATTATTTATATTATTCATGCTATATGAATGGAGTATTATAACATCTAGCACATAGTAGGGCGGGCGCCAATACCCAGGTGACGGGGTTCATGGCCCCTTCCTAGGGCTGTGCTTGGGCCTTTATTAAGCTCATCTTTTAATTGGTTTTATCACTTTCCTGCCCTGATTACATAATTGTATTTTTTCATCTGGGATTTTTTGCATTCATTAAAGAATTGTCTTATTAGCATCATAATATTGGTGTGCTGATGTTTTTTTCGGTGTTATGCTTCTTCTCTTTTTCTTGTTTTGTGCTTAATTGTGCACTGATCAGCACCCACATAACTGTGATTATTGATGTGATTGAGCCCCCATTCTTCTTCTTGTTTGTTTATAATGTCACTCCAAACTTCAAAAATGGGCTGGACAAAATTATCGGCATCCTTTCAAAATTGTGGAAAAATAAGATTGTTTTAAGCATGTGATGCTCCTTTAAACTCACCCGGGGCAAGTAACAGGTGTGGGCAATATAATAATCACACCTGAAAGCAGATAAAAAGGAGAGATGTTCACTTAGACTTTGCATTGTGTGCCTGTGTGTGCCAGACTAAGCATGGACAACAGAAAGAGGAGAAGACAACTGTCTGAGAACTTGAGAACCAAAATTGTGGAAAAATATCAACAATCTCAAGGTTACAAGTCCATCTCCAGAGATCTAGATTTCCCTTTGTGCACAGTGTGCAACATTATCAAGAAGCTTGCAACCCATGGCACTGTAGCTAATCTCCCTGGGCATGGACGGAAGAGAAAAATGTATGAAAGTTGTCAACGCAGGATAGTCCAGATGGTGGATAAGCAGCCCCAAACAAGTTCCAAAGATATTCAAGCTGTTCTGCAGGCTGAGGGAGCATCAGTGTCAGCGTGAACTATCTGTCAACATTTAAATGAAATGAAACACTATGGCAGGAGACCCAGGAGCACCCCACTGCTGACACAGACACATAAAAAAGCAAGACCACATTTTGCCAAAATGAACTTGAGTAGGCCAAAATCCTTCTGGGAAAACATCTTGTGGACAGATGAGACCAAGATAGAGCTTTTTTGTGAAGTACATCATTCTACTGTTTACTGAAAACGTAATGAGGCCTAAAAAGAAAAGAACACAGTACCTACAGTGAAATATGGTGGAGGTTCAATGATGTTTTGGGGTTGTTTTGCTGGGTGCCTTGAATGTGTGCAAGGTATCATGAAATCTGAGGATTACCAATGGATTTTGAGTCGCACTGTACAGCCCAGTGTCAGAAAGCTGGGCTTGCGTTCGAGATCTTTGGCCTTCCAGCAGCGCAATGACCCCAAACATACGTCAAAAAGCACCCAGAAATGGATGGCACTAAAGCACTGGAGAGTTCTGAAGCGTCCAGCAATGAGTCCAGATATAAATCCCATTGGACACCTGTGGAGAGATCTTAAAATTGCTGTTGGGAAAAGGCGCCCTTCCAATAAGAGGGACCTGGAGCAGTTTGTAAAGGAAGAGTGGTCCAGGTGTAAGAGGTGTAAGAAGCTTATTGATGGTTATAGCAAGTGACTGATTTCAGTTATTTTTTCCAAAGGGAGTGCAACCAAATATTAAGTTAAGGTGCCAATAATTTTGTCCAGACCATTTTTGGAGTTTGGTGTGACATTATATTCAATTAGCTTTTTTTCCTCCCTTTTTTGGTTTAGTTCCAATACACACAAAGGGAATAAACATGTGTACAGCAAAACATGTGTTACTGCAATCCTTTTCTGATAGAAATACTTAATTTTCTTGAAAAATTTCAGGGGTGCCAACATTTACGGCCATGACTGTATATAAGGTTCTGCTATATATTTTTTTTCCTATAAGAGTGCAAAAACACTGGAGGAAAATGAATGACAAGATTGACCCCCTAATTTCTTAAGGAGACTGTTTTATGTCTTATGGCATCAGTTTTTCTACCTGTGTCTCCCTAAGCTGCACAGATAAATGGTGCATGTAATGTTTTTTCTGTCCAGCTATGGATGTCAGACAGGTGCATCATGTGCATGAATTTTTCATCAATCAGGTCTACCTTAGGCTTCGGTCAGACATGAAAGTTACATGTGAGTGCATCCCTATATATTGCTGTATAATCGTACATTCACATACACATTGTTTGCTGCAGGTTTGATGCTGCAGATTTTGTTAGATTGTAAATCAGTGTAACTGAATGGTTGAACACAGCATGGAATCTGCAGCCAAGAGGGTAGTTGCAAATGTACCCTGGATATGGTTTCTTATATGTACATTCTGAAACTCTCCACGCTGACACTAGTCATGAAAAGCTTGTGATCTGCCACAGCATAATGCATATATGTCTAACTATCCCTTCTTTCCACAACTGACTATTGAAAAAGACCATACTAAAAAGGTACTATACTATAAGGTGCTCTAAGTAGAGTGCTGAGACTTTTTACTGTATGATCTGTTGTTGGTATGTGTCTGTTGTTGACAAAAACATACCGTATCTATGCAATGATGGCATACACACCTTCATATAGAGCCCAGAGAGCTATTACTCTTTAGATATGACTGACACACAATGTTGTGGATAGATTAAAAACTACACTTAACTTCCTGGGATTCATTTACAAGATATACACTGTATCCTAAAATATCCCCAGCAAGCTAGGCCTGGGATATAACAATTGACAATACACTTAAAATACCCATTAAAACAATAAATGGGGCAGTTTATGTGGCCATAGTATGGATAAATGTTAAATCTACATAATACATTAATAACACATAAAATGGGTACTCGCTAAATAAAAGCAATATCAAAAGTCATTAATATAGTTTTAATATTCAGCATAAATACCGTGTACCACTGGGCTGCCCAGTAGGAAAGAATCAGTTGTGAACTCTATTATTTGTGACACAACATTTCTCTGAAGTTTGTTTCTTAAAGCTAATACAAAGCTAGTCCCATTTTGTACACTAATGGGAGGAATGACATGACAAGGAAGGATATTACCGCCTACCACCAAAAGAGAAGGGGAAACAAATCCCTCTGAAGTATATTCAACCTATATGTTTCTTCCTCTCAGACATCAATGTTCATGGATATATCCTGGATAGCTCTGTCTCCAGTCACAGCTGGGAAGATTTTTCAAAACAGGTTTCAGAAATACAGTCATGTAACCCACAAAAACCAAACCACTTCTACAATTCCATTCTAGCCTTTATGTTCCATATAGTGAAAGAGTAAATGAGAGGGACTGGTGTGTGTGTGTGTGTGTGTGTGTGTGTAACATAGTTCATAAGGTTGAAAAAAGACCAGAGTCCATCAAGTTCAACCTATACCCCTAATGAGTCCCTACTGAGTTGATCCAAAGGAAGGCAAAAAAAAACTCATACTCGAAGTAAAAATTAATTCCCAACTCCAAATATGGCATCAGAATAGATCCCTGGATCAACCTTCTGTCCATATAGATCTAGAATCCATAACCTGTTATGTTATTATTCATCAAAAATGCATCCAGACCCCTTTTAAATTATTTTACCAAGTTCACATGACCACCTCCTCTGAAAAAGAAGTCCACAGTCTCACTGCTCTTACAGTAAAGAACCCCCATCTGTACTGGTGTAGAAACCTTCTTTCCTCTAAACGTAGAGGATGCCCCCTTGTTATAGATACAGTCCTGGGTATAAATAGATCATGGGAGAGATCTCTGTACTGCCCGTGATATATTTATACATAGTTATTAGGTCTCCCCTAAGCCTTCTTTTTTCTAAACTAAATAACCCCAATTCTGATAATCTTTCTGGGTACTGTAGTCCTCCCATTCCCTGTATTACTCTGTTTGCCCGTCTTTGAACCCTCTATAGCTCCACTATATCTTTCTTGTACCCTGGTGCCCAGTAAGGTACACAGTATTCTATGTGAGGTCTGACTAGTGATTAGTATAGCGGTAGAATTATTTCCTTGTCATGGGCATCTATGCCTCTGTTGATGCACCCCATGATTTTGTTTGCCTTGGCAGCAGCTGCCCGACACTGGTCACTACAGCTAAATTTACTATTAACTAAGACTCCTAAGTCCTTTTCCATGTCAGTTATCCCAAGTGTTCTCCCATTTAATACATAATCCCAGCCTGAATTTTTCTTCCTCATGTGCATTACCTTACATTTATCAGTGTTGAACCTCATGTGCCACTTCCCAGCCCAAACCTCCAACCTATCCAGATCCATTTGTAACAGTGCACTTTCCTCTATAGAGTTTACCGCTACTTTACTATTCAACCCCTCTACAAGGTCATTAATAAATATATTGAATAGAACAGGACCCAAGACTGACCCCTGTGGTACCCCACTAGTAACAGTCACCCAATCAGAATAAGTACCATTAATAACCACCCTCTGTTTCCTATCACTGAGCCAGTTACTTACCCACTTGCACACAATTTCCCCCAGCCCAATCCTTCTCATTTTATGCACCAACCTTTTATGAGGCACCATATCAAATGCTTTGGAAAAATCCAGGTATACGACATCCACCGATTGCCCCTGGTCCAGTCTATATCTCACCTCCTTATAAAAGCTGATCAGGTTAGTTTGACTTGACCGATCCCTCATAAAGCCATGCCGATAGGGAGTCATACATTTATTTTTATCAAGATACTCCAAAATAGCATCCCTTGGAAAACCCTCAAACAATTTACATACCACAGAGGTTAAATTAACAGGTCTATAATTCCCTGGGGTCACCTTTTGACCTCTTTTTAAATATTGGCACCAGATTTGCCATGCGCTAGTCCTGGGGAACAGTCCCTGTTACTATAGAGTCCCTGAATATTAAAAAATAGGGGTCTGTCTATTACATTACTTAATTCCTTTAGAACACGTGGGTGAATGCCATCTGGACCTGGCGATTTGTCTATTTTGATTTTTTGTAGGCGGCACTGTACTTCTTTCTGGGTTAGCCAGGTGACCTGTACTAGGGAGTTTACCTTTTCTCGCTGTATTTCACCTGGCATTTCATTTTCCTCGATGAATACAGAGAAGAAGAATTTCGGCCGGGTTTCGCAGCTGTAGTGACGGAACTTCTGACGGAAGTTTCTAAACGGAGAAATTCATAGTGTGAAAGGAGCCTAATATATTTGCTTTCTCCTGATTCCCGTTTATAATTTCCTCCTCATCATTTTTAAAGTGCCAACACTTTCATTTTTAAACTTTTTGCTATTTATATAGTTAAAGAACATTTTGGGGTTAGTTTTACTCTGGCAATTACTTTGGCAATGAGTCTTTCTGTCTCAATTTTTGTGGCTTTTATCTGTTTTTTTTTTTTTACATATTTTAAATTTTTCTCTATAGCTTTTTAATGCTTCTTCACTGCCATCCTGTTTAAGTAGTTTAAATGCTTTATTTTTGTCATTTATTGCCCCCTTAACATTTTTATTCATCCATATTGGGTTTCTTTTATTTCTGACCCTTTTATTCCCATAAGGTATATACATCTTGCTGTGAGAATTTAAGATATTTTTTAAAAGTCTCCCATTTAGTGTCAGTATTCTTGTTTTTGAGGACATTGTCCCATTTTATACTGTTAAGGGCTTCTCTGAGTTGATCAAACTTTGCCTTCCTAAAGTTCATGTTTTTGTGGCCCCTCGAGAGATTCCCTAATTGAAGAACAAGTTATAATGTATTATATTATGATCACTATTTCCTAGGTGTCTTTCTACTTGCACATTAGTTACTCTGTCAGGTCTGTTGGTTAATATTAAGTCTAGTAGGGCGCCCCCTCTGGTCGGGCCCTGCACCATTTGGGACAGATAATTGTCTTTAGCTATAGTCAGAAACCTGTTTTATTTTATGAGATTAACAGGTCTCAGTCTCCCAGTTTATATCAGGATAGTTAAAGTCCCCCATTATTATCACCTCATTCTGATTTGCTGACTTATTTATTTACTTCCATTATCTTTGGTGGCTTATAGCAAACCACTAGCAGAATTTTTTTTATTCTCATCTCCATATATTTCTACCCATAATGACTCCACATTATCATTTCCCTCCCATATATCCTCCCACATTGCGGCCTTCAGACTCAATTTCACATAAAGAATAGCTCCTCCCCCTTTCCGTTTTGTCCGATCCTTCCTGAATAGGCTATAACCCTGTATGTTGACCGCCCAGTCACAGCTATCATCCAACCAAGTCTCTGTTATACTCATTATGTCATAATTTTCTTCAGACATCAACCACTCCAGTTCCTCTGTTTTTTTGGACATACTTCTGGCATTAGTCAGCATGCAGGTGTATGTTTTTTCTTACTATGAAGCCTATCCCTATTAACTATTTTAAGCCCTCCCTCTGCTCCACCCCCAGGTATATTAATAAGTCCCCCTCTCTATCTACACTATCTTTCCCCTCTACGTTGTAGGTTCCCTCCCCCCAGGCCCTAGTTTAAACACTCCTCCACCATTCTAGCCATCTTCTCCCCAAGCACAGCTGCACCCTCCCCATTGAGGTGCAGCCTGTCCCTACGGTAAAGCCTGCATCCGACAGCGAAGTCGGCCCAGTTCTCCATAAAACCAAACCCCTCCTTCTTACACCAGCTTCTGGGCCACTTGTTTACCTCCCTAATCTCCCGCTGCCTCTCTGGTTTGGCTCGTGGTACAGGTAATATTTCAGAAAATATTACCTTGGAGGTCCTTGCCTTAAGCTTGTGGCCTAAGTCCCTGAAATCATTTTAAAGGACACTCCACCTACAGTGGGGATCAAAAGTTTGGGCACCCCAGGTAAAAATTTGTATTAATGTGCATAAAGAAGCCAAGGAAAGATGGAAAAATCTCCAAAAGGCATCAAATTACAGATTAGACATTCTTATATGTCAACAAAAGTTAGATTTAATTTCCATCATTTACACTTTCAAAATAACAAAAAAAAATGGTGTCTGCAAAAGTTTGGGTACCCTGCAGAATTAATATCTTGTACTGCCCCCTTTGGCAAGTATCACAGCTTGTAAACGCTTTTTGAAGCCAGCCAAGAGTCTTTCAATTCTTGTTTGAGGTATCTTTGCCCATTCTTCCTTACAAAAGTCTTCCAGTTCTTTGAGATATTTGGGCTGTCTGTCACGCATTGCTCTTTTAAGGTCTATCCATAGATTTTCAATTATCGGGAGATTATGAAGGCCATGGCAAAACCTTCAGTTTTCGCCTCTTGATGTAATCCCCCGTGGATTTCGAGGTGTGTTTAGGATCATTATCCATTTGTAGAAGCCATACTCTCTTTAACATCAGCTTTTTCGCAGATGGCATCAAGTTAGCATCCAAAATTTGCTGAAATTTTCTTTGCTGAAATTTCATCGGTCCAGAGAACTTGTTTCCAAAATGCATCAGGCTTGTCTAAATGTTCCTTTGGAAAGTTCAAACGCTGATTTTTGTGGTGAGGACGTAGAAGAGGTTTTCTTCTGAGGACTCTTCCATGAAGACCATATTTGTACAAGTATCTCTTTATAGTAGAATAGTGTACCACAACTCCAGTGTCTGCCAGCTCTTTCTGGAGGGATTGTGCAGTCAAACATGGGTTTTGAATTGGTTTTCTCACAATCCTGCTAGCTATTCTGTCTGATATTTTTCTTGGTCTTCCAGATCTTGCTTTAACTTCCACTGTTCCTGGTTATTGCCATTTCTTAATTACATTCCGAACAGAGGATATTGACATCTGAAAACATTTTGCTATCTTCTTATAGCCTTCTCCAGCTTTGTGAGTGTCATTTAAAACCTTTGAGATTGACATCACCTGGTCTTCCCAGATGATGATTGAGAACAATCCATGACACTGGTAGGTCTCAGCTTTGCAAAGGGGGCAGTGCATGCTATAAATTCTGCAGGGTGCAGAATTTGCTGACATATTATAAGAATGTCTAATCTGTAATTTGATGCCTTTTGGCGATTTTTCTATCTTTCCGTGGCTTCTTTATGCACATTAACACCAATTTTTACCTGGGGTGCCCAAACTTTTGATCCCCACTGTACCTCTTACTTTGTCATTGGTGCTAATATGTACCATGACTGCTGGGTCCTCTCCAGCCCCTCCCAGCAACCTATCAAACCGCAATGTGCTGAACTCGAGCGCCAGGAAGACAACACACTGTTCGAAGATCCCAGTCTTTGTGACAGATCGCCCTTTCTGTCCCCCTAATAATTGAGTTCCCCACTACCAGTACCTGTCTGGCATTCCCTGCACTCCTCCTTCCCCCCTTACTGGAGAAGACACCCCCCTGGTGGTCAGAGGCAGAGTCCTGTTGCAGTACTGCTAGCTCTGAAATGGCACCCCCCTCATCTGCCAACCAGGCAAACTTGTTGGGGTGTGCCAGTTCAGGACTAGCCTTCCTGACACTTTTCCCCCTACCCTGTTTTCTAACTGTAACCCAGCTAGCTGCCTGACTGTCCTGCATCTCCATCCCACTATCCTCTCCCACCTCTACCCTAGAGAGTACTTGCTCAGTGAGCAGGAGATTCCTCTGCACCTGTATTCCTCCGAGACAGAAATAGAGGGGGAAAAAATGCAGAAATGCACTCAATGCTCAAAATACTTCTTACAGTATTTCCTCAATTTTAAGTCCCTCTCACTTTTATACTTACACTCGTATACTTCACACTCTTGTATACAGACACACAATCACTAGCTCAAACAATCGGTTAGTGTACTTGCTTTTATAGTTACCAGATACCACCTCTCTCTTCCACTGCCTGGAAGTGAATGCAAAGGATAGTTGGCTGCAAACAGCTGCAATTTATCAGCTGCTAATTATTTAACTACTCCACCCACTCTCACTCCACCCACTCTCCACCTGTATTCCTCCCAGACAAAGAAAAAAAAACAGAGAAATGCACTCAATGCTCACAATACTTCTTACAGTAGTCCCTTAATTTAAGTCTCACTTTTTGTACTTAAACTCACTTGTATACTTCACACTCTTGTATACAGACAATCAATCACTTAGTGTACTTGCTTTTATAGTTACCAGATACCCACTCTCTCTTCCACTGCCTGGAAGTGAATGCAAAGGGAGGCTGGGTTCACACCTGCATTGGAGGTTATGTCAAAAATACCAGGCAAAATAGTGCAGCATAATGCATTGTTTTTCTGTAAAAGGCAGGCCACAAAGAAGGAAACCCAATGGACCCCGATAAAGTTATTATCTAATATGCAATGGATTTGTTATTATATAAAGTAGAATATATAATGATACAATGCAGCTGTAAACCCAGCCTTAGTAGGGTTAGCCCTTACTTTTTTTCCCCATTGGCTCTCACCAGCATCTTTATAGTGGTCACATATGACCTTAACTGATGTATATGTTCCACATGTGGGGAAATTGAGACTGATCTGTCACATCATTTTACAATCGAAGATAACCCTTCATTAAATGTATTATCTTTCACACAAAATAATCATCTCTCCTTTTTACCAGGCCACTAATTGACCATTATTTATTACTTTAGTCTCACAAAGCTACAAAAACACTACTTGCACACACCTCTGAAGAAATAGGGACACCTACCAGACCTAGAGTACAAGGACTCTACAAACAGTACCACAGACACAAGCTTTTGGTACCCATGACAACAATGGGATATTTTATATAAAGTAGTATATAGTAGTATAAAGAAGTGTGTGTATATATATCAATGTATATCAATATAATATATATATATATATATATATATATATATATATATACTAGCTAGCCTTTAATATTATATTACTTTACTCTACATGTGGGCATCAGGCCAACTGTACAGTTATCTGCAATAATAAATCATATTAAAGTGCAGAATGTGGTTTTTAGGGCCCTTGAGTCATGGGTCTTTAAAGGTCAAACAAGAGCTTTACATACATAGTAAAATTATGGAGTGACATAGAAATAAGCAATAGGGTTATAGAAAACAGTTCTGGCATTCAACAGACAACATAAAACAGCCCCTGCTATACAATATAGGTTAAATATTCACAGGAGAGTCTTGGTTCTACTTTATAAGCAAGTCTAAAGTGAAGTAAATGACATAAATAATATTCCTCTGCCGTAATGTTCTACCTATGCTGGAAATTGTTTTTGCGTGGATACATAGCCTTGAAGTCCATTGCAATACAGCATGAGACTATCACTTCATTTTTAACTTTGCACCCAGCAATGGGTACCTGTATTTCCTGAACTGTAACAATTACACATAATAGTTGTTCTTAGTATAAGTATCAGCCTGAGTACTTCCTAAATAACATATATAATGTGTATGTACCGTATCTAGATTGGGGGCAGGGTAGCACCATATAAATCTGCAATCACTAGCAATGAAGAAATACAATGTAAATGGTAAGATGTAAAAATCATGGAATGAATGAAGGATATATGCTCCCAGCTGGTTTAGACAGAGTCAGTTTGGCTGTAGACATTACTTAAAAATGAAATCCACATTTTCTTGTAAGTGTGTACATTATGGTTACTTTATGGATATTACCATATAATTTAATAAGAAAAATACCTTGGCAGTTCATAGATCTACAGAATATTCCAACAATATGTGCCCCACAAAACCCTATCTAGATGAAAAATGTTAGCTGTTGGCTAACCACCCACAGTGGTAGCCACATCACAGAGATACCTAGTAATGGAGTCCCCAAACTGTGTGTCCTCAATTGTGGCATTTGTGTTATGTGATATTGATCAGTAGGAAATAATAGCCATCTCAGTAAGGTTTATATATAGAGTGTTGCATGCAGCCCAGCCTCATGATTGAAGACACTACCGTTGTTGTACGTTGTGTTTACATAACATGTAGGCAGTTATTTGCAACACCTTACACAAATGTAAACCTTTGAATCTGTGGCATCTGACTCAAAATGTGGGTGGCATTGCTATGCTGGTTATTTCTTAAATATTCTCCTGCTGTTTTGTTCAGTTCAAGGGAAACCGTAAAGCCACAACTACCTTAATTTCATAACTTTCAAAGTTGGTGTTTACAGCCTGTCATTTATCATGCCTCATCTCTGCAGGCATAAAACAGGGAACAAGCAAACAAATAGCCACTGAAGGGGCCTACTATGACTGCTATGCCTTCTATGAAGTTTGTCATTCTAATGCACCTTAAAGGGGTACTCCGTCCCTGGCATGTTATCCCCTATCCAAAGGATAGGGGTTAAGATGTTAGATCGCCGCGGTCCCGCTGCTGGGGACCCCGGGGATCGCCGCTGCAGCACCCCGCCATCATTACTGCACAGAGCGAGTTTGCTCTGTGCGTAATGACGGGCGATACAGGGGCCGGAGCAGTGTGACATCATGGCTCCGCCCATGATGACATCACGGCCCGTCCCCTTAATGCAAGTCTATGGCAGGGGGCGTGATGACCGCCACGCCCCCTCCCATAGACTTGTATTGATGGGGGCGGGCCGTGACGTCACGAGGGGCGGAGCTGTGACGTAACGATGAAGAGCGATCTCGCTCTGCGCAGTAATGATAGCGGGGTGCTGCAGCAGCGATCCCCGGGGTCCCCAGCAGCGGAATCCCGGCGATCTGACATCTTATGCCCTATCCTTCGGATAGGGGATAAGATGTCTAGGGGCGGAGTACCCCTTTAACATTTCTCTCAAAATCACAAAACTATTACCAATTTACAGATACACATAAACTGGTTGTAGTGGCACCTGAAGCATTTCCTTATAATCTGGGAGATTCCAATTTATCACATCTTAGTCACTAACATGACAAAAACAAGTTTAAAGAAATCTGTGCACTAACCTGTCGGTACACACAGGTAGTGCAGGTGACAGTGATGACAACAATACTTACCTGGGCCCGTGCCGTGGTTCTTTCTGCAATCTTCCGCCTTATCTTCCGCCGCAGGCCTGACTTGGAGAATGGGCAGGGCTTAGTGACATCACCGCTGCTGTTTGCTAGCATCGGGACATAGCAGAGAACAGCAGCAGTGACATCACTAAACTCCACCCATGCTCCAAGTCGGGCCAGGAGTGGAAGATAAGGCGAAAGATTACAGAAGAACCACAGCTTGGAACGGGATCAGGTAAGTATTGATGTCATGACTATAACCTGCACTATCTGTCTTTACCGACATTTGTCTTACATTTTATAAAAATGTACCATACAAATAACAGCTAATATAGTCTGCTGTTAAAGCCATAATTATGGGTGTCTTTGTAGGTTGACATTATGGGGTAGATTTATCAAAAGGAAAAGTACAAAGGAAAAGTTGCCCAGTTGCCCATAGCAACCAATCAGATTGCTTCTTTTATTTTGCAGAGGCCTTGTTAAAAATGAAAGAAGCAAGCTGATTTGTTGCTATGGGCAACTTGGCAAATTTCCTCTGGTCAGGTTTTGATAAATCTCCCCCTGTAAATCTGCTAGCAGCAAATACAGCTCACAGATTCCCTTTAATGTAAGGCACATCAAATCTTCTAGTGCCTGCTATAAAATTACACTAGTCCTTTTTTTTATTCATTTTAATACTATTAGGCTAGGTTTCCACTTGGGTTTTTTTCTGTCAGTTTTTGGAATACTGCCACTGCAGTTTTTGAGCCAAAGCCAAAAGTGTATTCAAAGAAAAGGACATATAAAGGAAGGACTTATACTTCTGACTTTGGCTCAAAAACTGCAGTGGCAGTAATTCCAAAAACTGCCAGAAAAAAAAAAAACAAGTGGAAACTTAGCCTTATAGTCTTTTTTTCAATATCAATTTTATTTATTTACGTCCTGTGTTCTGAAAATATAGGATACTCAGGTTTAATTTTTTTTTGAAATTATATAATGTCACTTTTAATAGCTTAGCATAGTATTATTTCACTCACTCAAGACTCGCCACTATTAAAAAAAAAAAAAAAAAGTCACCAGCAAACCCCTTTAAATAAATCTATTAGTTCATATGGCAATATGTTTTATAGATTAAGAAGCCAGATAACCAACATTTAATTTAATACAGAAGAATAGACAAGCAGAATACTTATTATTATTTGACAGTAGTGTACCATCTGCAGGTACTAAGATATTCCATGTAGATGTATGGATGTGTGCTTGCGTGCATCCATGTTTACACATTGCTTTCCTGACTCCTTCATAGTTCAAGTAATATTTGTATTTCATTATATGCCTTTCTAAGACAGTTAACCGAAAACAAAGAGAGGATCCACACGTACAAAGGAAATGACCCGTGCAACATTATTTACAAGACAAGTGAAAATATGGTTTCAGTAAGGTCGGGTGTGAGGTAAATCTGAAGCACAGCATAAAACTGCCCTTTGAGATAGACTGTAAAGGAAATCCTGTAATGTGTTGACTTTCTACTTTTTTCTGTTTGCCATTACTGCTGCTGAAATCTTACTTAGTAGGAATTGTTTTTTTTTTTAGAACAAATTCCCACTACCAGCCTTTGTTTTATTGTAATTTGTAATTGATATTATTTCTCCAACCATACATACTAATGTCGAGCATCTTTCACTGGAGGAAAAACCAAATCTTAGTTATGCAATATTAAAGTGGTGAAAGTCAGCTGGAACAGGTCTACATTTATAAATGCCACACCTGAATGGCAGAAATTAAAGGAGTAGTTTTATATTGCAGGGGGCTGGGGCTCCCCTGAGATATCCTGTACGAAGCCTTGGCTCTTCCCTGGAGCGGTGTGTCATGGCCCCCTCCATATATCTCTATGGGTTCATCTCAGACCCCCGCAATCTAAAACTTATCCCCCATCCTGCAGTTAGGGGATACGTTTTATTTTATTTTATTTTTTTGCATGAGACTACTCCTTAAAATTAAGTATATGTCTTATTAAAGAGCCATTAGGGAAACTTATCAAGATTCCTGTCATTGAACTAATGATGTGGTAGGAGGAGTAATATTTTTCTGAGTAACTGATACTGGTAACTTAGTTACAGTTACTGATAAGTCTTAAAATTTACCACATGGAAAGGATAGCAATTGTCACTTCCTGACCAACAATGAATCTTGTAGAAGATAACACGAGCCCCTGTTGTCATACTGATATTCCTGTTGTCATACTTTAGTACTTTAGTTCTAAAACTCAATTGTTTAAATGTATTAATGTTGGCTTTAAAGGGATGTCTGGGGATATAAAATATTTAAATATGGTTGGGGTGGGATAAACATAAAAAAGTCAAACTTACCAACCCAGATCACCCAAAGCTGCATTTCCGAAACCTCCCTTTCCTGCTCATTCTAGTTCCAAGACGAGTAATCCCAACAAGAACTGCCCATTCAGCCAAACACTGACTAAGGCAGGATACCTTGTGGCCAGTGATTGTCTGAGCGGGCAATTCTTGGTGAAATTGCTTGTTTTAGAACCAGGAAGAACAAATATTGAGTGGACACTGGAAGGCGGGGAATCAGGGCAGATATCATTTATTTTTATATCTAATACTCCCCCAGCTATTTAGTATTTCCTATAAGTGAGTACACCCCTAACATTTTTGTAAACATTATATTGTATGTGACAACATGTGACAACACTTTGCTACAATGTAATGAGTGCACAGCCTGTATAAGTGTTTAATGTTGTGTCCCCTCAAAACAACCCAACACACAATGATTAACCCCTTAAGGACATAGCATTTTTCCATTTCTGCACTTTCGTTTTTTGCTCCTTACATTTTAAAAATCACAGCCCTTTCAATGTAGCACCTAAAAATCCATATGATGGCTTATTTTTTGCGCCACTAATTCTACTTTGTAATGACATCAGTCATTTTACCCAAAAATCTACGGCAAAACCAAAAAAATCATTGTGATACAAAATTGAGGAAAAAATGCCATTTTGTAACTTTTGCAGGCTTCCATTTCTACACAGTACAGTACATTTTCAGTAAAAATGACACCTTATGTTTATTCTGTAGGTCCATACGATTAAAATGATACCCTACTTATATAGGTTTGATTTTGTCTTACTTCTGGAAAAAATCATAACTACATGCACAAAAATTGATACGTTTAAATTGTCTTCTTCTGACCCCTATAACTTTTTTTTATTTTTCCGCATACCGGGTTGTGTGAGGGCAAATTTTTTGCACTGTGATCTGAAGTTTTTATCGGTACCATTTTTGATCGCTTTTTATTAAAAAATTTATGGTATAAAAAGTGACCAAAATACGCTATTTTGGCCTTATGGAATTTTTTGGGGCGCGTACGCCATTGACCATGCGGTTTCATTTACAATATATCTTTTTATAGTTTGGACATTTACACACGTGGCGATACCGCATATGTTTATTTTATTTACACAGTTTATTTTTTTTAAATGGGAAAAGGGGGTTGATTCAGACTTTTATTAGGGAAGGGGTTAAATCATCTTTATTAACTTTTTTTTTTTTTTTTTTTAACTTTTTTGCAATGTTATAGCTCCCATAGGGGACTATAACATGCAGTACATTGATTCAATATATTAACAAGCATGGGCTGTACAGATGGGATGTTGGCACACATCACGTCTAGCAGAGGTCTTAATGCACTAGCTGGGAGTCATCAGGGTCATGACGCGACGTTTCGGGGGACCTCTTCCTTACTCATGCATACTAGATCCTGGATATTCGAGGGAAGATTAAAAAAAATAAAAATAATAATAATTTTCTTTGTTACCTGACACTAATTAAGTGGAACTCAGGTGTGAGATTCCTATAGCTTCCCTCGGATATCCAGGATCTAGTACGCATGAGTAAGGGGGAGGTCCCCCGAAACGTCACGTCATGACCCTGATGGCTCCCAGCTAGTGTGTTAAGACCTCTGCTAGACTGGATGTGTGCCAAAATCCCATCTGTCAAGCTGATATAAACTACAGAAAAGATCCGAATAAACAAGAAAATATGAACCATCTAACCGTGAGTACTGGAATTCATTTGAATAAGTGTACAGTCCATGCTTGTTAATATATGCCCACAGCTGTGCATTTACACAGTCTACACAGAGACTTTGTTCATTCTAAGTTTACATTGATTCAATACACTGATCAATACCATTGCATTGTATTGCATTGATCAGTGTTACCGGCGGTCGATTGCTCAAGCCTGGATTTCATGCTTGGAGGAATCAATCACCGATCGGACGCGGAGGAGGCAGGTAAGGCACCCTCCTGATGCGTCCTAGCTGATCGGGACATCGCGGTGGTCCCGATCAGCCCGACTGAGCTGCCGGGAAGCTTTCACTTTAGACGCGGCGATCAACTTTGATCGCCGCGTCTAAAGAGTTAATGCCGTACGTAGAAACATAGAATGTGTCGGCAGATAAGAACCATTTGGCCCATTTAGTCTGCCCAATAATCTGAATACTATGAATAGTCCCTGGCCCTCTTACATGAATGATAGCCTTATGCTTATCCCATGCATGTTTAAACTCCTTCACTGTATTTGCAGCGACCACTTCTGCAGGAAGGCTATTCCATGCATCCACTACTCTCTCAGTAAAGTAATACTTCCTGATATTACTTTTAAACCTTCGCCCCTCTAATTTAAAACTATGTCCTCTTGTGCTAGTTTTTCTTCTTTTAAATATGCTCTCCTCCTTTATCGTGTTGATTCCCTTTATGTATTTAAAAGTCTCTATCATATCCCCTCTGTCTCTTCTTTCTTCCAAGCTATACATGTCAAGGTCCTTTAACCTTTCCTGGTAAGTTTTATCCTGCAACCCATGTACTAGTTTAGTAGCTCTTCTTTGAACTCTCTCTAGAGTATCTATATCCTTCTGGAGATACCGCCTCCAGTACTGAATGCCGATGTCCGCCATTAGCCACGGGTCCTGGCTGCTGGTGCAGCGCCGTTCATAAGCAGCGTTTTACGGCAAGGGGTTTGCAGCAACATTGGACCCAATGTCTAAATTGGGCCTATTTAGCCATTTTCCTTACCCACTGTCATGTGACTCATTAGTGTTACAAATGTTCAGGTGTGAATGGGTAGTAGGTGTCTTAAATTTGGTGTTATCATTCTCACATTCTCGAATACTGGTCCCTGGAAGTCAAACATGGCACCTTATAGCAAATAACTATCTGAGGATCTGAAAAAAGAAGTTGTTACTCTACATAAAGATGGCCTAGATTGCCAAAATCATAAAATTGAGCTGCAGCACGATGAACAAGACCATACAGTGATTTCACAGGAAAGGTTCTATTCAAAACAGGCCTCACTAAGGTAAATCAAAAAAGTTGAGTGCATGTGCTCAGCATCATAGCCAGAGGTTGTCTTTGGAAAATAGATATGTGTGTTGCCAGCATCGCTGCAGAGGTTGAAGGGGTGGGTCAGCCTGTCAGTGCTCAGACCATAGCTACAGTTCATTAAGAGAACTATGAATGCCAAAATGTACTGTGACCTACAGAAGCAGAGCATGATCCCCTACTTTCAGAGACTGAGACACAGGGCAGTATCACAACATGATAATGACCCCAAACACATCTCCAAGATGGCCACTGACTTGCTAAAGAAGCTGAGGGTAAAGGTGATGGTCTGGCCAAGCATGTCAACAGACATAAACCCTATTGAGCACCTGTGGGGCATCCTCAAATGGAAGGTGAGGGAGCGCCAGGTCTCTAATATCCACCAGTTCCATAATGTCTTCATCGAGGAGTGGAAGAGGACTCCAGTAACCTTTTAAACCTTAGAATAGGAAATTACAAGGTACATCTAAAAATTGTCAGTAAAACAAGCTTTGTAGTAGTGATGAAGTAGGCACATAACATTTTAATTTCATTCATTAGCTGAACATAATAATATTTTTTCTTTTACTAAATATTAGCATTTATTGTACAAGCAGTGTGTACTGTCAGATCGCTTCTTTCATTTTTCACAGGCCTTTTCAAAAATGAAAGAAGCGATCTGATTGGTTGCTATGGGAAACTCAGCAACTTTTCCTCTGGACAGGTTTTGATAAATCTCCCCCATGGTGCTTATAGCAGTACCAACTAAAATTATTCTAGCCTGCTGAGTGACATTAAATGGGCACTGTCAGGTACAAAAACATTTGATATGTTGTAAAGCATGTATAACCAATAGGTTTTGCAATTGCTTTCATTAGAAAATTTTCAGTATTTCATACTGAAAAAGCATTATTATATTTTACATCTGTCCTCCACAGAATCTGCTCATGTCACCAAATATGCAGGGGAGCGGCGGACAAAATGTCCCTAAATCTTTACTAGGTTGGTGCTGTCTTTATGAAAGTTTGGATTGCTGATAGAAAACAAGTCGCCATGTGCTTCTGATTAATAATAACCTTCCTCACTGCCACTGTGCTGCTGATGAATCATATTTCTTAGAAGGCCTGGCAATCTTTCTGCTAGGAGGTGCTGTCATCGTGTATACATAGACCAATAAATAGACTTCTTTTTTGGTGTGCGTAATTCAGAAATCCTTTCTCAGCATACAGCTTCCTGGGCAAATTTATAATGAATGTGCTATTAAAGAAACAAGCAGTATTTTTGTGTTGGTTAGTGGTAAAGGACACAATATAAACTGGTATGGAAAGTAAAAAATCTGATTTATTATAAAGTAAGAAGGATTTTGCTTGGCAGTGCTGGTATGCTCCGAGTGCTAAAAAAAAAAAAAAACAGCAAAGTTTTCAGAGGGCCTCCTCTGACTGATTTCCTTTCAATATTGTAAAATTACTCTGACAATTAATACATATTTAGCTTAAAGGGGTACTCCGGTGGAAAACAATTTTTTTTTTAAATCAACTGGTGCTAGAAAGTAAAACAGATTTTTAAATTACTTCCATTTAAAAATCTTAATCTTTCCAGTACTTATCAGCTGCTGTATGCTCCACAGGAAGTTCTTTTCTTTTTGAATTTCTTTTCTGTCTGACCACAGTGCTCTCTGCTGACACCTCTGTCCATGTCAGGAACTGTCTGGAGCAAGATAGGTATGCTATGGGGATTTGCTCTTACTCTGGACAGTGCCTGACATGGACAGAGCTGTCAGCAGAGAGCACAGACAGAAAGGAAAATAAAAAAGAAAATATCAGAGGGCTTCAAAGTTCAGCAGCAATTTTCCAATTTTTCACAAAATTTTCAAACTCACAATTTTTCAGGGACCAGTTCAGGTTTGAAGTGGATTTAAAGGGTCTTCATATTAGAAATACCCCATAAAAGACCCCATTATAAAAACTGCACCCCCCAAAGTATTCAAAATGACATTCAATCAGCGTTTTAACCCTTTAGGTGTTTCACAGAAATAGCAGCAAAGTGAAGGAGAAAATTCACAATCTTCATTTTTTACACTTGCATGTTCTTGTAGACCCAATTTTTGAATTTTTACAAGGGGTAAAATGAGAAAATTTATACTTGTATTTGTAGCGCAATTTCTCTCGAGTAAGCACATACCTCATGTCTATGTAAAGTGTTCGGTGAGCGCAGTAGAGGGCTCAGGAGCGAAGGAGCGACAAGGGGATTTTGGAGAGTACGTTTTTCTGAAATGGTTTTTGGGGGGCATGTTGCATTTAGGAAGCCCCTATGGTGCAAGAACAGCAAAAAAAAAAAAACACATGGCATACCCCCCAAATTTCACTTTTTTGCAAGGGTTAATAGCAGAAAATACCCCCCAAAATTTGTAACCCCAACTCTTCTGAGTAAGGAGGTACCCCATAGGTTGACCTGAAGTGCACTACGGGCGAACCACAATGCTCAGATGAGAAGGAGTCATATTTGGCTTTTTGAGAGCTAATTTTGGTCGGGGGGCATGTCGCATTTAGGAAGCCCCTATGGTGCCAGAACAGCAAAAAATAAAAAACACATGGCATACCATTTTGGAAACTAGACCCCTTGAGGAACGTAATAAGGAATAAAGTGAGCCTTAATACCCCACAGGGGTTTCACAACTTTTGCATATGTAAAAAAAAAAAAAATTTTGCAAGGGTTAATGGCAGAAAATACCCCCCAAAATTTGTAACCCCATTTCTTCTGAGTATGGAAATACCCCATGTGTGGACGTTAAGTGCCCTGTGGTCGAACTACAATGCTCAGAAGAGGAGGAGCGCCATTGAGCTTTTGAAGAGTGAGCTTTTGAAGAGTTAATTTGTTTGAAATGGTAGTCAGGGGCCATGTGCGTTTACAAAGCCCCCCGTGGTGCCAGAACAGTGGACCCCCACATGTGACCCCATTTTGGAAACTACACCCCTCACAGAATTTAATAAGGGGTGCAGTGAGTATTTACACCCCACTGGCATTTGACAGATCTTTGGAACAGTGGGCTGAGCAAATGAAAAATTAAATTTTTCATTTTCACGGACCACTGTTCCAAAAATCTGTCAGACACCTGTGGGGTGTAAATGCTCACTGCACCCCTTATTACATTACGTGAGGGGTGTAGTTTCCAAAATGGGGTCACATGTTGGGGGGTCCATTGTTCTGGCACTATGGGGGCTTTGTAAACACAAGTGGCCTTCAATTCCGCACACGTTTTCTCTTCAAAATCCCAATGGCGCTCCTTCTGTTCTGAGCATTGTAGTTCGCATGCACTATTTCTCCCGTTACTTTCTCCCTCCACAAAATAACATCCGTTATTAATAACGCAAAAGGTAAGAATGAGTGGGGCTCTACCACTGAGAAGAAGACAAAGGGTGCTGCTTCAGTGAAAAAACTAAACTCAAGCCACTATAGAATAGATAAACACTGAAAGAAACGCACACCACTATAATGCAATGAATGTATCTTGATTCTTTATTAATTCAACAGACAAGCATATTTTCTACATCACACATATAACATAAGGGACATTTAAAATCAATAAAAATTGCTCACTCAGAGCATAGCACAACCCTGGAGAGGGGCCATGAACCCCCTCCCACAGGTAAATGACCCCGTCCTGAGTACCACACTCTATCAACAAATGACAGTGTCATATGAGGATGTCCTATGCCTATCCTGCAACAATATCCACAGACAATATCACAGTATTAGTATATCATTGCAATACAAAGATACTTAGGCAAGAGACAGAGATGGACATCCACACTGGTAAGAATCCTGAGATATGCGATGGACGGGGTCACGCCGAAACCCAATTTTTTATTGATTTTAAATGTCCATTATGTTATATGTGTGTGTCAGGGTCCGGAGTGGTATGCAGGGATGACACAGGTAGTGGATCCTCTATGTCAGTGAGGTGATGACGTGGGCCATACCAGGGGAACGGAATCTAAGGGGTTACTGGTTTTCACCAGAGCCCGCCGAAAAGCGGGATGGACCAGCAGCGGCAGGTAACCCCCAGGTCGTTCCACCCAATAGTGACTCAACCTCACTTACTGCTGAGTCAGGCGTGGTACAGAAGGACTAGGCAAAAGGCAAGGTCAGACATAAGAGAAGGTCAGGGCAGGCAGCAACTGTTCATAGTCAAGGGCAACGACAAGGGTCTGGATACACAGGCAAAGGACACACGGGAACGCTTTCACTGGCACTAGACAACAAGATCCGGCAAGGACAGGAAGGGGAAGTGGGTTTTTATAATGTGGAAGTGTTTGGTACTGATTGGGCCAGGCACCAATTAATAATGCACTGGCCCATTAAATCTCAGAGAGCCGGCGCGCGCGCGCCCTAGAGAGCGGGGCCGCGTGCGCCGGGACAGGACAGCAGGAGGATGGGGCAGGTGAGCAGATTGGGATGCGACCCGCGAGCGGGCGCGTCCCGCTACGCGGATCGCATCCCCGCCGGTGATGACAGAGCAGCGTTCCCGGTCAGCGGGTCTGACCAGGGCACTGCACACAGAAGAACGCAGCGAGCGCTCCGGGGAGGAGCAGGGACCCGGAGCGCTTGGCGTAACAGTACCCCCCTTTGGTCTCCCCCTCTTTTTGGAGCCCAGGAATCTGCGGACAAGCTCTTTGTCCAAAATGTTGGCCTCAGGTTCCCAGGACCTCTCTTCTGGACCACAATTCTCCCAATCAATTAAAAAAAATCTTTTACCTCGGACAATCTTGGAGGCGAGGATCTCTTTGACAGAGAAGACATCAGAGGAGCCAGAAACAGGAGCAGGAACAGTGACCTTGGGAGAATAACGGTTAAGTATAAGAGGTTTGAGAAAAGATACATGGAAAGAGGTAGGAATGCGAAGAGAAGATGGAAGGTGGAGTTTGTAGGAGACAGAATTGATTTGGTCTTTGATTTTAAATGGCCCGAGGTAACGAGGACCCAACTTGTAGTTAGGGACACAAAACCGTATGTATTTGGCAGAGAGCCACACTTTGTCACCAGGGACAAAGACAGGAGGAGTTCTTCTCTTTTTATCCGCATGTCTCTTCATACGAGAAGAGGCCAGTAAGAGCGACTTTTGAGTCTCCTTCCAGATAGCGGAGAAGTCCCGGGTTACTTCATCCACGGCAGGAACTCCAGAAGAAGTGGGAATGGGGAGGGGGGGCAGTGGGTGACGGCCGTACACCACAAAAAATGGAGATTTGGCGGAAGATTCAGAATTTTTTAAATTGTACAAGAATTCAGCCCAGGGCAGAAGGTCGACCCAATCATCTTGGCGGGAGGAGACAAAATGTCGCAAGTAGTCATCAAGAATCTGGTTCACTCTTTCCACTTGTCCATTGGATTGGGGGTGATAGGAGGAAAAGAAATTTAATTTGATCTTTAATTGATTACAGAGAGCTCTCCAAAATTTGGACACAAATTGAACGCCTCTATCCGAGACGATATGCGTGAGAAGCCCGTGAAGATGAAAAATCTGCAGAAAAAATTGCTTCGCCAACTGTGGCGCAGAAGGAAGGCCAGGAAGCGGAATAAAATGAGCCATTTTGGAAAAACGATCAACGACCACCCAGATGACAATGTTGCCATGGGATAAAGAAAGTTCAGTGATGAAGTCCATGGCAATGTGGGACCAAGGTTGTTCAGGCACCGGCAGAGGAAGGAGAAGACCTGCAGGCTTCTGGAGTGGGGTCTTGTCATGTGCACACACTGTACAGGCTCGTACGAAATCGGTCACATCCTTTTCCAGGGAGGACCACCAATAGTGTCTGGCAATCAACTGTATAGATTTTTTGATTCCTGCGTGACCATCCAGAAGGGAGGAATGGCCCCATTTGAGGATCCGGAGGCGAAGACATGGAGGAACATAAGTTTTTCCTGGAGGGATAGGCACCAGAGAAGCAGGAGCAGAAGAGATCAGACACTCAGGAGGGATGATGTGCTGAGGAAGGGTCTCGGCTTCAGAGGCATCGGTGGTATGAGATAGGGCATCAGCCCTGACATTCTTGTCTGCGGGACGAAAATGGATTTGAAAGTTGAAACGGGCAAAAAACACTGACCATCTAGCCTGGCGAGGATTTAGCCGCTGGGCAGATTGAAGATAAGACAAATTTTGTGATCTGTATAGATGGTGATAGGATGAAGGGATCCTTCCAGAAGATGTCTCCACTTCTCAAGGGCCAACTTAATAGCCAATAGTTCACGATCTCCAATGGAATAGTTTTTTTCAGGAGGAGAAAAGGTTTTGGAGAAAAATCCGCAAGTGACATTTTTTCCTTTTGCGGATTTTTGTAGGAGAAAGCTCCGGCTCCAACTGAGGAGGCGTCTACCTCGAGGAAGAAGGGCTTCAGCGGATCTGGTCTGGACAAGACTGGAGCAGAGGAGAAGGCGGCTTTGAGGTGGTTAAAGGCTTCTTCCGCCTGTGGCAGCCAGGATTTCGGATTAGCATTTTTCTTAGTCAGTGCTACAATAGGAGCAACGATGGTGGAAAAGTGGGGAATAAATTGACGATAATAATTTGCAAATCCGAGAAATCTTTGGATAGCTCGTAGGCCAGTGGGACGAGGCCAATCAACTACCGCAGATAGCTTATCAGGGTCCATTTGAAGACCTTGACCGGACACAATGTATCCCAGGAAGGGAAGACTGCTGCGTTCAAATAAACATTTCTCAATTTTAGCGTAAAGTTGATTTTGGCGTAGTCGCTGAAGCACTTGATGGACATGAAGGCAATGTTCCTCAAGGTTAAAGGAAAAAATGAGGATGTCATCAAGATAGACTACCACACAGGAATACAGCATGTCCCGAAAAATCTCATTAACAAAGTCCTGAAAGACTGCTGGGGTGTTGCAAAGTCCAAAGGGCATGACTAGGTATTCAAAGTGACCATCTCTAGTATTGAAGGCGGTTTTCCATTCATCACCTGCTCGAATACGGATGAGGTTATATGCGCCCCTTTGATCAAGTTTGGTGAAAATCTTAGCTCCACGCAGTCGGTCAAAGAGTTCGGAGATGAGAGGCAGAGGATAGCGATTTTTTACAGTAATTTTATTAAGACCGCGGTAGTCAATACAGGGGGGGGAGAGATCCATCTTTTTTAGCAACAAAGAAAAATCCAGCTCTGGCTGGAGAAGAAGATTTCCGGATAAAAACTCTTTTGAGGTTTTCCTGTATGTACTCTGTCATAGCTTGTGTTTCCGCGGCAGAAAGTGGGTAAATCCTACCACGGGGTGGTGTGGTACCAGGGAGCAAGTCGATAGGGCAGTCATAGGGTCTATGTGGAGGTAAGACCTCTGCTTGCTTTTTACAAAAGACGTCCGAAAAGTCCTGATAGGCCTTAGGAAGACCTGGCAATGGAGTAGCCATGGAGACTTGGCAGGAAGGAACTGGGAGGAGACATCGCTTGTGGTAAGAAGTTCCCCAACTCTTAATGTCCCCGGTGGCCCAGTCGAGGCTAGGCGAATGATGTTGGAGCCAGGGCAAGCCCAGAAGAATTTCAGAAGTGCAGTTGGGTAGCACAAAAAATGCAATATGTTCATGATGGTGAACTCCAACACTCATGAGTAGCGGTTGAGTGCGGTAACGCATGGTGCAGACCAGTCTCTCTCCATTGACGGATGAAATGAAGAGAGGTTTGACAAGACGGGTAACTGGAATATTGAATCTGTTGATTAGGGAGGGTTCAATGAAACTTCCTGCTGAACCAGAGTCCAAGAAGGCCACAGCGGGGAAGGAAGTATTAGTATTAGTGGGTATGGCAATCCGCACAGGAATAGTCAGTCGTGGAGAGGAAGAATTCACACCTAGCAACGCCTCTCCTACGTTAACTAGGTGCGAGCGTTTCCCTGACGCGGAGGACGAATGGGACAGTCCTTTAGGAAATGTTCAGTACTAGCACAGTACAGGCACAGGTTTTCGTTCCTACGGCTAGTCCTCTCTTGTTGGGTCAGGCGAGACCGATCCACTTGCATAGCCTCCTCGGCGGAAGGCACAGGAACAGATTGCAAAGGATGCTGGAAGAGAGGTGCCAGGGGAGGAAACCGCCTGGTGCGAACATGATCCTTATCCTGAAGAAGCTCCTGGCGTCTTTCAGTGAAACGCATGTCAATGCGGGTGGCCAAATGGATGAGTTCAGACAGGGTAGCAGGAATTTCTCGTGCGGCCAGAACATCTTTGATGTGACTGGATAAGCCTTTTTTGAAGGTCGCGCAGAGGGCCTCATTATTCCAGCATAGCTCAGAGGCAAGGGTGCGGAACTGAATGGCGTATTCGCCCACTGAAGAACTCCCTTGGACAAGATTCAATAGGGCTGTCTCGGCTGAGGAAGCCCGGGCTGGCTCCTCAAAGACACAGCGTACTTCTGAGAAGAAGGACTGGATAGTAGCAGTGGCAGGATCGTTGCGGTCCCAAAGCGGTGTGGCCCAGGACAAGGCCTTTCCAGACAGCAGGCTGACCACGAATGCCACCTTAGACCGTTCTGTAGGAAATTGGTCTGACATAATCTCCAGGTGTAGGGAACACTGGGACAGGAACCCATGGCACAGTTTAGAGTCCCCATCAAACTTGTCTGGTAAGGACAGGCGGAATCTGGGAGCGACCACTCGCTGCGGAGGAGATGCAGGAGCTGGCGGAGGAGATGGTTGCTGTTGTTGAGGCAGAAGCTGTTGCAGCATAGCGGTCAACTGAGTCGGCTGTTGTCCTTGTAGCGCGATCTGCTGTCATTGCTGGGTGACCACGGAGGTTAGGTCAGCGACACTGGGCAGCAGGACCTCAGCGGGATCCATGGCCGGATCTAATGTCAAGGTCTAGAGTGGTATGCAGGGATGACACAGGTAGTGGATCCTCTATGTCAGTGAGGTGATGGTGTGGGCCGTACCAGGGGAACGGAATTTAAGGGGTTACTGGTTTTCACCAGAGCCCGCCGCAAAGCGGGATGGACTTGCAGCGGCAGGTAACCCCCAGGTCGTTCCACCCAATAGTGACTCAAACTCACTGACTGCTGAGTCAGGCGCGGTACAGAAGGACTAGGCAAAAGGCAAGGTCAGACGTAGCAGAAGGTCAGGGCAGGCAGCAATGGTTCATAGGCAACGGCAAGGGTCTGGATACACAGGCAAAGGACACATCAGAATGCTTTCACTGGCACTAGGCAACAAGATACGGCAAGGACAGGAAGGGGAAGTGGGTTTTTATAATGTGGAAGTGTTTGGTACTGATTGGGCCAGGCACCAATTAATGGTGCACTGGCCCTTTAAATTTCAGAGAGCCGGCGCACGCGCACCCTAGAGGGCGGGGCCACGTGTGCCGGGACAGGACAGCAGGAGGACGGGGCAGGTGAGCAGATTGGGATTCGACCCACGAGTGGGCGCGTCCCGCTACGCGGATCTCATTCCCGCTGGTGATGACAGAGCAGCGTTCCCAGTCAGCGGGTCTGACCGGGGCGCTGCACGCAGAAGAACGCCGCCAGCGCTCCGGGGAGGAGCAGGGACCCGAAGCGCTCGGCGTAACAGTGTGATATAGAAAATATGCTTGTCTGTTGAATTAATAAAGAATCAAGATACATTCATTGCATTATAGTGGTGTGCGCTTCTTTCAGTGTTTATCTAGTCTATAGTGGCCCTCGTTATTAATAACGGGCTATGATGGTTAAAACGGATAATGTAAAAATCCCATAGACTATAATGGGATTTTTTAACGGCCGTATGGGATTCTGTAATGGACGTTTAACGGGCGATTTTAAGGGTTTTTATAACGTAACATTAAACAGATCTTTAAAACTGATTAAATTTATAGTGTGAAAGGGGCCTAATTTCAATATTTCTATTCATGGCTTTCAGTGTGTGTACACTTGAAATAGACAAAGACGGGGGACAATATAAATATATACTATACAATACTATATACTGTGTAGTCAACAATTGTATGGCAATAGTTACACCTCACATAGTACGGGCAAATGTGTGACCTCTAAAGGCACATAAAAAGAAGCAGGGGGTGCTACATTTCTTTCTCCTCTGAAGCGGTACCTCCTCTGTCTCCAATATTTTGAGACTTTTTTTATGCGTATATGTTTTAATTATTACAATGAAATCTATTTTTATTTTCCAAGTGAATCTGTTTTCTGTTGTTTGCTAGTTTTTCTTTCACTCTGTGTGAAAAATGCACTTATACTTGTTTATTTACACACATTTTCTTTTCACAAGCTATTCCTATCTAGTTTACTGTTCAATTACGATATTTAAGTGGAGAATTAATGTGTGATATGTTAGAAAAAATGTGGTTCATTGATTCCTTTCAAGTGACAGAGATACCTAAAGGGTGGAAATATTGGTCAGACATACAAGGGATATATATTCATAAGAAAACTGTTATTTGTTCCTAAGTAATACAGGCGGCTTCACTTGGGCCTAAATAAAAATGCCCACCTGTTCCCCCCCATTAAACCTAATATGTTATAGTGCAACTGAACAGCTTTAAAAATAAGGGTTATTTACATTAATTGGTGAAGTAGTTGTAGAGTTATGGACGCTTATTCATTCACTTGTTATTGTGCTGCTGTGCGCAATGGAGGGCAGGAGCTGCCTCGCCAAGCTCCCCTGCCTTCTCAATAATCACTGCCCTGGCCCGCCGTGCAAGCAGCGGTGAGGCAGCAGCGCCTGTACTCTGCTCAGAGTGCGCTCCACCCCGCAGGCTAGTGACGATATTTGTATATTTGTATGCCGTGAACACTACATAATGATCATTACTTGCCTACAGGGAGGACCACAGCACAATTACTACAATACCAGTAATTGTTATTTATCTTTAATGTGTCTAAAGCAGAATAGTCACAAAGGACTTTGGGGAAGATTTATTAATCTGTTTTCACTTGTTATTGGTCAAATTTGCATGTTTGTTTTTTTTTTGTGCGATTTTTTTAGTGATACAGTGCTGCTCTAGAAACCTGCTTTACAAAGTGAGAAATGGTATTGTGAATTAATTTTGTTAGTTTTGGTGGTCTTGCACATTATTTATTCTTGAATTCAGACCGCTAGTGCATTAAAATAACCATAGCCTTGATCACGAGAATAGGAAACTCTGCACTCAGATGTGTCTTTTGGTCCTATTTTTCAGCAGACAGCAAACATACACACTCTGAACCCTTCAGTGCGTATGTTTGCTGTCTGCTGAACAAAATCACTCGAAGACACATTCGAATGCCAGGTTTCCTTTCAACTACAAGTGCCTTCTTCTATGTGCACTGACTTTCGGACAAACATACTCTTACCTTATATATTTATCATATAAATATTCATTAATCTATACCATAAAATATAACTGGAGGGGGCGTGGCTTGGCACGCTGGTGAAAGGCAGCAGAACCTGAGACCTCCGACCCGGCCACTGCTTCTGGGGATATTTCCACAGTAATGGGTGGCAGGAATCGGGCATAAAAAACAGATAAACGCACCTCAGACACCCAGGAATCAGCGCAGACCATCGCAGCCTTTTTTTTTGCACATGCGGTACTGCGCACGGACCACAGATGGATTGGGCCATCTCACCGAGCGCTTCCTCTGAACTGCCGGCGGCTCCCAGCACTGCACCTGACACACACAGCATAATGGCGGCAGCGCCCCGCGCTCAACAGCAGCACCAGATTCCCCGGGCTGCCGAATTCCTGCATCAAGGGACAGTAATTACAGTTACCTCTGCCAATGATATGCTGCGCACACAGATAGTGCCACCTGACCAGAACCCTCCAGCACTAACCTGCACTTCCTCTGCTACGGAGCTTACCAGCGTGCTCCAGCAATCACATACCAAACCATCCATGATCCATCCATCCCAGCAGGCTGTCTCAGGAGTGCAGATTTCCCCAGCAGATTCCACAGGTCTACCTCAGAGTCCACAGAAGTGCTTAGATGCTCAGCTCTCCAAGCCTCAGTCCCCTATGCCACCTGATATATCCTCCACACATGCAATACCATCTGTTCACCCTTCCCATGTGCAGCAGCTCCCCTGCTTGGCCATTGGAGGGGCTCCTTTACTGTCTCATCACCAGACCCTATATACAGACCATGGTTCTGCCTGTGCTCCTGTCCCTCTATCCCTCTGCACAATGAGGGCCTCAGCAACATGTAAATGTACAACAGTTGACTCACTCCATGTCTCCTCCTCTCTACTCTCCATATGCAGTGGCGGCTGCCCCTGCTACATATATGGACTCTGGTGCTTCAGCTTCTAGTGGGGATTCCTCTGCCGGGGACAGCCTGCCTGAATATTGGGGTGCCAGCCCCCCAGTGAAGAAAAAGCTCTTTAAAACACCCCTGAAATACCGCTAATCCGAGGGACAGAGTTCTGATTGTTCACCTTCAGAAGACATTGGGAAACGTGATCCAAACAGCCGCAGACGCTCCCTTGTTCACACTCTTCCACCTTCTACAAAGTACTCTGTGTTTAACCCTTCAGTTCCATCTCTGCCGTCAACTGAAATGGCAGCACATACTCTACAAAACCACCCAGGGCTTCAAGCGCTACTAGCTCTCTTCCCCACAAAAATGGACTTGCTAACTTTGTCCAAAGATCTTTAAACGGCTTGGAAGAACGATCTTCGCCCAATCCATTCTGATGTCCTAGAACATTTCCACTCGTCTATAATCGCTCAGGTTGCTGATCTACGCTCCATTACAAGTGTCCACCACTCGTGGCAGGCTTCTACTATGTCACATATTGATGATTTAGACAACCAAAAAAGGAGAAACAATATTTGTGTCAAGAGCCTACCCGAAACCGTGCTCTCAAGACATACCTGGAACTTTGCATAGGGCCCTAAAGGCTTAAAACCCAGCTGTTATAAAAACCTTGGGATATAATTTGCAGAGTGCACCACTACCAACTCAAGGAAGAAATCATGAGAAATGCTCGCTCCCTTCAACATCTCACCTATAATGGGACAGAAGTACGACTCTTTCCTGACCTCTCACAAAGAACCCTACGTCTTAGAGCGACCTTGAGACCACTCCTTCTGATGCTCCAAAATTGTTTACCGTTGGAGATTTCCATTTTCCCTCACCACCCGATTCGGCTCGACTGTGGCTACTTTGCGCCATCCTGATAACTTATGAACATTTTTGGAGACTTTTAGGTTGCCCCCAGTTCCTCTTCTGGATTGGGAACAGATGTACCTGCCACCGATGCCTCCTCACCCGTCAGGATCAATTCATCCTGACCCACTGCAGCACTCTTCACCACCTACTTTGCCTAGTCCTCGAGATTTGCCTTGAAACTCAGCGTCAGAAACGCAAGACCTGAGGCCTTCCTGATGCCCATTACTCCTTGCTAGCGCTAAGCATCTGGAAGCTATGGTCCCTGTGAAGATTCATCACCACACTTGTTACAGTTAACAGTCTGTTTAATTGCTCTTTTGTGTTTCTCCTCTTGCCACCCTTGCCTCTTTTCTACTTGACCTTCATGCCCGCTCCTGCCCCCCTCATTATGTTTGCATGGCTCAATAGGGCCCTGCACTATCATCTATAATGTAGCCCTGTTATATTGCTTGCCCTTACTTGATTAAGTGAGTAAGGTGCTGTTCTTGGTGTAACTAGGCCCTTCCCCTCTGTTGTTTTCTGTTCTACTGATCCCCTCCTAGGGTCCCTTCCACTTTTCCCCCATTAGGATCTTACCCGGACTGGTTCCAGAGTTGCTTGTGGCCCTTATGGCCTTTCCTTTTAGTCCCCCTGTAGCTGTTTCCTTACAGTTGCTCCTCTTTCACTTCTATGGTGTTTCTACTACCTAACCTGTACTTTCTCCTTTTTTCCACAGCCTGGACACTGCTCCCCTTGCCTTGCTCCGAGCCCTTCTGAACTGCGGTAAGTTGAGATCCCACTTGCACATCTCCCATGGCTGACATCAAGATAGCCCCCTTTATGTTAAGGGTTTTAACACACCTGAGAAACGGGCCCGGCTCCTCTACACTTTTCACAAGCAGAAAACACATTCTCTGTCTACCAGAGACCCACTTTAAGACAGGTTGCCTTCCATCTATCTCCCCCAGATATTTTTCTACGTGGCTGCACGGTACTAAAACTGAGGCAAGGATAAAGGGTGTATCCTTAGCTTTTCACAGATCCCTCCCAATCACTGTCACTGATTCTCTGATAGATCCTTTTGCTCGCTACATATTCGCCAACTGTGAACTGACCGATCAGAAACTGACAATTGCTACTATGCGCCCAATCATGATCAGGTGTCGTTTCTTCTTAAGACGTTAGACTTGTTGACTAATTTTGCCACTGGACCTAACCTCTCAATATTTCCCCTGCTGGATACTTCCTCAGGATACTCGTATTTGTCATATCGCAAGCTGCGTACTTTGAAGAAGAAACTACACCTGGTGCAACTGAGCGATGCCTGGAGAGCCCTTCACCCTGACACCCGCGACTATGCTTTCTTCTCCCATCCCCGGAAATCCTACTTTATGATACACTATATTTTCTGCCCACATCATCTTCTCCCTGCTGTGTCCTCAGCATCTATTGGTGTTATGTCTTTGTCAGCCCATGTACTTACCTTCTTCCTTCCCTCCCTGACCAATCCCCATGCGACCTGGAAATGTAATGAGTCTTTGCTACTGAATACACTCTGTCTCCAGGAGCTTGAAGACACGGTAAATAATTTTGCTATAGATCACAGTAATGGAGAAACCTCCCCGGCAAATCGCTGGGATACTCTTAAGTGTGTCCTGCGAGGAGTTTTGTTTAGGCATGGGGCTAGGTTAAAGAGGGAAGCAGCCGCCAAATTCGATTCTCTTAATGTCCAACTACATACACTGGAGTCCCTCCACAAGCAATCTAATTCGGATGCGGTTCTCCGTGACTTGATTGGGGTTAGACATGACTTACTTGCCCATATGAATAAAAGCTACCAATACTAAAAGCAACTGACAGGCTGTGTGTCTTACTAGTGATGGAATAAGAGCATTGAAAGAGAAGAGATCGTCTCTGTTTGTTCCGTCCATTTGAACCTCATCCGGCTCCCTCATCCACTTAACTCTTGACAATATATGCAACTACGTCACTTCTACAGACACTGCCATTACATCATCCCCGTCTTCCTTTGAACATCTTTGTGTTTACTCTTCTGACCGCTCTATCAGTGGGATATACAACCTTTCCTTAGACTCCTGTGGCTGGGAACATGCTATAGGTCGTCCACTATCAAACGATGAGTGGGGAATGGCAGTTACCATGTGTCATAAAACCTCTCTCTCCTGCAAAGCTCAGGAAACAAATTACAAACTCCTTACTAAGTGTTATAGGGTGCTGGCCCTGCTTTCACGCTACTATCAGATGTGCCAGATGTGTGTTGGAGATGTGGAAGGTCTCGAGAAACCATCACTCACATATGGTCGGAGTGTCCGAACCTTGCGTCCTTTTGGTCCCAAGTCCTAGATCTCATTCATTGTATGACCACGGTCCGTTTGACCCTTGATCCTGTCTCCATGCTCTTGTCTATCTTATCAAACACTAGAGGGACTAAGATTCTTCTACGCTGTCTACTCTTAGCAACTAAGTCCGTTATTCCTCGTCTCTGGAGATCTGCAATCCCCCCCACCCTCTATTCCTGGCTCCAGGAAGTGGCCCATTTGCATAGAATGGAAGAGCTACTTGCGGACACATGCAACATTGTGGAAAAGCACTTTGCTATTTGGTCCCCGTGGCTGAGCTTGATCTCCTCATCAGCCTTTTGAGATCTATACACGCACAGTTACACCTCCTCTCCACCTTCTGGTCCCAATTGATCCTGACTCGAGGTGTGTTCACCCTATCTCTTTTCTCTGACGACGGTCAGAGGGGCTCGGAGCTGGGATCGCCGCACGAGGTATGCTGCTCATCTTCTTCTTTCTCTTATTCCTCTCTTCTTTTCCCCTTTTTCTTCTCATTTTTCCTTCCTTCTATATTCCTTTCTCTTCCTCTCTCCTTCCCTGGTCTCCTCTCCCCCCTCCTTTTCTTGAGGAGGCCCCCCCCTCTCCCCTTCTCTGTCATCCTCTTGGACGTTCCTGCCCTGGTTACTTCCCCTGATTCCTGTTTCCCTTCCCACCCCATCTAGCCCGCATCCCCCTCCCCGCCCAGATCCCCTCCTTTCCTTTCTCTCCCCCCTTTCCCTTCCCTTCCAAATATGATAAAGGAATATTGCTATTGTTTTTATTCCCGGATGAGTACCACACTTCCCAAATATGTACATGTTCTTGTGGTTCCGGATGCTGAAGTGAGTTATACATGCAGTCTTCTACTGATTTTAATATTTTCTGTGTTATTGTACCCATGTTCCTTTTTGAAAATATAATAATAAATCTTTAATATAAAAAAAAGAGAAAATGATGACTACAAAGTACTCCAATCAACAAACTAAATGAGAAACGTGTGTAATATAAACATTTTTCATTATTATAGTGGTCCTTAGAACATTCTATAATTCGCTATTTGCACATAGTACATCTATTTTCTGCATTTCTGTACTTTCCCGAAATTTCCCACACAGAAGGTGTCCAGTGAAATACTTTTGAAATGTGCTTGATCCTCCCTGAAGGTTTATTGCGTCAATGCGGTAGATAGAGTAACCCTGAGATTACACACGCGTTTGTTCACATTTGCTCTTCTGCCTGACGAGCTTCATAACCTTGAACGATTTAACAAGTCTGCCTTTCCAGAGACATTTCATAACTCTGTCTTTATCTTTTGGCAACATTTTCGATACTACATGATAGGCTTCTAAAGAAAGCACATGTTAGTAAGACTATACAATATAAGCTTCTTTGCGCTTTATAAACACCAGACATGTCTACTGTTTCCTCACGTATTTAATGCTTAAGTTAAGGGCCACATATTTTACACTTGGAAAGAATGTGTGCAATGTACCATATGTAATGCTGCACAATTGTGAATGTATCAGTCGCATCCTTATATCCTATATCTTAGTCCTTTGCACAATTTGCATGCCCAAACAGGTGGCAAACTTTAACATGGCAAGAGATGCTTAAGACATTGAGCATCCGATAGCTTTTTATTAAAGAAATCGGATACTACTATATAAACTACAAACTGACTAAAGCTGTGAATAAAAATTAGTTCAACCTGACATCATAATGGTTTTCTACAGGATCCATAACATATATAAAACCGTAGACCACCCCTTCCTCATATTCAGTCCTATTTTAGTTCAATGTTCTGTTACATAGAATAATTTCACCTAGAATAAAAGGACTTAAAGGGGTACTACGCCCCTAGACATCTTATCCCCTTTCCAAAGGGGATCTCGGCTGAGGCACCCCACACATCCGGTGCCAGATGACTGGCGAAGCAGGGCGGTGGATCGTGATGTCAGGACCACGCCCCACTCACAACGTCTCGCCACCTCAATGCAAGTCTATGGGAGGGGGCGTCACGCCCCCTCCCATAGACTTGCATTGAGGGGCGTGGCCGTGACGTCACAAGCCTCCGGCACTGCACCCGACGCTCTAAAAGAACGCCGAGTGCAGCAGGGAGATCGCAGGGTTCCCCAGTGGCAGGACCCCCCCCACGATCAGACTTCTTATCCCTTATGCTTTGGATAGGGATAAGATGTCTAGGGGCAGAGAACACGTTTAAGATGTCCCAAGTATAAAGATTCTTTGCTATTTTAGAAAGTTTCTCTGATATTCGTTTTATTTAAGAAATTTCCTTTATTTTTTGTCTGCAGCTTGCATGTATTACAATATAATGTAAGCTCTTCAATGTGCATGTTCTATATAATTGCTTTGATTGTTTAATCTTCAGCCCCTCTTCGAATCAAACATTCTCTATGGGAGCTGTGGAGACAGCCAAATGCTGTACTATCTTGTACTATCCGCATGAATGGAGCGTCAGCATGCATGCATGACCTGCTACTCCATTCTAACGGGAGAATTGGGTCCCTGTGGATAGGAGATAGCTTGGCATGATGGGAAAACCCCTTTAAGGAATTCAATTTGTTAGTCTCTTACCTTTACTTTGCATCAGTCCCCATTTTAGCAGGACAATCCCATGAACTCAACTGCATAAAGGGACACCGTATATGAAAATTCTGCCCAAAAGTGGGTGATTTGGGAATGGTTCTCAGGTGTTGCTAGGACAGGACTTAACTTTCAAGATTTCGGCCATTAATGCATTATTTCCTAGCCTATTTGGGTGCATATGTGGAGGACGATTGTTACACCGACTTCCCAGCAGGTAGAGATGGTTCTGGCTCTCACTACTTATGTGATGCTTTGCTGAGGCATCATGACTTTGATAGCATAGAGCAGAACCCAGTCCTCAAGACACCAAACAGTCCAATATTTGAAATCCCCTCCCCCCCTGTTCTATTTCAATGGAGTAACTGAAAAAAACTGGAATGCTGGTGGGTCTTGAGGACTGGGTTAAGGACCACTGGCATAGAGGAAGAAAAAGTGTGGTGCTTTACATGTAAAAGATGTCCGAAGTGATAGACAGATGGAGGGTGCAGTGATGGAAAGTTGTGTTTCTGCTGGAGGTCTTCTTCAAAGGTGTTTACTGAGATAAAAAAAGGGTTAAATGATGAAAAGGCAATAAAATAATAGAACATACATGACTACTTAATAAATTCTCCAATGTTTAAGGGCCAAAGAGGTGAGTAATTGGCTACAGCGGTCATGTGGGTATACAGTTATGTCATCACTGGAGCCAAGTAAACAAAGACCAGAAAGGAGCACCACAGCGGCCGTGCTGAGGATCTATCAGAGGTGCTGTTTTTTTATGGCATCCCCCCTCCCCTTAAGCCAATTTGCTTTAGATTGCAGAAAATCTCTTTAATAGACCTTTAAAGAAGGAATTTCACAGAAGGTACTCTATGTACATGTCAACTAGTAAGTGCAGGTATGATGGCAACAACCGACTGACTCTTCCACTTATTAGAGATGAGTGACAAGAGCTTCCATTGAAGGCATAGCAAACAGAATGTAATTCGGCTAATGCTGTCAGGAAACACTCATCAGCACTGTAGAGGAAGGCTTCATTCTACACGCCCTGAATGTACATACTGAAGTATTGTTTTGGATTCTTGCCCAACAGTTTACAATCTGTTCTTATTGAACAGTGTTCTTCTGATCTAAACTATAAGAACCTTAAAGCTGAAAGATAGCAGATTCATTACGCACAAAATAGAAAAAGAGGCAACTGCAAGAATTTAATCCAGTCTTAATCTATTTTATTATCTGAACATGTACTGTACAATATAATGCCTCCCTCCCCCCATCCAGCTGGCTTGTATGAACACTCCCCAAATTTCTAGCTGATGTTTAAGTTAGAAAAGTAGCTTGATAAAGGGCAGAGATCCATCATTGAAGTTATAGATCCCCTTAAAGGACACGCTGACTTGAAATAGGTCTTCTCCCTCCGCCTGTTTATTTTTATCATTTGCACTAAAGGCACAATGGATTTACAATAGTTTGACATGAACTCCCATGAACTTTTCTTCAGTGACTCCAGATACATGTCTGCATTGGGCAGTGTGACATCACAGAGCAGTGACGGGCAGGCGATTTAGTCAAGGTCGATCTACTTGGCAGGGCATCTGCATGCTTAAACACCAGTGATGTGGATGTTGAAACTCTCACTCACTTAAAAGGTCAGTCACCAGGGAAAGTGTATGCTTCAGAGAGGTTAGCAGCCTAAAAAAGCCGGATCACACAACTGTGCAACAGAAGTATTCCAGTTTTTATATTTATAAATAGGAAATCATACAATTTTCTAAAATACGATATCTTCATTTCAAATTCTACTTAAATATTAAATAGGAAATCATACATTAAATAAGAAATCAATTTTCTAAAATACATCCCTTTAAAATTCTACTCAAATATCTTTCTTATATCATTGCCGTTGTCTTTGTTTAATAAAATGGAAATTTTCCAAAATGGAATAGCCTGATAGCCTGAAATTAATTTCAGGGAACACACTCCCTCTATGCAGAATATGTGGACATTCACTTTAAAATACATCATAAACTTTAGGTCAGGGATGCACACACAGGACACAACATTGAAAGATTATTTGTGAATCAACTCGTAAGAAACAGATCCTAGTTGGAAGTGATTTCCTATGTGGTTGCTTCTGCCCGACCATTGTTATGTCACATCCTGGGCCTACTGGACGATCCTCTAGTACGTTGGTGGGTGAGAGGTCCTCTTTATGGAATGTAAAGGTTGACTGTAATTAATCTACATGGAACACCAAATAAAGAATGGGCCCTTCTTAATATGTGATAATAAGATGCACACAAATTTAACAGTACTCAGTCTACCGTGTTTTGTGGTTCATCTTTATTTGCATATAGTAAAACATAAATCTTTGCAAAAAACATATTAGAAGTGCAAAGATACAGTGCTCTCTCATACTTTCTGTTTATATAACACTTTTCGGCAAATGAAAACACCCTGTCATCTGGAAACACAGCAGATTGAGGAAGTGTTGCACACTGCTCTCACTATACACTGCTTCAAAATGTTCCCTGCTCCAATATTTACTTGCTGTGCTAAAGCTAACACATACATCCTTAACCATAATTACTCCAGCTTTAGAGAATACCTGCACTATTTTTCTTCTGGTACAAATGAACGCCTATTCCTTAGTGCAGACCTGATCTCTTCATGACGGACTTTATCACTTTATGCGGACCACATAGCACCACAAAAATTATTGCACAACACATCTAGGTATATTTGTTGCAGGGTATGGTGTGCACTATGATGCTAAAATAGAAGTAGCACTACAAAGATGTCTTCCTGTGGTAAAAAGAATTTTATGTCAAAAATAATACCTATAAAAATTTTATATTTTTAGTGCAAGGGTTTCTACATGCCTGACACAGGGTCCAATTAAGCAAATTCAACTCCAAAGTAGGGAAGCGTCACTCCAAAATTGTGAATAGAAGTGAGGTTTATTCACTTATCATACAAAAGAACAAAACATTTCAACTTAAAAAATAAATAAATAAATTGTATGATGGAAACGTTGTGTTCTTTTGTATGATGGGTCTTCTATGTTTTATGAACTTTACAAATCAGTCAGGTATAAAAAAAAATATCTCAAAGATGGTCAAATGTTAGACCCCCATGAATAAATTTCAGGTATCATAGGAAAGCGTCTGAATACTTATGTCCATGCTAAATGTAAGTCTTTCTGCTTTTTTACTTGGAATTTTTTTTTGGAAAGCTGCCACTGCAGTGGATTCAAAAAGAATGGGAAATATAAAAACAAGGACTTCTACTTCTCCTTTCTACTGGATTCACTTCTGACTTTGGCTGAAAAACTGCAGTGGCAGTTTTTTCAAAAAAATGCCAAGTGGAAACAGAGTCTTATACTCTAGTAACAGTACTAGAGTTGAGGGCCTGTGTGTCCATCATATGACAGGGCAGGTTTATAGCCAAACAATGAAGCTTTCCAATAAATGACTGTAGGCAAAGTAATTATGTAATACTAAAAACCTATTGGAAGGCTGTACTATTCCTTTAAAGAGGTTGTTCTGGACCCCCTGCAATCTCCAGAACAGGATCTTGGCTCTCAATAAGAGTGTGTGCTATAGAAAGCACATGCTGCATTCATTTGTATGGGCATGCTGGAGATGCCCAAGTACAGGCATCAAACTTCAAAATCCCTTTTTTCATGATTTGCAGGGATCCTGGCGGTTGGACCCCCATCTACCCTTCTTATCTCTTCTATGTAAAGAGTGACAACAAGGCAGGTTCACAGTACTATAGACGTTGATTATGTTATATGAAATGTTATAGCATGGTGTGTTATGGCACAGGCAACCATGCCATACATTTGAAAACATTTGCAACAACTACTTTAAAGTGGTTGTCTGGCATAAAAATAACTGCTAAGGGATTACTATTACAAAATATATCATACTCAGTGCTTTTTTGCTGGCTACCATTAAGGCCAGTGTTTGGATGCAGTGTGCTTAGGATGTCACAAGGAGAGCAGGGACAGCATGACATCAGGGGAAGAAAGAGGCAACAATGGGGACCAAAGCAGCCGAAGATCGGTGAGTATTGTGAATTTTGTCACTTTATCCCCCGAGCAGACTGTTCATTTTTTTTATCTTGGAAAACCCCTTAATATACTATATGTGTGTTATTTTAATAACCCTAGTCCCAACAAACCATAATTCATCACTGCTTCATTTAAGTTCTAAAGCTCTGGAAAAAATCCATCCCCCAATTTAAAATTGGAAGGAACAGTAAAAGAAGGGGGAGGCATATGGATTGAAGAATAATGTACTTTTCAACTTTCAGTCCATGGATGTGAGTCATTCTATATTATGGTTATTATCTGACATTAAAGCTGGCCTTGTGTCAGCTAACATAGATCTGCATGCAATATGTCAGCTTGAGTCTCCAACAAAAGCAGTCTTCTACCTCGGTGAAAGTGTACTCAGGCCACCTCAAGGATTCCGGACACTGTAGCATAACAACCGTGCCAGTTCAGCCTGGCTCCGTCATTATTCACAAATCCTTCCAATGGGTCTTAACTCTTAAACACATCTTCTATCGCAGGATCTCCTTTCACCTGCAAAACATCAGTTCTGCTTTGGTATAAACACTAACACATGACTTCCTACTTTATAATCCATCGGCCCACTCAGATTCTCAGGATGTTAATACATACTTCAGAAACACTTATATGGTAACAGAGAAAAGAGCTAGGATGTATATACATCAGTATGATCTATTTATAAAATAACTTCAACAAAACTCCTCCATTACATGGAAGGTCTACAGAGAAATGCAGACTTTTCTACTAAAGTCTACCATAATTTATCACATTAGGACTATATGAATGATGGACTAGAAGACATACCTACGTTTAGACAACAAGAAATAAAAACAAAAGATTTCAGGCTATGTTTAGTCTTCCCTGGTGGTCTAGAATAGTGGAGAGTTTAAAGTGTTACTATCATTTCAACAAACTTTTGACATGTTAACCCCTTCCCGACCTATGGCATACATGTATGTCATGGGTCGGCTCCCATTCTATAACGTGGGGCCACGGCGTGGCCCCTCGTCATAGCGGGTCGGGCCCGGCACCAAGCAACTGCCGGGACCCGTGGCTAATAGCGCGCGGCAGTGATCGCGGTGCCGCACGCTTTTAACCCTTTAGACGCGGCGTTCAAAGTTGAATGCCGCGTCTACAGTGAAAGTAAACTGATGCCGGTTAGCTAAGGGAGCTGCTCGGGATCGCCGCGGCAAAATCACAGCATCCCGAACAGCTTACATGACAGCCGGAGGATCCTAACCTGCCTCCTCAGTGCGTGAGATTCAGGCATGAGCAGTCAAGCGGCAGAATCATTGATCACTGGTTTCCTATGAGAAACCAGTGATCAATGATAAAGATCAGTGTGTGCAGTGTTATAGGTCCCTATGGGAGCTATAACACTGCAAAAAAAAGTGGAAAAAAAAGTGATTAAAGATCATTTAACCCCTTCCCTAATAAAAGTTTGAATCACCCCCCTTTTCTTATTTAAAAAAAAACTGTGTAAATAAAAATAAAAATAAACATATGTGGTATCTTCGCGTGCGGAAATGTCCAAATTATAAAAATATATAATTAATTAAACCGTACGGTCAATGGCGTACGCGCAAAAAATTCCAAAGTACAAAAAAGCGTATTTTTGGTAACTTTTTATATCATGAAAAAATGAATAAAAAGCGATCAAAAAGTCCGATCATTACAAAAATGGTACCGCTAAAACTTCAGATCACGACGCAAAAAATTAGCCCTCAAACCGTCCCGTATGCAGAAAAATAAAAAGTTATAGGGGTCAGAAGATGACAATTTTAAACGTATAAATTTTCCTGTATGTAGTAATGATTTTTCTCCCGAAGTACAATAAAAACAAACCTATATAAGTAGGGTATCATTTTAACCGTATGGACCTACAGAATAAAGAGAAAGTGTCATTTTTACCGAAAAATGTACTGCGTAGAAACGGAAGCCCCCAAAAGTTACAAAATTGTGTTTTTTCTTCAATTTTGTCGCACAATGATTTTTTTTTCCGTTTCTCTGTAGATTTTTGGGTAAAATGACTGATGTCATTACAAAGTAGAATTGGTGGCGCAAAAAATAAGCCATAATATAGATTTTTAGGTGCAAAATTGAAAGAGTTATGGTTTTTTAAAGGTAAGGAGGGAAAAACGAAAGTGCAAAAATGGAAAAACCCTGGGTCATGAAGGGGTTAAAGGTTATGATCGGTCAGGGTATGGGTGTTTAGATCCCCACTGATCACTAGAATGAGTCAGGAGAAGTGCTTTGGCTGCAGGAGATGGACTAACTATACATTCTGTCACCTGCGGTCAGTCAGGGAGAGCAGGGCTCAGATGCTCCCCTGACTGGTTGAAATGATCGGTGGGGTCTAAACAACAAGATGCCGATCAATCAAAACTTTTCATGTCTCTTTGACATGTCAAAAGCTATAATTTAAGGCTTTAACCCCTTAACCACGAAGGACGTAAATGTACGTCCTGGTGAAGTGGTACTTAACGCACCAGGACGTACATTTACGTCCTAAGCATAACCGCGGGCATCGGAGCCATGCCCGGATCATGCGCGACAGGTCCCGGCTGTTGATCGCAGCCAGGGACCCGCCGGTAATGGCGGACAACCGCGATCCCACGGATGTCCGCCATTAACCCCTCAGATGCCGTGATCAATAGTGTTGAGTACCCCTTTAAGTGGAGTACCCCTTTAACCAGTACATGTCCGGGCCCGTCTGAAGTTTGCTAGAGAGCATTTGGATGATCCAGAAGAGGATTGGGAGAATGTGATATGGTCAGATGAAACCAAATTAGAACTTTTTGCTAAAAACTCAACTCGTCATGTTTGGAGGAGAAAGAATGCTGAGTTCCCACCCTATTGTATCTTTTTTATAATTTTTTTTAATGGTACCCCACGAAGTGTTATAAAAAAAAGGTATCTCCATCCCTTTTTGGATCGCTTAAGTCTAAAAAAGAATAAAAACCGCCTGCAAAAACGACAAAATTAAAACCCACATGGCGTTTTTCTCAGCGTTTTTTTTTTACTCCCATAGACTTCTATGGGAGAAAAATGCCTTGATTTGAGGGGGGAAAAAAATGCCAAATTGAAATTGCAGAGTAAAAAAATAATTTTGAGATTTCTCATTGATTTACAGCTAACATCTGGCCGCAGCGTTTTTTCAATGAAAAAACGCCATGGTGGCCGTTTTGGCTTTTTTTGGGGGGGGGGAGGGGGGGGGAATGCACATAAATAAAATCAAGTAGAAACTTAGCCTAAGGGAGAATCGAAACGATGTACTCATGTATCTCCACTTCGCCCACAAAGATCCATGGAAGGGGGCGTGTCGACCAAGGGTGCTCGCCACAGCTCCATGCATGGGGAGAACGGGCGCCAGGCAAGAGATTAAGAGGATCCCAGCAGCCAGACCCCCGGCGATCTGACACTTATCCTCTATCCTTTGGATAGGGGATTCATTTTTACTCCTTTAATAACAGGGCACAAAAACATGTTGTGAATCGAGCCTTATAGGAGATAGTAGATACTTTTGTACCAAAAGTGATAATCTTATTGGCTAACCAAAAAAAAATTATATATGTGAGTTTTCGTAGTAGAAAGATTCCTTCCTCAGGCAATTTAACAAATGAATGACTCAATAATAGTCCCATTTCCTATTGTTTCATTCAATTGTAAACTTGCCTGAGGCAGAAATGTTTGTACTTTGAAAACCCACATATATAATTATTATGGTTAGCCAAGGTGTCACTCGAAAATAGTTCTTTGACACCTAAGTGTTTACCCCTACAAGGATTTGTCTGGCTAACATCTACTGTCCTCTTACAGCCGTGCAACTGCCATGATGGAATTCCATCAACCATTGGTCTCCACTGTATCACAGATCTAGATGAGCATTGTTGGTTATGTCATAAACTAAAGACACCACGTAAGCGTAATTCTACAAATTTGTCAATGGATACCTGGTATAGGGAAGGAAAGCATACACCCCAGATTGGACTCAAACCCACAATCCCTGGCTTAGGAGGCCAGTGCCTTATCCATTAGACCACTGTCCTAATGGATGAAGCACTGGCCTCCTAAGCCAGAGATTGTGAGTTTGAGTCCCATCTGGGGTTTCCTTCCCTATACCAGGTATCCATCAACAAATTTTATACAATGATACTGCCCAAGGATTTATCCCATTCATTCACGTAGAGTCTCCTAGAAGGAAAAGTTACAACCAAAAGTGGAAGGTGGTAACAGCGCCAAACAGACAAAGGTAGTACCGGGTCTATGGTCTAAGAACTTATGGCCAAATTTCACTAGGCAAATGACCAGGCAATGTAATGCATGCAGTATTGGACTATTTTAGTTTGGAACAAACACTATAATCCCTTCATTTCCAAATAAAGAAAACCGAATACAATCTACAGTGGGGTTTCCAGTCCCAACAAGTGTGCCTCCAGCTGTTGCAAAACTACAATTCCCAGCATGCCCGGACAGCCTTTGGCTGTCCGGGCATGCTGGGAGTTGTAATTTTGCAACAGCTGGAGGCACACTGGTTGGGAAATTGGTTGGAAAACACTGACATTACACATTTTGTTTCACTGAAATGTTACAGTAGTATTTATATGTTTCCCAAAACAACATAATCTACTTATGGTTGGAGGACAACATATTTTATTTTTTTCCTGGTAGTCCAAATACTTCAGCGGGCAATACCTCATGTCTAGAATGCATGCAGGCTTCGAGCTGTTCCCATAATATATATCCCGTGTCAATATAAATGAATCTATTTGATTAGAAGGCACACAAGGACACATCGCTGACATGACTACAAATCTTTCTATCCAAGTTGTACGTATTCCAGACTCCTTACTGTATACATAAGGCCCTGTGGGTACCACAATGTAAATAGCCTATCAACCATATCCTGCTATTTATAGGAGCAGCTCATAATCCCGGAGCAGATAGCAATGCTATGTGAAATGTATAGATCCACAAATCCACATCATTTTACACTCATGTGAGAGAATATTGCTGCTGATACACGTAAAAGGTCGTTCTTTTAACATTGATGTGCAACCTAGGTATTTCGCAAGCACGTGTGATGAAGAGATGTACGGTTATTACAGAAGATTCATCATATGCCTGACGCGATAACAAACTAATGGCTTAACCTGTTCAGGACCCAGGGCATAATTTTACGCCCCGGCGCCCTGGAACTTAAGGACCCAGGGCGTAAATTTACGCAGAGGCGGTTTCCGGTCCCTGCCGCGCGCCAGGCAGAGATTGGAAGCGGATGCCTGCTGAAATCCTTCAGCAGGCATCCAGGGCAAACGCCGAGGGGGGCCATGTAGGGAAATTACCCTTGCGATCTGCGGCGATACCGGGCTGATTGGGTCTCTGGGACCAGACCGCCCGGTAATTTTGCATGATCCCGGCTGTCACAGACAGCCAGGACCATGCTCAAGCCGACCACCTCCTCCGATCCCCTGCGATCCGTTGGTTAGTTAACCGACCAATCGCAGGGGGGGGGGGCGGTTACTTCCTCCCATCCTGCCCGGCCCCTGAAAGTCCGGAGAGGACGGGAGGAAGACCGGAGGACGCGGCGAGGGACGGGGAGTGCTGGGGACCGGCCCCGATACTTACCTTGTCCCTGAAGACCCGGATCCCGGCGATGAAGATGGCGGCGACAGGTGAGTAGATCTTCAGCCGCGGTCGGGCCCTTTACAGCAATGCACGTCGCCGTAAAGCGACATGCATTGCTGTATTGGGACCCTGTATACTACAACTCCCAGCATGCCCAGACAGCCCTTGGCGTCTGGGCATGCTGGGAGTTGCAGTTTTGCAACATCTGGAGGTCCACAGTTTTTGGACCACTGTGCCCTTCCAGATGTTGCAAAACTACACATCCTCAGCATGCCCTTACTGTCCAGGCATGCTGGGAGTTGTAGTTCTGTAACATCTGGCCCTTCAGATGTTGCAGAACTACAACTCCCAGCATGCCTGGACAGTTTTGGCATACTGGGAGTTGTAGTTTTGCAACATCTGGAAGGGCACAGATTGGGAACCACTGTATTAGTGGTCTGCAAACTGTAGTCCTCCAGATGTTGCAATACTACAACTCAAAGCATGCTGGGAGTTGTAGTTAGGCAACATCTGGCTCTAAAGATGTTGCCGAACTACTACTTCCAGCATGCCTGAGAATGTTTGGGAGTTGTGGTTTTGCAACAACTGGAGGCACACTGGTTGGGAAACATTGTCTGTTTCCTAACTCAGTGTTTCCCAACCCGTGTGCCTCCAGCTGTTGCAAAACTATAACTACCAGCATGCACTGATAGACTGTGCATGCTGGGAGTTGTAGTTTTGCAACAGCTGGAGGTTCCCCCCCCCCCCTGTGAATGTACAGGGTACATTCACATGGGCAGGGTGCTTACAGTGATTATCAGGCTGCAAGTTTGCGATGCAGCAAATTTTGCGCGGCAGCTCAAACTCGCAGCGGGGAAACTTGCTGTAATCCCCCGCCCCTGTGACTGTACCCTAAAAACACTACACTACACTAACACAAAATAAAATAAAAAGTAAAAAAACACTACATATACACATACCCCTACACAGCCCCCCTCCCGAATAAAAATGAAAAACGTCTGGTACGCCACTGTTTCCAAAATGGAGCCTCCAGCTGTTGCAAAATAACAACTCCCAGTATTGCCGGACAGCCGTTGACTGTCCAGGCATGCTGGGAGTTTTGCAACAGCTGGAGGCACCCTGTTTGGGAATCACTGGCGTAGAATACCCCTATGTCCACCCCTATGCAAATCCCTAATTCAGGCCTCAAATGCACATGGCGCTCTCACTTCGGAGCCCTGTCGTATTTCAAGGCAACAGTTTAGGGACACATATGGGGTATCGCCGTACTCGGGAGAAATTGCCTAACAAATTTTGGGGGGCTTTTTCTCCTTTCACCCCTTATGAAAAGGTGAGGTTGGGGTCTAACCAGCATGTTAGTGTAAAAAAATAAATTTTTTACACTAACATGCTGGTGTTGCCCTATACTTTTCATTTTGACAAGAGGTAAAAGGGAAAAAAGCCCCCCAAAATTTGTAATGCAGTTTCTCCCGACTGTGGAGATACCCCATATGTGGGCGTAAAGTGTTCTGGGGGCGCACAACAAGGCCCAGAAGGGAGAGTGCACCATGTACATTTGAGGTGATTTGCACAGGGGTGGTTGATTGTTACAGCGGTTTTGACAAACGCAAAAAAAAAAAAAAAAACACGTGACCCCATTTCGGAAACTACACCCCTCACGGAATGTAATGAGGGGTGCAGTGAGAATTTACACCCCACTGGTGTCTGACAGAGCTTTGGAACAGTGGGTTGTGCAAATAAAACATTTTGTACAGCCCACTGTTTCAAAGATCTGACAGACACCAGTGGGTTGTAAATGCTCACTGTACCCCTTGTTACGTTCTTCAAGGGGTCTCGTTTCCAAAATGGTATGCCATGTGGGGGTTATTTTGCTGTCCTGGTACCATAGGGGCTTCTTAAATGCGACATGCCCCCGAGCAAAATTTGCTCTCAAAAAGCCAAATATGACTCCTTCTCTTCTGAGCATTGTAGTTCGCCCGTAGTGCACTTCAGGTCAACTTATGGGGTACCTCCATACTCAGAAGAGATGGGGTTACAAATTTTGGGGGTATTTTCTGCTATTAACCCTTGCAAAAATGTGAAATTTGGGGGGAAACACACATTTTTGTGAAAAAAATTATATATTTTTTTACATATGCAAAAGTCGTGAAACACCTGTGGGGTATTAAGGCTCACTTTATTCCTTGTTACGTTCCTCAAGGGGTCTAGTTTCCAAAATGGTATGCCATGTGGGGGGGGGTTTGCTGTTCTGGCACCATAGGGGCTTCCTAAATGCAACATGCCTCCCAAAAACCATTTCAGAAAAACATACTCTCCAAAATCCCCTTGTCGCTCCTTCGCTTCTGAGCCCTCTACTGCGCCCGCCGGACACTTTACATAGACATATGAGGTGTGCGCTTACTCGAGAGAAATTGGGCTACAAAAACAATCCATTTTCTCCTTTTACCCCTTGTAAAAATTCGAAAATTTGGTCTACAAGAACATGCGAGTGTAAAAAATGAAGATTGTGAATTTTCTCCTTCACTTTGCTGCTATTCCTGTGAAACACCTAACGAGTTAAAATGCTGACTGAATGTAATTTTGAATACTTTGGAGGGTGCAGTTTTTATAATGGGGTAATTTGTGGGGAATTTCTAAGATGAAGACCCTTCAAATCCACTGCAAACCGGAACTGGTCCCTGAAAAATTGTGATTTTGGAAATTTTGCGAAAAATTGGAAAATTGCTGCTGAACTTTGAAGCCCTCTGGTGTCTTCCAAAAGTAAAAACACGTCAATTTTATGATGCAAACATAAAGTAGACATATTGCATATGTGAATAAAAAAAATAATTATTTGGAATATCCATTTTCCTTACAAGCAGAGAGCTTCAAAGTTAGAAAAATGCTAAATTTTCAAATTTTTCATCAAATTTTTGGATTTTTCACCAAGAAAGGATGCAAGTTACCACAAAATTTTACCACTATGTTAAAGTAGAATATGTCACGAAAAACAATCTTGGAATCAGATTGATAACTAAAAGCATTCCGGAGTTATTCATGTTTAAAGTGACAGTGGTCAGATGTGCAAAAAATGGCCAGGTCCTAAGGTGTAAAATGGCTGGGTCCTTAAGGGGTTAAAGGGGTTATCCAGGAAAAACTTATATATATATATATATATATATATATATATATATATATGGCTCCAGAAAGTTAAAAAGATTTGTAAATTACTTCTATTAAAAACCCTTTATCCTTCCAGTAGTTATCAGCTGCTAAAGTTGAGTTGTTCTTTTCCATCTGACAACAGTGCACTCTTCTGACACCTCTGCTTTTCTCAGAAACTGTCCAGAGTAGGAGCAAATCACCATAGCAGACCTCTAATGCTTTGGACAGTTCCTGAGACATGCAGAGGTGTCAGCAGAGAGCATTGTTGTCAGAAAGAAAAAAATAACTCAACTTCAGCAGCTGATAACTACTGGAAGGATTAAGATTTTTTAATAGAAGTAATTTACAGATCAAACATTTGAGAGAGCATGGAAAATAAGCGGCACTCACCAAAAACAGCTAGCGACAACTTCTTTATTTCTTAGGCGTGCAGTGAAACATGCAGGTGCAGGGAGACAAGGATGCCGGGGAATCCGGCTGACTGGTCACAGCCGTATCGTGCTTCCGCACTTCGTCAGACACTTGGTCTGACGAAGTGCGGAAGCACGATACGGCTGTGACCAGTCAGCCGGATTCCCCGGCGTCCTTGTCTCCCTGCACCTGCATGTTTCACTGCACGCCTAAGAAATAAAGAAGTTGTCGCTAGCTGTTTTTGGTGAGTGCCGCTTATTTTCCATGCTCTCTCAAATGTTTGATCCATGACTCTGTCCTGGCTGAGCCCCCCACAAGCAGCGACATACATACACACCTGTTCCATCAAGAGCGAATATCGGGCTGCATGGTTGGCTGTGCCGAACGCTGTTTCTCACTACAAGCATTAATTTACAGATCTATTTAACTTTCTGGAGCCAGTTGTTGTAAAAAAAAGGTTTTTCTTGGCATACCCCTTTAATGTCAGCTAGAGCTCTGCTCAAGTTCCTCCTATGGCTTTATACCTCTGCCCTACATGTTCTTTTAGACCATATACAAACATGTTTGGGTCAGGCACTTCTTCTGCATATGTGTTGTATGCACTGAAAACGTGCCTATTAAATATTCAGCACAGTCTAGTTTTACATAGGCTGCTATGAAGCCGAAGACTTTGCTTCCAGCACGTGTTACATACATATGCCTAGGCTATAAAGCTGTATCCAAGTTAGCTTGGAAGACTTCATGATTAAAGCTGTGATGCAACCAGTGGTGGATCCAGTTGGGGGGGATAATTGCTGCCCCTCCCGTACTATAGCATGGTGACAGCTCCCTCTCCACCATTCCCTAACCTTTCTCACACGCTGCTCCATTCTTGCAGCATGTGAGCAGCGAGGACGCCATCCACTGAAGGCCAGCACGATGACGTCATATCGCGCTGGCGCCCGGAGATCACGTTCCCGCGGCTCACACTTTATGTAAACATTCTAATACAGTCATGGCCGTAAATGTTGGCACCCCTAAAATTTTCCAAGAAAATTAAGTATTTCTCACAGAAAAGGATTGTAGTAACACATGTTTTGCTATACACATGTTCATTCCCTTTGTGTGTATTGGAAGTAAACCAAAAAAGGGAGGAAAAATAGCAAATTGGACATAATGTCACACCAAACTCCAAAAATGGGCTGGACAAAATTATTGGCACCCTTAACTTAATTATTGGCACCCTTAAGACCCAAGATCTCGGACTTTCTGACACTGGGCTGTACAGTGCGACCCAAAATCTGTTAGTAATCCTCAGTTTTCATGATGCCTTGCACACATTCAAGGCACCCAGTGCCAGAGGCAGCGAAACAACCCCAAAACATCATAGAATCTCCACCATATTTCACTGTAGGTACTGTGTTCTTTTCTTTGTAGGCCTCATTACATTTTTGGTAAACAGTAGAATGATGTGCTTTACCAAAAAGCTCTATCTGGGTCTCATCTGTTCACAAGACATTTTCCCAGAAGGATTTTGGCTTACTCAAGTTCATTTTGGCAAAATGTAGTCTTGCTTTTTTATGTCTCTGTGTCAGCAGTGGGGTCCTCCTGGGTCTCCTGCCATAGAATTTCATTTCATTTAAATGTCTACGGATAGTTCGCGCTGATACTCCCTGAGCCTGCAGGAAAACTTGAATATCTTTGGAACTTGTTTGGGGGTGCTTATCCCCCATCAAGACTATTCTGCATTGACACCTTTCATCAATTTTTCTCTTCCGTCCACGCCCAGGGAGATTAGCTACAGTGCCATAGGTTGCAAACTTCTTGATAATGTTGCGCACTGTGGACAAAGGCAAATCTAGATCTCTGGAGATGGACTTGTAACCTTGAGATTGTTGACATTTTTCCACAATTTTGGTACTCAAGTTCTCAGACTGTTCTCTTCTCCTCTTTCTGTTGCCCATGCTTAGTGTGGCACACACAGGCACACAATCCAAAGACTAAGTGAACTTCTCTCCTTTTTATCTGCTTTCAGGTGTGATTTGTATATTGCCCACACCTGTTACTTGCCCCAGGTGAGTTTAAAGGAGCATCACATGCTTGAAACAATCTTATTTTTCCACAATTTTGAATGAGTGCCAATAATTTTGTCCAGACCATTTTTGGAGTTTGGTGTGACATTATGTCCAATTAGATTTTTTTCCTCCTTCTTTGGTTTAGCTCCAATACACACAAAGGGAATAAACATGTGTAGGGAATAAACATGTGTATAGCAAAACATGTGTTACTGCAATCCTTTTCTGTGAGAAATACTTCCTTTTCTTGAAAAATTTCAGAGGTGTCAACATTTACGGCCATGACTGTATAAACTGGTTAAAATGTCTTATCTTTGTAATATTGATATCTCTCTTTAAACATATCCTATCTGTTTGTAATGTAAGGCCATATTCACACTACGGAATGTCCACAAAGTGTCTGCAGAAAGAATGAACGTGTTCATTCTTTCTGCGGATACAGAAAACGGAATTTCCGTGCTGGAAACATCTGGCATGGATATTCTGCAGAGCAGCAGAATCCTGTTGAATTCAACGGGACTCTGCTGCAGCGGAATTTCCGTGCTTAAAGGGGTATTCCAGGCAAAAACTTTTTTTTATATATCAACTAGCTCCGGAAACTTAAACAGATTTGTAAATTACTTCTATTAAAAAATCTTAATCCTTAATCCAATAGTTATTAGCTTCTGAAGTTTTCTGTCTAACTTCTCAATGATTATGTCACGTCCTGGGAGCTGTGCATGAAGGGAGAATATTCCCATAGGAGCTGCACAGCTCCCAGGACGTGAGTCATCAGAAAGCAGTTAGACAGAAAACAGCAACTCAACTTCAGAAGCTAATAACTATTGGAAGGATTAAGATTTTTTAATAGAAGTAATTTACAAATCTGTTTAACTTTCCGGAGCCAGTTGATATATAAAAAAAAGTTTTTGCCTGGAATACCCCTTTAATTCCGCATTGGAAATTCTGTCCTGCGAACATGGCCTATGAGTCTTAAACAAGGTTAGGACTGTATGATACATTTAATAATATTGTAAGTTCCTTAAGCAACACCTTATTTTCTGTCCACCAACACAAAATACTCTAATAGTGCCCCTCCCGAGACTAGACTCTGGATCCACCCCTGGATGCAACAAGTCTTAAAGAGCACATGTCAAGTTTAATAGAAGCACAGTACATTTTAGTGATATTTTTAACCGTTTTCATACATGGCAATGCATTTCCGGCACTTATTGACTTTGTTACCTAAGGGATATTTGCCTGTCAATCAAAGCACTGGCAGGCGCACGTAACATACACGAGGACGCTGCCAAGCGAAGCGTACCAGCTTCCTTTACTACTGAAGCGCTGCAGTTCACTGAGCCCGAGCCCACTGTACCCAGCACTGCGATCCTGTGAGACGGCCGACCCTCCAGCAGCGCTCGCTCCTACAAGGAGAGGCGGCACAGAAAATTAAGACCAGCATTACAGGAAGGTACATTTTCCTCACCTATATCCAACATCCTAGGATTTGTGAACAACATTGCAATTGAACGTACTGCATGCATTGCATATAATCTCTGAGGATACTAACGGAGTACTATCCTCAAGTCTGCTTGTTAAGCATACCAGCCGAGTATTTTTTGCACTAAGAGACAGTAACAGAGCTTGCTATTTGGAATACTTGGACTAGTTCTATTAGGTGTATGGTCACATGTTATATCAGTCTATTATCTTTTATATATTTTTTACATTTCTAATGATATGAATAGTATCTTATTGATTGAGAGGTGACCCAGACGACTCACAAGAGCCTCTCCATATTAACTGAGATTTGTAAATTACTTCTATTTAAAAAAATCTTACTCCTTCCAGTACTTATCAGCTGCTGTATGCTACAGAGGAAGTTTTTTTCTTTTAAAATGTAATTTCTCTCAGACCACTGTGCTCTCTGCTGACACATCTGTCCATGTCAGGAACTGTCCAGAGCAGGATAGGTTTGCTATGAAGATTTGCTCCTACTCTGGACAGTTCCTGACATGGACAGGGGTGTCAGCAGAGAGCACTGTGGTCAGACAGAAAATAAATTCAAAAAAGAAAAGAACTTCCTGTTGAGCATACAGCAGGTGATAAGTACTGGAAGGATTAAGATTTTTAAATAGAAGTAGTTTACAAATTTGTATAACTTTATGGGATCAGTTGATTTAAAAAAAAAAAATGTTTTCCAGAAGAGTACCCCTTTAAGCACAATGGGAGGTTGCTTCACCAAGTGGTGTTGGGTTAAGAGCTGGAAAGACCACCAATAAGACACTTTACCCTGTGCCAGAGGCTAGTTTTAAACTAGATGCAAGTTACAAGAAAGTAGGTCCCAATCTCATGCTGACTGCAGTTCAGGCAGCATTTATTTCCTAACAGACTCCTTTAGGCTATGTCCACACATACGCAGATTTGATGCGCAGGATTTTCTGCTGCAGATTTCAATGTAAACTAAATGACTGAGCACAGCTTCTAATCGGCAGTTACAAATCATGCGCATAAAATCTGCGCAAGATCCTGTACGTGTGAACGCACCCTTAAAGGAAAACTGAGGGTTCTAATATTAGGTGAAAATTGGTGAAGGAGATATCAATCTTGCTGCTAATGTGGTAATTTCTTCTATGCACTGGAGACGGCTGCTGCTGTATACCAGCAATGCTTTCTCCTGCCGGCTCTGGTCAATAACAACGCCCCATTTGTAAATATTCATCCCTATTCTTCAGCATGTCAATGAAGGGAACAAAGTTATCTGCCTGTATACTTAGGTTAGTTCAGGTGACCCTATTGTCAGTTTACCTTTAAAACAGGGCTAAACAGTTGTCCACAAACAACATTATTCTCAGCCATAATTCATACAGTAATGAGTAATGTTTAATGCCCAGTACATGTGTATTTTGCACAGAAATCCAGGTCAATTCTGCCTCTAAAACTGCTCCCCATTGCTATTAATGGGAATCCATGTTACCATCCACATGATACAGAATTTTTCTGAACATGGTTCTGAAAGCACGTCAGATTTTCCATCTGTTGGGCAGCCAGGACTTGGATGAGCCCCAGCGAATAAGACCACAACAATGGCAAAAGTTGAGAGAGTAAAACTTTGTCAGAAATGAATGATACATGACTGATTTTTCTGTGATATGAACGGGGCCCAGCTTGCCTTTTGGGGGACAGAAAGCAAAACTGGCAACAGTTGGACAGGGGTTTTCTCTGGTTTATGGGAAAAGTTTTGAAGAAAACATCTAAAAGTCTTGTGAGCTGGTGACTAGTTCTGTAGGGAAGAGCAGCTCATTGGCAGAAGAGGTTGTGCAGAGGGTGGGAAAAAAATCAATGAATTGATGTATTACAGTGACAATGAAAAAAGAATGTAATAAGTTGGAATAAACAATTAAACATGGAACAATATAATATAGATACAATGGTATCTATAATGAGGTTTATGCCTTGCAATAAGAAATGTCAATGGTTAAAACATGGCTGTCAGTTTCCCTTTAAACCTTCCTTAAAGGGGTTATCCCGGAAAAAACTTTTTTTTATATATCAACTGGCTCCAGAAAGTTAAATAGATTTGTAAATTACTTCTACTAAAAAATCTTAATCCTTTCAGTACTTATGAGCTGCCGAAGTTGAGTTGGTCTTTTCTGTCTAAGTGCTCTCTGATGACACGTGTCTCGGGAAATGTCCAGAGTAGAAGCAAATCCCCATAGCAAACCTCTTCTACTCTGTGCAGTTCCCAAGACAAGGAGAGATGTCAGCAGAGAGCACTGTTGCCAGACAGAAAAGAACAACTCAACTTCAGCAGCTGATAATTATTGGAAGGATTATAATTTTTTTTATAGAAGTAATTTACAAATCTATTTAACTTTTTGGAGCCAGTTGATATATAAAAAAAAGTTTTTTCGTGGAATACCCCTTTAAGGTTTGTAGCAGGGGCTATATATCAGGCTGGGTCCACACTACGTTTTGTCCCATACGGGAGCGCATACGGCAGGGGGGAGCTAAAAGCTCGCGCTCCCGTATGTCACCGTATGCGCTCCCGTATGTCATTCATTTCAATGAGCCGACCGGAGTGAAACGTTCGGTCCGGTCGGCTCATTTTTGCGCCGTATGCGCTTTTACAACCGGACCTAAAACCGTGGTTGACCACAGTTTTAGGTCCGGTTGTAAAAGCGCATACGGCGCAAAAATGAGCCGACCGGACCGAACGTTTCACTCCGGCCGGCTCATTGAAATGAATGACATACGGGAGCGCATACGGTTACATACGGGAGCGCGAGCTTTTAGCTCCCTCCTGCCGTATGCGCTCCCGTATGGGACAAAACGTAGTGTGGACCCAGCCTCATTTGGGCTTTATCCAAGCCTCTTGCTCGGTAGGCAGACATCTTTTATGTCCACCAGTATGCAGTATATGAAATTTCATGATGACAGGAAAGCATTCGGCCATCTGACACTTGAAGCAATAACATTATCTAGAACGATTCTCATCTCCGGCCATGTAAAATAGCTGGTGCATTACATTGATGGACAGTTGCAGTAAAACATATCCTGAGGTATTTAAAGAATGCCGAATGAAATTGAAAATAAATGTAGGTTACAAACCTAAAGAGACAGATCACTAAATGTAAACCCCATGAAACTGTTGCATTCCTATGTCTATAAATCATTCCTTTTATTCCACCTTGGAAACCAGAACAAAATGCTCATTTAACCATGCTACAACCTTGTTATTACCAGAGGAGAGGAAACTGCGCTGTATTTTTTCAGGCCAAAATTACAGGTGGAGAAATCTTAGGTAGTGATCAGGACCTCCAAATATGGGGTAAGTATGTGTGTACGGGAGAATAATACACCAATGCTACCACAGTCATCATCATAAACCTTTCAGAAATCTACCGATACACAAAGTTCTGTTAGGTCAGAAGAAGATTTCCTTCATTGTGTAGTAAGAATACTGGTATAGCCATACAACATACCATATTTTTCGCCGTATAAGACGCACTTTTTCTTCGGTGCGTCTTATACGGCGAATACACCCCTATCGCAGCGTTCCCTGCGGCCATCAACGGCCGGGACCCGCGGCTAATACAGGACATCACCGATCGCGGTGATGCCCTGTATTAACCCTTCAGACGCAGCGATCAAAGCTGACCACCGCATCTGAAGGGAAAGTGACACTAACCTGGCTGCTCAGTCGGGCTGTTCGGGACCGCTGCGATTTCACCACGGCGGTCCAGAACAGCCCGACTGAATAGCCGGGTTAGTGCTTACAGGACACCGGGAGGGACCTTACCTGCCTCCTCGGTGTCTTCTCCGTTTAGGGATCCCCTGTATGGCCGGCGCTCTCCTTCCTCGTCATCACGTCGTTGCGTACGTGCGTCGGCGTGCGTAACAACGTGATGATGGCGACGGAGAGCGAGGATACCCGGCCGGCAGCAGAGACGTTCAGCAGCAGGCCAGCAGCAGAGCGACGGGGACACGGCGACAGCGATGGAGCGACATCCAGGGCAGCGGTGACGGGTCCGGAGCGGCGGGGACACGTGAGTATTACCTCCTATGCAGTGGTCTTCGATCTGCGGACCTCCAGATGTTGCAAAACTACAACTCCCAGCATGCCCGGACAGCCAACGGCTGTCCGGGCATGCTGGGAGTTGTAGTTTTGCAACATCTGGAGGTCCGCTGGTTGAAGACCACTATTGGCTTCAAAATCTTCAATTTTTTAGATTTTGCACCTAAAAATAGGGTGCGTCTTACACGCCGGTGCGTCCTACAGGGCGAAAAATACGGTACTTAACTCAGATACCAATGAAAGAACACATAACAGGGGTATTTGTCATTTTGGTGCTGTGGTCTCTGGGGCGGACAATAATAAGCTCTTGGTTTCTATGGATGCTACTGTCAGTATGAAGTGCTGGCAGAAAGGGGAAGAAAGAGTGGTAGATTGTGCTATAGTCTATGCATGTAGAGTGATATATGGGTTTTGTGATACTTAAAGGGGTTATCCAGGAAAAAACTTTTTTAAATATATCAACTGGCTCCAGAAAGTTAAACAGATTTGTAAATTACTTCTATTAAAAAATCTTAATCCTTCCAGTAGTTATCAGCTGCTGAAGTTGAGTTGTTCTTTTTTGTCTGACAATAGTGCTCTCCGCTCTCCGCAAATCCCCATAGCAAACCTCTAATGCTTCAGACAGTTCCTGAGACAAGCAGAGGTGTCAGCAGAGAGCACTGTTGTCAGAAGGAAAAGAACAACTCAATTTCAGCAGCTGATAACTACTGTAAGGATTCATATTTTTTTAATAGAAGTAATTTACAAATCTGTTTAACTTTTTGGAGCCAGTTGATGAAAAAAAAGTTTTTTCTTGGAATACCCCTTTAACCTGTTAAGGACCAAGGGCGTACCTGTACGCTCTGAGTCCGCTCCCTTTCTATAACGCAGGTTGGGCCCGGCCTCTAACAACGTGGCTAATAGCGCTCGGCACTGATCGCGGTGCCGCACGCTATTAACCCTTTAGACGCGGCGTTCAAAGTTGATCAATACAAAAATGGTACCGATAAAAACTTCATATCACAGCCCAAAACATGAGCCCTCATATTACTCTGTACGGGGAAAAATGTAAAAGTTATAGGGGTCAGAAGATGACAATTTTAAACGTATTAATTTTCCTGCATGTAGTTATGATCTTTTCCAGAAGTACAACAACATCAAACCTATATAAGTAGGGGATCATTTTAATCGTATGGACCTACAGAATAAAGAGAAGGTGTCATTTGTACCTAAAAATGTACTGCGTAGAAACAAAAGCTCCTAAAAGTAAATTTTGTCACACAATGATTTTTTTTTCCATTTCGTCGTAGATTTTTGGGTAAAATGACTGATGTCATTACAAAGTAGAATTGGTGGCGCAAAAAATAAGCCATCATATGGATTTTTAGGTGTACAATTGAAAGAGTTATGATTTTTTAAAGGTAAGGAGGAAAAAATGAAAGTGCAAAAACTTGAAACAAAACCGTGGTCCTTAAGGGGTTAACAAAAATTACATGTAGCCAGAACCAGCATTAAAAATTAAAAAAAAATATTAAGAGCGTAGGTTTTTGTGCAATGCAAAATCTGTTACATACGCATGTGTTTTCCCAGATGCTGCGCAAATTTATCACGTGGCGCACATCACTTCATACATTCGTGCAAATGACATACAGCCCCTGGATGGCGGTGAAAAGAGTGAAAAGCTAACACGCATTCCTTTGCTAGACGATCACTGTAGTAAATTTGCGCAAAAATAATTCTTGGGCACATGATAAATTCCCGCATCTGCAAACCAAGACCCCTGCAAGGGCACAGCAAGAAAAATGACAGACAACATGAAAATAACACAAACTTAGAAAACTTTGGCGCGAATCAATGCGCAAAATAACAACACACAGCGCACACAATTTAGCAAGTACACACCAGTTGATAAATCTCTCACCAGATCTCTGCTTGCTGTCAGTGAAATAAATACATTCCTCATTTACATCCCATCTAGACCTATGGTGAGATTTTTGCAAACCTGCGTGGAAGAAAAGTGGTGCAGTTGCCCATAGCAACTAATCAGATTGCTACTTTAAATTTTAAAAAGGTTTTTAAGGGGAAAAAAAACTGATTGGCTGCTTTGGCAACTGCACCACTCTACACACGTTTTAATAGATTACCCCCTCCCCCAGTCCTGCTTTCAGCTTAGAGCAGTGTTTCCCAACCAGGGTGCCTCCAGCTGTTGCAAAACTACAACTTCCAGCATGCCCAGACAGCCAACGGCTGTCTGGGCATGCTGGGAGTTGTAGTTTTGCAACAGCTGGAGGCACCCTGGTTGGGAAACACTGCACTATGGGCCGGTGAAAAACCAGAAGAGCATCAAAATACCTCCAATGATCAGGTCTACTATTCTATCATTTACATTACTTTACCTATCAGCATTTTTGGACAAGTTACTTCAATCCTTGTTTCATTTCTTGCAGGTTTTTCACAAGTATCATTTTTTACAACTACAATATCATTACTTTCTTTCTTTACATCCTTAAGTCTTAAAATCCTAACAGAAAAAAAAAATCTATTTATCATGTAGCGTGTATAAGCCATATTAAAGGTATAACTAACATTGTAGTTGTTGAACATGAATGTAGGAAATAATCTGTAGGTTCTATTTAGTAAACAACAAATGTGTCAGTGACTTTCTTACCTCCATAGTGTTGTACTGGGAATTCCTTCTCACACACCAGCCATCCTATTGTTACATATGTGTCCTACAGAATCCTTCACACACAAGGAATCCTCAAGAAATAAGAAGTAAATCCCTTTCCTCAAGTTTTAACCCAGTGTCTGGTGCCTCCAGCTGTTGCAAAACTACAACTCCCAGCATGCCCAGACTGCCAAAGCCTGTCCGGGCATGCTGGGAGTTGTAGTTTTGCAACAGCTGGAGGCACCCTGGTTGGGAAACACTGCTCTAACCCATTCCTGAAGATGTAGCAGTGGTTTCACACTCACATGATGGTTATGGAGTATCCTCTCTGTGGTTTTCTAGCTGCTGCAAAACTACAACTCCTATCGTGCCCATTACCTGTTAGGACATGATGGGCATTATAGTTCCTCAACAGCTGAAGGGCCACAGGTTAGGGAACACTGCTCCATCCTATGTGTATACACATATTGGGGCTAGACATGAAGCAGTGAGATGCCAGCCCATGTACCCTGGTAGTAAGAATCCTTACCTGGTAGTGCCCCCAGGACATCTTCATTAGCCAGCAGCCCCCTCTGTTTCACACTGTGGATACCATTCTTAGACTTCCATAGCAGTTTCACCATCTCTATGATCTCTGGCAGCTCACAGCCCAGACTCCCGGAGTGGTAGGTGGGCAGGCTACCCATGTAGGTTGGCAGCAGCACCTCACCTGTCCTCCAGCTCTCTGCCGTCGTGTAGCATCGATCCAGCACTGGCATCCTGCTCTCTGTACTGCTTGAGGGAAGCCCACACAGTGACAGCCTCCGGGTTAACGCTTGCAGTGCTGGGTAGGAAAGAAGAACGCTATGAAATCGGTTTCACGCACACAACACAGTCCAGGCAGAGGGCTGGCGCTCCCCCCGGCTTCTGACTTGGGTCATGTCTTGTCCCCTCAGGAGCAGCTTTTAGGGTCTTCACCAGGGTAGCTGAGGCAGGAGTAGGAGCCCAGGTAGCCCGGGACCCCTCAGGAGCAGCTTTCAGGGTCTTCACCAAGGTAGCTGAGGCAGGAGAAGGAGTCCAGGACCCCTCAGGAGCAGTATTCAGGGTCTTCACCAGGATAGCAGAGGCAGGGGTAGGAGCCCAGGTAGCCCGGGACCCCTCAGGAGCAGTATTCAGGGTCTTCACCAGGATAGCAGAGGCAGGGGTAGGAGCCCAGGTAGCCCGGGACCCCTCAGGAGCAGTATTCAGGGTCTTCACCAGGATAGCTGAGGCAGGGGTAGGAGCCCGGGACCCCTCAGGAGCAGTATTCAGGGTCTTCACCAGGATAGCTGAGGCAGGAGTAGGAGCCCGGGACCCCTCAGGAGCAGTATTCAGGGTCTTCACCAGGATAGCTGAGGCAGGGGTAGGAGCCCGGGACCCCTCAGGAGCAGTATTCAGGGTCTTCACCAGGATAGCTGAGGCAGGGGTAGGAGCCCGGGACCCCTCAGGAGCAGTATTCAGGGTCTTCACCAGGATAGCTGAGGCAGGAGTAGGAGCCCGGGACCCCTCAGGAGCAGTATTCAGGGTCTTCACCAGGGTAGCTGAGGCAGGAGTAGGAGCCCGGGACCCCTCAGGAGCAGTATTCAGGGTCTTCACCAGGGTAGCTGAGGCAGGAGTAGGAGTCCAGGTAGCCCGGGACCCTTCAGGAGCAGTATTCAGGGTCTTCACCAGGATAGCTGAGGCAGGAGTAGGAGCACGGGACCCCTCAGGAGCAGTATTCAGGGTCTTCACCAGGATAGCTGAGGCAGGAGTAGGAGCCCGGGACCCCTCAGGAGCAGTATTCAGGGTCTTCACCAGGGTAGCTGAGGCAGGAGTAGGAGCCCAGGACCCCTCAGGAGCAGCTTTCAGGGTCTTCACCAGGGTAGCTGAGGCAGGAGTAGGAGCCCGGGACCCCTCAGGAGCAGCTTTCAGGGTCTTCACCAGGATAGGTGAGGCAGGAGAAGGAGCCCAGGTAGCCCGGGACACGACGAGCCACTGACTGACTCCCGGAGCTCGGCACAGCAGCTGCCTCTTCCCCTGGACTGGCAGGGAGCCAGCTCTTCCTTCCTGTCAGTGCATGGTCAGGAGGGCACTGGTGCTGGGCAATGACCTCTGCTGGGCTTCAGTGTAATCATTCTGGACAGGCATCTGCAGTGGAGGCTGCTGTGGTGGTGAGGTGTGTGGTGCAGGGCAGATGTTGTTATCCTAGGGGCAGATGGCATTAACCCCTTGTATTCCTGACGCCAGGGTGTGGCTTAGCCTGTAACCACCCGAAGGTATACCGTTTGCAATAAAGACGCTGACAAACATTACAGACAACGGTAGCTTTACTGAGGATAGACAGTTGGTAAAGTCTGTACAGTTCAGCCAGGGCCCAAGGGGGTGACCAGTGACGCAGAGACCTTAAGGGTATGTTCACACTATGTAATTCTTGCGGAATTCCGTTCACGGAATTAAGTGCTGTGAACATAAACATCAGGGTGAATGGGTTTTCGCGAGACCCGTTCACACTGTGGAATTTCAGTGGCAGACAATTCCGCCGCTGAAATTGTTCCGTGCAAAGAAAGAACATGTTTAAATACTGTTCATACTGCATAGCCATCAATGACTTATACTTCTCCTCCCTTATGGATCCACTTCTGACTTTGGCTCAAAAACTGCAGTGGCAGTAATTCCAAAAACTGCCAGAAAAAAAAGTGGAAACTTAGCCTTAGGGCTTGCTGGGACTTGCAGTAGGACTGGAGAATTGAATGCAGACCACGCTGACTTGGCAGATGACAGGGACTGACTTGACTTGACTCAAAGCTGTGACTTTAGCTTACTTGACTTGATGGTGGCTGCAGGACTTGACTTTGAGGTCTCCAACACTCTGGACACACACACTAGGCATGATTGCACTGGACCTCAGGAGGAAGCAAGAGCTAAGAGAGAAGGGAAGAAGCTAGAGCCACCCAGGGATTATATGGGGGAGACTAGCAGGGAGCACATAGGTCACTCTTGGGATCACCTGGTCACTGGTACCTCCTGGGTAACAATCACATGACATATCACATGGTATAACTCTTAAAGCAACATTACATTTTAAACACTTTACATGATTAAACATATTTACAATGGGGAAACAAGTGCAAAGGGCTTGGGGACACTGAAGTAGGCTGCCTGACAGGACAACAGGAGCACGGGGTAACACTTCCCGTACTGGGCCACCACACTGCTGATTCACAGACAGTCGGGGAGAAGTAAATCACAGGCAGCACATGTTGTGTAATGTGCTCTCTTTCCTTTCCATGTGGAGGGATTACCAGGGAGGGCAGTGTAGATTGTGCTAAACCTTATTTCTTATTCACCACTTTTGATTTTTTTTTTTTATTCAGGGCTGAATTCTGTTTCTTATTCACAAAAAACAATTGCTTAATAACACAAAACAAAACAAACAAACCTTCAATTAATAATCAATTAGTTTGAATCCAAGTGCCCAGAGGTGAATTCATTTGACATGAGCCAAAAATTGGTTGGTACAGAAATGTGCATCAAAGTGGCCCCCCAGTATTGTAATTTTATAGGTTAATTGAATTTGCACTACTAATCTCACACTGCCAACACTCACACAGAGAGGGCCCCAATAAAAAATCTGTAACAGGGCCCCATGTCTAATGTGTGGCATTTATAAGGGTGCTTTTACACCACGTTTTCAGCCTTTGGCTGCCGGATCAGGCTGGGGGAGGGGAAAACCATGCGCTCCCGTACCGGAGCTGAAATCCATTGACTTTAATCACCGTTTGACTCCAGTCGATTAATTTTCGACCCATATCCGGTTTTCTGACCGGACTTTTTATATATATATATATATATATATATATATATATATATATATATATATATATATATAAATCAACTGGCTACAGAAAGTTAAACACATTTGTAAATTAGTTCTATTAAAAAATCTTAATCCTTTCAGTACTTAAGAGCTGCTGAAGTTGAGTTGTTGTTTTCTGTCTAAGTGCTCCCTGATGACACCTGTCTCAGGAACTGTCCAGAGTAGAAGCAAATCTCCATAGCAAACCTTTTCTACTCTGTGCAGTTCCCGAGACAAACAGAGATGTCAGCAGAGAGCACTGTTGCCAGACAGAAAAGAACAACTCAACTTCGGCAGCTGATATTTATTGGAAGGATGAAGATTTTTTAATAGAGGTCATTTACAAATCTGTTTAACTTTCTGGAGCCAGTTGATATAAAAAAAAAAAAAAAAGTTTTTACCTGGAATACCATTTTAACCACTTAAAGGACAACTGCAGCGGCATTACACTTAACCCCTATCCACAGGATAGGGGATAAGTGTTTGATCGCGGGGGGGTCCGACCGCTGGGACCCCCCCGATCTCCCTAATGGGGCGTCGCCATAAGCACCTCCCCCTCCCCATACAGTTCTATGGGGGATGCAGGGAGGCACGAATGCTGCCTCCCCGCCTCTCCCATAGAGATGTATGGAGGAGGCGTGCTGGCTGCAACGTCATGCTGCGGCTGGCACGCCCCCTGCACGGGAGAGCCGCGGCCCCATACAGGAGATCGCCAGGGGCCCCAGAGTTCAGACCCCCCGTGATCAAACACTTATTCCCTATCTTGAGAATAGGGGATAAGTGTTTGTAACGCTGCAGATGTCCTTTAAGGACCTAGGGCGTCTGGATACGCCTTAATGTCCTGGTACATATCGTTCAGCAGGCATCCCGTGCAAATGCCCAGGGGGGTCATCAGACCGCCCATGTCGGCGATTGCGGCAGATCGTTGGTGAATTCACACTAACGATCTGCCGCGATTCGGATCATACGGGTCACGTGTGACCCGCTGACCCGAAGATACAAGGTGATCGGGGGTGTACAATACACCCCCTATCACCCACTGTATCTATGGGGAGGTGGCGATTTCGTCACCCTCCCAGGAGCGCTGCTATTGGCTGGATGGTCCAGCCAATAGCAGCCGGCGGGGGAGGGGTTAACTGCATCTTCTTGCAGCTCTACCTGTTAGCTGAATTCAGTCAGCAGGCAAAGCTGCTTGAAGGTGCCAGGCCCCCCCCCCCCTGTGAAGATTGGAGCCCCCTCAGGACCGACGATCCCCCATAGAGCAGGGACAGAAAACCCCCCAGGGAAAGGTAGGAGAAAATAGTGTAAAACAGTAAAAAAAAAGTAAAAAAAAAAATCCCCCCCCCCCCATTTTTTGGGGGCCGCAGCTTTTTATTTTTGTTCATATAACGGTGTGTGATTTCTAATCACACACCGTTATATATAGTATACACCAAGCACACACACTACATACATCCCCGCCACCCCCCCATACACCCCCTACCCCCGCCAACGCCCCCCCCCTGCCACCATAGAAAAAGGCGATGGCTCGCCGGGCATTTTCGGTAGCGGAGGCATACGCTTTTCTTGCCTCCGACTCCGAATCTGTCAGTGAGGACGATGAAGATCCAACATTCCTGTGTTCTTCATCATCCTCCTCCTCATCTAGCAGTGATGATGAGCCCCCTGCATGGCGGCGGAGATGCTGCCAGGCGAGGCCACGCACCCCCCATGAAAGTGCCCCAGTGGCTGGCACTAGTGCGAGTGGTGATGCCGCTCGTACTAGGAGTCCGACCCCCCCAGGCGATTTTACCGGAGCCCCCTTCCGGTGAACCCGTCTGGAGACCCCCAGACGGTTATCAGCCACAGATTCCAGAGTTTGTTGGCGACTCCGAAATCCGGATTGACACGGCTGGGTTCAATGAATTTGACTTTTTCAGTTATTTTTTCAGTGACAGCCTGGTCAATCACATGGTGGAGCAGACGAATCTGTACGCCAGGCAGTTCATCGCCCACCACCCTGATTCTTTTTTGGCCAGGTCCAATGAATGGTACGCCGTCAGTGCAGCCGAAATGAGGACATTTTGGGGCCTCGTGCTGCACATGGGCCTGGTCAAAAAGCCAAGTGTCAGGCAGTACTGGAGCGGGGACGTCCTATACCAGACCCCGCTGTACAGTATGGCCATGGCACGGAAGCGGTTCGAGGCCATTCGGAAATGCCTGCATTATGCAGATAATGAGGCATGTCCACCCCGAAGTGATCCCACCTATGACCGGCTTTATAAAGTGAGGCCGGTCATTGATCACTTTGGGGCCAAATTTTTGGAGGCCTATGTACCGCTTAGGGAGCTCTCTGTAGATGAGTCTCTCATCAGTTTTAAGGGGAGACTCATCTTCCGCCAGTATATTCCCTCGAAGCGGGCATGATATGGCGTGAAGCTATATAAACTTTGTGAGAGTACCTCCGGGTACACTCTCAAGTTTAGGGTGTATGAGGGACGAGATTCCCGTATTGAACCCCCAGATTGTTCCCTCACTCTGGGTGTTAGCAGGAAAATCTTTTGGGACCTTATGTACCCATTGCTGGATAAGGGTTACCACGTGTATGTGGACAACTTTTATATCAGCATCCCTCTCTTCACATCCCTTGCCGCCAGATCGACATCCGCTTGTGGGACCGTGCGGAAGAATCAGAGAGGCCTCCCTCTAAATTTTGTTCAGACACATGCCCAAGGGTGAGTCCCGTGCCCTTACCCATAAAAACCTGTTGCTGGTCAAGTATAAGGATAAGAGGGATGTCCGTATGCTGACCACTATTCATGGTAACGGCAGCTCACCTGTCCCTGTGCGAGGTACCACAACAACGATCCTCAAGCCTGATTGTATTCTGGACTACAATCAGTATATGGGGGGAGTTGATGGGGGAAGGACACAACCTATCAATGTGACACTTGCCCTGATCATCCGGGCCTCTGCATTAAAAACTGCTTCAGGGAGTATCACACTTCCATGCAGTACAAAATTTTCCCTTTTTCATTTTAATTTTCCATATTTTGACCCCAATGTACAAAGTCCAGAGTACATTCCAAATTTTAACCCCATAAAACCACTAAATTGCCCAAAAAAACTCTCAAAAAATAAAAACTGATAAGACCTCTGGGGGTATTTTTTTTCTCGGGGTCATGGGTCACTGAGTCACTATCATCGGGGACTTTTTATGTTGCCTCAAATGCGCAGCACTCTCTCTCCCCCTGAGCGGGGTGCGCATTTGAGGCAACAGGTTAGGGATGGCCACACACATCACATTCCCAGAATGATGATTCAGAGCATAGGGTTTGGGGTGGGCATATTTTTTTTTTTTTGGCTATGCTCTGGGTCATCATTCTTGGAACATAACCTGTTTTATCCTTTTATGTCCCACTGTACCCAAATTTAGTTATTTAATGTACCCCAGTTATTTACCCCATGTAATGCTCCTTGAGGGGGGGGGGGTCCCACTGTTCTGGCTCCATAGGCAGAAGCTCAAGGCCCCTGACTGCCCTCCTGTTCCTCCGTGACCAGTGTGCACCTGGAGATCCTTTTTACGCCCAGATATTAGGTATGTCCTTTTTCCAAAGAAATGTATTTACAAATTTAATTTTTTTTGCTTTTCTGGCAGTAAATGCGACATGCCCCCCCCCCCCATTTCAGCAAAATTAGCAAATGTGACTCCTTCTCTTCTGAGCATTGTAGCGCTCCTGCAGTGCATTTGACGTCCACTTATGGGGTACCTCCATACACATATGCAAAAGTTGTGAAACCCCTGTGGGGTATTAAGGCTCACTTTATTCCTTGTTACGTTCCTCAAGGGGTCTAGTTTCCAAAATGGTATGCCATGTGTTTTTTTTTTTGCTGTCCTGGCACCATAGGGGCTTCCTTAATGCGACATGCTCCCCGAGCAAAATTTGCTCTCAAAAAGCCAAATATGACTCCTTCTCTTCTGAGCATTGTAGTTCGCCCATAGTGCACTTCAGGTCAACTTATGGGGTACCTCCATACTCAGAAGAGATGGGGTTACAAATTTTGGGGGGTATTTTCTGCTATTAACCCTTGCAAAAAAGTGAAATTGTTACGCCTAGCGCTCCGGGTCCCCGCTCCTCCCCGGAGCGCTCACGGCGCCTTTCTCCCTGCAGCTCCCCGGTCAGCGCTGACCGGGAGCGCTGCCCTGTCATGGCCGTTGGGGATGCGATTCGCACAGCGGGACGCGCCCGCTCGCGAATCGCATCCCAGGTCACTTACCCGTTCCCGTCTCCTGCGGTCATGTGCTGGCGCGCGCGGCTCCGCTCTCTAGGGCGCGCGCGCGCCAGCTCCCTGAGACTTAAAGGGCCAGTGCACCAATGATTGGTGCCTGGCCCAATTAGCTTAATTGGTTCCCATCTGTTTCCTGGCTATATCTAGTCTCCTCCCTTGCACTTCCTTGCCGGATCTTGTTGCCCTAGAGCCTAGTGAAAGCGTTTTTGTGTGTTTATACCCTGTGTACCAGAACTTTGCTATCTCCCCTGACTACGAACCTTGCCGCCTGCCCCCGACCTTCTGCTACGTCCGACTTTGCTTCTGCCTACTCCCTTGTACCTCGCCTATCTTCAGCAGCCAGAGAGGTGAGCCGTTGCTAGTGGATACGACCTGGTCACTACCGCCGCAGCAAGACCATCCCGCTTTGCGGCGGGCTCTGGTGAAAACCTGTAGTGTCTTAGAACCGGTCCACTAGCACGGTCCTCGCTATCCCTCTCTGGCACAGAGGATCCACCTCCTGCCAGCCGGCATCGTGACAGTAGATCCGGCCATGGATCCCGCTGAAGTTCCTCTGCCTGTTGTCGCCGACCTCCCCACACTGGTCGCCCAGCAAGCCCGACAGATTGCCCAACAAGATCACCAGCTGTCGTACTTGACCACCATGACTCAGCAACTCCAGTCGCAGCTACAGCAGATTCAGTCTCAGCTACAGCAGCAGCAACCATCTCCTCCGCCAGCTCCTGCACCTCTTCCGCAGCGAGTGGCCACTCCTAGCCTCCGCCTGTCTTTGCCGGACAAATTTAATGGGGACTCTAAGTTTTGCCGTGGCTTTCTTTCCCAATGTTCCCTGCATCTGGAGATGATGTCGGATCAGTTTCCTACTGAAAGGTCTAAGGTGGCTTTCGTAGTCAGCCTTCTGTCTGGAAAAGCCCTGTCATGGGCCACACCGCTCTGGGACCGTGATGACCCCGTCACTGCCTCTGTACACTCCTTCTTCTCGGAAATTCGAAGTGTCTTTGAGGAACCTGCCCGAGCCTCTTCTGCTGAGACTGCCCTGCTGAACCTGGTCCAGGGTAATTCCTCCGTTGGCGAGTACGCCATACAATTCCGTACTCTTGCTTCTGAACTTTCCTGGAATAATGAGGCTCTCTGCGCGACCTTTAAAAAAGGCCTATCCAGCAACATTAAAGATGTTCTGGCCGCACGAGAGACTCCTGCTAGCCTGCATGAACTCATTCATCTAGCCACTCGCATTGACATGCGTTTTTCTGAGAGGCATCAAGAGCTCCGCCAGGAAAAAGACTTAGATCTCTGGCCACCTCTCCCACAGTCTCCACTGCAATCTGCGCCTAGGCCTCCCGCCGAGGAGGCCATGCAAGTGGATCGGTCTCGCCTGACCCTGGAAGAGAGGAATCGCCGTAAGGAAGAGAATCTTTGTTTGTACTGTGCCAGTACTGAACATTTTCTGGTGGATTGCCCAATCCGTCCTCCACGTCTGGGAAACGCACGCTCGCACTCAGCTCTCGTGGGTGTGGCGTCTCTTGATGCCAAGTCGGCTTCTCCACGTCTCACGGTACCTGTTCGGATTTCCACTTCAGCCAGCTCTCCCCTCTCAGCCGTGGCCTGTCTGGACTCTGGAGCTTCTGGGAATTTTATTCGGGAGTCCTTTGTGAATAAATTCCATATTCCGGTGACCCGTCTTGTCAAGCCACTCCGCATCTCCGCGGTCAACGGAGCCAGGTTGGACTGTACCATACGTTTCCGCACGGAGCCCCTTCTTATGAGCATCGGATCTCATCACGAGAGGATTGAACTTTTGGTCCTCCCCAATTGCACCTCGGAAATTCTCCTTGGACTTCCCTGGCTTCAACTTCATTCCCCAACCCTGGATTGGTCCACTGGGGAGATCAAGAGTTGGGGGTCCTCTTGTGCCAAGAACTGTCTAAAACCGGTTCCCAGTAACCCTTGCCGTAACTCTGTGGTTCCTCCTGTATCCGGTCCCCCTAAGGTCATTAAGGACTCTGCCTGCCACAGGAAATGCCCCTCCCCCCCTCCCAGGCAAGCTTCTGTGTCCCCTCATGGCCCTCGTCCTGGTGTCACACTGCCCCGTGCCAGGTCTCGCCCTCTGCCCTCTCTCCCCATTCCTACTCCTGCGGTTCTGCCTGCCGTTGAGGAATCCCTCCTTCCTTTCCCGGTGTCCTCATCCCAGGGGAGGCAGTTACCCGATAAAGAGAAGGGGAGACCTAAGGGGGGGGGTACTGTTACGCCTAGCGCTCCGGGTCCCCGCTCCTCCCCGGAGCGCTCACGGCGCCTTTCTCCCTGCAGCTCCCCGGTCAGCGCTGACCGGGAGCGCTGCCCTGTCATGGCCGTTGGGGATGCGATTCGCACAGCGGGACGCGCCCGCTCGCGAATCGCATCCCAGGTCACTTACCCGTTCCCGTCTCCTGCGGTCATGTGCTGGCGCGCGCGGCTCCGCTCTCTAGGGCGCGCGCGCGCCAGCTCCCTGAGACTTAAAGGGCCAGTGCACCAATGATTGGTGCCTGGCCCAATTAGCTTAATTGGTTCCCATCTGTTTCCTGGCTATATCTAGTCTCCTCCCTTGCACTTCCTTGCCGGATCTTGTTGCCCTAGAGCCTAGTGAAAGCGTTTTTGTGTGTTTATACCCTGTGTACCAGAACTTTGCTATCTCCCCTGACTACGAACCTTGCCGCCTGCCCCCGACCTTCTGCTACGTCCGACTTTGCTTCTGCCTACTCCCTTGTACCTCGCCTATCTTCAGCAGCCAGAGAGGTGAGCCGTTGCTAGTGGATACGACCTGGTCACTACCGCCGCAGCAAGACCATCCCGCTTTGCGGCGGGCTCTGGTGAAAACCTGTAGTGTCTTAGAACCGGTCCACTAGCACGGTCCTCGCTATCCCTCTCTGGCACAGAGGATCCACCTCCTGCCAGCCGGCATCGTGACAGTAATTTGGGGGGAAACACACATTTTAGTGAATTTTTTTTTTTTTTTTACATATGCAAAAGTCGTGAAACCCCTGTGGGGTATTAAGGCTCACTTTATTCCTTGTTACGTTCCTCAAGGGGTCTAGTTTCCAAAATGGTATGCCATGTGGTTTTTATTTTCTGTCCTGGCACCATAGGGGCTTCCTAAATGCGACATGCTCCCCGAGCAAAATTTGCTCTCAAAAAGCCAAATATGACTCCTTCTCTTCTGAGCATTGTAGTTCTCCCATAGTGCACTTCAGGTCAACTTATGGGGTACCTCCATACTCAGACCAGATGGGGTTACAAATTTTGGGGGGTATTTTCTGCTATTAACCCTTGCAAAAAAGTGAAATTTGGGGGGGAAACACATTTTAGTGAAAATGTTTTTATTTATTTTTTACATATGTAAAAGTCGTGAAACCCCTGTGGGGTATTAAGGCTCACTTTATTCCTTGTTACGTTCCTCAAGGGGTCTAGTTTCCAAAATGGTATGCCATGTGGGTTTGTTTTTGCTGTCCTGGCACCATAGGGGCTTCCTAAATGCGACATGCTCCCCGAGCAAAATTTGCTCTCAAAAAGCCAAATATGACTCCTTCTCTTCTGAGCATTGTAGTTCGCAGTGCACTTCAGGTCAACTTATTGGGTACCTCCATATTCAGAAAAGATGGGGTTACACATTTTGGAGGGGATTTTCTGCTATTAACCCTTGTAATAAAGTAAAATTTGGGGGAAAACCAGCATTTTAGTTAAAAAAAAGAAAAAATTTATTTACACATCCAACTTTAACAAAAAGTTGTCAAACACCTGGTGGGTGTTAAGGCTCAGCGGACCCCTTGTTACGTGCCTTAAGGGGTGTAGTTTCCAAAATGGTATGCCATGTGGGTTTTTTTCTGCTGTTCTGGCACCATAGGGGCTTCCTAAATGCAACATGCCCCCAAAAAAACATTTCAGAAAAATTTGCTTTGCAAAATCCAAGCACTTGACGTGCACATATGAGGTATTTCCATACTCAGAAGAGATGGGGTTACAAATTTTGGGGGGCATATTCTCCTATTACTCCTTGTAAAAATGTAAAATTTGGGGGAAAACTAGCGTTTAAGTGAAAAAAAATATTTACACATCCAACTTTAATGCAAAGTCGTCAAACACCTGTGGGGTGTTAAGGCTCACTTGACCCCTTGTTACGTTCCTTGAGGGGTGTAGTTTCCAAAATAGTATGCCATGTGTTTTTTTTTTTTTGCTGTCCTGGCACCATAGGGGCTTCCTAAATGTGACATGTCCCCCAAAAACCATTTTAGAAAAACTCACTCTCCAAAATCCCACTGTCGCTCCTTCCCTTCTGAGCCCTCTACTGCACCCGCCGAAAACTTTACATACACATATGAGGTATTTCCTTACTCGAGAGAAATTGGGTTACAAATTTTAAGAAACTTTCTCTCTTTTTACCCCTTGTAAAAATTAAAAAAAACTGGGTTACAAGAACATGCGAGTGTAAAAAATGAAGATTTTGAATTTTCTCCTTTTCTCCTTTCTCCTATTCCTGTGAAACACCAAAAGGGTTAACAAACCTTTTGAATGTCATTTTGAATACTTTGAGGGGTGCAGTTTTAATAATGGTGTCATTTATGGGGTATTTCTAATAAGAAGGCCCCTCAAATCCACTTCAAACCCTAACTGGTCCCTGAAAAAATCCGATTTTGAAAATTTTGTGAAAAATTGGAAAATTGCTGCTGAACTTTGAAGCCCTCTGATGTCTTTCAAAAGTAAAAACATGTCAACTTTATGATGCAAACATAAAGTAGACATGTTGTATATGTGAATCAATATATAATTTATTTGGAATATTCATTTTCCTTATAAGCAGAGAGCATCAAAGTTTTTTTTAAATTTATATTTGCACATACCGTACCAGTCCAACAAAGCATTTTCCAGCAAAACAAGAAACACAACAATACCAAGCTTTTACATCTCATTTCAATTCAACGAAACCTATCCTACTCTCTTGCCTTATAATCATTAAGTAACATTTTATGTGCCATATTTTATTTTCTCTACTAACCCATATCCCACTCTTCCCCTCCCCCACTAAAAAGAAAGAAAGAAAAAAAAAACAAAAAAAAAACAAAAAACCCCAAACTCCGCCCCCTCTATCCTAAGTATTTAAATGTTTCTTCCATAAAGGTCCAGTTCACCCGGTCGAACGCCTTCTCAGCATCTGTAGATAATAACATTGCCGGAATTCGTTTTGACCGGGCAAACTGAACCAAATCAATGGTCCTAGTGGTACTGTCCTTCGCCTCCCTTCCTACCATAAAGCCCACTTGGTCCAGATGGATAATACCCTCCATTACGTTGGCCAATCTAAAAGCCATAATTTTTGTTAATAATTAGTAATCTACGTTTAGTAGTGAAGTAGGTCTATAATTGCCACATTGGGTTGCATCTTTCCCTTCTTTAGGTATAACCACTATAGTTGCTCTCGTAGTGTCTTTAGGTAAGGGTACCCCTATACTTACAGCATTAAAGGTTTTAAAAAAATAAGGGGCTAAAATTTCCTTTACACTCTTATAGTAATTTAGTGAGAATCCATCTGGACCAGGGGCCTTCTTCTCAGCTGTTGTTTTTATTGCATATTCCCATTCCTCCAGCGTAATTTCTTTTTCTAAATCCTCTGCCATCTTCCTATCCAGCTGCGGAAGTCCTGAGCTTTCTATATATTTTCTAACTTTTTCTCTAAATTTCTTACATAGTGTAGCTGGATTCTGGTTATCAATGTTGTACAATTCTTCATAACATTTTTTAAACGTTTCTGCTTTCTCAGATGGACTATACGTAATATTACCCAAATCCTGACGTATTTTCGGTATGTAAGAGCTTGCTTTTTGTGTCTTAGTAGCTTCTGCCAATGCTTTTCCTACTTTATTACTGTATTCATAGCTCTTCCTCCTCAGCCTTGAAATCTGTTTTTTTTTTGCTTGATCCATCAGGAGGGATCTAAGTTCTTCTCTTTTTTGTATAACTTTGAGCTGTAAATCTCGATCCTCTCCTCGCTTATGTTTTACTTCTAGTTCTCCTAGTTCCTTCATTAATGTATTCATTTTTTCCATTTTGATCCGCATAATTCTAGAACCATGTTTGATTAGTATCCCTCTGGCGAAGCTTTTGTGCGTCTCCCAGAGGGTACCTGGTGTAATCCCTTCAATATCATTAATCTGAAAAAATTCCTTTAATTGTTTTTTTTAGATCCCCCATCATTAACAAATCCTTCAATAAAGAATTGTTTAAAGACCAATTCCACTGTTTTCCCACTAGCGCTATTGTTTCAATTTCAATTTTAATTAAAGCATGGTCCGCGAAAATAATATTATCAATTGTTGCTGATTTCACCTGTCTATATCTCTCTGTTTTAAAAAAAAAGTAATCTATTGGTGAAAAAGAATCATGCACCGGGGAATAGAAAGAATAATCTCTCTCTCCGGGATGCATGATTCGCCAAACATCCAGCAATTGATTATAAAATAATTCTTTTTTGCACCCTTGTAACCCAGCTATACTCATTCCAGAGGTACCTTTCGATGTATCCATCTGGGGATCTAACGCCAAATTAAAATCTCCCCCCAAAATTTGTATCCCTTCTGTGAAATTTTCCAATTTCCCTAGTATCCATTTTAAAGTGGTCTTCTGTTTAGTATTGGGTAGGTAGACCGATGCAAAAGTATACTTTTGTGACAAAATGGTCCCTTTCAGAAATATATATCTCCCCTCCTCATCTACCTCACTCTCTATCTCCTCCCAGGGAATATTATGTGCTATAAGAATGCTAGTACCTTTTGCTCTGGCTTGTGAACTGAAACAATAGTAAGCTTTCGAAAAAGAATTAGATAACAAACTGTATTTATGCTGTTTCATGTAATGTGTCTCTTGTAAAAACACTATATCCAGTTTGTCTTTCTTAAACATATTCCATAATATAGCTCGTTTACCAGCACTATACAGTCCTCTCACATTTAGAGAACCCAATTTCAACACCCTTGTGTTACTCTTCATACCCAATTTCTCCAAAAATTACAACCCTACTAGTAACAATACTTTAAAGTAGGCAAATAAAGGCGAGAAGAAAAAATAGGGAGGGATAGGAAAGCAAGCAGCGAGAGGTGGGAAAGTCAGGCGAGAAGGGGAAGAGGAAAGAAGAGAAGAGGAGAGAAGAAGGGGAGGCAAAAAGGAAAAAAGAAAACAAAAAGAGCTTTAAAGTAAAAAAAAAATGCTAAATTTTCAATTTTTTTCATCAAATTGTGGAATTTTTCACCAAGAAATGATACAAGTATCGACAAAATTTTACCGCTAACATAAAGTAGAATATGTCACGAAAAAACAATCTCGGAATAAGAATGAAAGGTAAAAGCATCGCAGAGTTATTAATGCTTGAAGTGACAGTGGTCAGATGTTAAAAAAATGGCCGGGTCCTTAAGGTATATTTGGGCTGGGTCCTTAAGGGGTTAATGACCAGGCCAAGTTTATTTTTGCATTTTTTTCATTTTTTCCCCTCCTCGCCTTCTAAAAATCATAAATCTTTTATATTTCCATCCACAGACTAGTATGAGGGCTTGTTTTTTGCATTACCAATTTTACTTTGTAATGTCATCACTTATTTTGCCATAAAATGTAAGGCGCAACCCAAAAAATATTATTTATGTGGGAAAATTCAAAAGAAAATCGTATTTTAGTAAATTTTGGAAGGTTTTGTTTTCATGTTTTCTTTATTCTGTGGGTTAATATGATTAAAATGATACCCATGATATTTGCTTTTCTATAATTGTACCGCTTAAAATAAATCTCAAACTATTTGTAAAATTAGTATGTTTGAAATTGCCCTATTTTGACCATCTATAACTTTCTCATTTTTCTGTATATGGGGCGGTATGTGGGCTCATTTTTTGCACCATGATCTGTAGTTTTTATCGGTATCACCTTTGTATAGGTTTTTCTTTTCAAAGATTTTTTATAAATTTTTGGGGAATAAAATGTGACAAAAATGCATAAATTTTGGACTTTTTAATTTTTTTTACATATACGCTGTTCACTGTACGGGATAATTAACAATATATTTTGATAGTTTAGACTTTTATGCACGCAGCAATACCAAATATGTTTATTCATTTTTTTTTACACTTTTTTTGGGGTAAAATGGGATTTTTATTGGGGGATGGGATTTTTTACATTTTTTTACTTTTTTTTATTTTTTTGTACTTTTTTTACTTTTTTTTTTTACACTTTAATAGTACCTATAGGGGACTATTTATAGCATTCATTTGATTGCTAATACTGTTCAGTGCTATGTATAGGACATAGCAATGATCAGTGTTATCGGCTATCTTCTGCTCCGGTCTGCTGGATCTCAGACCAGAGCAGAAGACCCCTGGAGACAGATGGAGGCAGGTGAGGGGACCTCCCTCAGCATTATGGAGGATCGGATCCCCACGGCAGCGCTGCGGGCGATCCGATCATCCATTTAAAGTACCGCACTGCCGCAGATGCCGTGATCTGTATTGATCACAGCATATGAGGTGTTAATGGTGGACATCCGCACGATCGCGGATATCTGCCATTACCGGTGGGTACCTGGCTGTTAATAGCAGCTGGAACTTGCCGTTCATGACGCGAGCATCGGTCCAGTGCTCGCAGTCATGGCAGAGCGTAAATGTACATCATGGTGCGGTAAGTATCACGGCACCATGACGTACATTTCCGTCCATTGTTGTTAAGGGGTTAAGTCAACTCATATCTTAGATTAGTAGTTAAGTTAAGCCCCACCCTCAATTCCTGTGTTCCATCTTGGTCTCTTGGCTACTGGAGACAGAACTCCTCTAAAAACAAGCACAGCAGATTGCTGGGAAGTGGAAACGATTTTAGAGCTTTTTTTCTGGGATAAGAATTTTTGATAAGTGATGTTACATACAAATAAGTAACATCACATTGAGGAAAAGAAGACATTTCAGAAAGACAATAATTCAGCTAAGGTTGAAGTTTTTGTTGAAGCACATGTGTATACATATATGCAATATACAATATGTTTATACCACCTGCTTATTAATTGGACATCATAGACAATAAAATGTCTACTGAGCATCAGTGTTATTGAATTTTTTTAACAAGATGCCCACTCCAGGGAAGAGTAGAATAACCCAGATTTCTTTACACATGTAAACAATGTATCATTTGTAAACCATTTATCAATGTCGCAGAGAATGTATCATTTTCTGTGACTTTTGGTGTTTGCTACACCAGGTGCACATCTGGTGCAGCCAGCTGGCATTTATGAAGAGGTGTAAGCCTCTTAATAAATGACTGTCGCACACATTTTCACAGCAAGCTTTGACCTGCTGTGCATAATAAATACACTCTGTGGGCCGAGTGCAGTGTGCCTGGCTTACAGAGTTTTAGGAGGTAAGTAGTGATACATATCATCACTGTTTACCCCTGCCAGGCTGTATGGTATACAGTGATGCACAGCACACTGCTGTATACTGTTCTGGCACTTACCCTGTATACCTCCTGCCCAAGTAGGAAAGAGATAAAAGAGATATGCGGCGTAAAAAACGTAGCCTTTATCCACAGGTTTGGGGATAAGTGTCTTTTCGCGGGGATCCGACTGCTGGGACCACCCGCGATCTTCTGTATGGGGCCCCAGCTTGGCCCCAGCTCTACTCATATAATGCGCGTGTCGTACCCAGCACGAAAGCTGGTAGACACATGGCCATGTATCTCTATAGGAGAGGCAGAGACACAGCGTTCGTGTGCCACCGCCTTTATCATAGAGATGAGATGGCAGTGTTTTGACCAGCTTCTGTGCTGGGTGCAACACGCCATTACAGGAGCAGTGTCGGGATTGAGCAGGTGGACCCCCCCCCCCCCCGCAATCAGACACTAATCTCCTATCTTGTGGATATTCTGATGCATATCTTCTTTAACTAGCATCACTACTTAACTCTTTTGGAGACACACTGATGAAAATGATTCTTACTGTTCTTTGCTCCATGTCTCCATTCGTTTGTCATCCCTGCTATTCAGTATATACTATCTAGACCCCTCTTCTCTGCATGCAAAATAGCTACAGCCATAGGCATTATGATGCAAGATGAGTGGAGCTTCATTCTGCAGTGCAGGAGGCTCAGTACAGGGAGGAGGCATTAATAGTTGACAAAAAAAAAACTGCTCACAATAAGGGTCTAGCAATGAACCTAAACTCCCAGTCAATACGTACAAAGAATGAAAACTCTTGGTGTGTGACCAAAAAAGTGGGGAGTGAATGTATTAAAACATAACTTTTACTAGTTTACATAAAATAAATCCTGCATATACCGTAAATGCAGTGACCAGACACCAATATTACAAAATAAACTCAAGACACAGATGGATCCATGGATCGAATGTATCCCATCTAGAGTCCTAAGTAGAAAATCAATAAAAGCGTATTAAATCATGTCACATAGCCAACGTGACTGTTACGCCTAGCGCTCCGGGTCCCCGCTCCTCCCCGGAGCGCTCACGGCGTCTTTCTCCCTGCAGCGCCCCGGTCAGTCCCGCTGACCGGGAGCGCTGCACTGTCTTGGCCGTTGGGGATGCGATTCGCACAGCGGGACGCGCCCGCTCGCAAATCGCATCCCAGGTCACTTACCCGTCCCGGTCCCCTGCTGTCATGTGCTGGCGCGCGCGGCTCCGCTCTCTAGGGCGCGCGCGCGCCAGCTCTCTAAGACTTAAAGGGCCAGTGCACCAATGATTGGTGCCTGGCCCAATTAGCTTAATTGGCTTCCACCTGGTCCCTGACTATATCTGACCTCCTCCCATGCACTCCCTTGCCGGATCTTGTTGCCTTGTGCCAGTGAAAGCGTTTAGTGTGTCCAAAGCCTGTGTACCTGAACTTCTGCTACCCATCCTGACTACGAACCTTGCCGCCTGCCCCCGACCTTCTGCTACGTCTGACCTTGCCTCTGCCTAGTCCTTCTGTCCCACGCCTTCTCAGCAGTCAGCGAGGTAGAGCCGTTGCTAGTGGATACGACCTGGTTGCTACTGCCGCAGCAAGACCATCCCGCTTTGCGGCGGGCTCTGGTGAATACCAGTAGCCTCTTAGAACCGGTCCACTAGCACGGTCCACGCCAATCCCTCGCTGACACAGAGGATCCACTACCTGGAAGCCGAATCGTGACAGTAGATCCGGCCATGGATCCCGCTGAGGTGCCGCTGCCAAGTCTCGCTGATCTTCCCACGGTGGTCGCTCAGCAATCGCAGCAGATTGCCCAACAAGGACAGCAGCTGTCGCAGTTGACCGCCATGTTACAGCAACTTCTGCCTCTGCTACAGCAGCAACCATCTCCTCCGCCAGCTCCTGCACCTCCTCCGCAGCGAGTGGCCGCTCCTAACCTACGCTTGTCCCTGCCGGACAAATTTGATGGGGACTCTAAACTCTGCCGTGGATTTTTGTCTCAGTGTTCCCTGCATATGGAGATGTTGTCGGACTTGTTTCCTACAGAACGGTCTAAGGTGGCGTTCGTAGTAAGCCTTCTTTCAGGAAAGGCCTTGTCTTGGGCCACACCGCTCTGGGACCGCAATGATCCAGCCACAGTCCAGTCCTTCTTCGCTGAAGTCCGAAGTGTCTTCGAGGAACCTGCCCGAGCCTCTTCTGCTGAGACTGCCTTGCTGAACCTGGTCCAGGGTAATTCTTCCGTTGGCGAGTACGCCATACAATTCCGTACTCTTGCTTCTGAACTATCCTGGAATAATGAGGCTCTCTGCGCGACCTTTAAAAAAGGCCTATCCAGTCGCATCAAGGATGTGCTGGCCGCACGAGAGATTCCTGCCAACCTCCAAGAACTCATCCATTTGGCTACCCGCATTGACATGCGTTTTTCTGAGCGACACCAAGAGCACCGCCAGGAAAAAGACTTAGATCTCTGGGCACCTCTCCCACAGCATCCTTTGCAGTCTTCGCCTGGGCCTCCCGCCGAGGAGGCCATGCAAGTGGATCGGTCTCGCCTGACCCAGGAAGAGAGGAATCGCCGTAGAGAAGAAAATCTCTGTCTGTACTGTGCCAGTACTGAGCATTTCTTGGTGGATTGCCCTATCCGTCCTCCACGCCTGGGAAACGCACGCACGCACCCAGCTCACGTGGGTGTTGCTTCTTTTGGTTCTAAGTCTTCTTCTCCACGTCTCACGGTGCCCGTGCGGATTTCTTCTACAGCCAACTCCTCCCTCTCAGCCGTGGCCTGCTTGGACTCTGGTGCCTCTGGAAATTTTATTTTGGAGTCGTTTGTTAATAAATTCAGCATCCCGGTGACCCGTCTCGTCAAGCCGCTCTACATTTCCGCGGTCAACGGAGCCAGATTGGACTGCACCGTGCGTTACCGCACAGAGCCCCTCCTCATGTCTATTGGACCCCACCTTGAGAGGATTGAGTTCTTCATTCTCCCCAACTGTACCTCTGAGGTCCTCCTCGGTCTGCCTTGGCTCCGGCTTCATTCCCCCACCATTGATTGGACCACCGGGGAGATCAGGAACTGGGACTCTGCCTGCCACAGGAAGTGCCTCTCCCCCCCTCCCAGTCCCGTCAGGCAAGCCTCTGTGCCTCCCCATGGCCCCCGTCCTGGTGTCACACTGCCCCGTGCCAGGCCTCGCCCTCTGCCCTCCCTCCCCATTCCCACTCCTGCTGTACTGCCTGCCGTTGAGGAAACCCTCCATTCTTTCCCGGTGTCCTCATCCCAGGGGAGGCAGTTACCGGACAAAGAGAAGGGGAGACCTAAGGGGGGGGGTACTGTTACGCCTAGCGCTCCGGGTCCCCGCTCCTCCCCGGAGCGCTCACGGCGTCTTTCTCCCTGCAGCGCCCCGGTCAGTCCCGCTGACCGGGAGCGCTGCACTGTCTTGGCCGTTGGGGATGCGATTCGCACAGCGGGACGCGCCCGCTCGCGAATCGCATCCCAGGTCACTTACCCGTCCCGGTCCCCTGCTGTCATGTGCTGGCGCGCGCGGCTCCGCTCTCTAGGGCGCGCGCGCGCCAGCTCTCTGAGACTTAAAGGGCCAGTGCACCAATGATTGGTGCCTGGCCCAATTAGCTTAATTGGCTTCCACCTGGTCCCTGACTATATCTGACCTCCTCCCATGCACTCCCTTGCCGGATCTTGTTGCCTTGTGCCAGTGAAAGCGTTTAGTGTGTCCAAAGCCTGTGTACCTGAACTTCTGCTACCCATCCTGACTACGAACCTTGCCGCCTGCCCCCGACCTTCTGCTACGTCTGACCTTGCCTCTGCCTAGTCCTTCTGTCCCACGCCTTCTCAGCAGTCAGCGAGGTAGAGCCGTTGCTAGTGGATACGACCTGGTTGCTACTGCCGCAGCAAGACCATCCCGCTTTGCGGCGGGCTCTGGTGAATACCAGTAGCCTCTTAGAACCGGTCCACTAGCACGGTCCACGCCAATCCCTCGCTGACACAGAGGATCCACTACCTGGAAGCCGAATCGTGACAGTGACCTTCACAATATATCTCAAACACAAGGTTTCTCTAATATATCTCAAGCACAAGGTTTCTCCCAAAGTGCATCGGCTTCCTCAGGGGAAACCCTTGTCAGGTATTTATATATGAGAAATAAATTGCATAAGATACTATGTAGGTAGTACAAATCAAATTGAATAGTATAAATTTCCCTATCAGCCAGGTATAGGTCCGATGCTTATAGTGTCAAGCATACTAGTATAATAGACCACGTTGATGTGGGGATAAACCACAGGGCATCCGGTACCTAAAAAAAGAGAAAAGCACAATTTTTCAATATTCACCGATTCCCCCCATGGCTTTTACTCACATACAGAACTTTTCTGCTTAGGTAAACCTGCAAAAAAACACAAGAGGAAAAGTGCTATTCACTCTGTGTTCTGTGGAGAGAATCAAGAAGCTTTAGGTGCTTCATGTAGTGATTACTCACAGTTCAAAAGTCCGGCCCTCAGATACTGCGGTGATGTGCAAACCTGTCTAGAGCAGGGAGCCGTGATCCTCAGCTTCACTGCACATCCCGCCTGTCAGCGGCGTCTGACGTTATATCCGGTCGCCCAGACACATGCGTCAGAAGGCCGTGCCCCGTCACTCGCATCTTATGACTATACACGTGTGGGGGGCTGCCGATGTGATGGGACACCCCAATCAACAATGGCACATGTGCCCAGCTTAATCTGGGGCGCCTGGTGTCCGCATCGCCTTGGCGGTCTCCACACATGAAATTAGCATATTTTATAGTGACACCACTGACAGCATCTTAATTTAACTGTCTTTTGTGGTACTCTTCAATGCATTTGTGTATATTAGTTTCTACCAGTGGTTGATTAGAGCCCGCATTTGCCACAATCTTTATTGTAAGATAATCTCATATTGATTATCCATGACATCTCTACACATACGTACATGTTCCCCTAATAAGATCTGGATATATTACATTATTATGGATATGCCCAACTGACAAGACTGTTTGTATCCAAGCCAGTTCTGACACTTTTGCCGCTATTCACGCGCATGCGCATAGACATTCCCGGCAGCGCCTATCAGAGGCGAGTGACGGGGTGCGGCCTTTTGATGCATGTGTCCGGGTGATCGGATATTACGTCAGATGCCGCTGACAGGCGGGATGTGCAGTGAAGCCGGCGATCGCGGCTCCCTGCTCTAGGCAGGTTTGCACATCACCGCAGTATCTGAGGGCCGGACTTCTGAACCGTGAGTAATCACTACATGAAGCACGTAAAGCTTCTCGATTCTCTCCACAGGACATAGAGTGAATAGCACTTTTCCTCTTGTGTTTTTTTTTTTGCAGGTTTACCTAAGCAGAAAAGTTCTGTATGTGAGTAAAAGCCATGGGAGAATCAGTGATTATAGAAAAATGGTGTTCCCCGTTCTATATTGTGCTTTTCTCTTTTTTAAGGTACCGGATGCCCTGCGGTTTATCCCCACAGCAACGTGGTCTATTATACTAGTATGCTTGACACTATAAGCATCGGACCTATACCAGGCTGATAGGGAAATGTATACTATTCAATTTGATTTGTACTACCTCCATAGTGTCTTATGCAATTTATTTCTCATATATAAATACCTGACAAGGGTTTCCCCTGAGGAAGCCGATGCACTTCGGGAGAAACCTGCTTGAGATATATTAGAGAAACCTTGTGTTTGAGATATATTATGAAGGTCATGTTGGCTATGGGACATGATTTAATACGCTTTTATAGATTTTCTACTTAGGACTCTAGAGGGGATACATTCGATCCATGGATCCATCTGTGTCTTGAGTTTATTATGTGATATTGGTGTCTGGTCACTGAATTTACGGTATATGCAGGATTTATTTTACGTAAACTAGTAATAGTTATGTTTTAATACATTCACTCCCCACTTTTTTGGTCGCACACCAAGAGTTTTCATTCTTTGAGGAGGCATTAATACGAAGATCCAGCCCGAACATCACTGTACAAATGGGGCACCAAGTTCCTTCATTAGCATATACAGAATAACAAACATTACAGATGAACAGGCACACAGAACTAAGAACGCATGTTAAAAACGTTATGTGTGAACACAGCCTTCCAAACCTCTTCCCTGCTAGGGAAAGCAACAAAAATATACTAACATTTTTTTTTGTGCTCTTTCTTTTTTTTTAAATATGTGTATGTAGAAGACTACGTCAGATTTCATGGACTAAGATGAAAGGCCGTGGTCTGTAGTTGTTTACGCCGTGGTTGCAGTTGTTTATCGGTACCATTTTTGTTTTGATGGGACATTTTGATAGCTTTTTAACAATATTTTTATGGTATATGAAGTAACCAAAAATGCACAATTTTGGACTTTGGTATTTTTTTTACATGTACGCATGTGGTTTAGCTAACCTTATATTTTAATAGTTTGGACATTTACGCACGCGGCGATACGACTTATGATTATTTTTATTCTTTATTACATTATTTTATTTAAAAAATGTGAAAAGGGGGGTGATTTAAACTTTAAATAGAGAAGAGGTTAATGAACTTTTATTAATGTGGTACTCCGCCCCTAGACATCTTATCCCCTATCCAAAGGACACCCTTATAACGTCACGCCCCCTGCCCCCTCAATGCAAGTCTATGGGAGGGTGGCTGCTCTGTGCAGCTGAGGAACTGGGGTGCTGCAGGAGAGATTGTGGGGGTCCCCAGCAAAGACATCTTATCCCCTATCCTTTGGATAGTCGATAGGATGTCTAGGGTTAGAGTACTCCTTTAACTTTTATTTTTGCTCTTTTTTTTTTTTTAGCCCAGGGGGCTACCACATGAAATCTTCTGATTGCATATACTGATCAATGGAATGCCATATCATAGCATTGATCAGTCTTACCGGCTCTCTGCTGCGCCTGCCTGCTTAGCAGGCATGGAGCAGTAGATCGCCAATCGGATGACGGAGAGGCAGGTGAGGGATACTCTTGTCATCTGGTAAGCTGATTGTGACATCGCGATTTAGTTTGAGCTGCCGAGATTCTCTCACTTTCGTTTTAGACGCTGCAATCAACTTTGATCGTGGCATCTAAAGGGTTAATGCTGGGCATTGGCCGATCGGCGGTGCCCAGCATTAGCCGTGGGTCCTGGCTGCTCTGCTGGTGAGAATGGTTTAAACCCGGTAAGCGTGACCAGGTCGTACAGGTACGCACTGAGTCCTTAAGTACCAGGACGTCAGGTCGTACCTATACGCCCTGCATCCTTAAGGAGTTAATGAAGTATATTAGAAAAAAACTATTGTTTTGCCAAGATGTACAACATATAAAAAGTTTTTATATGTGCCAGTGCCCATTTAAGTAGTAAAATAAAATAAAACCTATATAAGTTGGGTATCATTTTAATTGTTTGAATCTACAGAATAAAGATAAGATGTCATTTTTACCAAACCGGTATGCTTTTTTTTTTTTTTGCAATTTTGTCCCACAATAAATTTTTTTTGTTTTGCCAAATGACTGATGTCATTACAAAGTAAAACTGGTAGTGCATGAAACAAGCTCTCATATAGGTCTGTAGGTAGAAAACTGAAAGTGTTCTGATTTTTAGAAGGTGAGGAGGAAAAAAACAAAAGTGCAAAAATAGAAAAACCTTAAGGGGTTAAAAGAGTTCTCACATACCCCCAATTTTGATTCCAGTACCCAGCCCCACCAGTACTGGAAGTATTGAAAGTGGTGGGTAAAGTCAGGCCTAAAACTTAAAAAAAAAAATGTGCTTTGGGGCTATGTGGTAGTAGGCTGGCGATTATCTAGGCTGTGAAGGGCTAAAATAAATGCCCTTTGTTACCATGATAACACAAGCCTGCTGCTCCTTGTTTTGTACCTGGCTGGTTAAGAAAAGATAGGGGGGGGGGGGCAATTTTTAATTTAACAATAAAACACCCCAAAGCCCAGCTGGTTACTGTCTGTTCCTATAAGAGAACAGCATAGTTAGTTAGGGGATAAGATGTCTGATAGTGAGGGTCCTGCTGCTGGAGCCCCCCCGCGATCTTCCGGTGTTCTAAACAAATACCTGATTCCTGCTGCAGTGGTCGTGCCATCATGGCCACGCCACTCGTGATGCCACGCCCCCTCCATTCATGTCTATGGGAGGGGGCGTGTCAGCCAACACGCCCCTCCCATAGACGTGAATGGAGGGGGCGTGGCGCCATGAGCGGTGTGGCCATAACGTCAGGATCACGGCCTCCAGCTCTGAGCTTTCTGAACAAAATATTCAGAACACTGGAGCCCCTGTGCATTCCTTTAACTCTTTCCTGGCTGAGCAGGAGGCATACAATGTATGTGTGGACCCAAATAGCATGGCATCTGTGAAAACATGTGCAAGTTCTGCGAATGTCCCACATCATACATGAGGGAAACTTTTGTTCGCAGCGGAAATCATACCAAAAACGCGCCCAAAACATCTTAGATTGTGGGACATGGGGCAAAAGCGAACATATGTGCGACACCCCAAACCACTTCAATACACTATTTTCTCTGGTTTAACGGTTGTGCAAAAATGTTGTGACTTTTCTACACACGCCAAAACCCTAAGTCATGCCTGTGCTGGTGTATATTTGTGACTTTTTTTTACCACAATATAAAAAAAGGTTGCAGATAATAAATCTGTTACCTACAACCACCAAAGCAAAATTGACTTCAATAGAACACATTTACCAAAAGTGGGGTATGCAAAAGTCACAAACTGTCTGAAACAGTTTATATTAAGAATGGGCATTGTTTTGCAATTAGGTTTTTAACTCTGATCAGGTGAAATACATTTTTGAAATGTTTTACCTGTTAAAACTGTCCTGTTAAAAAAAAGCTCAATATAACTACAGGGGTTCGTGAAAAACTGAAGATATTTTTTTACAACTATTTAACCCCTTAAAGACCAGGCCCATTTTGGCCTTAAGGACCAGAGTGTTTTTTGCACATCTGACCACTGTCACTTTAAGCATTAATAACTCTGGGATGCTTTTACTTTTCGATCTGATATGTTTTTTCATGACATATTCTACTTTATGTTAGGGTAAAATTTTGTCAAAACTTGAATCATTTCTTGGTGAAAAATTCCAAAATTTGATGAAAAAAATTAAAAATGTAGCATTTTTCTAAGCTCTCTATTTGTAAGGGAAATAGACATTCCAAATAAATTATATTTTGATTCACAAATACAATATGTCTACTTTATGTTTGCATCATATAGTTGACATGTTTTTACTTTTGGAAGACATTAGAGGGCTTCAAAGTTCAGCAGCAATTTTCCAATTTTTCACAACATTTTCAAAATCAGAATTTTTCAGGGACCAGTTCAGTTTTGAAGTGGATTTAAGGGGTCTTCATATTAGAAATACCCGATAAATGACCCCATTATAAAAACTACACCCTCAAAGTATTCAAAATGACATTCAGTAAGTGTGTTAACCCTTTAGGTGTTTCACAGGAATCGCAGCAAAGTGAAGGAGAAAATTCAAAATCTTCATTTTTTACACTCGCATGCTTTTGCAGACCCAGTTTTTTTCTACAAGAGGTAAAAGGAGAAAAATACTCTCAAAATTTGTAACCCAATTTCTCTTGAGTAACAAAATACCTCATATATGTATGTCAAGTGTTCGGCGGGCGCAGTAGAGGGCTCAGAAGGGAAGGAGCGACAATGGGATTTTGGAGAGTGAGTTTTTCTGAAATGGTTTTTGGGAGGCATCTCACATTTAGGAAACCCCTATGGTGCCAGAACAGTTAAACCCCCCCACATGGCATACCATTTTGGAAACTACACCCCTCAGGGCATGTAAGAAGGGGTCCAGCGAGCTTTAACACCTCACAGATGTTTGACTACTTTTCATTAAAGTCGGATATGTAAATGAAAAAAAAGTGGTAATAGGAGAAAATGACCCCCAAAATTTGTAACACCATTTCTTCTGAGTATGGAAATACCCCATATGTGGACGTCAAGTGCTCTGCTGGTGAACTACAATGCTCAGAAGAGAAGGAGCACCATTGAGCTTTTGGAAAGAGAATTTGTTTGGAATGGAAGTCAGGGGCCATGTGCGTTTACAAAGCCCCCCGTGGTGCCAGAACAGTGGACCCCCCACATGTGACTTCATTTTGGAAACTACACCCCTCACAGAATTTAATAAGGGGTACAGTGAGTATTTACACCCCACTGGCGTTTGACAGATCTTTGGAACAGTGGGCTGTGCAAATGAATAATTACATTTTTCATTTTCACGGTCCACTGTTCCAAAAATCTGTCAGACATCTGTGGGGTGTAAATGCACACTGCACCCCTTATTACATTACATGAGGGGTGTAGTTTCCAAAATGGGGTCACATGTGGGGGGGTCCATTGTTCTGGCACTATGGGGGCTTTGTGAACACACGTGGCCTTCAATTACGGACACATTTTCTCTCCAAAATCCCAATGGCGCTCCTTCTCTTCTGAGCATTGTAGTAGAGCCAGCAGAGCTCTGTACATCCACATATGGGGTATGTTCTTACTCAGAAGAAATGGGGTTAAAAATTTTGGGGGGCTTTTTTCCTATTTTCCCTTATGAAAATGAAAGATTTAGGGTAACACCAGCATTGTAGTGAAAAATTTTTTTTTTTCCATTTTCCCATCCAACTTTAATGAAAATTCTTCAAACACCTGTGGGGTGTTAATGCTCACTATACCCCTTGTTACGTTCCGTCAGGGGTGTAGTTTAGAAAAATGGGGTCACATGTGGGTATTTTTTTTTGCGTGTATGTCAGAACCGCTGTAAAATTAGCAACCCCTGCGCAAATCACCAATTTAGGCCTCAAATGTACATAGTGCGCTCTCACTCCTGAGCCTTGTTGTGTGCCCGCAGAGCATTTTACGCCCACATATGGGGTATTTCCATACTCAGGAGAAATTGCGTTACAAATTTTGGGGGTCTTTTTTTCCTTTTACCGCTTGTAACTAACAGGCTGGTGTAGCCCCCAACTTTTCCTTTTCATAAGGGGTAAAAGGAGAAAAAGCCCCCCAAAATTTGTAGTGCAATTTCTCCCGAAGTATGGAAATACCCCATATGTGGCCCTAAACTTTCCTTGAAATACGACAGGGCTCTGAAGTGAGAGAGCGCCATGCGCTTTTGTGGATTATATTAGGGATTGCATTGGAGTGGACATAGGGGTATTCTATGCCAGTAATTCCCAAACAAGGTGCCTCCAGCTGTTGTAAAACTCCCAGTATTCCTGCACAGTCAGTGGCTGTTCGCAAATGCTGGGATTTGTTGTTTTGCAACAGCTGGAGGCTCCGTTTTGGAAACACTGCCGTACAATACATTTTTCATTTTTATTGGGGGGGACAGTGTAAGGGGGTGTATATGTAGTGTTTTGCCCTTTATTATGTGTTAGTGTTGTGTAGTGTAGTAGTTTTAGGGTACATTCACACAGGTGGAGGTTTACAGTGAGTTTCCCGCTAGGAGTTTGCGCTGCAGCGAAAAATTTGCTGCAGCTCTAACTTGAAGCAGGAAACCCACTGTAAACTCGCCCGTGTGAATGTACCCTGTACATTCACATGGGGGGGGCAAACATCCAGCTGTTTCAAAACTACAATTCCCAGCATGTACTGACAGACCGTGCATGCTGGGAGTTGTACTTTTGCAACAGCTGGAGGCACACTGGTTGGAAAATTTTCAGTTAGGTTCTGTTACCTAACTCAGTATTTTCAGACCAGTGTGCCTCCAACTGTTGCAAAACTTCAACTCCCAGCATATACTGATCACCGAAGGGCACGCTGGGAGATGTAGTTATGCAACAGCTGGAGGTACACAACTACAACTCCCAGGATGCCGAGACAGCTGTTTGCACAGTGATCTCAAAACTGTGGCCCTCCAGATGTTGCAAAACTACAAATCCCAACATGCCCAGACAGCAAACTGCTGTGTGGGCATGCTAGGAGTTGTAGTTTTGCAAGATCTAGAGGGTTACAGTTTAGAGACCACTGCACAGTGATCTCCAAACTGTAGCCCTCCAGGTGTTGCAAAACTACAAACCCCAGCATGCCCACACAGAAAATAACTGTCTGGGCATGCTGGGAGTTGTAGTTTTGCAACATCTGGAGGGCTACAGTTTAGAGACCACGGTATAGTGGTCTCAAACTGCAGCTCTTCAGATGTTGCTAGGCAACTCACTGGCTTCAGTAGGATCCTGGGAGCCGCATCGCCGTCCTCTTCTGCCATCAATCACCGCCGCTGATCGCCGCCCGCTGCTGCCGGATGGTTAAGTGGATCTTCGGCGCCAGTCCTCATCGGTTCCCACATTCTGCCCTGCTTATTGTGGGTGGGCAGAATGGGGAAACCAAAAGTTAACCCCCCCGCCCCCGATCTGCTATTGGTCATCGCTTCTGGACGACCAATAGCAGGGATAGGAGGGGTCGCATCCCTGCCACCTCACTCCTATCCCTGCAGGGGGATCGTGGGTGTCTTAGACAACCCTGATCCCCCTTATTTTCCGGGTCACCAGAGACCCATATGAATTGCGGCAAATCGCCAGTGTGAATTCACCAGCGATTTGCAGGGGATTCCTGCTGATAGATAGATATCAGCAGTCACCCTGGTCCGGTTCCTGCCCAGCGCGCGGCGGGGACCGAAATTCCCACGGGCATACAGGTATGCCCTTAGTCCTTAAGTACCAGGGAGCGAAGGCGTACCTGTATGCCCTTGGTCCCTAAGTGGTTAAAGGAGTTATCCAGGAATAGAAAAACATTGCTCAGGTTATGTGTAGTATTAAACTCACTCCATTCACTCCAATGGAACTGAGCTGTAATACCACTCACGACCTGAGGACAGGTGTGGTGCTGTTTTTGGAAGACATTAGCTCTGTTTTTGTAATCCTGGACAACTCCTTTAACTTTCCTTAGCAGGATTAATATGGACTGGAGCTGGTAGAATCTGTATGCCATTTATTCCTTGCATATAGCATATTATTGTGTTGTTATTTTGTTTAGCAATAATTTGCTATCCTCAGGAATAAACGTAATTTGAGGTGTTGGGCCAGATATAGAAATAACATGCACTTAAAGCTCTTCAGCTCTTAGAAAACTGAGATGTAAGAGATTGTTGCTAGCTAAAAAACTTTTGGAGGACAGTTATTTAAAGCGTACATGTCATTTACAAAACTTTTGACGTGTCACAAAGTTTTGATCGGTCTGGGTTTTAGTACAGAGACCCACACTGAACAAAAGAACACACGCTTTATTTTCCGGCTCTAAGAGATTTTCATCTCGATGATCCATTATAAGTCCATGGGGCAGTAAGAAAAAGAAAACAATGTGGGGGAATCAGGTACACTGCTGTGTGCTTATCCTCATTCAGTCTTCTGATATGTGGGGGTCTTAGCTCTGGGACCCTGACCAATCAAATCTTTTGACATATCTCTGTGATATGTTAAAGAGGTTATCCAGGAAAAAACTATTTTTTTTTATATATCAACTGGCTCCAGAAAGTTAAACAGATTTGTAAATTACTTCAATTAAAACATCTTAATCTTTTCAGTACTTATGAGCTTCTGAAGTTTAGGTTGTTCTTTTCTGTCTAAGTAATCTCTGATGACACGCCCAGTTTAGAAGAGGTTTGCTATGGAAATTTGCTTCTAAACTGGGCGGTTCCCGAGACACGTGTCATCAGAGATTACTTAGACAGAAAAGAACAACCTTAACTTCAGAAGCTCATAAGGACTGAAAGGATAAAGATTTTTTAATAGAAGTAATTTACAAATCTGTTTAACTTTCTGGAGCCAGTTTATGTATATAAAAAAGTTTTTTTCCTGGAATAACCCTTTAAACTTTTTTTTTTCTTAAATGACAGGTGCACTTTCATTTGTATAAGTGATCCCAATGCATAGACAATCCATGTGAAATACAAATACTGTTCATACATACAGGATCCTGCGCCGATTTGATGCACAGGATTTGTAACTGCAAATTAGAAGCTGTGGTCAGTCATTTAGTTTACATTAAAATCTGCAGCAGAAAATCCTTTGCATCAAATCTGCGCACGTGTGAACGTGCCCTTAAGGATAAAATGATAGGCTTGACAAAGCCTGAAGCTGGGGAATGTTTTCTAAAATAAACTATAATAGAATTAGCACTGGTCTGTTATCTGAACAGATTATGTGACTACTACTATTACCATGAAGTGGAAAAACAAGATTCCTCATATTTTTTCATACTGTTGGTCTGCTGGCAGGTCATTTGATGTCACAAATTCACTGGTGATTCTGTAATATACTTGACAAAATGAAAAATAAATCAAAATACTATAACATGCAGAGCATGCAGTGTTGAGATGTGCTCTGTTACCCATTTAGAACAATTACATTCAATATAAAAATAAGAGAACGTAAGGTATATTATGCTTTCAGCACTTAAAGGGGCTATCCGGCCAATATGTGGGGCTACGTCTCTAGTCTCGGAAAGCTCGGAAAGCCCCCTCCCATAGACATGAATGGAGTGCATGGAGTGATGTCACGAGGGGGCGTGGTGTTAAGTCACGTCCCCAGTCACGGAAACAAAGAGCTTTCAGAGACTGGAGACGCCGTCCCACATAGAATGCGGGTGCTGCACGGAGATTGTGGGGGTCCCAGCGGCGGGCCCCCCATGATCAGACATCTTACCCCCTATCCTTTGGATGGGGATAAGATGTCTTTGGCCAGATAACCCCTTTGACCCCTTAAGGACTCAGCCCATTTTGGCCTTAAGGACTCAGACAATTTAATTTTTACGTTTTCATTTTTTCCTCCTCGCCTTCTAAAAATCATAACTCTTTTATATTTTCATCCACAGACTAGTATGAGGGCTTGTTTTTTGTGCGACCAGTTGTCCTTTGTAATGACATAACTCATTATATCATAAAATGTATGGCGCAACCAAAAAACACTATTTTTGTGGAGAAATTAAAAAGAAAAACACAATTTTGCAAATTTTGGAAGGTTTCGTTTTCACGTCGTACAATTTACGGTAAAAATGACATGTGTTCTTTATTCTGAGGGTCAATACGATTAAAATGATACCCATTATTACCTACTTTTATATTATTGTTGTGCTTAAACAAAATCACAAACTTTTAAACCAAATTAGTACTTTTATAATCCCTTTATTTTGATGACCTCTAACTTTTTTATTTTTCCGTATAAGCGGCGGTATGAGGGCTCATTTTTTGCGCCATGATCTGTACTTTTTTTTGATACCACATTTGCATATAAAAAACTTTTAATACATATTTTATAATTTATTTTTTAATAAAATGTATTAAAAAAGTAGCAATTTTGGACTTTTTTTTTTTTAATGTTCACGTTGTTCACCGTACGGGATCATTAACATTTTATTTTAATATTTCAGACATTTATGCACGCGGCGATACCAAATATTTCTATAAAATTTATTTTTTACGCTTTTTAGGGGTAAAATAGGAAAAAACGTACGTTTTACTGTTACGCCGAGCGCTCTGGGTCCCTGCTCCTCCCCGGAGCGCTTGCGGCGTTCCTCTCTCTGCAGCGCCCTGGTCAGACCCGCTGACTGGGAGCGCTGCACTGACACTGCCGGCAGGGATGCGATTCGCATAGCGGGACGCGCCCGCTCGCGAATTGCATCCCAAGTCCCTCACCTGTCCCGGTCCCCGGCTGTCTCGTCCTGACGCGCGCGGCTCCGCTCCTTAGGGCGCGCACGCGCCAGCTCTCTAAGATTTAAAGGGCCAGTGCACCAATGATTGGTGCCTGGCCCAATCTGTCTAATTAGCCTCCTCCTGCTCCCTGTCTATTTAACCTCACTTCCCCTTCACTTCCTTGCCGGATCTTGTTGCCTTTGTGCCAGAGAAAGCGTTTACAGTGTTTGCCTTACCAGTGTACCTGACCTCTTGCTATTGCTATTGACTACGAACCTTGCCGTCTGCCCCGACCTTCTGCTACGTCTGACCTTGCCTCTGCCTAGTCCTTCTGTCCCTCGCCTTCTCAGCAGTCAGCGAGGTTGAGCCGTTGCCGGTGGATACGACCTGGTTGCTACCGCCGCAGCAAGACCATCCCGCTTTGCGGCGGGCTCTGGTGAATACCAATAGCAACCTAGAACCGGTCCACCGACATGGTCCACGCCAATCCCTCGCTGACACAGAGGATCCACATCCAGCCTGCCGAATCCTAACATTTACTTTTTTATTGGGGAGGGGATTTTTCACTTTTACTTTTACATTTTTCTTTACACTTGAATAGTCCCAATAGGGGACTATTCATAGCAATACCATGATTGCTAATACTGATCTGTTCTATGTATAGGACATAGAACAGATCAGTGTTATCGGCTATCTTCTGTTCTGGTCTGCTCGATCTCAGACCAGAGCAGAAGACGCCGGGAGCCGGAAGGAGGAAGGTGAGGGGACCTCCGTGCGGCGTTCTGAATGATCGGATCCCCGCAGCAGCGCTGCGGGCGATCAGATCGTTCATTTAAATCGCGCACTGCCGCAGATGCCGGGATCTGTATTGATCCCGGCACCTGAGGGGTTAATGGCGGACCCCGCGAGATCGCGGGCATCGGCCATTGCCGGCGGGTCCCTGGCTGCGATCAGCAGCCGGGATCAGCCGCGCATGTCACGGGCATCGCTCCGATGCCCGCGGTTATGCACAGGACGTAAATGTACGTCCTGGTGCGTTAAGTACCACAGCACCAGGACGTACATTTATGTCCTGCGTCCTTAAGGGGTTAAAATGCATTTCTTGTAGTAGGACACTTTATAGCTAAACCCATGGGGTCCCAGTTGATCCTGAAATCACTGAACCATATGGATTAAAATCTACTTTTAACTTTTTCAAAGCTGAACCAAATTTCACCTGCTTAAGGCTGCTAGCCACTGGTAACCTCTTCTTTATGCTGTACAACCTTGCAGAGTACTCAAGTAAGCACAGAAAGCCTCCTTTGTTGCCCAAAAGAGCTATGCTACACACTGAGATTGATGAGATATTGGACACTCTACCTTACTGTCCAGACTCGGGAAGGAGACACAAATCAGGGAAGCTTATCATGTAAGTGCTCCAAGAGAGAAAGTAGGAGCGCTCTATAGTGTAAAACAATACCGGAGGTAGGGTAAGGAATATTGGATAAAAGCCGCTTACCCAGTGGGCTGTGTAGTTCATACACAACAATGATAAAGGTGAATAAATCAAGGTAGGGACCAGTCTGCAGCCCTCAAGCTTATTCAATGTGGCAGTAGGATGGTGGAGGCTTCTATATAGTTAGCAGCAATATTCGTATGGCGCTGACAGACCCAGATCAGACACAGCAGGACTGAGGAAGCTGCACATGTGCAGCGAAACGTGTTGCATCTTGGTCAAATAAATCCTTTTTACCAGTCCTGCCATGTCTGATCTGGGTCCGTCAGTGCCATCCGAATCTTACTGCTAACTATATAGAAGCCTCCACCATTCTACTGCCATATTATGTAAGCGTGGCCTGTTTCTCTGCTACCTCTGTGCTGCATTAGGCCCCATGTCTGTAGTGTGAAATGGGTCTGTCTGGTCCTATTCACATTGAAGAGTGGCTGCTGAGGCACAGAGGGATGCTGCTTTCTTACATCATGAAAGACTTACTACCAAAGTGATAACCATAATCAACCTTGGTTTTAGGTACAGACTTCCCTTCCCTACAGTTTTGACCTTCTTCCTATCTGGATTGTTTGGTTTCTATTAACTGTGCCTTTCCTGTGGCCATAGTTGGTTATACACTACAGCAGCAAGCTACGCAAGCAAGCCGGCATGTATAGCACAAAAATTTTTATCTTTTGCAAATTGAAAAACAGTAGCCTTTAAAAGACTGTTGTATGAGTCCCTTTCTGATTCTGGAGTGTGAATGGGGGCATATACTTCTCTATACTGTAAATAATTATACAGGCCGCTAAGTAACTGAACTGTAGCAATTAATAGCTGTACAAGATAAGTCCCTTTAAATCACAACAGATGGCGAACCACCTAAAGAAGTTTTGCCGGCATTGTGCATTAATGTATTCCTTGTAGTGTTGAGCACGAATATTCGAAATGAAAATTTTTACCACGAATATCGTCAACTTCGGTATTTTGCGAATATTTAGAATATAGTGATATATATTTGTAATATTTTTTTTTTATGCGAATTTATGCGAATATTTATCCGAATATCGGCACTTCCAGACTGGACACTGATCCCTCCCTTCTTTTAGGTGAAAGATATAACATGCGAACTATGTGAATTTCATTATGAATTTTCACATGGAAAAAAAAAAGAGAACGAACATAGCGAATATGCGAATTTCGCGAACATAGAATGAATATCCGTCCATATATTCGTGAAATATTGCGAATTCGAATATTGTCCCTGCCGCTCATCACTAAATTTTTCGTACTACAAATTAAAGACAAATCAGTACTGAAGACCAACATATAGCTGCAGACGGCTCACATTATAACAAGTAATCAAACAAGGTTAGGTGGGTGCAGCAGCCGAGATCCCGGTGGCCCACAGCAGCGGGACCCCGGCGATCTAACATCTTATCCCCTATCCTTTGTATAGGGGATAAGATGTCTAGTGCCCCTTTAATCTTGGAGATGAAGCCTAGAAGGATGAGCGGTAGAGTATTGAATGTATTCAGGCACCTGACCTCTGCAGTTATACTGAAAAACCTGGGAAAAAACCTCTGAATTGTCATGATGGATGTCTTGTTTGCATTTGGGGAGTTTAGGGATTTTGAGGGCGATTCATCTGGAAAAGTTGACCAGTTGCCCATGGTAACAAATCACATCGCTTCTTTCATTTTTGAAAAGGTCTCTGAAAAATAAAAGAAGCATCCGATTGGTTGCTATGGGCAACTTAGCAATTTTTCCTCAGCACAGGTCTTGATGAATCTCCCCCTTTATCCCTGTCTTTACAGTTGCCAGCAATCGTCTTAGTGGAGACTTTAAGAGAACTCTATGTACGCTGTAGGCTTCGGAGCCTGACCACAATGGCGGACAAGTGTGACATCACGACTCCGCCCCGTGTGACGTCACACCCCGTCCCCTCAATGCAAGTCTGTCGGAGGTCCGTCACGCCCCATAGACTTGCATTGAGGGAGCGGGGCGTGACGTCACACGGGACAGAGTCGTGACGTCATGCTCGTCCGCCATTGTGGTCGGGCTCCGAAGCCTCCAACGTTGCCGGTGTGAGGTGGAAGCCATACAGGTGGGTGCAGCAGCCGAGATCCCAGGGGCCCACAGCAGCGGGACCCCAGCGATCTGACATCTTATCCCCTATGCTTTGGATAGGGGATAAGATGTCTAGGAGTGCGGAGTACCCTTTAAGACAAGAACATCTTGTCATATTATCAAATATTTTTCAATGTTGAACAATTTGATTTATTGTTCTTATTATTATTTATTTCAAGTGCATGATGCATACATTTGAAGAATTTGTTAGATTTGCCTGGAATCTGCTGTATACTACAAAGGAAATGGCTTTCTTGTTGGATTTCTCTTTTGTCACCACCACAGTGCTCTTTGCTGACCTCTGCTGTCCATTTTAGGAACTGTCCAGAGCAGCATACGTTTGCTATTGGGATTTTCTCCTGCTCTGGACAATTCCTAAAATGGACAGCAGATTTCAGCAGAGAGCACCGTGATCGTGACATAAGAAAAATCCAAAAAGAAAAACATTTCCTCTGTAGTATAGAGCCCTTAAAAAGTACTGGAAGGATTAAGATTTTTTAATAGAAGTAATTTACAAATCTGTTTAACTTTCTGGCACCAGTTGATCTACACAAAAAAAGTTTTCAACGGGCGTACCCCTTTAATAAATTGACTATTGGATAACTACAGATACAAATATCACTTTAATTAAACAGTTGAGGACAAAATTGTTGGTTGATAAACTTAGGTTAATGTCAGAAAAACCCACAATGCTCTGTGAAATACGTGAAACTGAAAATTACCTGATGAAAATCAGACATTTCTTTTGAATTGTGGTTTAACAGAATCATTTTGAAAAACAAAATAATGAAACTGTCCTGGAGAAAAATAAATCCCTCCTGAACTGAAAGGGGTACTCCGGTGGAATATTTTTTTTTTTTTTATCAACTGGTGCCAGAAAGTTAAACAGATTTGTAAATTACATCTATTTAAAAATCTTAATCCTTCCAGAACTTATCAGCTGTTGTAGAAAACAGAGAAAGTTCATTTATTTTTGAATTTCTTTTCTGTCTGACCACAGTGCTCTCTGCTGACACCTCTGTCCTTGTCAGGAACTGTCCAGAGCAGGAACAATTCCCCACAGCAAACCTCTCCTGCTCTGGACAGTTCCTGACATGAACAGAGGTGTCAGCAGAGAGCATTGTGGTCAGACAGAAAATAAATTCAAAAAGAAAAGAACTTCCTCTGTATATACAGCAGCTGATACGTACAGGAAGGGTTAAGATTTTTAAAAAGAAGTAATTTACAAATCTGTTTAACTTTCTGGCACCAGTTGATTTAAAAAAAAAAAAAATTTTCACCGGAGTACCCCTTTAACCCCTTAAGGACGCAGGACGTAAATGTACGTCCTGGTGAGGTGGTACTTAACGCACCAGGACGTACATTTACGTCCTAAGCATAACCGCGGGCATCGAAGCGATGCCCGTGTCATGCGCGGCTGATCCCGGATGCTGATCGCAGCCAGGGACCCGCCGGCAATGGCCGACGCCCGCGATCTCGCGGGCGTCCGCCATTAACCCCTCAGGTGCCGGGATCAATACAGATCCCGGCATCTGCGGCAGTTCGCCATTTAAATGAACGATCGGATCGCCCGCAGCGCTGCTGCGGGGATCCGATCATTCATAACGCCGCACGGAGGTCCACTCTCCTTCCTCCGTGCGGCTCCCGGCGTCTCCTGCTCTGGTCTGTGATCGAGCAGACCAGAGCAGGAGATGACCGATAATACTGATCTGTTCTATGTCCTATACATAGAACAGATCAGTATTAGCAATCATGGTATTGCTATGAATAGTCCCCTATGGGGACTATTCAAGTGTAAAAAAAAATGTAAAAAAAAAGTGAAAAATCCCCTCCCCCAATAAAAAAGTAAAACGTCCGTTTTTTCCTATTTTACCCCCAAAAAGCGTAAAAAACATTTTTTATAGACATATTTGGTATCGCCGCGTGCGTAAATGTCCGAACTATTAAAATAAAATGTTAATGATCCCGTACTGTGAACGGCGTGAAGGAAAAAAAAAAAAAAAAAGTCCAAAATTCCTACTTTTTTAATACATTTTATTAAAAAAAAATTTATAAAAAATGTATTAAAAGTTTTTTATATGCAAATGTGGTATCAAAAAAAGTACAGATCATGGCGCAAAAAATTAGCCCCCATACCGCCACTTATATGGAAAAATAAAAAAGTTAGAGGTCATCAAAATAAAGGGATTATAAACGTACTAATTTGGTTAAAAAGTTTGTGATTTTTTTTAAGCGCAACAATAATATAAAAGTATATAATAATGGGTATCATTTTAATCGTATTGACCCTCAGAATAAAGAACACATGTCATTTTTACCATAAATTGTACGGCGTGAAAAGAAAACCTTCCAAAATTAGCAAAATTGCGTTTTTCGTTTTAATTTCGCCACAAAAATAGTGTTTTTTGGTTGCGCCATACATTTTATGATAAAATGAGTTATGTCATTACAAAGGACAACTGGTCACGCAAAAAACAAGCCCTCATACTAGTCTGTGGATGAAAATATAAAAGAGTTATGATTTTTAGAAGGCGAGGAGGAAAAAATGAAAACGTAAAAATTAAATTGTCTGAGTCCTTAAGGCCAAAATGGGCTGAGTCCTTAAGGGGTTAATGTGTTATTGCACAACATTTTAAGGATGAAACTAATAGTACAAACAGTTCAGTTTGTACTATTAGCCAGTAATAAGAACTTGTCTTTGCTCATGAAAACATATATGCAATATTTGTATGTACAGTAGATTAGTAGACTATAACCCAAATGTTTGAGCTTCACATTTCTTATTCCTTCTGTATTTGGGCCCAGAAGATATTACCAACCATATAAGCTCTAGTAGGGTTTTTTTTTTTTTTGTTAACCATTATCTGGGTTACGATGAGTCAACTTTTCAGTAGAAAATATAGGTCAATTTTACTGATTGCCACAAAGTCAGGTATTTAGATTCTTAAGGTTTTATCTGTACAAGAGCATTATTGTATAACTAAATGCAGGATTGATTTTTCTTCTAAGTAATCTCTCTCTCTTTACTGAGTACAATTGTACTGTAAACCTTTTGCTGAGGAGAGACATTTAATATGGTAACAGTTCTTTAATGCAATAGTAACCAGAGCTGTTATTAATGTGTTGATCCCATTTGTTGAGGGGATCCTCATGCTTTATACTTTCAGTTTCAGTATAGTTAAGAAATATGTTATGATGAAAATCTAACATTTGCTATTAGTGCTAGAATTGAGCACTCGGTAGATTGAAACACAAATTATAAAACATTTACTTTAACAAACAGCCAGGGGCGTTCTTAGGTGTTCAAATTACCCAGGGCTAGAGTCCACATATCTAGCCAGGATTTCTTTTAATAGCCGCATATCACGTAAGTGGTACTATGTGATGTCATAGGCATGAGGAGACTGGACAGGTAGTGAGAAGACTGGATAGGCAGTGAGGAGACTGGACAGGCAGTGAGAAGACTGGATAGGCAGTGAGGAGACTGGATGGGCAGTGAGGAGACTGGATGGGCAGTGAGGAGACTGGATAGGTAGTGAGGAGACTGGATAGGTAGTGAGGAGACTGGAGAGGCAGTGAGGAGACTATTACAAGCTCTGGACAGGATAATGAGACCCAGGTGAATCATAGACTGCGGTGCTCATATGAAATATAGAATCCAATACAAGTCCAAGACACAATAAGACTGATCTGTATAGCACTCACCAGTTGTAGTTCACCATAAATAACTGATCTCTATAGCATTCACCAGTCGTAGTTCATCCTAAATAACTGATCTCTATAGCACTCACCAGTCATAGTTCACCATAAATAATTGATCTCTATAGCACTCACCAGTCGTAGTTCACCATAAATAACTGATCACTATGGCGCACACCAGTAGTAGTTCCACAAATGAATTGAGATATATATATATATATATATATATATATAGTTATCACAAGTTGTAGTTCATTATAAATAACTGATCTCTTTAGCACTCACCAGTCGTAGTTCACCATAAATAACTGATCTATATAGCACTCACCAGTCGTAGTTCACCATAAATAACTGATCTCTATAGCACTCAACAGTCGTAGTTTCCCACAAATAACGGATCTATATAGCACTCACCAGTCATAGTCCACCATAAATAAATGATCTATACAGCGCTCACCAGTCATAGTTAATCATAAATAACTGCACTTTATTCAAGCTTCAGTAGTCACATAAGAAGGATTCACCTGGTGCAGGGAGAGAAAGTAGCCCAAGCCGCAAGCAGGAGCGCAGCAAAGGAGCGACAGACTGTTTCACATCAGTGACTCTTCATCTGCTTCATTTTTACCTTAATTACCAGACTCCATTTTTCAAAGCTGACCTGTGTCCCCTAAAGTGGTAATAACCTGGAAAGGATTTTTTTGAGTGAAGTGATTCTGAGACATTTTTTTTACTTTATATTAGTGGTATATCTATGTTGCTACAGTTTTTTTTTCTTTTTTTATTGGCATTTACTGTGTGGTAAAATTTTTCAGGCTGCTCCGTACTCTGCAGCCCCCGGCTGTTTTCAGTAGCTGGGGGCCACCGCTAATAGCCAGCATGTGGCAATCGCCGCGGCTGGCTATTAACCCTTTAGATCACTGCTGACAGTGGCATCTAAATGAACATGTGAATGCTCCCTGGTGGGCTAGTGGGGTGGATGCCCTCCCGCAGCGTGATCGCGGGGGGGGGTTGGTGGGTGATCCACTATAGAGGTAGCCAGAGGGCTTACCTCTGATTCCCTGGTGTTCGTGGCTCTTTCTTTGATAGATCCTGGCTGAACTAGGCTCTATCAATGGATCGCAGAGCACACAGATCAATGGAGCTCATTAGAACTCTATTGATCTGTGTGAGGTATCTTAAAGGGGTAGTCCAGTGGTGAAAAACTTATCCCCTATCCTAAGGATAGGGGATAAGTTTGAGATCGCGGGGGGTCCGACCGCTGGGGCCCCCTGCGATCTCTCTGTACGGGGCCCCGGCTCTCCGCCGAGATAGCGGGTGTCGACCCCCGCACGAGGCGGCGGCCGACACGCCCCCTCAATACATCTCTATGGCAGAGCCGGAGATTGCTGAAGGCAGCGCTTCGGCTCTGCCATAGAGTTGTATCGAGGGGGCGTGTCGGCCGCCGCCTCGTGCGGAGGTCGACACGCCCCCTTCCAGCGGGCTGTCGGGGCTCCGTACAGGAGATCGCGGGGGGCCCCAGGGGTCGGACCCCCCGCGATCTGCAACTTATCCCCTATCCTTAGGATAGGGGATAAGTTGCTCACCACTGAATCACCACTGGACTACTCCTTTAATGATTCCTCCTAAAAGTCCCCTAAGGGACTAATGAAGTGTAAAAAAAATATATATTTTAATAAAAGTTTAAAAGACACACATTAACCCCTTCCATATTAAAAGTTGAAATCACCCCCTTTTCCTATATAAAAACATGTAAACATAATAAAAATAAATATATTTGGTATCGCTGCGTGCACAATCATAATATTCCAAAATATTAAGATATCACATTATGTATCCCATACGGAAAATTATGTAAATGTAATATAAAATGCCAAACCACAGAATTGCAATTTTTATAATATCCCAGAAAAAAGTTAAAAGCGATTAAAAAGTCAGATCAATACCAAAATGCTACCAATACAAAAAACATATTATGGCACATAAAATGTGCCCTCATACAGCCTCGTGTGCGAAAAAAAATAAGCTGCAGAGGTCAGAAAATGGCAATTACATAAAAAAAAAAAAAAAGTTTAGAGTTTTTGTTTTTTAATTAGTAAAACATGATGGAAACTATACAAATCTGGTATTGCTGTAATCAGGCGGCCTAAAGTACCAAAATAACATGTTAGCTCAACTACAAGGTAAATGGCATAGAAAAGAAAACCACGAAATTTGCTAAATTATCTTTTACTATTTCAATTTACTTCACCAATATTTTTTTTTTTCCGGAGCATATGTTATGGAACAATTAAAAGGTATCATTATAGTAGTTAGTTATGACTAATATAGAGCGTGGAGGAAAAAACTAGAGTGTAAAAACAAAAATTGCCCAGGACAAGTGGATCGTCATGAGGGATAGGTAGATTTTGCTCCATTTTAGTCCCGTGGACAAGTAATTTTATTAAATTTCCACACCCCTGTACATTTTCTAAAATCTTTTTTTTTACCTGGCTGGTTAGCAAATAGAGGAGGGACCTCATGCATTTTTTACTTTTTTAACTACTTAGGTACATGAGCCATACGTGCTGCAGTGAGTACGTTCGCACACACACCATACATTAACAGACCCTATGACTCCCCAGCTGTTGTAAAACAACAACCCTCAGCATGTCCTCACTGTCAGGGCATGCTGGGAGTTGTAGTTTTGCTGATGCCAACAGATGGAGGGGAGATGTTAGAAGGGCTTGCTGCGCTGTTGCAAAACTACAAACCCCACCATGTTGTAGTTTTGCTAATGGTATTGGGTGAAGGAGGTGGCGGGGAAATGTGCAGTGGGGCTATGTGGGCAGCACAGAGATGTGCGACATGGGGGCAATGTGAGAAGCAGGAGATTGTGGCGCAGGGGCAACGTGAGCAGCGGGAGATGTGCGACAGGTCTATGTCAGCAGCAGAGAGATGTGCAGCACGGGGGCAATGTGAGCGGCGGGACATGTGTGGAGGGAGATGTGCAAGGATGATGGAGAGATGTGCGGCAGGCTGATGTGAGTGGCTGGAGTTGAGCGGCGCAGGTGGGATGGAGCAGGTCTGTGAAGTGCTCCTTCTGCCTGCGCTCCTCAGTCCATCTGTGGCAGTGAAATGCTGTTCTCCCACTCTCCGAGCCAAGCCTGAAAGTATGAAATCTTCTGAGACTGCTGCTACGCATGGAGAACGGGACAACAGAGGGGCTGACAACGGACAATTGTGTCATGTCACAAGGTAACCTTAAAGGGGTATTCCAGGCAAAAACTTTTTTTTATATATCAACTGGCTCAGGAAAGTTAAACAGATTTGTAAATTACTTCTATTAAAAAATCTTAATCCTTCCAATAGTTATTAGCTTCTGAATTTGAGTTGCTGTTTTCTGTCTAACTGCTTTCTGATTACTCACTTCCTGGGAGCTGTCCAGCTCCTATGGGGATATTTTCCCATCATGCACAGCTCCCGTGATGTGACATCATCATTGAGCAGTTAGACAGAAAACTTCAGAAGCTAATAACTATTGGAAGGATTAAGATTTTTTAATAGAAGTAATTTACAAATCTGTTTATCTTTCCGGAGCCAGTTGATATATAAAAAAAAGTTTTTGCCTGGAATACCCCTTTAAAGCCACTGCTGTGGCAATAATAAATAAAAAAACACAGCGGCAGCCTGAGACCAGGGGCTATGGGCCTGAGACCTGGGGCTCCAACCCTGTTAGCCCCCCCCCCCCCCCCCCCAGCAACGTCCTGCAAACAGTCTATTTTAACACTGATATTAACTTATGCATAACTAATTGAGTAGTTAAAGCGCACTGTCACCAATTGTTGTTCTCCCAGATCTAAGCCACCATAGTATTGGTGATAATCACTGCAATGCAGCCATACCTTTGACTGCACGTTTCCCTCTTTTATTAGCCATAAAATCCTTTTTTCCTGGGGTCAGCAACAGTTGGATAGACGTGGCCGGGGTTTCACAATGCTCTGCCTCCACTTCGTCTATCCCAGTGTTTGTGAGTGCTGGGACCATTGTGTAAGTGACACACAGGTCCTCAGCGAATGCACCCCCTGATATGCTTGACATGCGATGCTTTACATCACTGCTGTGAATCCTCAGAGCAAGTGCTCATTACCTCTGCGAGCTCTCGCTCCTGCACCCCAGTGTGCCTGTGCAGTGCTAGAGGCAGGGAGCTCTCTGCCTTTAGTGATGGGAATACCACACAGCGAGTATCCGGATTGCTCTAAGGATACACGCCGGTGATGTAAAGTCGGCGCACACATCAAGCATATAAAGGGCGCATGTCCAACAGGGAAAGTCGGCACTGTAGGAAAGGCCTGCGTGCCATAACACGTGCTGTTGCTAGCATTTTTTACTATTCTTTGCTACAATAAACATGAAGTGATTTTGAGCAAGCTGTTTTTGGAGTGCCGGGATTCCCTTGTTCTTTTCATATAAGGGGCATATGCGCTGAGGACCTGTGTGTCACTCACACAGCGGTCCCAGCGCTCACATACAGGAGAGGCATGGCGGAGGCGGGCATTGTGAACCCCCGGCTATGCCTATCCTATGGTGAAAGTTATATGACAAGAGAAAAATATAAAATAGAATTTGATGCCAGATTACAAGTAAAGAAGTCCATAAACACCTGTGGAAATGAAGAACATGTGAGGGGCTAACAGAATGACTTAACATTGATTCTGGAGTATGGTACAGTAAAACTTTTCTAAAAGACCAACTCTTTATGAAGACAATCCCCTTCTCCAGACTAGGTTTTGTGTGAAAGATTTTCACTTCCACTATTTATTATGCCTTTTTATGAGAAGGCCACTCCCCTAGAAGACCACTTTTTGTGAAATTTTGGGTGGTGATGTTAAAGATGCTTTACTGTAAATGGTATCTATTTCTGCAATTATTGACCCAGTTTTCTTAGGTTTGACATATAATACTGTATATCCAGCCCGTGCAGCTGTACAGGGTCTCTTAAGGCAATGTAGCGAACAGCCATATTATCTGGCAGCTCTCATGATGATTTAATAAATACATACAGGGCGAGATTTATCAAAACCTGTGCAGAGGAAAACGTGCCCAGTTGCCCATAGCAACCTATCAGGTCGCTTCTTTCATTTTTCACAGGCCTTCATAAAAATGAAAGAAGCAAGCTGATTGGTTGCTATGGGCAACTGGGCATGTTTTCCTCTGCACAGGTTTTGATAAATCTCCCCCACAGTCCTTATGAAACAATTATTCTTTACCCATAACTCTGTATTATGCAATTGCTCTGTTACTCTTTATGGAAATGTGTGAATAGATTGACAACTGCACATAACCATTTCCATCTTTAAGATGCTTTAGAACAGTTAAAGGGGTATTCCAGGATTTTTTTTTTATTTGACTATTCTACAGGGGCTGTAAAGTTAGTGTAGTTCATAATATAGTGTCTGTACCTGTGTGTGATGGTTTTCTCACGATTCTTCTGTGATTTTCACTCCAATATTAATTTTTAACAGCATACAAAATGACTGTTGTCTCAGATTTTTTCCAGCTTGCAATGCGGCCGAGAACTGACTCACTAGTCAGCTGATGACAGGGAGCCTGTCTGCTTCAATGGGTGGAGGGATCAATCTGCATCTAATGCAACAGCTGGAGGCACCCTGATTGAAAATCACACTGATTTGAATGGATGCAGCTCATTTATGTTTCAATGGGTAGGGTGGCTGATGTGTGGGAGGGAGGAAGATGGAATTGTGGGATTTGTAGTAAAATAAAAATAAAAAAAGTCAAACAGGAAATACTAGTTCACAAACAGCTAGCCACAGTGTTATGGTAATCTCACAACATAGCCATTTATCCCCAAGACAAGCGCAGATCCTCCCTAAGCATGTCCATTGCTGCCTGCCAGGTACGTACTAAAATAACCTTATGGTGGATAACCCCTTTAATTTAACACCTTGTTTTACTTTATTTGCTGGTGCACTGTTAAAAGTGAGTGGATCGCCATCTTGAGCACTTAACTCTATGGACCAGGTGACACTCTGCAGTATTTGTCCTCCCTGGCACAGCATACTGGGGCAGATTTACTATTCTAAGTACAAGAACTCTGGCTTAATTTCTGCAAAAAAACTGATGTCAATGTGTGCTGAAAAACTGGTGTACATGACTTACACCTCATTTATTATGTCTTAGACAAAGCAGGTAGTAGAGAAGTTACAGGCAGAGTTACAGTTACTGTCACAGACTGGTGTCAGCAGAGAGCACTGTGGTCAGACAGAAAAGAACAACTTAACTTCCTGTTGAGCATACAGCAGCTGATAAGTACTGGAAGGATTAAGATTTTAAATAGTAATTCACAAAACTGTTTAACTTTCTGGCACCAGTTGATTTAAAAACAATTATTTTCCTCCACAACCAGTGGACAAGGCCTGGCTGCTATACAGATAGTAGGGAACTGGAAGAGGAGCAGCAGCAGGGAAAGGGTTGCAGGGGCTCTCGACTGTCCCACACGGCCATGTGCTCCATATGCCTACAAAGAGACATAGTTCCTTTACTTGTACCCTGACCCTGCTTTGTGATAGTTTTAATATTCTTGTTCTGCAGGGATACTACTGGGATCTGTAGTGCACCAACTGGACACACTAATGCAGGGACGTGACAGGAGCTCACTCTCTGAGGTCAGCCCATTGCTCAATGCTTTGCTCAGCTTGCTTTCTATTAGATTTGTAAGGGCTTCCTGTGATCAGTAGTTCCTCTGTGCACTGCTTTCTCTCTCCCAGTTTTCTCTCAAAAACAGCGATAGCAATGCAGTGCATATGGTTTTATCAGCCTTTTAATCCCTTATGCACTTTCATTTTTTCCTCCTTATCTTTAAAAAATCACAACTCTTTAAATTTTGCACCTTAAAATCCATAAGATGGGAAATTTTTTTGTGCCAGCAATTCTACTTTGCAGTGACATCAGTCATTTTACCCAAAAATCTACGACGAAACGGAAAAAAAATCATTGTGCAACAAAATCTAAGAAAAAATACAATTTTGTAACTTTTGGGGGCTTCAGTTTCTACGCAGTAAATTTTTCGGTAAAAATTACACCTTATCTTTATTCTGTAGGTCCATTCAATTAAAATGATACCCTACTTATATAGGTTTGATTTTGTCGTACTTCTGGAAAAAATCATAACTACATGCAGGAAAATGTATACGTTATATTATATTAAAATTTTAATTTTCTGACCCCTATAACTTTTTTTATTTATTTGCGTACGGGGTGGTATGAGGGCTAATTTTTTGCGCCGTGATCTGAAGTTTTTAGCGTCACCATCTTTGTATTGATCGGACTTTTAGATCGCTTTTTATACATTTTTTCATGATATAGAAAGGGACCAAAAATACGCTATTTTGGACTTTGGAATTTCTTTGCGCGTACGCCATTGACCATGCGGTTTAAATAACAATATATTTTTATAATTTGGACATTTTCGCATGCGACGATACCACATATGTTTATTTTATTTACACAGGTTTTTTTTTTTTAATGGGAAAAGGGGGGTGATTCAAACTTTTATTAGGGAAAGGGTTAAATGATCTTTATTAATAGGAGGCTATAACACTGCACACACTGATCTTTTATATTGATCAATGGTTTCTCATGGGAAACCATTGATCGATGATTCTGCCACTTGACTGCTCATGCCTAGATCTCAGGCACTGAGCAGTCATTCGGTGATCAGACAACAGGAGGCAGGTAAGGGGACCCTCCTCGTGTCCTACAGCTGTTAGGGATGCCACGATTTCACCGCAGCAGTCCCAAACAGCGCCCCCTGAGCTAACCGGCATTAGTTTACTTTCACTTTAGACGCGGCTATCAACTTTGAATGTCTCATCTAAAGGATTAATAGCGCCGTGGCCCCGCGTTATAGAAAGGGAAAGGACCTAGGAGGTACAGGTACGCCCTTGGTCCTTAACAGGTTAAACCCACCCTTACACTGTCTCCTGATAGCCTGGGATTTGTATGTCACATAATGCAAGCAATGATTGAATAACCTGGGGTCATGTGATCTTGCTGCTAGCTGCAAGGTATGCTGGGTTACCATGACATCACTTTAGTGTTCCCAGTACTTCCACCATTCATTCAGGTGCAAAAATGCCAAAGGTTTCTTATCCCTATTGCTTTTAATAGCACCAATGCCAGGCTCACGCAAGCCAAACGTGGAAAAGTTTGAAAGTTCAATGAGCAGAATATACCATAAAGTCCTGAGCATGAGCAAGTTCTCCAGGGTTGCTCATCTCTAGTATCAATACAGACACAGTATTTTGATATCATTATAGTACATCACAACATATTTACATATGTACAATCAGAGCTGTGAAAAAAGACACTGTAAAGGAAAACTGTCAGCCTGTTCACACTAAATCCAATACACTGTGTTATAGTGTGGGTGAAAAGGAGTCCAACAAGGGGTCACTTACTAAACTATGTCCAGTAGGCCCTGAGATATGTCCCCCAGAAGATCCTCTGTTGAAAATAGTGAACCCCGTGCAGGGGGCGGGGCTTCACGGTTCTATTTATATATTCATTGTCTCTGACTCCACATCCTAGTGAAGTGGAGTCACAGACAATGAATATGTAAATTGAGTGGGCGGAGCTCCACCCTCCACGCAATTCACTGAATTTAGCAGAGGCTATTCTGGGGGACATATCTCAGGACCTACTGGTCATATTTAAGTAAGGGACCCCTTGTTGGACTCCTATTCACCCACACTATAACCCAGTGTATTGGGTTTAGTGTGGGTGAGCAGGCTGACAGTTTTCCTTTAACTCCATCCCACTAATGGATGTATGCATACTTCCTATCTGCAGATACAGTGCTGCAATAGGATGTGTGCATGCATCCTATCGATTGCCTGCGATCCTGGAAACGTCACAGGAGATCGCCAGCGGGACCCAGCCTTCAACCACAGCCGGGATCCTGTCTCCGCTGCTTAGACCAAGATAGCGCTGGTCTCAGCAGTGTGAACCCCTTAGATGCTGTGGTCAGTACTGACCAAGGCATCTATAGGATTGACAGGGAGAAAGGGCTCCCCCTGTCCTCCATCAGCAACGCTGCAATGTAATTGCAGGGTCCTGATGGTTGTCAAGCTAGCAGGAAGCCAGCTGATAGCCTCCTGTCTGCCAAATATAGTAAACAGTAATTACAGGCTGAGTGTAATAGGGACAGTTATGCTGTGCTGCAGTACAGATTATAAAAATAAAATGTTTATCAATAAAAAAATAAAAAAATAAATGTACCTTTCCCAATTAAGTCCTTTATTATCACAAAAATATCACCAAAAAAACCTAAAAGCAAACCTATATATAAACACTGTAAAAAACTAAACAAAATAAAAACACCAGAAATGTTAAAATTTTTAAGAATATTTTGGATTTTTTACAAAAATGCTGCATGTATCAACAAAAATTTTCCACTAATATAAAGTAGAATATGTCATGAAAAAACAATCTCAGAATCACTTCACTCTGTAAAAACATTTCTCAGTTATTACCACTGAAAGAGACACAGGTCAGATTTGAAAAATGGGGCCCTGTCAATTAGGTAAGAACAGGCGGAGTCCTTAAGGGGCTAAAGAACAATCTATGAATAGACACACACTATTGTGGCATCACAATACTACATAGCCAATAAATAGATAGGACACTATTTTGACTTCATCTAAATCAAAAGGGAAGTCTGTAAATACATGGAAATGCTATCTGCTATAATAAAGTGCAACATACTTATATTATTTAAGAGCCATAACTTTTTAGTTTTTCTGTAAACCTAGCTGTATGAAGGCTTGATTTTTGCTAAACAAACTGTAGTTATTAGTTGCACATGTTTCTGCCATATGAAGACCTTTTGGGTTTCCAATGTTTATTTTTCCACTTTATTTTTTTTCCTTCTCATTTTTTAATAGCCTTGATTATTTTTTTAAGGCCTTGTTTTTGGGGGAACCAATTGTACTTTGCAACAACTTTCTTAATTTAAAAGTAAAAAAAGCAATATTGCAAATTTGTGAGGGCTTTATGTAATTCACCATGTGGTAAAACATGACATGTTATCTTGATTTTTTTAGGTCAACATAATTGCAACAAGACTCAATTTGTTTAATTTCCGCCATATTTTACTGCTTTTAATAAACTTTTTAGAAAAAAAGGTAATTCTCATTTTATGACCCCTAGAACCTTTTTGTTTTTCTGTTTACTGGGCTTGAGGGCTCATTTTTTTGTGCCATGATCTATAGTTTTTACCATTTCGGTATTGATCGGATTTTTATTTTTTTTAAGTCTGGATTATTATTTTATTTTTTTATACTGGCGCCATTCACCTTGTGGGATAAATAATGGTATATTTTAATAAATCGGACCTGGTCTCTGCTATCTGTGCTCTATTGATAGAGCCTGCTTTCATTATAAATATTTACCAATATGTGAAGGGTGTACTCACTTATGTGAGATACTGGTATGTTCTGTTTGTGCTGCTATAGTCACACAAGTCCGAGGAACATTATCAAGCTTTTGAAGCAAGACACAATATATATTAGGGATTAAAATGTGGCTGAATACATCATAAAACAAACCCATTTATACTTATTTCCCATAACTCAGACTACAATTACAATTTTCTGAGTAATATTATGTTGCAAGAAGATTACATTAATATTGTCTTAGTGTACAGTAACTTTCTCATCATTTTCTAGATTACAACATTAATGCTTGGAGGACTGTCCCCTTTTAAAGGTGCATTCTCACCACGTTTTCTTCATACGGTCACCGGATCCAACTGAGTAGTGTCAAAACCAGCCACTCTCGTATCCCAACCGGTCCCGGCCCACATCTCATTCATTTGAATGAGCCGACCGGAGTCAGATAGTGACTCCGGCCAGCTAATTTTTGCCCCGTGGCTGGATAAAAACCATAGCATACAACGGTTTTCAGTCCGGCCACAAAACTGGATATGGGGCAAAAATGAGCCAACAGGAGTCACTATCTGACTCAGGTCTGCTCATTCAAATGAATGAGATGTGGGCTGGGTCCGGTTGGGATACAGGAGTGCCCAGTTTGACATTTCCCAGCCGGATCCGATGACTGTATGAAGAAAACGTGGTGTGAATGCACCCTAAGACCAGAGCTCAAGTCCTGGGATCTAAATTCCAATAAATCTAACAAGTGCCAAAAAGGCACAAAATGCAAAATAACCCCTAATAAAACTTAACTTTTATTATACGTAGTTAAAATGACGTGAGATTAAAAAGACCTATATTGCCACAGCATAGTTGTCCCCCAGATTAGGCAGCATAGTTGTCCCCCAGATTAGCATACTTGTCTCCCAGATAAGGATCTTAGTTTTCCCCCAGATTAGCATAGCTGTCCCCCAGATTAGGCAGCATAGTTGTCCCCCAGATTAGGAGCATAGTTGTCCTCCAGATTAGGAGCATAGTTGTCCCCCAGATTAGGCAGCAGTTGTCCTCCAGATTAAGCAGCAGTTGTCCCCCAGATTAGGCAGCAGTTGTCCCCCAGATTAGGCAGCATAGTTGTCCCCCGAATTAGGCAGCATAGTTGTCCCCCAGATTAGGCAGCTCAACCGCCCCCCCCCCCCCCCCGCTACACACACACACACTGACAACACATACAAAGACAGGCACTTATAAATACACATATAAACACACACAGACAACACACAGACACATATATACACAGACAACACACAGACACATATATACACAGACAACACACAGACACATATATACACAGACAACACACAGACACATATATACACAGACAACACACAGACACATATATACACAGACACATATATACACAGACAACACAGAAACACTCCCCCGGCCGGAGTTTAGAGCTGAGGGGAGGGGGCGGAGGGAGACAGGATACACGGCCTCTCCTCTGCCTTCAGAGGTTCTAAGACTGCACAGCAGAGAGAAGGCGGGGGAGGGGAGAGAGTGCACGCCCCCTCCCTCTTCCTGTCAGCACTTGTCATCGCACAGGAGCTCAGTGCACAGGCTGGTGCAGACCTGGGCATTTTACGGCCAACAGTCAGCGCGGGCCAGTCAGAGCCAATCAAAGGGCCGTATGTGGCCCAGGGGCCGTACAATGCCCAGATCTGATCTAGAGGGACAGCTAATTGTGTGGCCAACCATGTTACTCCTTAGGGCATCCCAAACTGCCATCCTATCATATTGGTAACCCCAATCTGGAGTTGCCGCATCATTTGTTTGTGGATGCGCATTATCCAATCATACGTATCGAGCAGTCACCAATCATGAAGTTTGTCTGTACATACCAGTCCCAATGCATGTCACTCCCGGCTATTCACCCCTTAGGGACCAAGCCTATTTTCACCATAAGGACCAGAGCGTTTTTTGCACATCTGACCACTGTCACTTTAAGCATTAATAACTCTGGGATGCTTTTACTTTTCATTTGATTCCAAGAATGTTTTCAAATTACCCCTTTATTAAAACTGTACCCCTCAAAGTATTCAAAATGACATTCAGTAAGTGTGTTAACCCTTTAGGTGTTTCACAGGAAAAGCAGCAAAGGGAAGGAGAAAATTCAAAATCATAATTTTTTACACTCGCATGTTCTTGTAGACAAGGGATAATAGGAGAAAAAGCCCCCCAAAATTTGTAACCCAATTTCTCTCGAGTAAGAAAATACTTTTCGTTATAGTCGGATGTGTAAATGAAAAAAAAATTTTTTCCACTAAAGTGCAGTTTTCTCTCCTAAATTTACCATTTTTACAAAGGGTAATGGGAGAAAATGCCCCCCAAAATTTGTAACCCCATCTCTTCTGAGTATGGAAATACCCCGTTAGGACATAAAATGCTCTGTGGGCGAACTACAATGCTCAGAAGAGAAGGAGTCACATTGGGCTATTGGAAAGCAAATTCTGCTGAAATGGTTTTTGGGGGGCATGTCCCATGTAGGAAGCCCCCATGATGCCAGAACAGTAAAAAACAAAACACATGGCATACTATTTTGGAAACTACACCCCTCAAGGAACGTAACAAGTGGGCCCTAACACCTCACAGGTGTTTGATGACATTTTGTTAAAGTTGGATGTGTAAATGAAAAAAAAAATGTTTTCACAGGTTTTTCCCCAAATTTTACATTTTTTCAAGGGGTAATAGGAGAAAATGACCCCAAAACTTGTATGGAAATACCCCATGTGTGGATGTCAAGTGCTCTGTTGGCGCACTACAATGCTCAGAAGAGGAGGAGCGCCATTGAGCTTTTGGAAAGAGAATTTGTTTGGAATAGAAGTCGGGGGCCATGTGCGTTTACAAAGCCCCTCCCCCCGTGTGCCAGAACAGTGGACCCCCCCCACATGTGACCCCATTTTAGAAACTACACACCTCACAGAATTTAATAAAAGGTGCAGTGAGTATTTACACCCCACTGGCATTTGACAGATCTTTAGAACAGTGGGCTGTGCAAATGAAAAATAAAATTTTTCATTTTCATGGACCTCTGTTCCAAAAATCTGTCAGACGCCTGTGGGGCGTTAATGCTCACTGTACCCCTTATTACATTACATGAAGGGTGTAGTTTCCAAAATGAGGTCACAAATGGGGGGTCCATTGTTCTGGTACTATGGAGGCTTTGTAAACACATGTGGCCTTCAGTTTCGGATACATTTTGTCTTCAAAAGCCCAATGGCACTCCTTCTCTTCTGAGCATTGTAGTGCACCCGCAGAGCACTTTAATCCACATATGGGGTATGTTCTTTCTCAGAAGAAATGGGGTTACAAAGTTTGATTTAGATTTTTCCTATTTTCCAGTGTGAAAATGAAACATTTAGGGTAACACCAGCAATTTATTGAAAAAAATTTTTTTTTTTCATTTTCCCATCCAACTTTTATTAAAATTCTTCAAACACCTGTGGGTGTTAAGGCTCACTATATCCCTTGTTACATTCCATGATGGGTGCAGTTTACAAAATGGGGTCACATGTGGGTATTTATTTTTTTGTGTTTATGTCAGAACCGCTGTAAAATCAGCCACCCCTGTGTAAACCACCAATTTAGGCCTCAAATGTACATAGTGCGCTCTCACTCTTGAGCCTTGTTGTGCGTCCGCAGAGCATTTTACTTCTACATATGGGGTATCCCCAACGTTTCCTTTTTATAAGGGGTAAAAGGAGAAAACGCCCCCAAAATTTGTAGTGCAATTTCTCCTAAGTACGGAAACACCCCATATGTGGCCCTAAACTGATTCCTTTAAATACAACAGGGCTCTGAAGTGAGAGAACGCCATGCGCATTTGAGGACTAAATTAGGGATTGCATAGGGGTGGACATAGGGGTATTCTATGCCAGTGATTCCCAAACAGGGTGCCTCCAGCTGTTGCTAAATTCCCAGCTTGCCTAGACAGTGGCTGCCCTAAAATGCTGGGAGTTGTTGTTTTGCAACAGCTGGAGGCTCCGTTTTGGACACACTGGCGTATACAATACGTTTTTCATTTTTTATTGGGGTGGGGGACAGTGTAAGGAGTGTATATGTAGTGTACTACCCCTTATTATGTGTTAGTGTAGTGTAGTGTTTTTAGGGTACATTCGCTCCTGGGGGTTTACGGTGAGTTTCCCAATAGGAGTTTGCACTGCGGTGAAAATTTTGCCGCAGCTCAAACTTGAAGCAGGAAACTCACTGTAAACCCACCCGTGTGAATGTACCCTGTACAAACCTCCAGCTGTTTCAAACTACAACTCTGACAAACCGTGCATGCTGGGAGTTGTACTTTTGCAACAGCTGGAGGCACACTGGTTGTCAAACCTTCAGTTAGGTTCTGTTACCTAACTCAGTATTTTCCAACCAGTGTGCCTCCAGTTGTTGCAAAACTACAACTCCCAGCATGTACTGATTGCCGAAGGGCATGCTGGGAGATGTAGTTATGCAACAGCTGGAGGTACGCAACTACAACTTGCAGCATGCCGATACAGCTGTTTGCTCTTTAGGCATACTGGGATTTGCAGTTTTGCAACATCTGGAGGGCTACAGTTTAGAGACCACTGCACAGTGATCTCCAAGCTGTGGCCCTCCAGATGTTGCAAAACTACAAATCCAAGCATGCCCAGACAGCAAACTGCTTTCTGAGCATGCTAGGAGTTGTAGTTTTGCAAGATCTAGAGGGCCAAAGTTTAGAGACCACTGCAGAGTGATCTCCAAACTGTAGTCCTCCAGCTATTGCAAAACTACAAATCCCAGCATGCCCCAACAGCAAACCTATATTGCATAAGGGTACTTAAGTAATTTTGTTACTCATTAATAGGGAAATACAATAAAATAAAATAAATGTTATTTATTCACTGGGTATATTTTATAATGTAATATCTGTCTAGAGGTGATGTATATTCACTCTCTATAGCAGGTGACCACATATAGTGTATTGTACAATGGAAAGGACATATAAATGACATAAACCATATCCTCAGAATACACCCTTATTCTCAGGAGACCTGTTGGGTATCAGAATTGTTTGTCCGCAACTAATAAAACAGAAGGATTAAATACCGCCAAAAAACGTCAGATTATGATCAATATATTAGTAAATAGTATCCGCATAAAGAACCTTCCAGAATTGAAGTCATATTTTCTCAAAGTCCAATTTCAAGATCCACAGTGAAAGTGACTAAATGGTCAAAAGAAGACCAGAGTAAGATGAAGTAAAAGAAAAATAAATAAATAAAGAATATAGTGAAGACACACAGGAAAGAAACTAGGAAAAAACCTTCATTGAGACCATTGGAGCTCAGACTTTTAAGCCTGTATATCCAGCGCACCTCCTCCCTCAGGAGGAGGTTATTCATATTGCCTTTGCGTGGCCCCAATTTAATTTGGCTAATCCCCCAGAAGTGCAAACCATCCACACCCCCACCATGTAACAAGTTGACATGGCGTGAGATAAGCGTGTCCTTGTGTCTTCTGATGGCACTTAAATGTTGGCATATTCTTCTTCTAAATTCTTGAACTGTCTTTCCAACATAGAGTTTCCCGCAAATATATCTGGCAATATATACAATTCCTTTGCTTCTGCAATTGAAAAATTGTCTAACCTCATATGATCTACCATGCACCGGAATAGTTAAATGTTTGACTATAGGCACGTGTTTACAAAAGACACAATTGCCACAGGAGAAGGAGCCTATAATTGTGGATTTCAACCATGTCTCCTTGCTTTCTCGCGCAAAATGGCTACGACCAAAAGTACTTTCAGATTAGGCCCTCTACGATAGGTTATATTGGGTCTTGCCCCTAGCACTTGTTTTTGGTCCTCATCCAAAGTTAGTATTCTTTAATGCCTAGTGAGAATCCTTTTAACTTCTTCTGAGTACGCATCATAAGTCCCAAAACACTGTATTGTAATATGATTGCCATTTGTGTCTGATTGGGGGTGATCGCCCCCATGGAGAAGTCTGTTCCTATCACTCCTACAAGCTCGATTGTAGGCCCTACAGAGATGTTTTCTAGGATACCCCTTCTGTATAAACCTCTCTGTTAGGTTTCTACATTCTGTCTGGAAAGTCTCCTCCTCCGAACAATTTCTCCGAGCTCATAGGTATAGCCCAACTGGTATGCCCATTTTCAATGGTTTTGGATGATGGCTACTCCAATGTAACAGGCTATTAGTAGCCATAGGTTTCCTAAAGATGGTTGTTTGTACCTTCCCCCGTCAATTGATGTAAATGGTGGATCCAAGAAATTAATTGTCCTGGCATGAATCTCGGACGTGAACTTAATGCCAATGTCATTTTGATTGAGTATGTCGACAAAGTACTGAAAAAGTGCAGTGTCCCCATCCCAAAAAATAAGAATATCATCCATGTACAGCCCCAAAAACAATATGTGCTCAGTGTAGAAAAGTTAATTCTCAGAAAAAACGTGCTCGTGCTCCCACCACCCCAAAAAGATATTGGCATAAGTGGGTGCACATGTGCTCCCCATGGCGGTACCTTTAATTTGATGAGGAAAAAGTGCGACCGAAAAGGAAATAATTATGAGTGAGTATAAATCGTAATAGAGACAAAATGAAATTGTTGTGACCTGAATATGTCATGCTGCGGGTGTCCAAAAATTTCTTAACAGCCACCAAACCTAGCTTGTGTCTTATGCTAGTGTATAGTGACTCTACATCAAAACTAGCAAGTGAAGTGGTATTAGTGACTGTGATTTTACTCGCCATATCCTTAGTGTCCTTTATATAAGAGGGTAAAGTGCTCACAAAAGGTGACAGGACTTTGTCAACATAAACACTCGCCCCCTGGGTTAAACTATAATTTCCAGAAACGATAGGTCTCCCCCTGATTGGTGTTGTTTTTTTATGCACCTTGGGGAGTGCATAGAATGTGGCCAGGGTTGGGCTGGGATTATAAATGAATTTGTATTCCTCTTCTGAAATGATATTATCCACCCCAGCATCTCTCAGTATAGCATGTAGTTCCTGAAGGAAGGTTGTAGTGGGGTTGTATTCAAGTTTAGTATATGTAGTGTCATCATCCAGCATAGGCTCGAACAATATTCACATAGTCTGACTTCTCCATGAGAGCAATGTTACCCCCCTTCTCGGAGGGTTTAATCTCCAGTTTGTCTAATTCCCTCAATTCAGTCAGTGCCTTCTGTTCACTGGCTGACAAATTAGAATAAATTTTCTCTTTCCTGGGATGATGTCCTCAGTAAATAAGGACACAAAAGTGTCTATATTGGGGAATTGTGAAATACTCGGTGTAAACTGGGACTTAGGTTTTAGAGTAGTTTGCAGTGAGGTAAATTCCCTCTCACCACCTTCATTCTCATCCTGAAGGCTAACCAGGGCATCAATAGCTTCGTTCTCTCTGGTTTTAAGACGTCTCAGATCCTGATTGCGGTTCTTTTGCCATTTATGCAAAGCCAATTTACAGGCAAACAAGTGGATATCCTTAATCCATATGAATTGGTCAAACTTTGGGATAGGTGTAAATGATAGACCCTTCCTCAAAAGGTTCAACTGGTCCACACTGAGGGTCTGTGAGGACAGGTTGATTACTTGTAGGGACGAACCACTTGTCTCTTCTCCCCTCTGCATCACTTAAATGGTAACTCTCATTAAAACCAATTTTTGCTATTGCACTCCTTTTGGTAAATAAAAAAACATTTGTAATAACTTTGTTTAAAAAAAAAATTAAGTTTTCATTCTCCCCCATCTCATACACAGACTTTCAGCTCTCCAGGCTGCACTTCCTGTGTTTGGGCTTCGGTCGAAAGTCTGTGTATGAGATGGGGTGGAAATGTTCTCTTGAGCTTTTTTTAAGCAGAAATAAAACAGAAAACTTCATTTAAAAGAAAATATATATTAGAAATATTTTTTATTTACCATAAGGAGTGCAATAACAAAAATTAGTTTTAATGAGAGTGCCCCTTTAAGGGTTGTTGAAACCTCAATCTTACATCGAATGAGGGTTGTTCATCCCTAAAAAAAAATAGCGTGCGGGGGGGGGATTGTCTGGGTTGGGTGTTCATTGATGTAAAACTCCCCGTCTGTGGGACACCCACAGTGGCAAACTGTTGCTTCGCGTCAATGGTAAATTGGGAGTGTGAACCTGGGATAACAGGGTTCACAACGTCCAACACCCCTTGTCGTTGTGTCGTATTCATAATGCCATTGCGGTTTGCTTTCTTGGCTAAAATGGTCCCGGGACCAGAAACATAAGAGAAAAATCCAGATTGTAATACAGAAACTTGAGACTGCACTCTCTGAGGTGCACATGGTATAGGAGTTGGGGGTAGCTGTTGTGCTGCTTGGTAATTAGCTCTTTTAGGGGTCTTCTTTTTCTGTTGTTTTTGTGGATAACGTCTACCTTTCCTCTTGGTTCCTGGCTTCCTAGAGCCACTATTTTTTTTCATTTGGATGCTACATATTCTTTTTCTTCACTTATCTATCTATTCAATATTAGTGAGTAACAACATTACTTAACTACACTTATGCAATATAGGTGTCGATAGGTTTAGAGACTGTGTGCACAAGTATGCACAGTAAAACAGCAGATCTCATACAGAGGATAAGTGCCAGCGCAGGTGCTATGATACCTCTGCACACAGTGCAAAGTTAAAGGACCGGCGTATGCGCGAGAATCTCTGTGACTGTCAAAGACTGTGGAGAAGCTCACTGCCATGCGCAAAGGATAGGAAAATAAACAAATAACGACCCATAACATGATGCGCCTTAATAGCCGGGAGAGACGTGCATTGGGACTGGTATGTACAAACAAACTTCATGATTGGTGACTGCTCGATACGCATGATTGGATAATGCGCATCCACAAACAAATTATGTGGCAACTCCAGATTGGGGTTACCAATGGATACATGTAAACAAGTATTTGGATTGGACATAGATACACTGTCACCATCTATATGATAGGATGGCAGTTTGGGATGCCCTAAGGAATAACATGGTTGGCCACACAACTAGCCGTCCCTCTAGATGGATCCCTCTCAGAGGATATCAAAGGACAAACGACCGCCATTTTGACAGTCAATAGCCTGTACCTCTGATGAAGCTCATTTGAGTGAAACTAGATAGGGGGCAGTGTCTGTTTGCTTTTAAAATATCAGTGTTGTCAGGTTTATAACCCTCAGACTGCAGCCGTGGGCGATTACCATTTTTTCTTCATGATATAAGTGGACAGCAAATGCTGATATATTGGTCATATTACATACATATTCACTTAGTCACAGTTTTTACACAATTCATCACCGTGGCAATATAGATCTTTTTAATCTCACGTCATTTTAACTACGTATAATAAAAGTTACGTTTTATTAGGGGTTATTTGGCATTTTGTGCCTTTTTGGCACTTGTTGGATTTATAGTTAATTGGCTTCCATAATAAGGGTACTTTTGGTGTTACATGAATCTAAGTTTCTGCACTTTTTCCAGAGCAGGAACACTGTTCCTATTAGCAGGAGTCCTGCAGGACCAGCCCTTGAGTGGAAATCTTGGGTGAGTTCCCACACTTTTTTTCCCCAGGACTCTACCCCTCCCTAAGACATAATATTCATCTATCTATCTATCTATCTATCTATTTATCTAGTATTTATCTGTCTATCATATATCTGTTTATCCTAGTGTTCTGGATTCTTTTATTTTTTTTATTCTTTTGTATATATATATATATATATATATATATACAGCAACAGGAGAATACAGCAGCACACTGCTAGCACAAAGATATAGATGAAACATGAGTATATAGATAAAACATGAGTATATAGATAGAACTTGAAAAGCTATACAGCTGTAATGCAATAAATGAAGATATGAAACTATGAATTTATGAGGTACTTAGCTTGCAAATTTGGCGCCAAATAGCGTGGACCGTCCCACCACGGTAAGGTGACCTCATTCTGGGACGGACCCTACACTGTGAATATGCCTCTGTGTGAACAGTACAGCAGGCATGCAAGGTCTGAAACATCCAAGGCACCTTATATACACCTAATAGAGGTGGGTGGGGTGCAGGAGCCAACATGGAGGTAGCCACTCCCCCGTATGTGTAATACAACCAAAGAATAAATTGGCCAGCACTATTGATCCAAACTATTGTAAAAACCTGGCTTGCAGGTGCAGGCTGCTGGGCTAAATATACAGCAACAGGAGAATACAGCAGCACACTGCTAGCACAAAGATATAGATGAAACATGAGTATATTGGATGTTTCAGACCTTGCATGCCTGCTGTACTGTTCACACAGAGGCATATTCCCAGTGTAGGGTCCGTCCCAGAATGAGGTCACCTTACCGTGGTGGGAAGGTCCACACTATTTGGCGCCAAATTTGCAAGCTAAGTACCTCATAATTTCATAGTTTCATATCTTCATTTATTGCATTACAGCTGTATAGCTTTTCATGTTCTATCTATATACTCATGTTTTATCTATATATTCATGTTTTATCTATATCTTTGTGCTAGCAGTGTGCTGCTGTATTCTCCTGTAGCTGTATATTTAGCATAGCAGCCTGCACCTGCATGCCAGGTTTTTACAATAGTTTGGATCAATAGTGCTGGCCAATTTATCCTTTGGTTGTATTACACATACGGGGGAGTGGCTACCTCTATGTTGGCTCCTGCACCCCACCCATCTCTATTAGGTGTATATAAGGTGCCTTGGATGTTTCAGACCTTGCATGCCTGCTGTACTGTTCACACAGAGGCATATTCACAGTGTAGGGTCCGTCCCAGAATGAGGTCACCTTACCATGGTTGGATGGTCCACGCTATTTGGCACCAAATTTGCAAGCTAAGTATCTCATAATTTCATAGTTTCATATCTTCATTTATTGCATTACAGCTGTATAGCTTTTCAAGTTCTATCTATATACTCATGTTTTATCTATATACTCATGTTTCATCTATATCTTTGTGCTAGCAGTGTGCTGCTGTATTCTCCTGTTGCTGTATATTTAGCCCAGCAGCCTGCTGGCCAATTTATTCTTTGGTTATTTTTAGATACATATATATATATATATATATATATATATATATATATATCCACACAAATATATATATATATATATATATATATATATATATATATATGCACATATATATATATATATATATATATATATGCACTGCTCAAAAAAATTAAGGGAACACTTAAACAACACAATGTAACTCCAAGTCAATGACACTTCTGTGAAATCACACTGTCCACTCAGGAAGCAACACTGACAATCAATTTCACATTCTGTTGTGCAAATGGAACAGGTGGAAATTATAGGCAATTAGCAAGACACCCCCCAATAAAGGAGTGGTTCTGCAGGTGGTGATCACAGACCTCTTCTCAGTTCCTATGCTTCCTGGTTGATGTTTTGTTCACTTTTGAATGCTGGCAGTGCTTTCACTCTAGTGGTAGCATGAGACGGAGTCTACAACCCACACAAGTGACTCAGGTGGTGCAGCTCATCCAGGATGGCACATCAATGCGAGCTGTGGCAAGAAGGTTTGCTTTGTCTGTCAGCGTAGTGTCCAGAGCATGGAGGCACTACCAGGAGACAGGCCAGTACATCAGGAGATGTGGAGGAGGCCATAGGAGGGCAACAACCCAGCAGCAGGGCCATTACCTCGGGCTTTGTGCAAGGAGGAGCAGGAGGGGCACTGCCAGAGCCCTGCAAAATTACCTCCAGCAGGCCACAAATTTGCATGTGCCCACTCAAACGGTCAGAAACAGACTCCATAAGGGTGGTATGAAGGCCCAATGTCCACAGTTGGGGGTTGTGCTTACAGCCCAACACCGTGCAGGATGTTTGGCATTTGCCAGAGAACACCAATATTGGCAAATTCACCACTGGCGCCCTGTGCTCTTCACAGATGAAAGCAGGTTCACACTGAGCACATGTGACAGATGTGACAGAGTCTGGAGATGCTGTGGAGAACGTCCTGCTGCCTGCAACATCCTCCAGCATGACCGGTTTGGCGGTGGGTCAGTAATTGTGTGGGGTGGCATTTCTTTAGGGGACTGCACAGCCCTCCATGGGTGTGCTTGCCAGAGGTGGCCTGATTGCCATTAGGTACCGAGATGAGATCCTCAGACCCCTTGTGAGACCATATGCTGGTGCAGTTGGCCCTGGGTTCCTCCTAATGCAAGTTAATGCTAGACCTCATTTGGCTGGAGTGTGTCAGCAGTTCCTGCAAGAGGAAGGCATTGATGCTATGGACTGTCCCGGCCATTCCCCAGATCTGAATCCGATTGAGCACATCTGAGACATCACGTCTCACTCCATCCACCAACGCCACGTTGCACCACAGACTGTCCAGGAGTTGTAGAGAGGTCATATGGGCACATGGAGGCCACACACACTACTGAGCCTCACCTTGACTTGTTTTAACCCCTTAAGGACTGAGCCCTTTTTCACCTTAAAGGGTACCTCTCATCAAAAACTCTTTTGATATATTGTAGATTAATGTATGCAGAATAACTTCACAATTGCATGTTATTAAAAAATATGCTTCTTTCTATTTAATTTTCCACTTTGAAGAAATGACCACTAGGTCTCCCTACCAGTCCTGGCTGCAAGCATTTCAGACTCATGCTGGAGTCCTAAACACTACGAGCTGCCAGTCTGCTTTGTTCACAAAGGAGAACACTCAGAGATGCCAGCCTGCTTTGTTCCCAGCCTGTTTGGCTGTGAACAAAGCAGGCTGGCAGCTCTGAGTGTTTAGGACTCCAGCATGAGTCAGAAATGCTTGCTGACAGGACTGATCGGGAAAAATACAATAGAAAGAAACATATTTTTCATTAACATGCTATTGGAAAGTTATTCAACATTCATTAATCTAAAATATATCAAAAGTTTATTTGATGAGAGGTACCCTTTAAGGACTGAGCCCTTTTTTGCAATTCTGACCACCGTCACTTTAAGCATTAATAACTCTAAAACGCTTTTACCGAATATTCTGATCCTGAGATTGTTTTTTCGTGACATATTCTACTTTATTTTGGTGGTAAATTTTCAGCGTTACTTGCATCTTTTCTTGGTGAAAAATCCCAAAATTTCATGAAAATTTAGAAAATGTTGCCTTTTTCTAACTTTGGAGCTCTCTACTTGTAAGGAAAATGGATATTCCAAATAAATTTTATTTTTATTCACAAATACAATATGTCCACTTTATGTTGGCATCATAAAATGGACATATTTTAACTTTTTGAAAAAATTAGAGGGCTTCAAAGTAGAGCAGCAATTTACAAAAATGTCATGAAAATTGCTAAATCTGAAGGGACAGATGTTACAGAACTACAACTCCCAGCATGCCTGGGTGGTTTAGGCATGCTGAGAGTTGTAGTTTGGCAACATCTGGAGGGCTACCGTTTGGGCACCACTGTAACAGTGGTCACCAAACTGTGACCCTCCAGATGTTGCAAAACTACAACTCCCAGCATGCCCAGACAGCCTTTGGCTGTCTGGGCATGCTCGGAGTTGCAGTCCGGCCTCCCTAGTGGTTGCCACAGTAAAGATCACATTACTTTCACTTTCATTTCTCCCCCCCCACCGTCGATTCCCTACCTGGGCCGTGATCTCCCCTGGATGTCTGTGATGATCGCCGGGCCCCACGCATCTGGTCCTCAGGTAAAGGCCTCCATCTTCTCCCCCCCCCCCCGTTCTGCCCAACATCCAGGGGTGGGCAGAATGGGGGTTTCCATGGCAACCCACTGTCCTGTGCTGCCATTGGTCAGAACTCAGTTCTGACTAATGGCAGGGGATAGGAGGAGATCGCAGCACTGCGACCTCACTCCTATTCCTTAGGCTGATCGTGGCTGTCATTGACAACTCCGATCATCCCTATTTTCCGGGTGATTGGGTCACCAGAGACCCGATCAGCCCGGAATTGGAGAAAATCACATGTCTGAATTGACATGCGATTTTCTCCGATCGCTGACATGGGTGATGTGAATGATTTAAGCAGGCACCCCGATCCGGTCCCCAACCGGCTAGCGGTGCGGACCGGAATTCCCATGGGCGTATCCATACGCCCTGCGTCCTTAAGGACTTTAAAACGGGGGCGTATGGATACGCCCTGCATCCTTAACAGGTTAAGGATTTTCCATCAAAGTTGGATCAGCCTGTAGTGTGGTTTTCCACTTTGATTTTGAGTGTGACTCCATATCCAGACCTCCATGGGTTGATAAATTTGATTTCCATTGATCATTTTTGTGTGATTTTGTTGTCAGAACATTCAACTATGTAAAGACAAAAGTATTTCATACGATTAGTTGATTCATTCAGATCTAGGATGTGCTATCTTAGTGTTCCCTTTATTTTTTTGAGCAGTGTACATAGCACAGCATCAATATATTTTCTTACAAGTTAAAATGTTGACCTTTCCTTCAACTAACATAAATGGATTTAAATGTAGAAAACTAAACATATGAATCATAATAAGCTAAATTATTGTATAAACTACAGTTTGCTGAAGTATGCTGAATTTGATGGTTTATGTCTTATAATAATGTAATGTTAAATTCCAGCTAAATGAATCAATTAAAAAATGGGTATAGTAGATTTTCAGAATATGATGTCTCAGCAACAGCATAGTTACTAATGGGGTCACAAAAGAGACAGAAACTAAGGGCTCTATTGAGACAGGCCGAAGTGTTGTGTGAACAATCTTGTAGATTGGAGCTTGTTTTCAGAGCCTATAAGAAGACCCTTCTATCATGTGAAGAGGGGAGCATAAACAATCGCTGGATCATTCATGTGAACCTTTGCTCATTCGTTTGTTGACTGCACATCTCCTATTGACATATGAAGAGTCAGTGCAAGTGAGCATGACAAAACGAACAGACAGATGAGCATCCATCAACCTCTGACTCTTGTGCAAAAACTGTAGCGTGGCAGTTATGAAAAAAAAATGAAAAAAGAAAAACTAACAAACAAAACCCAAAACAAAAGGAAAACCAAGAACTTAAAAAAAACTTTTTAGGGAGAAAATAGAAAAAAAACAAACAGCAGTTTTGTGATTTTCTTGATTTTTTTCTGTTTACCATGTGCCATAAATAACATATGACCTTGTTTTGCATTGTGTAGTCCAAATACAGCAAGACCAAAAATTAAATTTTTTATGTCACTGCATTCCAATAGCCAGAGCGTTTTCTTTAAAGCTAGGCTTTAGGCTATGTTCTCACTCAGTATTGTGGTCAGTATTTGGTCTGTGTTTTGATCAATATTTTGGTTAATATTTTTTTTTCTGATAATTTAAAAATTTGCACAGTTTTTTTTTTTGTTTGTTTTTTTACCCCCTCCTGGTTTTGGTAAAAATACAGATCAGTGAAAAGCTTAAGATACTGTGTGCACACATAGCCTTGTTAATGCAGTTTGAAAAAAACATGGCAACTCTTTTACACCTAGAGTTACAATCATGTTTTTTATTTAGACTCTCAATAGAATATTACAATGGGATTGTTTGATTGCAGGTCCCCAGTCTTAGCAGTGGCAGGTATAACATGTGGCGGAGAGTATGCCTATATGGAGTGATCTACTACACGCCTTCACCAAGTGCCTAGAGCCTTCTCTTTGTGGTGACTACATGCTACCTGTCAATTAACAAACTTTGCACCTAGGACAACAAAGAAACTAATGACCTTTTAGCAATTTTTATATCTACCTCTGCAAAAGTTCTTCACATCAGGCTGTGCAGCCATTCTCAACAGCAGGCTCTGTAGCCATTCTCAACAGCAGGCTCTGTAGCCATTCTCAACAGCAGGCTCTGTAGCCATTCTCAACAGCAGGCTCTGTAGCCATTCTCAACAGCACGCTCTGTAGCCATTCTCAACAGCAGGCTCTTTGACAGCTCTCAGAAACAGTCTCTTTGACAGCTCTCAGCAGCAGTCTCTGTGACAGCTCTCAGCAGCAGTCTCTGTGACAGCTCTCAACAGCAGTCTCTGTGACAGCTCTCAACAGCAGTCTCTTTGACAGCTCTCAGCAGCAGTCTCTGTGACAGCTCTCAGCAGCAGTCTCTGTGACAGCTCTCAGCAGCAGTCTCTGTGACAGCTCTCAGCAGCAGTCTCTTTGACAGCTCTCAGCAGCAGTCTGTGTGACAGCTCTCAACAGCAGTCTCTGTGACAGCTCTCAACAGCAGTCTCTTTGACAGCTCTCAGCAGCAGTCTCTGTGACAGCTCTCAGCAGCAGTCTCTGTGACAGCTCTCAGCAGCAGTCTCTGTGACAGCTCTCAGCAGCAGTCTCTGTGACAGCTCTCAGCAGCAGTCTCTGTGACAGCTCTCAGCAGCAGTCTCTGTGACAGCTCTCAACAGCAGTCTCTGTGACAGCTCTCAACAGCAGTCTCTTTGACAGCTCTCAGCAGCAGTCTCTGTGACAGCTCTCAGCAGCAGTCTCTGTGACAGCTCTCAGCAGCAGTCTCTGTGACAGCTCTCAGCAGCAGTCTCTGTGACAGCTCTCAGCAGCAGTCTCTGTGACAGCTCTCAGCAGCGGTCTCTGTCACAGCTCTCAACAGCAGTCTCTGTCACAGCTCTCAACAGCAGTCTCTGTCACAGCTCTCAACAACAGTCTCTGTGACAGCTCTCAGCAGCAGTCTCTGTGACAGCTCTCAGCAGCGGTCTCTGTCACAGCTCTCAACAGCAGTCTCTGTCACAGCTCTCAACAGCAGTCTCTGTCACAGCTCTCAGCAGCGGTCTCTGTCACAGCTCTCAGCAGCGGTCTCTGTCACAGCTCTCAACAGCAGTCTCTGTCACAGCTCTCAACAGCAGTCTCTGTCACAGCTCTCAACAGCAGTCTCTGTCACAGCTCTCAACAGCAGTCTCTGTCACAGCTCTCAACAGCAGTCTCTGTCACAGCTCTCAACAGCAGTCTCTGTCACAGCTCTCAACAGCAGTCTCTGTCACAGCTCTCAACAGCAGTCCTAAAAACAATTTTCTTACCACTTGATCTGTGTAGCTTTCTCATGGCACTGAAAGCTGTATGTTGCCAGTGCATATGCAGTGCACAGCTAATCTTTTTACCTTAGAACTAAGCATGGTCACAGGCCTATGCAGAGCAACTAAGCCCTTGGTCACAATTTGGAGCTCTCTATGGGAAAATCTGTCTTAATTAGCTCATTACACGGTCCAATACACATTCAAGGTAGGCTTGGCTGAAACACTACTGCGGCAACCACTTTGGGGGAGTATCTAACCCCGGAAGCGTTGGGCACATACTTGCTCTCTAGATGCTGGTAGATAGCATTTAGTAGCTGTACACTATGGAGCAGGCTCACCTCCTGAGTCTGCTCCATATTTCCCCGATATGCTTCTACTGTACATGTACAGCAGAATGGGTTAAAGAGTTAAGCAAAAAATAACCTATATACAGTATGCATTATTTCAGTTCCAACAAGTAACATAAGAATTGCATTTGCCAGGTATTTGAATCAAATAAAGGACTTTTATCAGTCAGCTGAAATGTTACAAATTTGGGGATAATATAGGGGATATTCTCTGAATTCAAGATCAAATGGAGAATAATAAATCAGAGACAGAGAAGGTTTAAAAACCTTCACTAAATATTATAAAGGTTTTTAGTGTAATGAGGAAATAGATGAGGACAAAGGGAGAACATTATCAAGGTAAATTAACCTACTCCAGATTATGTGAGAGCAGGAGAGAGTGTTATGTGAAAATATCTTATATATGGAGGTGGTCTATACAATCGATAGGCTGTGATAGGTTAAGGCACCAGGCTCTGATGATTTCACACCATCATTCTATAGCATGCTGACTCCGGGAATTGTCGAACACCTACATAAAATGTAAAATACAATATATAATACTGGTTCATATTTGAGTTAGGTAGGTTGTCTGTGAAATCATGTTTAAAAAAGATAAAGATATAAAGGTCTCATGGAGACAGTATCCTATAGACCAATGTAGACTCAATTAATTTAAAAAATAGTTGCGGAGATGTTATCTAAAAGACTACCAGCTCTGACATATAGATTTCAGACAGGGCTTTAAAGGGGTACTCCAGTGGAAAACTTTTTTTTTTTTTAATTGACTGGTGCTAGAAAGTTAAACAGATTTGTAAATTACTTCTATTAAAAAATCTTAATCCTTCCAGTACTTATTAGCTGCTGAATACTACGGAGGAAATTATTTTCTTTTTGGAACACAGTGCTCTCTGCTGACATCACGAGCACAGTGCTCTCTGCTGACATCTCTGTCTATTTTAGGAACTGTCCAGAGCAGCATATGTTTGCTATGGGGATTTTCTCCTACTCTGGACAGTTCTTAAAATGGACAAAGATGTCAGCAGAGAGCACTGTGCTTATGATGTCAGCAGAGAGCTCTGTGTTCCAAAAAGAAAAGAATTTCCTCTGTAGTATTCAGCAGCTAATAAGTACTGGAAGGATTACGATTTTTTAATAGAAGTAATTTACAAATCTGTTTAACTTTCTGCCACCAGTTGATTTAAAAAAAATAGTTTTTCACCAGAGTACCCCTTTTAAGGGGACTTTTAGATGTATGCAGTTTATGGGTACATTCACACGTACGCAGATTTGAGGCACAGGATTTTCTGCTGCAGATTTCAATATAAACTAAATGACTGAGCACAGCTTCTAATCTGCAGTTACAAATCCTGCGCAGGATCCTGTATGTGTGAACGTACCCTAAAGATGGATTGGCTATTCTGAACTAGGTCAGAACCATGTCTATAACAGTGGCCTGACCCTGGCTTGGTCAGGTATTATCAGCTTTTGGTTTTAGAGACAGTTTTAATTCTTTTATCAGTGCAGATGTAAGGGCAGGATTGAAGGGAACCTGTCATCAGATACAGTACATGCTGCCGGAACCATGAATGGCACATGGACGGACTCCCTATTATAGACGAATCCTAGTATAAAAACGGGCCAGGAATGGGGCTCTGATTCACATATTTGTGTTTAGAGAGAGGATTATAAATGAAGATAAGTGGTATATATTTTTTTTATTATTATTAAAGGGACTATCCAGAATTATATAAATAAAAAGCTTGTTATCAGGTTTTGTGTGGTATTGCAGCTCAGTTCCTATGAAGTCAATGGAACCAAGTTGTAATACCACACACAACCTGAGGACAGATGTGGTGCTTTTTTTTATTTTTTTTATTTTATTTTTTTTAAAGAAATTAGCTGTTTTTTTTATTCCTGGTTAACCCCTTTAATGACTTACTATCCTGAAGAAAAGTTGTTCAATGATTTACATCAATAAGGAACTTAGAGAACATTTTATTGAGGAAGACTTTCTCAAAATTTTATTTGCAGGAAAGCATATTTCAAAAGCAGTATATAAGAAATGAGTTTAATCTATATAACAGGGAAGTCTAGCATTACCTTTTTTTTAATGTAAATACTGTATAGCATTTAATAGTGGATCTTAGAAGTTTCATAGTTTATTACCTTAGTGTCCATGGGAAGGGGAAGGTAGAGGGAAAGAAAAATGAAATGCCCTAAAATGTACTTAGTTTAGATTATTCATAGCTTTCTACGTTAAAATGTTACTATGATCAAAAGACAATTTTGTCAGGCAGACATGTCAAAAGTTTTAATCGGTCGTTGTCTCGGTGCTGAGATCCCCTCCAATCTCTATATACAGCAGAGTGCAGCACGCTGTACTCCCTTGCTATTCTAAGATAGGTAAACTTGTATAGAATTGTATATACAGCGAATAAGAAGGTGGAAGAAGTAATGACCAATATGGCCTATGTTCCCCCATGGAGAATGCTACATTCTAAAAGTGATATTTTATCTTTCTATAGCACCTACGTCTTTATGTATTTGGAATGCTGTAATAAAGTTATATTACTTTTCACATATTGCTTTACATCGCTATCGTAATAGACTTACCATTTTACCATAGGTTACAGTTTGTTTTGCTGCGTTCAGCAATAAATGCCCTGCTGTATATGGCCAAGGTGATTAAGTTGTTCATGTGCAAATGCTTAGATAAGTCAACAAGAATAGTGTCATATGTAAGCTGATGAAAATATGTTAGGGTAGGTGTCAACATTAAACGTGTAAAGTAATTCAAAAACTCTATAGTTATGTTGATAAGATCACCAGACGTATACCATGTGACAACTGGCAAACACAAGTTACAGGTTGCTACGTGGTTGCTACTAAACACACACTCTTGAACTGTGCAAACTAGAAGGATCATGTTTGTTAAGAGAGCAAGAGAAGACGGACATGTCCACTGACTAGCATGGGAATTTCCATGCCCTAAAGCTTAAGTACGAAAGTAGTTATTAATAAGTGCAACATGTTAGAACAGGGATATACCTGCAGTATAGGTGGGCCAGGCAGTTTTCTTATGATGTTTGTGATAGTATCATTCTGTTAAAGGGAACCTGTCACTTAGGTGATATTGCCCTCTTTGTTCATGACGTTACAATGTAATGCAGGTAAGCAGAACCTACACCTGAGAGTTGGCTGCGTGTAGCCAGAGAAGGTCATTGTTGATGCTCCAACCCAGGACTGATACATTTCTCCCTATGTACAGTAAGAGGGAACATCTGTCAATTATTGACAAGTAGTCAGTGGCAGGGGTAACTCTTATCTGCATGCTGCCAGATATTGTGTGTAGGTTCTTCTAACCCACAGTACATCGTGGTGTAAGGGACAGACCATTGAAAACAGCATGTCCCAGCGAGGGACTGCATAACTGTTATGAAAGGTTCCCACATATAAGTATTGTCAAATGTGAAGACAATAAGATCTCAAGGTAGTAACAAGTCAACATGTTACAACAGGGCTATACCTTAAGAAGTGGATCATGATGTAACCTAATAATGTTTTACCAAATGACATAACACAAGACTTAACCCTCACTCTCTCAAGATACTTTCATTAATCTTGATCTAAACAACATGAAGGACAATATGGTTCCAAATATCAACAGCAACAATATTTCATACAACCAACCTCTTTTTGTACAAGGACATATACTTTTGTTGTGAGATTATACACTATTATACATAGCTTGCTGTAAGTCACACAATATTCTTACGCAATGGTAAAAATTTTAGAAACGGGAAATAACAGAATTTACAATGCACTTGCAAAGGTAAAAGAACACAAGACATATAAACACAAAACAATAGAAGTCAATAAAAGTTCAATGGGAGCAGAGCAGTAGACCTTATCCCCTTCCCACAACACTAGTTTTTTGTAACAGTGTTTTTTTTTTTCTTCCTCATCTTATAAGAGCCATTACATAACATTTTTCTCCATCAGAATAACCATATGAGGGCATATGAGGCAGGGGCGGATCCAGAGACTACTCTCGGGAGGGCCACTATTAGAGAATTTTGCGTTGGCGGACAGAAAATAAGGTGTTGCTTAAAGAACTTACAATATTATAAAATGTATCCAGTATAATAATCAAATATACCAATTGCCACAGAATGGGAAAACGCTAAAGAAGTTTTTACCATTTAAAACTACAGCTCCCAGTATGACCTAAGTAGTGGTGAGGAGATGCTGGGAGTTGTTGTTTCACCCATCATTACTGCAAAACTTACAAGTGACTACCGCTCTGATGGGACAGTCAGGACAATACACAATGATATCAGTGACTACAGGTGACGTCTTCTCTATAGTCTTTCCTTATCTAATTCAGATGGTACATACCGCCAGGTCCAGCTAAATATTCTCGCTGCATAACTTGACGCCCAGACGGCTCTTCACTGTGTCAGCGGATTCTGATCCTCTATATGAAAAAAGTATTATTATAATACTACCAAACACCATATCCTTTGAATATAATTCTGACACACTGTACCCTCCGAATATACTACAACTCACTTTACCCTTTGAATACAATACTGCCACACACTGTACCCTCTGAATATAATACTGCCACACACTGTACCAACTGAATATAATACTGCCACACACTGTACCCTCCGAATATAATACTGCTACACACTGTACCCACTGAATATAATACTGCCACACACTGTACCAACTGAATATAATAGTGCCACACACTGTACCCACTGAATATAATACTGCCACACACTGTACCAACTGAATATAATACTGCCACACATTGTACCCACTGAACATAATACTGTCCACACACTGTACCCACTGAATATAATCCTGCCACACACTGTACCCATTGAATATAATACTGCCACACACTGTACCCACTGAATAATACTGCCACACACTGTACCCAATGAATATAATACTGCCACACACTGTAACCTCAGAATATAATACTGCCACACACTGTCCCCTCAGAATATAATAATGCCACACACTGTACCCTCAGAATATAATACTGCCACACATTGTACCCCAGAATATAATACTGCCACACACTGCACCCTTGAATATAATACTGCCCACACACTGTACCCTCAGAATATAATACTGCCACACACCGTACCACCGAATATAATACTGCCACACACTGTACCCCAGAATATAATACTGCCACACACTATACCCCTGAATATAATACTGCCCACACACTGTACCCTCAGAATATAATACTGCCACACACTGTACCCCAGAATATAATACTGCCACACACTGTACCCCAGAATATAATACTGTCCACACACTGTACCCTCAGAATATAATACTGTCACACACTGTACCCTCTGAATATAATACTACCACACTCTGTACGCTCTAAATATCCCTCTGAATACAATACCGTGATGTATTGTGGCTAATGAAAACCGTACTACCCCAGGAAATCCTTATACTCTGTGCCCCTCATATATAGTAGTAATACTAGTAATAATGCCCCCACATATAACTATGACCTGTCCTGTTCCCCCTCATAATAATAATGCCCTCTGTTCTGTGCCCCTACCATATAATGCCCCCTGTGCTGTGCCCCTCACATATAATGCCCCTGCAATGTTCCCCTCACATATAATGCCCCCCAATCCTGCTCCCTCAGGGGGCATTATAAGTGAGGGGAACATAACAGGGGGGGCATTATAAAACAGGGCACATTATATGTTAGGTGCACATGACAGGGGGGCATTATATGTGAGGGGCACATGACAGGGGGTTCCTCACTTATAATGCCCCCCTATCATGTGCCCCTCACATATAATGCCCCTGTAATGTTCACCTCACATATAATGCCCCTTTCCTGCCCCTTCAGGGTGCATTATAAGTAAGGGGCACATAACAAAGGGCATTATAAGTTGAAGTACATTATATGTTAGCGGCTCAAGACAGGGGGGCATTATAAGTGAGGGGCCCAAGACAGGGGGGCATTATAAGTGAGGGCCTGTTATGTGCCCCTCACTTATAATGTCCCCCTGTCATGTGCCCCTCACATTTAATGACCCCTGTCATGTGCCCCTCACATTTAATGCCCCCTGTTATGTGCCCCTAACTTATAATGCCCCCTTCATGTGCCCCTCACATTTAATGCCCCCTGTCATGTGCCCCTCACATTTAATGCCCCCTGTTATGTGCCCCTAACTTATAATGCCCCCTTCATGTGCCCCTCGCATTTAATGCCCCGTTATGTTCCCCTCACATATAATGCCCCCTGTCCTGCACCCTCAGGGGGCATTTTAAGTAAGGGGCACATGACAGGGGGCATTAAATGTGAGGGGCACATGACAGGGGGCATTAAATGTGAGGGGCACATGACAGGGGGGCATTATACGTGAGGAGCCCCCCTGTCATGTGCTCCTCACTTATAATGCCCCCCTGTCATGTGCCCCTCACTTATAATGCCCCCCTGTCATGTGCCCTTCACTTATAATGCCCCCCTGTCATGTGCCCATCACTTATAATGCCCCCGTCATGTGCCCCTCACTCATAATGCCCCCGTCTTGGGCCGCTAATATACAATGTGCATCGACTTATAATGCCCCGTTATGTTTCCATCACATATAATGCCCCCTGTCCTGCACCCTCAGGGGGCATTTTAAGTAAGGGGCACATAAAATGAGGGCATTATAAATCAGAGCACATTATTTGTTAGCGGCACATGACAGGGGGGCATTATAAGTGAGGGGCACATGACAGGGGGGCATTATAAGTGAGGGGCACATGACAGGGGGGCATTATAAGTGAGGGGCACATGACAGGGGGCATTATAAGTGAGGGGCACATGACAGGGGGGCTCCTAATGTATAATGCCCCCCTGTCATGTGCCCCTCACATTTAATGCCCCCTGTCATGTGCCCCTTACTTAAAATGCCCCCTGAGGGTGCAGGACAGGGGGCATTATATGTGATTGGAACATAACAGGGCATTAAATGTGAGGGGCACATGAAGGGGGCATTATAAGTTAGGGGCACATAACAGGGGGCATTAAATGGGAGGGGCACATGACAGGGGGCATTAAATGTGAGGGGCACTTGAAGGGGGCATTATAAGTTAGGGGCACATAACAGGGGTCATTAAATGTGAGGGGCACATGACAGGGGTCATTAAATGTGAGGGGCACATGACAGGGGGGCATTATAAGTGAGGGGCACATGACAGGGGAGCATTATAAGTGAGGGGCACATGACAGAGGAGCATTATAAGTGAGGAGCACATGACAGGGGGCATTCTAAGTGAGGGGCACATGACAGGGGGGCATTATAAGTGAAGGGCACATGACAGGGGGGCATTATAAGTGATGGGCACATGACAGGGGAGCATTATAAGTGAGGGGCACATGACAGGGGGGCATTATAAGTGAGGGGCACATGACAGGGGAGCATTATAAGTGAGGGACACATGACAGGGGGGCATTATAAGTGAGGGGCACATGACAGGGGGGCATTGTAAGTGAGGGGCACATGACAGGGGGCATTATAAGTGAGGGGCACATAGCGGGGCCCTGTCAGTCTGCCGGAAGTGGCCATTCCAATGTCCCCCGCAGGAAGCTCCGTGCAGGGTTCAGCACCCCCTTCCAGCAGACAGCAGGGGCCCTGTTCGGGAGATTGTAGGGGGTCCTAGCGCTCGAATCCCCCACAATCTATAACTTATCCCCTGTCACGGCATCTAAATAGGCTGTAAGTAAATGAAAAATAGATGCTGGCAGCAGTGGGATAGATATGATCTAGATATATAGATAGATATGAGATAGATAGATATGAGATAGATATTAGATAGATAGATAATAGATAGATAGATATGAGATAGATAGATATGAGATAGATAGATAGAAGATAGATTGATTGATAGATAGATAGATATGAGAGATAGATAGATAGATGATAGATAGATAGGAGATAGATGATAGATAGATATGAGAGATAGATAGATAGATAGATAGATAGATGATAGATAGATAGGAGATAGATGATAGATAGATAGATATATAGATAGGAGATAGATAGATATGAGAGATAGATAGATAGATATGAGAGATAGATAGATAGATAGATATGAGATAGATAGATAGATAGATAGGAGATAGATTGATATGAGATAGATAGTAGATATATAGATAGATAGATAGGAAATAGATAGATAGATAGGAGATAGATAGATATATATGAGATAGATAGGAGATAGATAGATAGATATGAGATAGATAGATGATAGATAGATATGAGATAGATAGATAGATATGAGATAGATAGATTGATATGAGATAGATAGATAGATAGATAGATAGATAGATGATAGATAGATAGGACATAGATGATAGATAGATAGATAGATAGATAGATAGATAGATAGATAGATATGAGAGATAGATAGATAGATATGAGATAGATAGATAGGAGATAGATTGATATGAGATAGATAGATAGATTGATATGAGATAGATATGAGAGAGATAGATAGATAGATAGATAGGAGATAGATAGATAGATAGATAGGAGATAGATAGATATATATGAGATAGATAGGAGATAGATAGATATGAGATAGATAGATAGATGATAGATAGATATGAGATAGATAGATAGATAGATAGATAGATAGATAGATAGATATGAGATAGATAGATAGATAGATAGAAGATAGATAGATTGATATGAGATAGATAGGAGATAGATTGATTTGAGATAGATAGATAGATAGATAGAAGATAGATAGATAGATAGAAGATAGATAGATATGAGATAGATAGATTGATATGAGATAGATAGATAGATAGATAGATAGATAGATAGGAGATAGATAGATTGATTTGAGATAGATAGATAGAAGATAGATAGATATGAGATAGATAGATTGATTTGAGATAGATAGATAGATAGATAGATAGATAGATAGATAGATAGATGATAGATAGGAGATAGATAGATAGATATGAGATAGATAGATAGGATAGATAGATGATATATAGATATGAGATAGATAGATATAGAAAGATATGAGAGATAGATAGGAGATAGAAAGACAGATAGATCAGTGTTCCCCAACCAGGGTGCCTCCAGCTGTTGTAAAACTACAACTCCTAGTATGCCCACAAAGCCAAATACATGCTGGGAGTTGTAGTTTTACTATAGTTAGAGGCCTCTGCTGAGAAACACTGATAAGAGTTCACCTTTACCTGTCTCCCGAGCCTGACCCCCCCACCCACTCCCCCAAAGTTACTTACCATGAAGGGCAGCATCAGGGTGGGCAGGGGGGGCTGGAGGCAATGGGTGGGTGTCCGGGCCTGTGGTGGAGGACAGTAAGCGGAGCCCGGCCTGCTGGAAACACAGAGGGGTGAGAGGGGGAGGAGCTTATCTCTTCCCAGCCCCTGCACAGTGTAATGGCTGCAGACTGAATGATGCTGAGACCGAAGCATTCTCAGCACTGACAGGCAGCCTGTGAGGCCTGCAGAGAACGGTGTCCTGCAGAGAACGGTGTCCTGCAGAGAATTGTGTCCTGCAGAGAATGGTGTCCTGCAGAGAATGGTGTCCTGCAGAGAATGGTGTCCTGCAGAGAATGGTGTCCTGTAGAGAATGGTGTCCCCAGCGGTTCACACGCTGCAGGTGAGGGGACAGTGCAGCTGGGGCTGACAGCTCCCGCTCATCACTAATATAGTATCGGGTGGGGCAGCAATCTCGGGGTGGGGCAGCAATTGCCCAGTTGCCCCCCCCCCCCTGGATCCGTCCACTGATATGCGGGCATATTTCTTTTTTACAGCATTTACCGTGTGGGATTAATAGCACAATATTTTAATAGCTTGGACTTTTATGGATGTCATGTACACTCATTAATTTTTATAATAATTTTAAAATTATCGTTATTTTTCTGCAATAAATGTTTTTTCTTTTGTGTAATACACTGTATTGCAGTGTGGTAAACTGAAGAACCTAATATGGCATACCTGAAGGCCATCAATGGATCCTTGGCTGCCATGTCAACCGTTCAGCAACCTGCAATTTATTTGCAGTGTGTAAAGGGGAATTCCCCAACTAAGGGACCCCTCCCTTTGTCTAATCACCTAAATGATGCAGTTGCAATTGCACCTTGAGGTTAAACAGCTGAGATCAAAGTTATGTCTGATCCTGGCCATTAAAGTCAGGTGTCACCTGCCATGTTTGGAGTGGGCTCAGCTTTTATGCACACTCTATACTTCTTCTACTAAATTTTACATGTATAAAAGGCCTACCCCAGGTCACTTGTACATTAGTGTGTTTTTTGGTAATCCATCCACATTTTTTCATCTGCCTTATATCATAAGCATGCTACTATGCCAACGTGTAAAATTGTTTTGATTTTAGGCTGCTTTCACACTATAAAAATTCATCCGTTACAAACGTCCGTTAGAAAAGCCCTGGTAAACGGCCGTTAAACAATCCCATTAAAGTCTATGGGATTTTTTGATTATCCTTTATGACCCGTTATAGTCCGTCATGAATAACGGCCGTTAGTTGTGACGGAAGAAATAACGTCACATGCACAAATTTTTCTTCCGTCACAAGAAACGGGTAAATTAACGGCCTTTATTTTTAACATTGAAGTCTATGGCTGAGTTTATGATATCCGTTATTACTTCTGAGCATGCTCAGAAGATGTGACATCAGCAGACTCCTGCAGTGCTGAGGGTGGACTACTACTCCCATCATGGAACAGACTTGTTTCCATGATGGGAGTAGTAATTCCCCGGCTGCGGGAGTCTGCAGACAGCTGGGGAGGCTTGATTAGTGTTTGTACTACAACCCCCATCATGGAACAGAGTCTGTTCCATGATGGGGGTTGTAGTACAGGGGCAGAGGAATTGATCGCACCGGGTTTCACTTCTGAGACCCGATGCGATCAAAAGTTATTAAGCAGGGGAGCGGGCGGCATGTTCCGCAACCCTGCGATGTGTCAGTGTGTTTTATCATTTTTGAATCCCCCGCAGGAAGCCCTGAATGGCCGATCAGGGCTCTCAGCGAGAGATTGAAAAATGAACTTTGAGAGCAGGGGCCAAAGAACACTGTGGGGGGGCAAGATATATAGCGCAGAGAGAGGGGGGGGGGGCAGACATATAGCCTATATATCTAGCCCCCCGCAGCCAGTGCATTAGGTATGACCCCCGCCTGCGCATTAAATATATACCCGCTGGCGCATTAAATATATACCCGCTGGCGCATTAAATATATACCCCCCGCCGACGCATTAAATATATACCCCCGCAGCGCATGTATATGTGCCCTCACAGCTCTTCTATATACACATGCCCCTACCGTCGTATGAATGAAAAGTATCTCTATTAGCAGCGCATAGAGCCGGGAGCCGACACTATGCACTGCTAATAGAAATACCTTTCATTCATATAGCAGCAGAGGTACAAGTATGTACAAGCACTGGGGGGGGGGGGGGGGGGGCAGATAACGCTATATGTCTGCCCCCCACAGCTCTTCTATATACACATGCCCCTACCACCGTATGAATGAAAAGTATTTCTATTAGCAGTGCATAGTGTCGGCTCCCGGCACTATGCGCTGCTAATAGAAATACCTTTCATTCATATGGCAGCAGGGGTATATGTATATAGAAGCACTGGGGGGGGGGGGGGGCAGATAACCCTATATGTCTGCCCCCCACAGCTCTTCTATATGCACATGCCCCTGCCACCGTATGAATGAAAGGTATTTCTATTAGCAGCGCATAGAGTCGGCTCCCGGCACTATGCGCTGCTAATAGAAATACTGTACCTTTCATTCATATGGCAGAGCTGAGAGGGCACATATACATGCGCTGCGGGGGTATATATTTAATGCGTCGGCGGGGGTATATCTTTAATGCGCCAGCAGGTAAATATTTAATGCGCAGGCGGGGGTCATATCTAATGCGCTGGCTGCGGGGGATATATATTTAATGCGCTGGCGGGGGTATATATTTAATGCGCCAGCGGGTATATATTTAATGTGCAGGCGGGGGTCATATCTAATGCGCTGCTGGGGGGCTAGATATATAGGCTATATGTCTGCCCCCCCCCCCCTCTGCAGTGCTATATATCTTGCCCCCCACAGTGCTCTTCGGCCCCTGCTACTCTCAAAGTTCATTTTTCAATCTCTCGCTGAGAGCCCTGATCGGCCATTCAGGGCTTCCCACGGGGGATTAAAAAATGAAAGTTAAAACACACTGATACACCGCAGGGTTGCGGAGCATGCCGCCCGCTCCCCTGCTTACATAGGCGTGCGCAGCCTATTGCATTAGGGTGTGCACCCTAAAGCACAAACTCCCGCCGCGCGTATATATATATATATATATATATATATACGCACACATACACACAGTTAGTATAGTTCCCCCACATTAGGTGCAGCATAGTTCCCCCACATTAGGTGCCATATAAGTCCCGCCACATTAGGTGCAGTATAGTTCCCCCACTTTAGGTGCAGTATAAGTACCACTCCATTAGGTGCAGTATAGGTCCCCCACGTTAGGTGCAGTATAGTTCTCCCACATTAGGTTGGCAGTATAAGTCCCCGCACACTAGGTTGGCAGTACAGTTCCCCCACATTAGGTTTGCAGTACAGTTCCCCCACATTAGGTTGGCAGTACAGTTCCCCCACATTAGGTTGGTAGTACAGTTCCCCCACATTAGGTTTGCAGTACAGTTCCCCCACATTAGGTTGGCAGTACAGTTCCCCCACATTAGGTTGGCAGTACAGTTCCCCCACATTAGGTGCAGTTCAGTTCCCCCACATTAGGTGCAGTTCAGTTCCCCCACATTAGGTGCCACCTAATGTAGGGGAACTGTACTGCACCTAATGTGGGGGAACTGTACTGCACCTAATGAAGGGGAACTGTACTGCACCTAATGTGGGGGAACTGTACTGCACCTAATGTGGGGGAACTGTATTGCACCTAATGTGGGGGAACTGTACTGCACCAGTACAGTTCCCCCACATTAAGTGCAGTACAGTTCACCCACATTAGGTGCAGTACAGTTCCCCACATTAGGTGCAGTACAGTTCCCCCACATTAGGTGCAGTATAGTTCCCCATATTTGGTGCAGTACAGTTTGCCCACATTAGGTGCAGTATAGTTCCCCCACATTAGGTGCAGTACAGTCCCCCCCACATTAGGTGCAGTACAGTCCCCCCACATTAGGTGCAGTACAGTCCCCCACATTAGGTGCAGTACAGTCCCCCACATTAGGTGTAGTATAGTTCCCCACATTAGGTGCAGTATAGCTCCCCACATTAGGTGCAGTATAGTTCCACACATTAGGTGCAGTATAGCTCCCCACATTAGGTGCAGTATAGCTCCCCACATTAGGTGCAGTATAGTTCTCCACATTAGGTGCAGTATAGTTCCCCACATTAGGTGCAGTATAGTTCCCCACATTAGGTGCAGTATAGTTCCCCACATTAGGTGCAGAATAGTTCCCCACATTAGGTGCAGTATAGTCCCCCACATTAGGTGCAGTATAGTTCCCCACATTAGGTGCAGTATAGTTCTCCACATTAGGTGCAGTATAGTTCCCCACATTAGGTGCAGTATAGTTCCCCACATTAGGTGCAGTACAGTTCCCCCACATTAGGTGTAGTACAGTTCCCCCACATTAGGTGCAGTATAGCTCCCCACATTAGGTGCAGTATAGTTCCCCACATTAGGTGCAGTATAGCTCCCCACATTAGGTGCAGTATAGTTCCCCACATTAGGTGCAGTACAGTTTCCCACATTAGGTGCAGTATAGTCCCCCACATTAGGTGCAGTATAGCATGCAGTATAGTTCCCCACATTAGGTGCAGTATATTCCCCACAGACATACAGCCTTCAGCCATATACAGTGTATGGCTGGAGGCTGTATGTCTGTGTACTGCCCCACTTCAGTGTTCCGACCACCGGTCCTCCGGTCCGGGGTCACGATCTACTGCTATGGCCTATAGACCATAGCAGTAGGTCCCGGGACCGGAGGATCGGTAGTCGGAACACTGAAGACGACGTGCTGCCAGATCGTGTTGGTCACTTACCATTCCGGCCGGCGCACGCATCCTCTTCCTTGAATCTCCGCTCCTCCGTTACTATGGGCGCACGCACGGGACGTCAATGACGTCCCTGCGTGCGCTACTTCCCAGCGGCCCCTGTGTTTTTAAAGTTAATGCGGGGGCCGCTTTAGAAAGGTAACCGGGACATCCTTGTGTCCCGAAAAGATCTTTCGGGACACAGGGATGTCCCGAATGTGAGGGGGGGGGTCCTCTGTGGGCTGCTCAGTGGTGGCCTCGGATGCCCCCCTGGGCTTGATTAGGGTGTGCCTGGGCACACCCGGCACACCCCGTGCGCACGCCTATGCCTGCTTAATAACTTTTGATCGCATCGGGTCTCAGAAGTGAAACCTGGTGCGATCAATCCCTCAGCCCCTGTACTACAACCCCCATCATGGAACAGAGTCTGTTCCATGATGGGGGTAGTAGTACAAGCACTAATGTAGCCTCCCCAGCTGTCTGCAGACTCCTGCAGCCAGGGAATTTCTACTCCCATCATGGAAACAAGTCTGTTCCATGATGGGAGTAGTAGTAGTCCCGGCTGTGGGAGTCTGTAGGCAGAGGAGTTTGGCCATACATGAGGGATAAGGGTAACGGATGAATATTTATTCATCCATTAGCACCCTTCATTTCATCCGTTATTAAACATCAGTTTTTACAGAGAAAACGGACATTTAATAACGGATGAATGCTCATAGTGTGAAAGCAGCCTTAGAAACATGAAATGTTGCCTACTTTAAGCCTAGGTTTCCACACAGGTTTTTCTCTGGCATTTTTTGGAAAACTGCTACTGCAGTTTTTGAGCCAAAGCCAGAAGTGGATCCAGAAGGAAAAATAAATATAAGTCCTTCCTTTATAGTTTCCATTCCTTTTGAATACACTTCTGGCTTTGGCTCAAAAACTGCAGTGGCAGTTTTCCAAAAAAAACGCCCCAAAAAAAACCTAGCCTAAGGTAAACCTAGCCTAAGCCTAAATAAATTTGGAAATCATTCTCAGATGGAGTCAATAAATGTAATAAATACGAGGATGGATTTATACAGCTGCAACTGTGGACTGCATCTGTCACTCTGGAAATGATGCAAGAAAAGGTCTCTACGTGAAGCAAAAGTCAAGCTTTATCTTCCACTCACATTGACTATATATTTAGCAACACTCACACCAAAGAAAGAACTATTGCATAACATAATCGAAATAGAATGTTTATTAATACATCTTTAGTATGTCACAACAATGAATAAAACTTGTTCCTAAAATGGCACCAATGTACATCACTGGAAAGTAAACAGGGGTACAACCTAACATTGGATGACTATGGCACAGAAACATATACACTACATCTATTTGGAGCATGTGGACCAAGCAAGCGCATTGTACAAATCATATTTACCAGACATACATGTGGAAAAAAGAAATAAATACCATCAATTATAAGGTGAAAAGAGCAAAACCCAATGCAGAGTTGAAACCCATGTGTACCTTACCCCAACGTACGTTTTCGTAGTATTGCACTTTGTCAGGGGACGTGAAGCACAATACCGCAAAATGTACGTTGGGGTGAAGTACACATGGGTAAGGTATACGTTATAGTAGTTTTTACTTTTTCTATATGTATGTCTGGTATATATGATTTCTACAATGTGGTTGCTTGGTCTACATGCTGTGTTCAGATAGATGTAGTGTATCTGTTTACAGTGCAGTTCTGGGCCATAGTTATCCAACGTTAGGTTGTACCCCTGTGTACTTTCCAGTGATGTACATTGGTGCCATTTTAGGAACAAGTTTCTATTCATTGTTGTGACACAATAAAGATGTATTAATAAACATATTCTGTTTTGATTATGTTGTGCATTAGTTCATTTTTTTGGTGTGAGTTTATGGGATTGCACAGCTTTTGTAACTAATTTGTATTTTTGTTGGTGACAATATGTATTTAGGAAGTATAAAAACTAAACTTAGATACTTAATGAATTATACTTGTAATTTAAAATAAAGAATTATTATGAGGAAAGAAAGATCCTTATAGGAACAGAAGAAGTTACTTATAAGGAATACAAGAGCTGATGATTTATATGATGGATTTCCCTACCATACCTTGTTATTACTTTTTTATTATCATCACTTGAACATGTGGAAGCTGATGGAGCTAGTAACTGGGCTTATCTGGTGCAGGGTTTACATTGTATTTTTTAATGCAGAAGAATTTTTTTTAAACAATCAGATCATCTAAAACAACAAAATCTTTCATTTAAATTCCCACCTTCTAGAAAAGTCCACTAAATTGATAGGAAACACCATTTTGTTTGTTATTTCCATTAAAGTGGTTATCCAGGATTAGAAAGACAGAGCTAATTTCTTATAAAAATGAAGCACCACACCTGTCCTCAGGTCGTGTTTAGTATTGCTGCTCATTTTCAATGAAGTGAATGTAGCCAGGTGTAATACCATACACAACCTGAAGACAGATGTGGTGCTGTTTTTATAGAAAATGCCACTTTTTATTTATTTCTGGATAACTTCTTCACTCTGTCTCAACAGTAATAAGTAGAAAAGATGGCATTTCAGTGGTATGACATAAGGCTCTGAAAAAAGTTGTGAATAACATAAAACATAGTGAACAACATTTAGCTTTGATTTATCATGTTGCAATGCAAAAACAGACAATACAGCTTCTGCCCAGTGAACAGTCCTAAAATAAAGTGCAGAAAATACTGTATAAGGCATCATTGCCAAAATGAATTTCTGTCAGAAATAAATCTAATCAAACACTGAAAACAATTCATTTTTTATCCTTCATTTATTAAACTTAAATCCAGGTTTCACGCTACAGAAGTCTATATGACTGTAGCCTTGGTGACAGGGTATCACCCACTGGTCACAGGAAAAACAAAAACAAGATTTCATTATTTTTGCATTAATAACAACAGATACAGCCATACTGGTTGTCACTATTATATTAGTGTCTCAGAATATACCATATATACTCGAGTATAAGCCGACCCGAATATAAGCCGAGGCCCCTAATTTTACCCCAAAAACCCAGGAAAAGTTATTGACTCGACTATAAGCCTAGGGTGGGAAATACATCATCCCCCGATGTAATCATCCAGACCCCCGTCATCATCCCCCCCTTCATCATCACCGCCTGTCAATCCCTTGATCAGTGGTCTTCAACCTGCGGACCTCCAGATGTTGCAAAACTACAACTCCCAGCATGCCCGGACATGTCCGGGCATGCTGGGAGTTGTAGTTTTGCAACATCTGGAGGTCCACAGGTTGAAGACCACTGAGAAGGGATTGACAGGCGGAGAGTTCACTCGAGTATAAACCAAGGGGGGGCCTTTTCAGCACAAAAAATCGTGCTGAAAAACTCGGCTTATACTCGAGTATATATGGTAATTAAGAATATTATATATAATTCATAAATTAATAATAATATGAAATATATATTTATATATATATATATATATATATATATATATATATAGTGACTTTAGTACAAGATCAGATAAGAAGCAAGGTCAAGACTAACAAGAATCAAACCAGTATGACTACAAGGTACAGAATTGGAAACAAAAGCAGAGCCAGGATTAACAATGGGTCAAACTTAGAAGGCAGAAAAGTACAAAATCAGAAGGCAATCAAATATAGGCATAGGGTCAGGACAGGTAAGTCATAAGACAGGGACTAAGCACAGGGATACAAATACTAGTGAAGAAATAAACCTCAGTCATGGGCGAGGCAGTAGTGCAGCTGCTGGTTTAAATATACCCCCTCTCCAGAAGGTGTCAGAACACGTGCCGCAGCTGATTTGCCTGGCCCTTCCCCCTCCTGGTAGGTTAGCAGGGCTGTCAGTAGTATAACATGCAGCTCCTGGGACACTCCCGATGACGACCTCAAGAGATTGGTCACGTTGTATATTTATGACAATGCTGTTTTTTGCACAATACATTTATTGCAGATTCTGTAGTTTTAAAGGGGTACTCTGCCCCTAGACATCTTATCCCCTCTCCAAAGGATAGGGGATAAGATGTCAGATCGCCGGGGTCCCGCTGCTGGGGACCCCAGGAATCGCTGCTTCAGCACCCTGCTATCATTACTGCGCAGAGCGAGATCACTCTGCACGTAATGACGGGCAATACAGGAGCCGGAGCATCGTTACGTCACGGCTCCGCCCCTCGTGACGTCACGGCCCGCCCCCGTCAATACAACTCTATGGGAGGGGGCGTGGTGGTCGTCACGCCCCCTGCCATAGACTTGCATTAAGGGGGCGGGCCGTGATGTCATGAGGGGCGGAGCCATGACGTCACGCTGCTCCGGCCCCTGTATCGCTCTGTGCAGTAATGATGGCGGGGTGCCGCAGTGGCGATCCCCGGGGTCCCCAGCAGCGGGACCGCGGCGATCTAACATCTTATCCCCTATCCTTTGGATAGGGGATAAGATGCCAGGGGCGGAGTACCCCTTTAATGTTACAGTGCCTTCTCTGCATGTAAGTGCAGGTAGAAGATCCTCCCAGACAGAAAATGCTTAGATTTAGCACATAGGATTACAGTACTGTATCAGAATCATGTAAAGCCTGTAATGCTAAGTTTAGACATGAGTGTACTAAAGTTCTTTTAAGATCATATTTTAGCCCTCTATTTCGCATTTACCTAGATTAGTTAGTATTTAATCGAGGTCAGACAAATTTCCTTGTCAGGCTAGTATATGTAGGTTTACCTTCTTTTTTTATTGTTGTGAAAATGGTATTTGGCTAAGCCTGTCTATGCAGAGGCATCTTGCAAATAAAGTATATCTATATATATATATATTTTTTTATGTATTTATTTATTTTTCTTACATGGGCCTATACAGTAACATATGTTGGAGCCTTCTGTTGGAGGTATTTGTTGTGCAATTCTTTTGACAATCTGATGGAAGGCTCAGACATCAGTTTTGACAGTTTCGTTTTTTCTTTTTATTAACTGAATAACAAAGGATTCCTGTTCTCATGATCGTGGTGGTCCCGGCAGTTGAACCTTCACAGATCAGACATTTATTGTTTTTCCTTAGGATAGATGATCAGTTTTAATCTTGAGATAAGTCCTTTTAAAGGGAACCCGTCACTAAGTTTTACCCTATACAACAAGTGGCAACACATAATAGAGGTTACTATCATGTGTCCTACCATGCCTGGATATCTGCTGGTACGTCTCTAAATGCGGAGAAAACAACTTTTATAACTGTCACACGCAGTATGTAAATGAGGCTCAGTCGGGCGTGCGGCTGCTAAAGTAGTCATGGCTACCAGAGCAGTAATCACGCCTATTCAGGCTCAAATAATACCTATCTAGGTATGATTCAGCAGCTCAGTCAGGGTCTAATGTCATTTCTCAGAGGTAGGCTGTCAATCATGTCTAAATAGGAGTGATTAGAGCCTGAATGAGCGTGAGTACAGCGTGGGGAGCCGTGACTTCTTCATCAGGCTACATGCCTGGTGACCACTTGAGCATGCCTGGTGACTACTTAAGCCTCATTTACATACTGCATGTGACAGTTATTAAAGTTGTTTTTGCCACATTTACAGACGTGCCAGCAGACATCCAAACATGGTAGGACACATGATATTAACCTCTATTACGTGTCGCCACTTGTTATATATGGTAAAACTTAATGACGGGTTCCCTTTAAAGTACATATTGATAAGTAGAAGTATTGAAGGGTTTTCCAAACTTCGGACAAAAGGATTGAAAGAAGGGAAGTTCATAGCACACAAAGGGTCCCTATCACATTAATACTGCATCCTATGCATATGTACTTATCTTTTTGTCACATCTTTGCTCCCTCTGTTCTCCTTTTCAGCACAACAAGAGTGGGCAAGGATTCAGTAGCAGCAGAACTCCACCCTTTTATGCAGTTGATAATGTGCTCCCTCACTTCTGAGCCTCTGACATTAGTTCCTATAGCTCATCCTCTGCTGTTTTATAGACAGGCGGAAAATTTATCAAAACCTGTGCTGAGGAAAAGTTGACCAGTTGTCCATAGCAACCATTCAGATTGCTTTTGTGGTGAGCTTGTGGGGATGTAGGGTAGGTAAGGTGTAGCTGTGCAGTGATGAAGGGGTATTGGATTAACCCTTAACTGTCATGATGCCAGGGTGCGAGTTCTTCCTCTGTATATATATATATATATATATATATATATATCTTACCGCCACCCATCCCAGGAACGATAGGGAGGAATAAAGGATTGTCCACAACCGGAGGTTTAGTAAACTGGAAATAACTTTACTGCAACGTTTATGCAAGTTAACAGTAGTAACAGTCTTTACAGAGGACCGGATTTTAGGTTCCTCACAGTCGGTTGGGACCTTGTAGGGAAATAAGCTCTGAGGCCTGCTTTACGCTGTTCCACTGAATTTAGGGTTTGGTTCTAGGTTCAGTAGTCACGTAGATTTAGGACTGAGTTTAGTTGAACTCACGGTTTTGTATTCGGCTGAAGTTATCAGGCTTCAGGCCTAAGTTCTCTTGCAGAATTGTACAGAGTGATGCTTTCTCTAGAGATGATCAGGAGCAAGAGAGTGATCATTGGATACAGCACCCTTATATGGCAAGGGGGCAGGCTCATAGCTTATTGGTTCCCACCAACTGTCAGTCCTTTCACAAAGCATTGTGGTACATCATGTGACCCACTCATGTGACCTGGACGGTCCTTAAGCTTAACCTAACAGTAGGCTTAGTAGTCATGTGACCTAAGGTCCTGGAAGTACTATACATATCTATAAACTATATACATATTATACACACCAAACATATAAAATTAAAGAAGGAAGAGGTGACAAGGGGTTATCCCACTAGGAGGATCCTACCGGTAAGCAGGAACTCTGACTTTGGGGACTTAGCACACAAGGTACGGTACGATGTACAGTACCGGGAGACCACACCTTTTTTTTTTTTCAGAGTCCTTTTTAAAAATTAAACAGGCAATCTAGTTGCTATGGGCAACTAGTCAACTTTTCCTCTGCACAGGGTCTGAAAAAACTCTTCCAAGTAGCCCACCCTCCTGTATTTCTTGGTGCTGAAACTGAACATACTCAACCAGAAAGATGAACTATAGGTCTCAAATCTGGGCTATAAACATAACATGAGTGATCGTATGGGAAACTACCGTATATACTCGAGTATAAGCCGAGTTTTTCAGCACGATTTTTCGTGCTGAAAACACCCCCCTCGGCTTATACTCGAGTGAACTCCCCCACCCGCAGTGGTCTTCAACCTGCGGACTTCCAGAGGTTTCAAAACTACATCTCCCAGCAAGCCCGGGCAGCCATCGGCTGTCCGGGCTTGCTGGGAGTTGTAGTTTTGAAACCTCCGGAGGTCCGCAGGTTGAAGACCACTGCGGCCTTCAACATCATCCAGCCCCCTCTCACCCCCCTTTAGTTCTGACTACTCACCTCCGCTCGGCGCTGGTCCGGTCCTGCAGGGCTGTCCGGAGAGGAGGTGGTCCGGTGGCATAGTGGTTCCGGGCTGCTATCTTCACCGGGGAGGCCTCTTCTAAGCGCTTCGGGCCCGGCCTCAGAATAGTCACGTTGCCGTGACAACGACGCATAGGTGCGTTCATTGCCAACGTACTTATGCGTCATTGTCAAGGCAACGCCTCTATTCCGGGCCGGAAGCGCGGAGAAGAGGCGCCCCCGGTGAAGATAGCAGCCCGGACCACCTCCTCACCGGACGACCTCCCCACCGGACAGTCCTGCAGGACCGGACCAGCGCCGAGCGGAGGTGAGTACTCAGAACTAAAGGGGGTGAGAGGGGGCTGGATGATGTTGAAGGCCGCAGTGGTCTTCAACCTGCGGACCTCCGGAGGTTTCAAAACTACAACTCCCAGCAAGCCCGGACAGCCGATGGCTGCCCGGGCTTGCTGGGAGTTGTAGTTTTGAAACCTCTGGAGGTCCGCATGTTGAAGGCCGCAGTGGTCTTCAACCTGCGGACCTCTGGAGGTTTCAAAACTACAACTCCCAGCAAGCCCGGACAGCCGATGGCTGCCCGGGCTTGCTGGGAGTTGTAGTTTTGAAACCTCTGGAGGTCCGCATGTTGAAGGCCGCAGTGGTCTTCAACCTGCGGACCTCTGGAGGTTTCAAAACTACAACTCCCAGCAAGCCCGGACAGCCGATGGCTGCCCGGGCTTGCTGGGAGTTGTAGTTTTGAAACCTCTGGAGGTCCGCATGTTGAAGGCCGCAGTGGTCTTCAACCTGCGGACCTCCGGAGGTTTCAAAACTACAACTCCCAGCAAGCCCGGACAGCCGATGGCTGCCCGGGCTTGCTGGGAGTTGTAGTTTTGAAACCTCTGGAGGTCCGCAGGTTGAAGACCACTGAGGGCGAATGATGAGAAGAGGATGATGAAGGGGGGGGGGGGTGTGGGGATGATGAAGGGGGGGGGGGTGTGGGATGATTACAAGGGGATGATGAAGAGGGGATGTGTGGGATGATAAGGGGATGTGTGGGATGATGACAAGGGGATGATGAAGGGGGGATGTGTGGGATGATAAGGGGATGTGTGGGATGATGACAAGGGGATGATGAAGGGGGGATGTGTGGGATGATGACAAGGGGATGATGAAGGGGGGATGTGTGGGATGATAAGGGGATGTGTGGGATGATGACAAGGGGATGATGAAGGGGGGATGTGTGGGATAAGGGGATGTGTGGGATGATGACAAGGGGATGATGAAGGGGGGATGTGTGGGATGATAAGGGGATGTGTGGGATGATGACAAGGGGATGATGAAGGGGGGATGTGTGGGATAAGGGGATGTGTGGGATGATGACAAGGGGATGATGAAGGGGGGATGTGTGGGATAAGGGGATGTGTGGGATGATGACAAGGGGATGATGAAGGGGGGATGTGTGGGATGATGACAAGGGGATGATGAAGGGGGGATGTGTGGGATGATAAGGGGATGTGTGGGATGATGACAAGGGGATGATGAAGGGGGGATGTGTGGGATGATAAGGGGATGTGTGGGATGATGACAAGGGGATGATGAGGATGTTAATGACGGGTCTGGATGATGACAGGGGGGGATGAGGTATTTCCCACCCTAGGCTTATACTCGAGTCAATAACTTTTCCTGGGATTTTGGGTTGAAATTAGGGGTCTCGGCTTATACTCGGGTCGGCTTATACTCGAGTATATACGGTACTATAGTTTTTTTATTACAATATAATGAGGATTTTTACTTTGCAATGCATACTTTCAAATGGAATTAAGTTTTGTATACTGAAATACCCTTTACAAACTTATTTCTGTTTGGTTTCCATAGTTACAGAATATGAAAGATATCAGACCACACAATTATATAGATATCAAATTTTTGGGGGGATTAAGAAGACACAAAATATTATATAAACAGATAAAATAAAATAGCAATCACCAGACTGAAAGTATGTATGCACAGGTAATGGATTCAGAATAAAAAAGCAGTGGTAAGAAATCACAAATCCTCCAAGGAAAAATACATACACAATGGGGGTCATTTACTAAAGTGATCTCGACAGTTTTTTTTGGCTTTGTGCACAAATTGTGTCGCATGCTTTGTGTTCCTAGAATTTGCGACCAAAAAAATCCAACCAACCAGAGATCTGTCCACTTTCTTCGGAAAGGGGGTTTGGCCGACGGGAAGGAGGCCTGGCTACCAAATAAAGACCGTGTCCCCGAAATTTAAAAAGAAGAAAAAAAACAAAAACATGTTAACTAATGTTTCCATATAAAATGTGGTGGATTTAAGCTCTGGAAAACCTGACAGCTCAGAGCAATTGTAAAAAAAAAAAAAAATTATAAAAAAAGCAGGGAAAAATTTGTAAATACCATGGAAAAAAAACATGAAAAAAAATCCATAAAGAAAACTACACTTCATTCTTAGTAAATCAGGGCCAATGAGTCTATTGTAATACACTACAGATAATAAATATTTTTTTTCTATACGTATGGATCTATCTTATAGATAGGGTTTAATCCCGAATAAATACTTTACCATATTTAGAGGGAAGATGGCACATGATCCCATGCGGTCTTGCACAACTAGTCTTCGCAGGTTTTTGCAATATTTATTAAATGTACACTTTCTTCTGATTGGTTGTCGGCCACACAAATAGCCAACACGTTGTTAGCACAGACAGCCCCCTGACAAAGTGGGAGTGAAATGGCATACGGATGTGTATTCAGGCGATGGGTACAGGTACAGTAAGGGTAACAACCCTTTTCTTTTGCTGCTCATTTGCTGAAACTCACAAACTCGCATCACATTTTTTTGTCTATTTCTGCCTTTCCTTTGCAGATGTGTATTTATATCATTTTCTATATACGTTCTTCTCTTTTCATATTTGGGTTTTTTGAGGTTGATGAGTGACTTCTGTCATATACTTATACATTGGCAGGTAACTATATTTGTTTTGCAGCATTTATTATCTGTAGTGTATTTCAACAGACTCATTATCCCTGATTTACTAAGAGTGGGGTATAGTTTTCTTTTTGTTTTTTATTTTTTTTTTATTTTTCCTTGATTTTAACTAAGTTGGCGATTTTTCCCTACGTTTTGCTTTTTTACAACTGCTCTGAGATGTTAGGTTTTCCAAAGCACAAATCCACCATTTTATACTGGAATATTAATAAATTTGTTGGGATTTTTATAAACTGTTGGGGGAAGGCCCCCTTTTCAATAGCTACATCCCCTTTTTCTGGCAGCCACACCCCTTTTTGGGCTTTCAGAATAAAATAGAGAGTTGGTCGGGTTTTTCAGTTTTTGTGGTCACAAATTCTGACCCACCACAACACAATTTGGGCGCAAAGCCGGAGGAAAAAAAAAACAGTCGGATCACATTAGTAAATTATCCCCATTGTGATTGTATTTTTTCTTGGGGGATCTGTGATTTGTTACCACTGTGTTTTTGATTCTGTATACATCCAATGAGCATAAGCCTTCTGTACCAGCAGGTTACAGATAAATCAATTCAGTGTATTGCTATAACACTAAGCAATCCAATGCTTGTCTATAAAAGTCCTAGGGGAACTTAAAAATGTAAAAAAATATATATATAAAAACCTCTCAACAAAAAGTTAATCACTTCCTTTTTCAAATAAAAAAAACAACATTTTTGGTATGGCAGTGTACGAAAATGTCTGTCTAACTACAAAAATCTAATAAAAATCAATAAAAAATTCTGAACAATTCCAATATGGTATCGATAAATAGTAGACTGTGGTGCAAAAATGAGCACCCATACAGCTTTACAGAGAGAAAAGTAAATTTCATATTTATTTAAGTTTTCAGAAAAGTTTTTACAAGAAGTAAAAGATTATCAAAACAATGCCACTTGGGTATTTTTGTAATTGTACCAACCTACAAAATACAGATAACGTGTAAATTTTATGGCATATTGAGCAGCATAAAAATAAAAACCCCTCAAATGTGAAAAGTTGCATATTTCTTGTATTTCACCTGACAAATGTTTTTTTATTCTGTAATGCAGAATATTTTATCGTAACATGAAGGATGTCAATGCCGCTAAAAAAAATAAGCCCCATATAACTCTGTAGATGAAATAGTAAAAGCAGGTGTAAAAGAGATAAAAAATATAAAAAAAAACAAAAATTTTAATTTCCTGTGTCATTAAGGTGTTAAAATTGATATTAAAGGACATGTCCGGTGCTCACTTTTCTTATTGTATCCATTCCGGGCTGCAAAAAAAAAGAAAATAAGCTTTCTCTTACCTGCATACGCTCCCCCGATGCTCCGGTACAGGCGTTCGGTCCCCAGGCTGTATTCTTCTTACTTCCTGTTAGCCCTACACGTCACACGGAGCTTCAGCCTATCACTGGCCGAGGCGGGACATCGCTGCGGCCGGTGATAGGTTGAAGCTCCGTGTGACGTGCCGGGCTAACAGGAAGTAAGAAGAATACAGCCCGGGGACCGAACACCTGTACTGAAGCACCGGGGGAGCCTAGGCAGGTAAGAGAAAAAATTTTTCTTTTATTTTTCAGCCCGGAATGGATAAAATAAGAAAAGTGAGCACCGGACATGTCCTTTAATAGCAAATTTAAGGCACATAAAAAAACATAGAAACATAGAAAACTTGCCTTAAGCTGCAGGTGTTTGTTTACATGCTTTATAAAGCACATAAATAACAGTGTCTAGAGCAGGTTAAAAGCTACCAGCCAATAACTATTCTGGCATGGCCAAATAGTCCTGCATCTAACGGGACTGAGGAACTCCATCTAACAGGAAAACAAAACTTTACTGTGCATGTTTGTGACATACCAAATGGCAGACAGAAATAAATGTAGAGTAGCCAGTTCATAACTTAAAATTGAGTGAATCAGAAGACAAAATCTTAACACCAATACGGCTAGTAAAATCAGAATTTAAAGTTCACTCCTTGTATAGGAACAGGCCTATTTTGACATGCATCTTATTCGTCTTATGTGTGGTATAGACACATTCCCAGGGGCAGTGATGTGGTTAATAGTGGAGCCAGAAAGGTGGTTGGACAGCAATTTATCAACTTTTTTTTTAGGTCTAAGCTACTTGTTTCTCATATCATTATATTTGGGGCCATTACTAAACACTGATTTATGCTATTACGTTTAATGTTTTTTTTTTTGTTTGATTTTTCACAATTACATATATTGTCTGCTGGGCTGTTTGCTATTTGCTCGGCTGAAAAGGCAGCAAGAAAACACTGGCTTTTGTCAAAACTGTCAGTATATCAAGACATACAAGTACACATGAAGAGATGTCCATTGTTAAAGGGGTTCTCCACCATAAGGTGATTTTAGTATGTACCTAGCAGGCAGTAATGGACATGCTTAGGAAGGATCCGCGCTTGTCTTGGGGCTAAATGGTTATGTCATGAGATTACCATAACACTGTGGCTAGCTTTTTGTGAACTTGTATTTCCTGTTTGACTTGTGTTTTTTTTACTACAAATCCCACAATGCCATTTTCCTCCCTCTCACACATCAGCCACCCCACCCATTGAAACAAAAGACCTGTGGTTTTTAATCAGGGTGCCTACAGCTGTTGCATTAGTTGCAGATTGATCCCTCCATCCATTGAAGCAGACAGGCTTCCTGTCATCAGCTGACTAGTGATGTCAGGTCTCGGCCGCATTGCAAGCTAGGCAAAATCCGAGACAACAGCCATTTTGTATGCTGGTAAAAAAAAATAGTGGGGTGAAAATCACAGAAGAATTGTGAGAAAACCATCACACACAGGTACAGACACCGGTACTACACAGGTACTACACTAACTTTACAGCCCCTGTAGCATAGTCAAATAAAAAAAAATCCTGTAATACCCCTTTAAGGTGCGGTACAAACAGGAATTTCTTTATTCTTTTATCTGTGGCATACAAGTAAGCTGACAGGACAGTAAAGGCAGTATGAACCTCAGGCTCACTACCATGACATTTATGCAGTATGGCCCAGATTTATCAAACTGTGCGAGAGAGAAAAATAGAGGGATTTTGCCCCAGCAACCAATCACAGCTCAGCTTTCACATTACCAGACCTTGTTAGCTGAGCTGTGATTGGATGCTATGGGAAAATCTCTCAATTTTTTCTCTCATACCGTTTGATAAATCTGGGCCTATATGTCTATATTTTGACATATGTAGGAATTTCATGATGGTGGCCCCAAATTCTGTACCCATGAAATGCGGTCCTGCTTCTCCCTAGCCATGTTAGGAACCATGTAAGCTCATTGGATGAATAGTTTTTGCCTCAGATGAGTACATAGTAGATCTTAACTTCGCCCTTTCTCCACACCAGTATGGCCATGGTGTAGAGGAGCTGTATATGTAATATTCATAGCTGCTGCATATTACTCTAAGGTCCTCTCCATTTTCTAAGCCATTTTATATATTTTTTTTACTTTTGCCAAGAAAAAAAAAATGCCATAAAGCCATTTTGTATATATACATACTAGCTGAGTACCCAGCGTTGCCCTGTTTTTCCTTCCTCATCCTTGTTGGGGAGGAAAATCAACAAAGGAGGAAGCTTTTGACTTCACATCCCATCCCCATATATTGTTGTCATATCCCAACCCCATATCCCGTCCTCATGCCCCGACCTCCTATCCCAACCTCCTATCCAGTCCTCCTATCCCATCCTCCTACCCCGTCCTCCTATCTCGACCTCCTATCTCGACTTCCTATCCCGATCTCCTATCCCGTCCTATCCCGACCTCCTATCCCGACCTCCTATCCCGTCTTCCTATCCCATCCTCCTATCCCATCCTCCTATCCCATCCTCCTATCTTGACCTCCTTTCCCATCCTCCTATCCCGTCCTCCTATCTCGACCTCCTATCCCGTCCTCCTATCTCAACCCTCTATCTTGTCCTCCTATCTCGACCTCCTATCCCGACCTCCTATCCTGACCTCCTACCCCGACCTCCTATGTCGACCTCCAATCCCGTCCTCCTATCTCCCCCTCAAATCCCGTCCTCATATCTCAACCATCCTGTCTTCCTATCTTGACCTCCTATCTCGACCTCTCATCCTGTCCTCATATCCCGACCCGTAATACGTGTACCAGGTATTGAAATATCTCCAGCCGTACAGAAGCTGTGTGAGAACATACATTTCCCGTTGACTTGCATGGGACTTTAAACAAAAACCCCGATCCTCACAAATGGGGGTAGTTAAGGGTTAAATTAACTATCCTATATTTTAAGTGGACATATAAGTAACATGTGACCAAGTATTAACAAAATATCTCCAGCCGTTTGGAAGTTATGCAGTAACATGTATTTCCCATAAACTTGTATAGGACTTTAAACATAAACCCCGCCCCTGGCAAATGGGGGTGAGTAAGGGTTAAATGACCTATCCTATGTTTGTTGTTGACATATAAGTAACATGTGTGCCAAGTTTCATGTTAATATCTTTAGCCATGTGCAAGTTTTTGTGGAATATACATACAAACACACACACACACACACACACACACGTTGAGTTTTATATATATATAGATATATTTATTTACTTTTGGCCAACAGTTCATAGAAAAAATTGAATGACCTATCATTAACAATGGCCAGGATCTGACAGATGTCCTCTCTTTCCGAAGACGTCAGTCAAATGCTGTGCATTGTTAATAATAGATCATACCATTATTTTTATCAACTGTTGACCAAAAGTAAAAAAATATAAAATGGCTTTATGGCCAACATATACCGAGGGTGTAACCCCCCTCCCCCCATGACTGTATGTATTGTTTGGCAACAGAAGATGATTGATGTTTTACAGTAAAAGTCTTTGTCTTATCCAGTCCATGTGGGATTTCTTTAACGCTGCTGGACTGCTGGCTTTTACAATGGTTACATTCTTGTTAAGGCATTATACAGCCTATGCATACATTGTTTGTAAAGAAATAGCTCAAATTAAAGTGACTAAATGATTATTTTACAACCAGCAACATAGTATAATAAGGCAGGATGTACATTATGATACACTCAACTTCCAGTGAAAGAACATTGTTCCCTCCTTTGTGTTTTAACAGTAAAGTCAATGTGGATGTTGATCCTAGCGACTCTATAGTGACTGTATGCTTTCATGGAAATATTGGAGGGCATCAGCTGCTCTCTTTGTGGTAAGAATACACAAGTACAGTTATTTACACCTCTCCAATGAGAGAGGATAAGTGTAGACCCCGCTGAGCAAGAATGCTTATGCAACAGCTGCTCATATATTCTTCCCACATGATGTCATAATCCTGTTAGAACATCTTATTTCTAATGCCAAATCATTTGGATCTGTTTCAATGCAGAATAAGAGAGAGAGTGGTTTATTAAGTCCTCTGGGGATGTTAATTTTCCAAGTGACTTTGAAAGTTCCAGGGACAGAGACTAAAATATTGAAATAGCTGGACAACTTTTATTGCTTTATGGCATGCTAGTAAAGTATTGTTAGTAATAGAAGTAAAGCTCTACTATCACTAAAATGAAGAACCCTTAAATGGGCACTCTCATTAAAACTATTTTTTGCTATGGCACTCCTTATGGTAAATTAAAAATCTTTCTAATATACTTTGTTTAAAAAAATTTTTTTTATGTTTTATTTGTGTTTAAAAAGGCTGCCACTAGGTGTCTCCCTACTTGTCCAGAGCTCATTTCCTCCCCATCTTTTTCACAGACTTTGGACTCCTGCTGCCCTGACAGAAGTCCAAACACAGGAAATGCAGTCTGGAGTGCTGAGGGGGGTGTGTCCAGCCTTATCCAATTATAGCTCCTCTCACACTTAACTTCTGCTTGCTGTTGGTAGAAGAGTAAGGGAGGAAGTTCTCCCCTGTATGGCTTCAGATGATGTCACACCTGATGGGTAATGCCCCTTCCCACTCTGTGAACCTGAGGCTGAGCAGAAAATGCAGAGCAATATCACGGTAGAAAACTAAAAAATAATAAAAAATAGGCAGGGGGTGGTTTATCACGATGGGGCAGTAAACTGGGAGGATTATAAAATGTATCAAGTTAAAGAGAGGTACTCTTTAATGAAATCTGCCTTGTAAAGAGATTCTAGGGTAAATGCTTTTCCATATAATTATAGAAAAATTGTATTGGATCCCAAACAAAGGGCTATGTTCACATCGCCTTTTGATGACAACAACAGAGTTGTCTGCAGTACTATTCTTGCAGTCTAAAGTACTAGAAATAATGACAAAAACCTGCTGGACTCCATTATTTGGCACTGGGATCCACCAGGATTAATCGGGATTTGTTTTATAACACATCCTGTCATTGCACAGTTATGAACAGAAGCTACAATACTAGTGTGAATTGTTGGCTAGTGGTTATGTCATCGCTTGCATATGCAGCACAAAGGTAGAATAGAGCCTCTTAGTGGTCACACCAAAAAACAAACAAACAAAAAAAAAAACACTAAAAATCTGTTAATTGCAGTTATTCAGTTCATTAACCCCTTACTGCAGAACACTATCTTTATATGGTGCAGCAGTGTAGCAGGGGTATGAAGCGAGATCAGGAGTTGAGCAGGCTTCATACCCCCTTGCTTCCGGTTGCATCTTGTACCCGGATCACCAATTAGGCCAATATCCAACATTAACCATGTAAACGCCGCAATCAAAGTTGATCGCTGTGTCTAAAAGTGCCAAAATCTTGTGCGGGTAGTTCAGGGTAGCTGACTGGGACATCACAATTGTGGCATCCTGATCAGCTGTAAGGATGGTGGGAAGTCTCTTACCTGCTTCCCTGCTGTCCGCAGCCTATGCTGCAGCCAGCCATTGCAGGCTGGAGCAATGGAGCGCCGATAACACTGATTAATGCTGTTCTTTGGAACAGCATTGTTCAGTGTTTTCAATCTGAAGATTGCAGGTAATAGTCTCCTATGGGGACAAAAAATTGTGAATAAAGTGTAAAAAAATAAAAAGTTAATAAATATGAATGTATTTCCCTAATGAAAGTTTGAATCACCACCTTTTTTCATTAAAAAAAAAAATTATGTAAACAAAAATAAATACAAACATATATGGTACCGCCTCGTCCGTAAATGTCCAAACTAAAAAAATACAACATTAATTAAACTGCACAAACAATGCGTGAACAAAAAAAAAATACCAAATTTAACCCCTTAATGACCACGAACGTAGATACCACGGACAACTGTGGCCGGCTCCCGTAATATAAAGTGCGGTCAGAAGCTGAGCGCGCTTTGTATCTGCTGGGTCCCGATTGCTATCAGCAACCAGGCCCCGCAGCTAATACCGGATATTGCCGATGTACTGTATTAACCCTGTAGACGCTGCGATCAAAGTTGATTGTGGCGTCTAAAACGGGAGAATACACTGCCGGTTAGCTCAGCGGAGCCGTTTCTGCGTTGAGATTTGCGGCATCCCAAACAGCTGGGAAGACAGCAGGAGGTGCCTTACCGTGCTTCACGCTGTCCGATCGAAGTTTGATTGCTCCAAGTCTGAGATCCAGGCTTGAGCAATCGAGCGCAGATTACACTGATCAATGCTATGCTATTGCATAGCATTGAAGTGTATGCAATCAAAGGATTGCAAGTAATAGTCCCCTATGGGGGAAAAATATAATGTTTATTAAACTGCAAGTCAATGGCGTACACGTGAAAAAATTCAAAAGTCCAAAATTGCGTATTTTTGGTCACTTTGTATACCCTAAAATAATGTATAAAAAGTGATCAAAAAGTCCAATGAAAACAATCATGGTACTGATAAAAACTTCAGAAGACGGTGCAAAAAAGTGCCCTCATACCACCCCGTATATGGAAAATTAAAAAAGTTATAGGGGTCAGAAGAGGACAATTTTAAACATACTCATTTTGGTGCTTGTAGTTATAATTTTTTTTAAATAGTAAAATAAAGAAAAACCTATATAAATTGGGTATCATGGTAACTACATGGACGTACAGATTAAATATATGGTGTCATTTTTACCGAAAAGTCTGGAAGCCCCCAAAATGGTGTTTTTTTTTCAATTTTGCCCCACAAATATTTTTTTTCTGGGTTCGCCATAAATTCTGTGGTGAAATGATTAATGTTTTTACAAAGTAAAATTGGTGGTGCAAAAAATAAGCCCTCATATGAGTCTGTAGGTGCAAAATTGAAAGCATTATGATTTTTAGAAGGTGATGAGGAAAAAACAAGAGTGCAAAAACGGAAAAACACGTGGTCCTTAAGGGGGTTAAGAATTGCGAATTTTTGCAATTTGGTGGTAAAATGAGCTATGTCCTTACAAAGTGCAGATTGTGGCACAAAAACTAATCCACTGTACCTTGTTGCCTCTCTAGTGTATGACTTGAACTGGCCACCATAAACCTTTGCTACCTGCCTGATATTCTGTCTGTTCCTGGCCAGGTTACTATTCTGCCTACTACCTCAGCCAGAACCCACACCTGTGTCTCCCTGACCCCTTGGTACATTGCGCCAGTGTCTCTTATTCCACAGGGTCAGCCAACACCAGGACCACTTTTTAGAGGTAGTGATCTGATAGTCCCTTGCAGAAAAGTCTAGATCCGTGTACAGGAGTTAGGGTGCGTTCCCACAGGGCGTATACGCAGCGTATTTGACGCTGCGCAAAATGTATGGCAGCAGCGGAAAATACGCTGCGTATTCCTTGCTCACTATACACACAGGGCTTTCCGGCGACAGCCCTATGTGTGTAGTGAGTTTTGGAGGCGGAGCCACGCGTCACAGACACGCCGGCACACGGCCCCGCCTCCAAAACTCACTGCACACATAGGGCTGCCGCCGGAAAGCCCTGTGTGTATAGTGAGCAAGGGATACGCAGCGTATTTCCCGCTGCTGCCATACATTTTGCGCAGCGTCAAATACGCTGCATATACGCCCTGTGGGAACGCACCCTTAAAGTGTAAAAACCAGGCAGGCTACTTAGGCAGTGCCCTTGAGAGTGGTCCTAAGCCAAACTGATAAAGTGGCAAAGCGCGTTTCCACCTGTTGCCCATTACATTAACACATTCTTTTTGTAGTTTAAATAAAAGTGCGTAGGCATCAGAATTTGGGGCAAATGCAGATAAATATTGTGATGAACATAGCAGTGACTAAGCTATTTCCACACATACTGTATGATATGTGTCAATACAACATCTGCTTTAACACAGAAAGTTTGGGTACATGTACACCACAAATAGAAAGTGATACAATTACTCCTATCTCACTGAGAGACAAAAACTCAGCATATACTAGTTTATTCTATAGTAAAATTATATATTTACAAATTCTAAATACTACCTTTTAGCATGCATGGTCAGAAGAACAGTGGCTTAAATGGTTGTTTCAAACAACGTCTGTCCATTTAAAAGCCTGTGACTCTTAACATATATGTATACCTCATCATTTACCAAAAATAGCTTTCTACCCAAGAAAATATTATTTAATGCCTTGGCCACTAGGTGCCTTACTCCTTTGCAAACTGTTGCCAACTGTCTGTTGTTAGGGGAATTCTGTCTCTAGCAGCAGAGAGGACAAGATGGAACACAGCAAGTTAGGGTAGGGCTTATACAGTGCTGGGTGCAGAAGAGAGGGATAAGGCAGCTTGGGCTATGTACCTGCAATATGTGGGCCTCTGACAAGGGTCCTTGCTTTTCTTACAGTGCTGCCTCCTAAATATAATTTGCCAGGTATGCCTAGCAGTAGCAAACATAAGACCAATTTACAGAAGAAAAAAGGATCATGCTGAAAAAACACTCATCCCAAATATCAAAACTGCATAGTTTTAGCAGTATACTTTTTTTTTATTTTTATTTTTTTATAAACAAAATCAATACAGTAAATAGGATAACACCAACACTAAACCCAGGAGGACAAAAGGGGTTCACAGCAGCACACATTGGTGATAAAGCACTGCCCAAATAATGTATACATATATAAAAAAAGATAACAAGTCAAAAAATATGATGAATGGGGCAATTGGTATGAGCATCATGAGGGTTTTTATGCCTTCCTCTGGATCAAAATAGTAGGGACACCTCAGGGATATAGATTATACCTGATGGACTCTTTTTTCAACCTTATGTAACAATAAGTCATTATCCATTCTGGAATTATTAATCGGGAAAAGCTTTACCAAGAAAATATTATTTAATGCCTTGGCCACTAGGTGCCTTACTCCTTTGCAAACTGTTGCCAACTGTCTGTTGTTAGGGGAATTCTGTCTCTAGCAGCAGAGAGGACAAGATGGAACACAGCAAGTTAGGGTACAGCTTATACAGTGCTGGGTGCAGAAGAGAGGGATAAGGCAGCTTGGGCTATGTACCTGCTATATGTGGGCCTCTGACAAGGGTCCTTGCTTTTCTTACAGTGCTGCCTCCTAAATATAATTTGCCAGGTATGCCTAGCAGTAGCAAACATAAGACCAATTTACAGAAGAAAAAAGGATCATGCTGAAAAAACACTCATCCCAAATATCAAAACTGCATAGTTTTAGCAGTATACTTTTTTTTTATTTTTATTTTTTTATAAACAAAATCAATACAGTAAATAGGATAACACCAACACTAAACCCAGGAGGACAAAAGGGGTTCACAGCAGCACACATTGGTGATAAAGCACTGCCCAAATAATGTATACATATATAAAAAAAAGATAACAAGTCAAAAAATATGATGAATGGGGCAATTGGTATGAGCATCATGAGGGTTTTTATGCCTTCCTCTGGATCAAAATAGTAGGGACACCTCAGGGATATAGATTATACCTGATGGACTCTTTTTTCAACCTTATGTAACAATAAGTCATTATCCATTCTGGAATTATTAATCGGGAAAAGCTTTACCTACCAAATCACTGGTATAAAACCACTAGTTGGCTATGTCAGAAATGTACCATACCTCCTGTTACCAGAGCAGGCGTGACATAAAAGATGATAATGGAGCCACACTAAGCAACACAATGTGCTTTTTAAAAGTACAAAACTCATTCCAAAGCATACTTATTCCAGTAGCTAAAATACATTTCAAATGACAGGCAAAGCTTTTGCCAACAAGATAAATAGTGTACATATATGTGGGTCCAGGGGAATCAGAACTTTTTACTGAATTGTTAGATATATAGGAACAAAGAATAAATGATAGGCTAAGGATGTAAAATTAAGGCAGATGGGATGTGAATATGAGGCTGATGGAGTGTAATTCAGTCTCAAGGGGTTTTAGTCTCAGGAAGTGTAATATTAGGCTAAGGGGTGTTATTCAGGTTCAGGAAGTGTGATATGAAGCTAAGGGGTGTTATTCAGGCTCAGGAAGTGTTATATGAGGCTATGGGATGTTATTCAGGTTCAAAAGGTGTGATATTAGGCTAAGGGGGTGTTATTTGGGCTCAGGAAGGGTGATATGAGGCTAAGGGGATGTTATTCAGGCTCAGGAACTGTGATATGAGGCTAAGGGGGTGTTATTCAGGCTCAGGAACTGTGATATGAGGCTAAGGGGTGTTATTCAGGCTCAGGGAGTGTGATATGAAGCTAAGGGGGTGTTATTCAGGCTCAGGAAGTGTGATATGAGGCTAAGGGGTGTTATTCAGGTTCAGGAAGTGTCATATGAGGCTAAGGGGGTGTTATTCAGGCTCAGGAACTGTGATATGAGGCTAAGGGGGTGTTATTCAGGCTCAGGAAGTGTGATATGAAGCTAAGGGGTGTTATTCAGGCTCAGGAAGTGTTATATGAGGCTAAGGGGCGTTATTCAGGTCCAGGAAGTGTTATATGAGGCTAAGGGGATGTTATTCAGGTTCAAGAGGTGTGATATTAGGCTAAGGGGGTGTTATTTAGGCTCAGGAAGGGTGATATGAGGATAAGGGGATGTTATTCAGGCTCAGGAACTGTGATATGAGGCTAAGGGGGTGTTATTCAGGCTCAGGAACTGTGATATGAGGCTAAGGGGGTGTTATTCAGGCTCAGGAACTGTGATATGAGGCTAAGGGGGTGCTATTCAGGCTCAGGAAGTGTGATATGAGGCTAAGGGGTGTTATTCAGGTTCAGGAAGTGTCATATGAGGCTAAGGGGGTGTTATTCAGGCTCAGGAAGTGTGATATGAAGCTAAGGGGGTGTTATTCAGGCTCAAGAAGTGTGATATGAGGCTAAGGGGTGTTATTCAGGTTCAAGAAGTGTCATATGAGGCTAAGGGGGTGTTATTCAGGCTCAGGAAGTGTGATATGAGGCTAAGGGGTGTTATTCAGGTTCAGGCAGTGTCATATGAGGCTAAGGGGGTGTTATTCAGGCTCAGGAACTGTGATATGAGGCTAAGGGGGTGTTATTCAGGCTCAGGAACTGTGATATGAGGCTAAGGGGGTGTTATTCTGGTTCAGGAAGTGTGATATGAGGCTAAAGGCTGTTATTCAGGCTCAGGATGTGTGATATGAGGCTAAGGGGTGTTATTCAGGCTCAGGAAGGGTGATATGAGGCTAAGGGGTGTTATTCAGGCTCAGGAACTGTGATATGAGGCTAAGGGGGTGTTATTCAGGCTCAGGAAGTGTGATATGAGGCTAAGGGCTGTTATTCAGGCTCAGGAACTGTGATATGAGGCTAAGGGGGTGTTATTCAGGCTCAGGACGTGTAATATGAGGCTAAGGGGTGTTATTCAGGCTCAGGAACTGTCATATGAGGCTAAGGGGGTGTTATTCAGGCTCAGGATGTGTGATATGAGGCTAAGGGGTGTTATTCAGGCTCAGGAACTGTCATATGAGGCTAAGGGGGTGTTATTCAGGCTCAGGAACTGTCATATGAGGCTAAGGGGGTGTTATTCAGGCTCAGGACGTGTGATATGAGGCTAAGGGGTGTTTTTCAGGCTCAGGAACTGTCATATGAGGCTAAGGGGGTGTTATTCAGGCTCAGGAACTGTGATATGAGGCTAAGGGGGTGTTATTCAGGCTCAGGAGATGTGATATGAGGCTAAGTGGTGTTATTCAGGCTCAGGACGTGTGATATGAGGCTAAGGGGTGTTATTCAGGCTCAGGAACTGTGATATGAGGCTAAGGGGGTGTTATTCTGGCTCAGGACGTGTGATATGAGGCTAAGGGGTGTTATTCAGGCTCAGGACGTGTGATATGAGGCTAAGGGGTGTTATTCAGGCTCAGGAACTGTGATATGAGGCTAAGGGGGTGTTATTCAGGCTCAGGACGTGTGATATGAGGCTAAGGGGTGTTATTCAGGCTCAGGACGTGTGATATGAGGCTAAGGGGTGTTATTCAGGCTCAGGAACTGTGATATGAGGCTAAGGGGTGTTATTCAGGCTCAGGAACTGTCATATGAGGCTAAGGAGGTGTTATTCAGGCTCAGGAACTGTGATATGAGGCTAAGGGGGTGTTATTCAGGCTCAGGACGTGTGATATGAGGCTAAGGGGTGTTATTCAGGCTCAGGACGTGTGATATGAGGCTAAGGGGTGTTATTCAGGCTCAGGAAGTGTGATATGAGGCTGAAAACACATGAACTGGGCTCACAACCCCCCAAAACCTAGCATTAATATCCCCCCTTTTTTTTTTTTTATAAAGTTCTGTCCATCTGACAATTCATTGTGAAGTTCAGATAGTCAACTAAATACAATAAATACAGTAGTTAACCAAATGTGAGGAACAGAGCGAGTATAGCAACAATATAAAAACAGTGTTGGAGTTAAATGGCTTTAAAATTATAAGAAAACTTTTTTATATTGACCACAATTCTTAAAAGGGCTTATCTAGCTTTACAAAACTGATAGCCTATCCTTTGGATAAACCATCAATATCAGATTATAAGGGATCCGAATTCTGGCACCACTGCTGGTCTGGCCCTGCAATCTCCTCAAATTACTTAGCAACATTGTCCAACAAATGCCACGGCCCCTTAAAACAGCTGATCAGCAAGGTGTGTCAAAAGTTAGGCTGGCGCTAATTTAATATATATGGCCTATTCTGAGGACAGACCATCTATTTTATAAGGCTGATTATTTCTTTAAACATCTGCTAGAAGGACAAGAACACATCTCAAAATGCCTATGCATATGGGGAACCAAACACCATTTGTAGACATTTATAAAATAGTAAAGACCTTACATGCAAGCTGAAGTAAATAGACTGATCATCCTGCCTCCTTCATTTTAGTGGCCAAATTGTTTCCTTTTTAAAAGTGTGTAAGGCTACATCTGTTATTGTGAATGGTAGCTTAGTAGTAGCTTTGTAATTTCAAAGGGGCAAAAAGCAAGCAAACTAAACAGAGTTGTTATGTTATGCGCTCTGGCCGCAAAGGCTGGCCGTGAGTGCATGGTCCCATTACCTGCTGCTGCCGGTGGGGCTGGGACTTGCATCGCGGGACACGTCCGCATGCGAGCCCCAGTCCGTCACTCACCTGGTGCTTCTCCTGCCCCTGCCTCTGCCTTTCTGCTCTGGTGTGCGTGGCCCCATCCCCTAGGGCACGCGGAGCTTTGAGATTTAAAGGGCCAGTGTGCTCTTTAGTGTAATTCACCTGTGGCTCATTGATAAATTCCTCCACCCTCCTCACTTCCCTGCTGGATCTTTGCCTTGAGCATTGAGAGAAAGCATTCCTGTTTTTCCTTTATTGTGTATCTGATCCTTTGCTCCATGACCTGACCTTGCTCCTTGCCGCCTGCCTACTGACCATTTGCTAAGTTCCTGACTACGCTACTGTGCTGCCTGCCCTGACCTTCTGCTATCCAGACTATGAGTTGTCTTACCCCTTCTGTGCCTCGCATCTCCTCAGCTGCCTGTGTTGTCAAGCCGTGGTGGTGAAAACCAGCAGCACCTTAGACTCCTCTCCCTGGTACGGTCCAAGTCATCTGCCATACAGGTCCAGCAGATCCACATCCACTGGGGTTCCTGTCTTTTTTAAAACGTGAGTGTTACAGTGAGATCCAGCCATGGATCCTGCTGAGATACCCCTGCCTGAAGTCGTGGATCTTCCCTCCGTTGTGGTACATCAGTCGCAGCAGTTGTCCTGACAGGCTCAGCAGCTTTCTCAACTTTCTGCTATGATGCAACAGCTTTTGGCCTTACAACAGCAGCAGGTACCGCAACCTGGTCCACTCCCACCACCGGCTCCTGCAGTGTCTTCTGGCTCCCAGCTACGTCTTCAGTTAACGTCCAAGTATGATGGGGATTCCAAGTCATGCAGAGGCTTTGTTACACAGTGCTCCATGCACTTGGAGCTCATATCTGAACAGTTTCCGACGGAATGTGCTAAGATGGCCTTTGTCACAGTAAACCATTCCAGAGACTCCCTTGTCCCAGATCGCCATGGATTTCATCACCGATTTGCCTCCATCTCATAATAACACGGTCATCTGGGTCATTGTAGATAAGTTTTTCAAGATGGCTCATTTCATTCCTCTACCAGGTCTTGCTTCTGCCCCACAGCTGGCAAAGTACTTCCTCTTGCATGTCTTTCATTTACAAGGTCTTCCTCAGTATATCGTTTCTTATCGAGGTGTGCAGTTTGTCTCTAAGTTCTGGAGAGCCCTTTGTAACAGTCTGGACATCAATCTGGACTTCTGCTCGGCCTACCACCCTCAGTCCAACGGTCAGGTGGAGAGGGTTAATCAAATCCTAAAGACTTATCTTCAGCATTTTGTTTCAGCTCGCCAAGACGATTGGGTTGACCTTCTCCTCTGGGTTGAATACTCATATAATCATAAGGGCTCCGAGTCCACGAGGTCATCCCCCTTTTTTGTTGTTTACGGACTCCATCTCTGTCTTCCTCTTCCTCTCCCAGTTTCCTCCGATGTGCCTGCTGTTGATGAGCTGGTCCGTGACTTCTCTACCATCTGGCAACAGACCCGACAGTCGTTATCCCAGACTTCTTCACGCATGAAGGCGCAAGTGGATAAAAGTAGAAGACCTCCTCCGTCCTTCTCTCCTGGTGACATGGTGTGGCTTTCCTCTAAGTACATCTGCTTCAAGATCCCCTGTTACAAGCTCGGTCCTCGCTACCTTGGTCCCTTCCAGATTCTACAAAAAATCAACCCTGTCTCCTACAAACTCCATCTACCTGCTACGTTATGTATTCCCAATTCTTGCACGTCTCTCTCCCCAAGCCTCTTCTCATAAACTAGTTTTCTCAGAAGAATCTTGTCCCCACACCTGTCTCTGGCTCTTCTGACATCTTCAAGGTTAAAGAGATTATTTCTACAAAAACTGTGAGAGGTAAACAATTTTTGGGGGGCGACTGGGAGGGTTACGGCCCTGAGGAGAGATCTTGGGAGCCTGAGGAGAATATCCTGGACCGTGACCTTCTCAGGAGTTATTTGACATAAAAGGAGGGGGAGACCAAAGGGGGTGGTACTGTTACGTACTGTTACGTTATGCGCTCCGGCCACACACGCTGGCCGTCAGCACATGGTCCTGTTACCTGCTTCTGCCAGCAGGGCTGGAACTTGCATCGGGGGATGCGCCCACATGCGAACCCCAGTCCGTCACTCGCCTGGTACTTCTCCTGCTCCCGCCTCTGCCTCTCTGCTCCGGCGCATGTGTCCCCGTCCCCTAGGGCACGCGCGCTGGAGCCTTAAGATTTAAAGGATGTTTGTTGCCTTGAGCCTGAGAGAAAGAATTTCTGTTATTGCCTTGCTGTGTATTTGATCCTTTGATCCGTGACCTGACCTGGCTCCTTGTCGCCTACCTACTGACCATTTGCTATGTTCCTGACTACGCTACTGTGCCGTCTGCCCTGACCTTCTGCTATCCATAATACGAGCTGTCTTATCCCTCCTGTGCCTCACATCTCCTCAGCTGCCTGTGTGGTCGAGCCTAGCCAGGGGTAGAGACCTGGGTGCCGCCTGCCGAAGCAAGTCCATCCCGCTTTGCGGCGGGCTCTAGTGAAAACCAACACCCTGGTATGGTCCGAGTCATCTGCAACACAGGTCCAGCGAATCCACATCCACCTGGGTTCCTGTCTTCTGAAACGTGAGTGTTGCAAGAGTGATCCAGAAACAATATACAGTAATGTTAGATCAATTGTACCACTACATGGCATGATAAAATAATATTGTTGACATACTTAGATCATTGTCATATTCATTATCACATAGCAGTGTTGTGTGCCAGTACAACAGTTCCAGCTGCTGCCCACTACAGGGTTGTCAGGTTGCTCAGTATATAAAGGTTTTTTTGATGCACAGTGTGTAAATCAAGAACTGGATAATATTGTATATATAATTAACTGCATTACAAATGTATTCTCTGTATTTCACTTTTATTTCATGCGTACACTGAGATAACCAGAGTGCAGTTCGTTTATGTGTCTCAGAAGTCTAATATTCTAAATTACATCTGAATGAGGATTAGGTCACATATCAGCTCCTTTCCAATAAATGCTGGAGAAAGTCCCTAGTCCAACCCTACTCTCCTGGGGAAATAGGTGGCCCTAAACTTGTTCTAGTTAGTTCTAGTCTGGCTGGAGAAACCCGTCTCACAGTTCAGCTCCTGCTGGAAAGACAATAGAGCCTGTCCTTTGCCAGAGTCACATGTGCTTCAGTTGGGTCCAGTCATTGCTAGGCCTACATCCTTCTAGACCACTTGTACCCCCTGTGGCTGTTCATATTCTACATTCTAGTCCACACTACAAGTATAGGGTTCTACATTACTTTAGTCTCCTAAAGGGAGATTATTTTCCAAGAAAGGATTACAGGGACATTTCTTTCAGGTCAGTTTCAGCCTGTCTGCATGTCGTGTCAAATATTACTGCCAAAATAATGAATAAAGTGGAGTCCTATATTGTACCTTACACCAGGAATAATCAACCCATAATTATCCTTGTCCAGTAGTTCCATTAATTGGGAATTGAGATTTTGAGAGCTTAAGTACCTTAAAGGTGTACTCCAGCGTTTTAACAGTTATTCCCTATCCAAGAGTCTTATTTTGGGAGGTCCCAGTGATGGGTGGATATGTCATATAGCACTAACTCAATATTCCTCTGTGAACCACAAACACCTTTTTTTCAAATAATGCTGTTCACACATACATACACATACTAATCACAGAAATCAGTCTTCTGATGTTAGAATTCTCAGGGGCGTACCTAGAGCATTTGACACCCGGGGCGGACACTTTGTTTGGCACCGCACCCCCCTTAATTACACCCCCTCCCTCCCCCCTTTAATTACACCTCCTCCTCCCCCCCCCCCCTCAATTACACACCCTCCCTCCCCCCAGGGGCGGACTGACAACACTCGGGGCCCTCAGACCAAAAAAAGGCAAGGGCCCCTGCTAGTCTCTGCAGCTCGTCAATCTTCTGCCACGCCCCTATTCCACCCAAATCCCACACACACAATAAATAAAATTTATATATGTAAGAAACACTTTAATGTAGGTAAATTTGCATGACCAATAATACTGGTATACAAGGAGTAAATATATACCACCACACAATAACTGGATAATACCGCCATACTGTACTGAATAAAACCACTTTACAGGATCTATATACAATATAATTGATTATATACAGGACCATATGGTGGTAGATAACAGCTGTACACAGGATGTTTATACCATTTAAGTGATTACAGTTACAGCAAGGGACTCACAATTACGTCTTTTCTGATCAGCGGCGTCCTCTTTCCTTTTCTTCTCCTTCCGGATAAGACCGCTATGTGGATCTCTTAACATCTGCAGGAAAAACATGTTAGACACTGCATTTTTCCAGTGCCCTCCCCTACTCTACACAATCTTTCCATCTATAGGCCCACAAACTGTAATAATGCCCTCCTTGGTGTCCTGCACAGTAAAAGGGCAGGTAGGTAGGTAGCCAGGTAAGTAGATAACTAGGTAGGTAGATCAGGAAGCCAGATATGTAGGTAGGTGACAAGTTAGGTAGGTAGGGGGCTAGCTAGGTAGTTAGGCAGCCATGTATGAAGGCCAGGTATGTACATCGTTAGGTAGCTGGGTATGTAGGTAAGTAGTTAGGCATCCAGGTATAAAGTTAGGTAGCCCCCCTTCCCTGTAGGTATAGGCAGCAGAGTTAATGCCCCCGTACCTGTAGGTAAAGGCAGCAGAGTTAACACCTTCCCTGTAGGTATAGGCAGCAGAGTTAACCCCCACCCTTCCCCATATGTATAAGCAGCAGAGTTAAACCCCCTTCCCAATAGGTATAGGAACAGAGTTAACACCCCTTTCTCCTTAGGTATAGGCAGCAGAGTCCCCCCCCACCCCCTTTCCCGTAGGTATAGGCAGAGTTGAACCCCCCCCCCCCCGTTCCCCATAGGTATAGGCAGAGTTAAACCCCTTTTTCCCATAGGTATAGGCAGAGTTACCCCCCCTCCTTTCTCCATAGGTATAGGCAGAATCATCGTCCCCTCTTCCCCATTGGTATATGCAGAGTTACCACTCCCCCCCCTCTTCCCCATTGGTATAGGTTGAGTTACCCCCCCCCCCCTCTTCCCCATTGGTATAAGCAGAGTTACCCTCCCTTCCCCCTTGGTATAGGCAGAGTTACCCCCCCCCCCCACTTTCCCCATAGGTATAAGCATGGACACCCCCCTCTTTCCCATAGGTATATGCAGAGTTACACCCCCCCTCTTTCCCATAGGTATAAGCAGGGACACCCCCCTCTTTCCCATAGGTATATGCAGAGTTACACCCCCCTCTTTCCCATAGGTATATGCAGTTACCCCCCCCCCCTCTTTCCCATAGGTATATGCAGAGTTACACCCCCTCTTCCCATAGGTATATGCAGTTACACCCTACCCCCTCTTTCCCATAGGTATATGCAGTTACACCCCCCTCTTTCCCATAAATATATGCAGAGTTACCCCCCCCTTCCCATAGGTATATGAAGAGTTGAGAAAAATAAATAAATTAAGGATGCTCCCCAGATATCCCACGCAGCGATCTCCTCAGCAGCAGGGCCCGCATCTTCTCCCCTCCACAGTATAGGCGCTGATGAGTGACGTCATCGGCGCCTGTACTGCGTGCTGAGTGGGGGCGAAGGTGACGTCTCCTCTGTGTAAGCTGCAGATGCGGCTCACACAGAGGGGTTGCCTTCTCCTGTATGTGTGTGTATCGCGCATACTGGAGAAGGCAGCGCTGTCTGCTGGGGATCTGGGACGAGTGTCCCAGATCCTCAGTAGTGGTCACCCCCGGCACCCCCCTTGTGAGTGGGACACGGGGCGGGCTGCCCCCCCTTGGTAAACCACTGAGAATTCTGTGAAACGACTTGTAAACTTTACTTAATTTCATTTATAAATCCAGAGAAATACAATTACCTAAATACAGATTTAGATAATACAGTTTAGAAGTCAGGATTTGGTCACTGTCCCCAGAAACAGTGCTTTAATAGCAGCTTAGGTGCTGAAGTGCTCTAGCATGTGTATGTGAAAATGTCATCTGTAGATACATGTGCAAAGATTCAAAGGAGTACTCCAGCATTTTACCTCTTATCCCCTATCTCCTTGTGCACAGAGCACTGGGTTGTCTCTGGAGCTCCCATAGAGAATACATTGAGGTGGAGTGTCGACCCCACTTAGTGCATGAGGTGAGCCAGGGCACCTTCAGGAGATTGCAGGGGGTCCCAGCAGTTGGAGCCCTGGCAATCAGACACATATGCCCTATTCTGTGGATAGGGGATACATGGTAAAAGGCTGGAGTACCCTTTTAAATTTCTGCACATGCATCTGCAAAGGACATTTTCACGTACACTTGCCTAAACACTTTAGCAGCTGCTATAAAAGCACAATTTCTTGGGACAGTGACCAAGTCTACATTCTCCTGACTCATAAACTGTATTATCTAAATATGTATTGCTCTGGATTTGTGAAAGGAGCTAAGTAAAGTTTATAAGTTGTTTAATATAATCCTAGCATTAGAAGACTCATTCCTGTTATTTGCATGTGTAAAAAGCTTCATTAGAAAAAAAGTGATTGTGGGTCAGAGAGGAACATTGAGTTAGTGCCATGTGACATACCTATCGGCTACTACGACACTTAGCATAAACCTCCTCATCACCAACCTTAGGGCCCACTCAGTTGTACACAGAGGCTTTGCAAACCAGACAGTCATAATGACTTCTTCAGGCTACGGATATTCTCCACAGAATCTGTCAGACAAACATTTTAGGCTTGTTTATACCCTCTTTGTCTCTATACAACTGTCTCCATCTATATTGCCCCACACATTAACAGTGTCCATTTTCTGCTTCCATATAGTAGTTAGGCCCCTCTGTGCCCCCATATATTAGTTAGGTCCACTCTCTGCCTCCATATACAAGTTAGGCCTCTTTGTGCCCCTATATAGTAGTTAGGCCCCACTGTGCCTCTATATAATATTTAGGCCCACATCTTTGACCACGGAGAAGGAAAGGAAGTTCCGGCTCCCAAAGCTGGGTAAAATTTCAAGTTTATTTCTTCATATAAAAATCCAGTGCATGAGCAACAATAAAAACATAGAAAAATAGCAACACAAAACGCACCAACGCGTTTCGACTTAACGCTAAGTCTAGACTTAGCGTTAAGTCGAAACGCGTTGGTGCGTTTTGTGTTGCTATTTTTCTATGTTTTTATTGTTGCTCATGCACTGGATTTTTATATGAAGAAATAAACTTGAAATTTTACCCAGCTTTGGGAGCCGGAACTTCCTTTCCTTCTCCGTGATTACTCCACCTGAGGACTTGGCCTCAGAGATTCATCCGAAGCTCCCGCTGGTTCAGGTGTATTGTGCCACGATTCCTTGCATCTTGGATACGACTGGGTAAGCTGATATACCTCCTTTTTCTATTGCCACATCTTTGACCACCTATAGTAGTTAGACACCTTTGTGCCCCATAAAGAAGTTGGTCCCATCTATGCCCCCATATAAAGGTTTGCCCCCTTCAGTGCCCTCATATAGTGTTAGGTCCTTTTCTGCCCTCATATCGTATTAGGCCCTTCTGTTCCCCCATGTAGTTATTAGGTCCCCATACTGTGCTCCCATATAGTGTATAGGTCCCTCTGTGTCCACATATAGTGGATAGGCCCCTCTGTGTCCCATATAGCAGATACACCCCATATAGTGGATACCTCTGTACAAGAACATGATCACCATAGGTGATCAAAAAGATCCTCTAATTTCCATCCTTTAACATAGAATAGAAAATGTTACTTTTATTAAAGTACCTATAAGATTAAAAACCTCAACCAAGGGCCTCATTGGATACTGACTTAAATGTCTAATACTCTGCTTTTGCTGTGGTATATAAAGCTCGTACACAGAGGTGGTGTAGCTGCAGTCAATACTCACACTAATCACAATAGACACAAATGGTGACAATCTTATAAGGAAAACTGTCATCAATGTCACCACAATAACCTGCTGTCATCAGTGTGACTGCACTAACTAGGCGGGGCTTTGTGACAAAACCGCTGCTGTTTTCCTAGGTCTGATCGCAGCAGTGTCCAGCAGAAAAACAGCAGTGGCGACTTCATGAAGCTCCACCCGAGGTCCCAAGCCTGATGGCTGAATGGAGGGAACAGATGAAGATACCAAGACAACGGGAGCATGGATTGAGGACACGTAAGTATGGTTGTCCTTCAACCGTGTCCTACAGAGGGCATGTCTCCACACCTGTTTGATTTATTATAACTTATGCTAAAGTACTTGTGTAAGTTGTAAATGAAATCTACGCGAGCTCCTAGCTTGTGTAGATTTCAGTGAGGCGCACAGGCAGCTACTGATGCACCTGGATTCATTGTACCTCAAAATAAGTCCAGCTTGATCTTACACTAGCGGGGTATGAAATGCAAGTCATAGTATAGCCCCCTCTAAATGGCTATACATTAAAAGAAAAAAGGAATCTAATAGAGTTAATACATTGACCTTGGTGATAAAAATGAATGAATAATAAACTGAATGAATAAGGAGGCTTCATAAAATACCTAAAATATTCAGGGCCCATAGCCATACAGTAATATTAAGATTTAAGGTAAAATAATCTGTTGAACATTTACAGAATTTTAATCTTATCAAAATTTTAAGTCTATGACATGACGTAAAAAGGTTTGGGAAAGAGAAGAAACACTGTTGTGTTGCGGTTCTGGGTAAAAAGGGTAGAAAACAGGATTGCAATATTTGAATTTATACAAAATAGCATTAGTCAGAACACAGATTGCAGATGAGTCAGGGGACACATGATGACAGCTGTCTACTGCCCAATGGGTCTCTAATGAAATGTGAGCACCAGAACTGGACCATGCAGAAATGAAGGAAGGTGGGTTGTTCTACTGAATCACATGTAATGTCCTTTTCTGTGTTTTTTTGCATTTTTCTGTTTTAGGTCCTATTCAGACTTAGTTTTTGTGTCTGAACAGATTCTGTGCTAATTCTTCCTTGGGTTGGAAGAATTAATGCTCTCAGCCTATGGCAGCTTGCGTGTGGTTTTGAAACCCAAGCTCTGCTGGAACTCTCGACTGGTAATTGAGCTTTACTCTGACTATGGTTTATTATGCACCTTAGCTTAGTTTTGTCTGTTTTAGTATATTTCCTGAGTTTTTACCATGGTCACCTGTCCTGTTTGAGATATAGATTTTATCCTGCTTGGTTTTAGTATATTAATCGGGTTTTAGTATTTTGTATGTTCGAAGTCCGTGTTCAAACTGTGCGTTATATCAGTCCTGCACCCATGTTTACTTGTATTTAGTATTTCTGTTTCCTTTTAGGCCAGTACCCTAATCACTCGGTGGAGAGCTTCTGCTGGCTAGGAGTCTATTTGGCTTTGGTATTTATGTCCCTCCATGTTTGGAGTGGGTAGTGTGTTCATGATTACTGATCCTTAGTGTTTTTAGTACATGATCACTGATTTATAGTGTCCTCTGTACATTACCATTGGTCTATAGTGTCCTCTGTACTTTAATACTGGTTTTATATGTTTGTAGTCTTGTGTGTTCTTTGTTCTGTGTCCAGTGTGAACAGTGCTCTTGATTTTCTTACCCGTTTTGTTAATATGCTATATCCTGCCTTGTTTGTTTTTAGATATCTGTTCTGGTTATTGCATTCCCGTTATGTTCCTGACCTGTTCCCCTTGTCGCCCGTTGCACTTTAGCACAGGAAGGGATCGGCTTCTAGTTGTCATTAACCGCTAGGGTGTCTCGGCAAGTAGGCAGGGAAAGTGTTCTTAGGGACAGCTTAGGGCTCACTTCTCCCTGCCCCCCCCCCTTTCATGACATCACATTTATCATCTTTTATATGGCCAGGTGAGTGTGCACTGTTTACTTAGGAAAAAGATAGCACCACAATGTTCGACAGAGAGAAGTTATGCTGGACAATTTTCTGCTGGGAAACCTTAGGTCCTGGCATTTATGTGGATGTTATTTTTACATGTACCACTAGCTACATTTCTTTTTTATCTTACTGCCTACCTAGACAATGGCGCCGACTAAGTACACCTGCACATGACAATTATATTCCCTAATGGCAGCGCCCTTTTTCTGCAGTATGTTATGACATATGCAACAATTGTTTCCCAAATCTCAAATCTCCACAATTTACAAGACCTAAAGTATCTGCTGCTAAGATACTATAGGACAACTTCACATCTTCTTTAAGTTCATGTCTTGATGGATCTAATATTAGTGGTTTTAATGTTTTGCTTTTATATATAAATTACTTATCCTGTAGTGATCCTCTATTATAGTCCAGAGCTGTACTGACTATGCTGCTGGTGGAGTCACTGTGTACATCTGGTGGGGTCAATATGTATGTCATGACCGATGGAGTGGACAGGGAGAGTGAGCCCTAATCTGTCCTAGAAGCACTGTCCCTGCCTATTTGCCCATCCGCTCTAAATGGCAGATTGACAACCACAGTGGTAACACAGAACATAGTCGGTCACAGGTCAGAAACATAACGGGAAAACAACCAAACAACCAGATAAACCAAACAGGATATAAATATACAAACTGGGCAGGATATAGCATACTTACATACAGTTCAGAAACCGGAATCAAGAAAAATGGCAGATATGAATAAATGAACAAGACTAGATATGGAATAAGTATACAGCAGAAACCAGGAGATGCAGGGGATGAACAGATGAACTGAATGTAAAACACTAAACAAGTCAGGAAACATAGAACCCTGTTCTCACTGGACACAGAGCACTAAACATAAACATATACTAGTTCAGAGGACACAGATCAGTGAAAAGCACAGAGGACACTATAGACCAATGGTAATGTACAGAGGACACTCTAGATCAGTAATCTTGTACACTATGATCAGTGCATATACAAAAACCACTTAAGACCAGGAATCATGAACTCTATAAAAACAGATACAAGAAAAAGCTAAACTCCATAACATGCAGGAATACGGATCAGGATACCAAACAGGAAAAATACAAAACCAAACTCCATAACATGGAGGAATACAGGTCAGGATACCAAACATGAATAATACAAAACCAAACTCCATAACATGGAGGAATATGGGTCAGGATACTAAATACAGAGCACAGGTACAAGCAAGGCTAAAGTGTGAACACAGACTAAGATATCATGGTTAATGCAGAACAGACATACATAATCCTAAAATCCGACAGATGTACTAAAACCAAGCAGACTAAAATCTTGTCACGATTCGGCAGGCTGGAGGTGGATCCTCTGTGTCAGAGAGGGTTTGGCGTGGACCGTGTCGGTGGACCGGTTCTAAGTAGCTACTGGTTTTCACCAGAGCCCGCCGCAAAGCGGGATGGTCTTGCAGCGGCGGTAGCAACCAGGTCGTATCCACCGGCAACGGCTCAACCTCTCTGACTGCTGAGATAGGCATGGTACAAGGGATAAGGCAAGAGCAAGGTCGGACGTAGCAGAAGGTCAGGGCAGGCAGCAAGGATCGTAGTCAGGGGCAACGGCAGGAGGTCTGGAACACAGGCTAGGAACACACAAGGAAAGGCTTTCTCTGGCACAAGGGCAACAAGATCCGGCAAGGGAGTGCAGGGGAAGTGAGGTATAAGTAGGGAGTGCACAGGTGGAAACTAATCAGGAAGATTGGGCCAGGCACCATCATTGGTGCACTGGCCCTTTAAATCTCAGAGAGCTGGCGCGCGCGCGCCCTAGAGAGCGGAGCCGCGCGCGCCAGCACATGACAGCAGGGGACCGGAACGGGTAAGTGACTTGGGATGCGATTCGCGAGCGGGCGCGTCCCGCTGTGCGAATCGCATCCCCGACGGCCATGTCAGTGCAGCGCTCCCGGTCAGCGGGACCGACCGGGGCGCTGCAGGGAGAGAGACGCCGTGAGCGCTCCGGGGAGGAGCGGGGACCCGGAGCGCTCGGTGTAACAAATCTATCATAAACAGGCATAATAACCATGGTTAAAACTCAGAAATAAACAGATAGACTAAAAACAGTAATAGTCAGAATAAAACCTAATCCCCAGCTCTGAGTTCCAACTTTTAAAGCCACACCCGAGCTGCAATAGGTTGAGAGCATTAACTTTTTAAACCCTGGAAAGAATCAGCACAGAAACTGCCCAGACACAAAAACCAGAGTTTGAACAGACCCAAAGACAGAAAAACACACAAAGAGACATTACAGTGTACAGACATTACATTACTTATCCTGTACTGATCCTGAGTTATATCTTGTAATATACTCAAGAGCTGTAGTCACTATTCTGCTGGTGAGGTCACTGTGTACATATATTACATTAGTTGTTAGTGGGTTTGATGTCACATGGTGATGTCAACAGTGATATCAGAGGGCAATGTCAGCAGTGATCTCAATAGGTGATGTCGGGTTGATGTCAGTAAGCACTCAGGGTCGATGTCAAGAGGGATGTTGGGCGCAAAGTCAAGCGGGATGTCAGGGGGGATGTCGGGGTAATGTTAGGGGGCCATGTCAAGAGTGATGTCAGTGAGCAATCACAGTGGTGATGTCTAGTGTTGAGCGGCATAGGCCATATTCGAATTCGCGATATTTTGCGAATATATGGATGAATGTTCGTCATATATTCGCTAAATTTGTATATTCGTAATATTCGCATTTTATTTTCACATATGCGAAAATTAGCTTATGCGAAAATTAGCATATGCGAAAATTTGCATATGCTAATTTTCGCTTATGCGAAAATTCGCACGCCAGTCTCACACAGTAGTATTAGAGCCTTCTTTACACCACACAAGCTGGAAGAAGAGAGGGATAATCACTGTGATGTGTACTGTGAAAAAAAAAGAATATTCGTATAAAAAAAAGAATATTCGCAAATAAAATTTGTTTTGCGAATATTCGTGAGCAACACTAGTGATGTCAGGTGGGATGCCAGGGGGGATGTCAGGGGGTGATGTCAGTAAGCATTCAGTGATGATATCAGGGGGGATGTCAGTGAGCACTTAGTGGTATTGTCAGGGGGGATGTCAGTGAGCATTCAAAGGTGATGTCAGGGGGTGATGTCAGTGAGCACTCAGTGGTGATGTCAGGGGTGATGTCAGTGGGCACTCAGTGGTGATGTCAGGGGGGATGTCAGTGAGCATTGAAAGGTAATGTCACGGGGTGATGTCATTAAGCACTCAGTGGTGATGTCAGGGGGGATGTCAGTGAGCATTCAAAGGTAATGTCACGGGGTGATGTCAGTAAGCACTCAGTGGTGATGTCAGGGGTGATGTCAGTGGGCACTCAATGGTGATGTCAGGGGGTGAAGTCAGTGAGCAGTCAGTGGTGATATTGGGAGACAACAGTGAATGGCGTAAATGTAAAAAAAAATACCCAAAAATCCAGAATTGCAGATTTTTGGTCACTTCATATACCATAAAAACATATATTAAAAGTGATCAAAAAGTCCCATTTAAGCAAAAAAGGTACCAATAAAATCTAAAGATAATGGCGCAAAAAAAGAGCCCCCATACTGCCCTGTATATGGAAAAATTAAATTGTTACAGGGGTTATGATAGGACAATTTTATGCATGGTAATTTTCCTTCAAAAAGTTTTCAATGTATTAATGTAGTAAAATAAAACAAAACCTACATGAATTGAGTATCGTTGCAATCATATTGACCCACAGAATAAGATAATGTGTAATTTTTACCTTAAAATATGCTGCGTAGAAACGAACTCCCCCCCCCCCAAAAAAAAAAAATTCTAAATTGCGTTGTTTCATTTCAATTTTACTAATATTTTTTTTCAATATCTTCTTTATGTATTGAAATATTTATTTATTATATGTGGGCAGGGCATCTATATGGTTGTGGCTTACACATGGTTGGGCTAATGGGGGCCCCATGATCCTCTAATTATTTCCCGGGGCCTCATGAGTTGTCAGTCCCCCCCTGAAATATATATATATATATATATATATATATATATATATACTTTTAAATTGGATTTTTTTTTTTGAGCCAGAAATGCATGTCAAAATTGTGGTACATTCTTCTTACACGGTGGCACATTCATGCCACGCTTTTTTATGCAATTCCATTTCTGCTTTCAGCCAAGCCCCACCTCTTGTCAAGGGTTGTGCACATTTCTACTCTTTTGGCTAGATTTGGTTAACAAATGTGTCTAAAGATAACTGTACCAGTTTTTCAGAAGGAAGCGCATCATGTATGTAGCTGTATTTAATATTTTTAGCTTTTGATTACCTGTTTTCATAGGAATGTACAGCCAACATATAATGCAGTATTTTGCAACCCTCTTGATGTAAATCTATTGCAGATTTGCTTTTTTTTTATATGAGAACAGCCAAAAGGATGCTGCAGAAAATGATTTTCTAATCTAAACTAATAAGTCAATTTTCTTATTACCAGGCATAAAAGGTACAAATCAATATAAAGAAAGTTTAGTGTAACATTTGCTTTGGTGCAGCAGTAATATAGCTGACATAAGACACATTTAAATGAAACCACATTCCTGGAAATATTTGGAGAAATAATCTTCTTTAATCATGCTCCATTAAATGTAATTTGGACTACTGGGAATTCAGTTATAACCACAGGGAGTCATGGCTATCAGTCTATTTGACCTCTTGTATAATTTAATAAAACTCTGAATTCTATTTATAATATTGCTTATTCTGAACTTCAAGTCTAGCAAGCCAGAGCTTGGTTTCTTCTCCTATTATACCTTGTAAACCTATTCTATTCTCCATGCAGAACACAGTCGCATTCTTTTATACAAACATAAATAATTAGCATTGGAACTGTGGTTCTATAAGTGTCAGCTCCAGATGGGCCCTATAGCATATCAAAGCCAGTGGAGTTTATTATGGGTTACAGAAAGGGAGCATCAAGGGAAAAGTGACATCTCAGGGAGACCAAGAAAGGAGGATAAGGCACCGTGGATGTAATGCTGGTGGATGGTGACCGTGTCCCATCTTCTCATGACTCTTTATGGCGTGTGGATTTTACATCTACCCTCTGCACTGTGCCCCTCTCTTCTAGCTGACACCATGCCTCACTAGTGGCCTATAGGAGCCATGCATAGCTACTTTTACCCATTTAAAGAGTCAGCTTGCACACCTTGTATCTTCTCACACTTATCCCCTTTCTGTTGTACCTATTTAAAAGTGGTCTGTTGTTGGTTCTAGATGTTCCAAGCAAAGGTGTGCTACTCTCATCCTGTTATTTCATACATCCTGGCCTGTGCATATCTCCTTATTTCCAATTATGCCTGACCCCTCTTCTACTGTACTGACACTTCTGTTGCCAACCTGGATTGCAAACCTGTACCTATGCCACCTACCTAACCAGTCTGTCTGTATTTGGCAACGCCATTGCCTCATCCCTGGGCATCCTGCTGACACACTGTATGTCCCTAGGACTGCAAACTATACTTATCTGCCTGAACCACTGGTGCCATGCACTGGTACCTTCTGGGTTATTGGGCCAGCTGCTAGCCACATCAGGACTACACTTAGTACCATCTAGGGGCAGTCCATCTTTGGTATTCTGGAGTGGGATAAAGGGTGGAAATCAGGAGGGTACTCCACTCCTACGCATGGTTCAAAGCCAAACTGGTTTGGTAGCAAAGCAGATTCACACCCCTCGACTCTTAAAGTGGTAAAGTTACATAATGTTAGGCTTTTCATGAACTGAATATTTACTGCTGAAAATGTTTACATGGGGTTGTATTTAATTTCTATGGAGTTCATAACTATGAAGCCCATTAGCTCCACAGTCATTTACTACACATTCAATAAAAGCCAGTCCTACATTTCCTCCAAAAAATCTCAAAAAATGCTAGTTTCCATTTGGTAACTGTTCCTCAATATAAAACTTCACAGAAAATTGATAGGGTTACCATGTGTTAATACAATTTCCGCAGAATATCTAGAATTAACAAAAATTAACCCCCATAAACTTTCACCTGTCTTTGTCACTCTTCTAGTCCCCTTTGACTAAGGAAGCACCACTGGAAACCATGCCAGGAGGACTGGTCCCCAGGATATCCAGTATAGGTAACTATCTTTCAATAGGGAGGGGGGGGGGGGGTTTATCAAGACTGTGCTGGTCTTCAAAACGTCCCACCAGTGAACTGGCTCGCTGGATTTCTGTAGAGGATTGTGCCTTTACATAAATCCAGCGAGCCTGTGCGCCCATCCTGAAATTTCCACAAAGCTGAAATTTTAACAGCAGTTTTCCCAGTGTAAACGAGTAAGGCGAGAGAGGTGGCCGTGCCCCGTTTACCCAAAATCATGCCCCCTTTTAGCTATTCACTGTGCATTAGCAAAAATGGCAAATATTTGCACTTCTGGAGTGTGTAAATATTTGCGTTAGTTATAAAAAATAATCCCAATGATAAATACCTCCCATTGTACTCTAGTAAGTAATTTGGTCAGTATTTGTAGCCAAAACCAGGAGTGGAACCAGAACACAATGTGAAATTGTAATGGAACATTTTGGATCTACTCCTGGTTATGGTTACCAGTACTTCCAGTAACCAGAATTCTATGTGTGAAATTGTCCTCCTTTTATTTTTAATAAGCAGTTTTAAGATCCATTCCCACAAGAACTATCTTGTAGAAAACCAGAAAACAACTATTGCTTGTAATGTGTTTCCCAATTCAATTGAAAAATACATTTCAAAAGGAATCTTCTTAAATCTGTGCAGATTAGTTTTTGCTTCTGTTCTTTTTCACATGTGAAGAAACATTTCTCCTTTTTAAGCTAGTGTTGGTAAATTTACTGATGGTTGGCGACATTGTTTACTGTTAATTCTGCGACTGAGAGTTTCTTTCCCTCCTACACTTTTATCCTTACCTAACCTCATACTCTAACCACTTCTGATAGATCATTATATTCCATACACAATAATGTGCGGCCTGGATATGGGTCATTTAGACCCACAAACTTGCTGTTGCTGCATTTTTTCTTACCCATTAGAGTGTAAATCATAGTACTTTCAAGTTTTGGTTTCCTGTAAAATGGAAACTAGGGAAGCATTAATCCTAGAATACACATTTTATCTCCAATCTAGTGGTGCTCCAGTAAACAGTGAAACAGGTGTGTCTTACCATCGCACACAATTTTTACACATTTTTCACAGCAATTAATAATAATTAAGATGAATTTCTGCATACTTCTGCAGTATATGTAAATATAGAAAACATTGTCATAAAAAAAATTCAGTTTATGGGGAGTGGTCATGTCCTGGGAAAAAGTTTGGAAAAATGTTTGGAAATTTCCACTCAAGTGCTGGTCTTGCAGGACACCTGCTAATGGGAACAGTGTTCCTGCTGTGAAAAAAGTTCAGGAACTCTGTTCCCATGTGTTATTGCAGGACTTAAAGGGGTCCTCCACTGCCCCAGCTTCGAAACATTTTGCCACACCCCTCCCATAGACTTGCATTGAGGGGGGCGTGGTGGGATGTCACAACCCCCGAAGCCTGTACCCAGCGTTTGGAACAAAATGTTCTGAATGCTGGGGCGGTGGAGTACCCCTTTAAGCTCGGCTATGGGCATCAGCAAAAACCTTGCCTGTGTGCAGTGCCTTGCCGTTTTCAGAGCAATGATTTCAGTGGGATCACACAGAAAGTAGTAACACAGCTTTTCTTTTTGTGCATGGTTTACCTTCTCCCACTGAAATAAATAGCAGTTGTTTTTTTTATGTAAAACTTAGTGGGGTCAAAAACCATGTTGAGGGAGTATTCCAGCAACTAAAAACTTATCCTTTATCCACATGATAGAGAATACGTGTCAGACCGTGAGAATTCTGACCTCTGCAACACAATGTTATCTCCAGAACAGAGCCCTGAGTCAGGGTTCTGTTCAGAGGATCGCAGGAGGTCATAGCGGTTGGAACTACCCCAATAAGGCCCTGTAGGGAATACATTTTTGCTCATTGAAATACCCCATAACATATCCTAACATCAATAATTTCTCTTGTTATCACAATCAGTTCTATTTTACTATGTAGTTCTATTTCTATGTTCTACACATACCATTTCTAAAGATCAAGATTTATTTTATGGATACCGAATTCAAAATAGGACCCATTCACCCAGTGGCGGATCCAGGGCGAGGGCAACACAGAAACAGAGCAGAGTGGAGCGGAGCAGCTAGGAGGAGGACACTCGCATGGAAAGTTACCAGCGGCAGGTCAACTTTGGTGCTCCGACCACCTATAGGCCATAGCAGTAGATCATGACCCCTGACTGGAGGAGCGGTGGTCAGAGCACTGAAGTGGGGCAGTACACAGACATACAGCCTTCAGCCATACACTGTATATGGCTGAAGGCTGTATGTCTGTGGGGGCCACTGCCTACCTAATGTGGGGAACTGTACTGCCAACCTAATGCGGGGAAACTATACTGCTAACCTAATGTGGGGGAACTACAACCTAATGGGGGGAACTATACTGCCAGCCTAATGTGGGGGGAACCATACTGCCAACTTATGTGGGGGAACTTTACTGCCAACCTAATGTGGGCGGAACTATACTGCCAACCTAATGTGGGGGAACTATACTGCCAACGTAATGTGGGGGAACTATACTGCCAACCTAATGTGGGGAACCATACTGCCAACCTAATGTGGAGGAACTATGCTGACAACCTAATATGTGGGAACTATGCTGACAACCTAATGTGGGGGGAACTATGCGGACAGCCTAATGTGGAAGAACTATGCTGACAACCTAATGTGGGGGGAACTATGCTGACAAACTAATGTGGGGGGAACTATGCTAACAACCTAATGTGGGGGGAACTATTGTGGTGATGGTGGGACCACGGGGTGTAGCAGTGTAGGTGGATGGAGCAAGATGGTATTAACCTCAGGGGCAAGGTGTTATTAACCCCTAATGTTCGTGATGCCAGAGTGGTTTTTGAGTACCGGAACCACCCAAACGATATCTCCGCTATTCCAATAGCTAGGCAGTGAAAATGAGAGTCCACACCAGGTTATGGTTTAACCGAGGCTTTACTGAGGTCAGATAGGTGTTATTGTCACGATTCGGCTTCCAGGTAGTGGATCCTCTGTGTCAGCGAGGGATTGGCGTGGACCGTGCTAGTGGACCGGTTCTAAGAAGCTACTGGTTTTCACCAGAGCCCGCCGCAAAGCGGGATGGTCTTGCTGCGGCAGTAGCAACCAGGTCGTATCCACTAGCAACGGCTCTACCTCGCTGACTGCTGAGAAGGCGTGGGACAGAAGGACTAGGCAGAGGCAAGGTCAGACGTAGCAGAAGGTCGGGGGCAGGCGGCAAGGTTCGTAGTCAGGATGGGTAGCAGAAGTTCAGGTACACAGGCTTTGGACACACTAAACGCTTTCACTGGCACAAGGCAACAAGATCCGGCAAGGGAGTGCAGGGGCAGTGAGCAGATATAGTCTGGGAGCAGATGGAAGCCAATTAAGCTAATTGGGCCAGGCACCAATCATTGGTGCACTGGCCCTTTAAGTCTCAGAGAGCTGGCGCGCGCGCGCCCTAGAGAGCGGAGCCGCGCGCGCCAGCACATGACAGCAGGGGACCGGGACGGGTAAGTGACCTGGGATGCGATTCGCGAGCGGGCGCGTCCCGCTGTGCGAATCGCATCCCCAACGGCCAAGACAGTGCAGCGCTCCCGGTCAGCGGGACTGACCGGGGCGCTGCAGGGAGAAAGACGCCGTGAGCGCTTCGGGGAGGAGCGGGGACCCGGAGCGCTAGGCGTAACAGTACCCCCCCCCTTAGGTCTCCCCTTCTCTTTGTCCGGTAACTGCCTCCCCTGGGATGAGGACACCGGGAAAGAATGGAGGATTTCCTCAACGGCAGGCAGTACAGCAGGAGTGGGAATGGGGAGGGAGGGCAGAGGGCGAGGCCTGGCACGGGGCAGTGTGACACCAGGACGGGGACCATGGGGAGGCACAGAGGCTTGCCTGACGGGACTGGGAGGGGGGGAGAGGCACTTCCTGTGGCAGGCAGAGTCCCAGTTCCTGATCTCCCCGGTGGTCCAATCAATGGTGGGGGAATGAAGCCGGAGCCAAGGCAGACCGAGGAGGACCTCAGAGGTACAGTTGGGGAGAATAAAGAACTCAATCCTCTCAAGGTGGGGTCCAATAGACATGAGGAGGGGCTCTGTGCGGTAACGCACGGTGCAGTCCAATCTGGCTCCGTTGACCGCGGAAATGTAGAGCGGCTTAACGAGACGGGTCACCGGGATGCTGAATTTATTAACAAATGACTCCAAAATAAAATTTCCAGAGGCACCGGAGTCCAAGCAGGCCACGGCTGAGAGGGAGGAGTTGGCTGAAGAAGAAATCCGCACGGGTACCGTGAGACGTGGAGGAGCAGACTTGGAACCAAGAGACGCCACACCCACGTGAGCTGGGTGCGTGCGTGCGTTTCCCAGGCGTGGAGGACGGATAGGGCAATCCACCAAGAAATGCTCGGTACTGGCACAGTAAAGACAGAGATTTTCTTCCCTACGGCGATTCCTCTCTTCCTGGGTCAGGCGAGACTTATCCACTTGCATGGCCTCCTCGGCGGGAGGCCCAGGCGTAGATTGCAACGGATACTGTGGGAGAGGTGTCCAGAGATCTAAGTCTTTTTCCTGGCGGAGCTCTTGGTGTCGCTCAGAAAAACGCATGTCAATGCGGGTAGCTAGATGGATGAGTTCTTGCAGATTGGCAGGAATCTCTCGTGCGGCCAGCACATCCTTGATGCGACTGGATAGGCCTTTTTTAAAGGTCGCGCAGAGAGCCTCGTTATTCCAGGATAATTCTGAAGCAAGAGTACGGAATTGTACGGCATACTCGCCAACGGAAGAATTACCCTGGACCAGGTTCAACAGGGCAGTCTCGGCAGAAGAAGCTCGGGCTGGCTCCTCGAAGACACTCCGGAGTTCAGTGAAGAAGGCCTGGACTGTGGCTGTGGCAGGATCATTGCGGTCCCAGAGCGGTGTGGCCCAAGACAAGGCCTTTCCTGAAAGAAGGCTTACTACAAACGCCACCTTAGACCGTTCTGAAGGAAACAAGTCCGACATCATCTCCATATGCAGGGAACACTGAGACAAAAATCCGCGGCAGAGTCTGGAGTCCCCATCAAATTTGTCCGGCAGGGACAAGCGGAGGCTAGGAGCGGCCACTCGCTGCGGAGGAGGTGCAGGAGCTGGCGGAGGAGATGGTTGCTGCTGTAGCAGAGGCAGAAGTTGCTGTAACGTGGTGGTCAACTGCGACAGCTGCTGTCCTTGTTGGGCAATCTGCTGCGATTGCTGAGCGACCACCGTGGTAAGGTCAGCGAGACTTGGCAGCGGCACCTCAGCGGGATCCATGGCCGGATCTACTGTCACGATTCGGCTTCCAGGTAGTGGATCCTCTGTGTCAGCGAGGGATTGGCGTGGACCGTGCTAGTGGACCGGTTCTAAGAAGCTACTGGTTTTCACCAGAGCCCGCCGCAAAGCGGGATGGTCTTGCTGCGGCAGTAGCAACCAGGTCGTATCCACTAGCAACGGCTCTACCTCGCTGACTGCTGAGAAGGCGTGGGACAGAAGGACTAGGCAGAGGCAAGGTCAGACGTAGCAGAAGGTCGGGGGCAGGCGGCAAGGTTCGTAGTCAGGATGGGTAGCAGAAGTTCAGGTACACAGGCTTTGGACACACTAAACGCTTTCACTGGCACAAGGCAACAAGATCCGGCAAGGGAGTGCAGGGGCAGTGAGCAGATATAGTCTGGGAGCAGATGGAAGCCAATTAAGCTAATTGGGCCAGGCACCAATCATTGGTGCACTGGCCCTTTAAGTCTCAGAGAGCTGGCGCGCGCGCGCCCTAGAGAGCGGAGCCGCGCGCGCCAGCACATGACAGCAGGGGACCGGGACGGGTAAGTGACCTGGGATGCGATTCGCGAGCGGGCGCGTCCCGCTGTGCGAATCGCATCCCCAACGGCCAAGACAGTGCAGCGCTCCCGGTCAGCGGGACTGACCGGGGCGCTGCAGGGAGAAAGACGCCGTGAGCGCTTCGGGGAGGAGCGGGGACCCGGAGCGCTAGGCGTAACAGTTATTATCTTCACAGCAAGGCCAGAATCCCAGAGAGGTGGCTAGGAACACAGAAGGACCTTGCAGTTTGCTGGGACCAGTTATACTTATAATAGAATTGACTTGAGGCTTGACTAGACTGTAGATAATAGTGACAGCAGACATAGACTTGGACTTACTGGAATGACAGTAGATTTGAGGTCTTCCAGGTGCTGGACGCTAGCACTGAGATCTCTGGTGTTTGCTGGTCTCAATAAAGTGATGATGGTACAAGAGAGAGAATTGTAATGGCCGCCCCCTTATATAGAGGGTTGCTGAGCCAAAGCCCATTGGTCAAGCTGCGGGTCATGTGTTGAGCTGGTGCCCTCTGGATAACATGTGATAACATAAACATAAAATGTGACATCTCACAGGTCCTTTAGATGATCTCTCACAGGTCTTTTATACTAATTATACATTAATACACTGAGTATAATCCTTTTACATAAAATTACAGTATATTAACAGCAGGGGAGACACTGCAGGATAGCCCCCAGGTCACTGAGGGACTTAACCTGACAGGGCCTAAGTGTAGTGCAGGACCATGTCCTGTACTGGGACATCACATTATGCTGACAACCTAATGTTCGGGGAACTGTGCTGACAACTTAATGTGGGGGGGGGGGGACTATGCTGACAACCTAATGTGGGGGGATCTATGCTGACAACCTAATGTGGGGGGGGGATCTATGCTGACAGCCTAATGTGGGGGGATCTATGCTGACAATCTAGTGTGGGGGGATCTATGCTGACAATCTAGTGTGGGGGAACTATGCTGCCTACCTAGTGTGGGGGAACTATGCTGCCTACCTAGTTAGTGTGGGGGAACTATGCTGACAATCTAGTGTGGGGGGATCTATGCTGACAATCTAGTGTGGGGGAACTATGCTGCCTACCTAGTGTGGGGGAACTATGCTGCCTACCTAGTTAGTGTGGGGGAACTATGCTGCATACTTAAAGGGGTACTCCACTGCCACAGCATTCGGAACATTTTGTTCCCAACTCTAGGTGCGGGATGCGGGGTTTGTAATGTCACAGCCAAGCCCCTTGTGACATCACATCACGCCCCCTCAATGCAAGTCTATGGGAGGGGGCATGTCGACCACCGCACGATACTGATAGTGCCCCTCCCAAAACTAGACTCTGGATCTGTCCCTGCATTTATAAACTTACCATCGCAACAGATAGCAAATCCTGATTTTATTTTAAATGAAATGTACAAGTCGGCAATCATTTCTTTAAACATAATACCATATGCACCCTATACATTTTTGCTACACTGCTGGGTCTCTGGAACTACTGAAGCTTTGTGCCAGCCATAAGCATTCACTGTGTCTAGTTGACATTAATTTGGCTTTCAATACTTCCCAAACTTTATAGATTTAAATGGTTATTTATGGGAGTAGTTTTATTTCAGAAATGCATTTCAACTTAATACCATCTACAGCCAATACTTTTAGGAATTTTTGGCAAAAGGTAATATTACAGGAAAGTACATTCACTGTTATCTGACTTGATTTACTGGAAATGTTTCACATATTGTAAAATGATGTGTTCTGTTAGTCTTATTTAACTGTTTACTTGCTCATCCTTGTTTATTTTTACATGACCGAAAAACTTTCAGCAGCAGCTTAAACTAAATCTAGGCAGCCTTTCTATCCTATCGTGTTAGTTACGCTTGGTGCCTCTACAGGAAGTAACACCCTTGAGAAGATTTCCTCCAGAACAAATTCATCCTGTCATATTATAAAACACTCTTTTTGATGCTCAATCTATCTAACCTGTGCCACCTTTCTATTTTTCTTTATTCCTGTCTTTGGCCTCCCATTTGTGGCTACATCTAGTATATCTCAAATTATTGCCTGTTATTTTAAGGCCAACTAAGAAGCAAGACATAAAGGAACCCATTATGTTGTTCACATACCCCACTTTCTACATCATTTTTGGTTTGTTTTCATAGGTTATATAATTTTTAAGTCACACACCGTCTACCCTAGCTTTTGCTAGAGGTAGGCACCATTTACCACTTCTGTGATCTATGTGTAGGTTTTTAGCACAACTGGAGACTTAGAATAACAAGTCTCCAGCTCCAGATGTATGTATGCATAAAGGATATAGTTTGGCTTTTGATGAGCATAAATAGTTTAAAAATGGACTACAATGGAAGAACTAGCTAGTTTTTCAGTGAATCACAAAAAATATGGTGCAGTTGTAGTAATCCCATATTTCTATCATGGCTAGCTGGTCATACCATCCTGACGTGGAGCACTAGCCATATTAGAAGCATGCCTTTTCTCTTATAATAACTAATATGACATCAAAGGGGTTTTATAATGTGGATGTGCAAATTAATGGTAAAACAATCATGACTGCAGGGGGTGCAGGTGCCCACCAGTGGTGTAGCTAGCATTGGGTAATCAAGACACATGCACTGGATCAAGAACTGCTTTCAGCTGCCCAACTAGGGACCCAGTTCCAGTTAGCCCTTGGCCTCCTGTCCCACCATTGACTCTTGTAAGCCACACATTGCCTTAGTCTTGTGACCTGAAGGAAGTTTGGTGCATTTTGAGGCTATCAGCACCATCTGCGCTGGGTTGAGGACAGCAGAAACAGGAAAGGGACCCAGTGGAAATGGTAATGGGTAAGTTTAATATTTTCTACCTGTTTTTGTTAGAAAGAAGTACTTTTAATGGGAGACATGTGCACAAAAGACATTACTGTGTGGAGACACAAAAGAGGACTGTCACTCTGTGAGGGCACAAAGGTGTGACATTACTACTATATGTGGGCACAAATGGAGGCGTACTGTCTAGGCAAAATTCAAGGGGAAATTATTACTGTGTGGTGACACAAAAGAGGAACAAATACTTTGTGGGAGCATGTTAACTGGGAGCACTATTACTGTGCTAGGAACAAAAGGGGGGTTATTACTAATCTTCTGTAAAGCTCTATGGATGGAAAGTTTCAGGGAAGGTGGAGAAAGAAAAATAGAGAAAGTGAAAAGTGCCTGTGTAAAACTGGTAGCAACCAGTATATGGTCACTATACAGTATGGGGGTATTATTGGTCCTAATATGGTGGTTTGTAGGCAATGACAGCACAGTGGCATTATTCAGTCACTATGTGGTTTTAATATTTGGTCATAATATGGCAGTATTATGTCCTTTATATAGCAGTATATATGGTATATAGAGTTACTATTTGTGGTATTATTATTATATTGACCTTGATTATCATAACATTGTGACATAGTTTGTAAGGCTAAACAAATATATAAATCCATCTGGTTCAGCCTTTTATCCTTTGATGATGATCCAAAGCAAGGCAAAAATCTCCTTAAGGCAAAAGCTTGTTTTCCTCATTTTACAGAAATGAAACCTGGATTATTCCCTGAAACAACAATTTATCTGTAGTAATCTAGTAACCAGAACAGGTAATACTGTATTATTACATTAAGAAAAAGCATCCAGGCTCCTTTTGATCTTTTTTTGTGAGGTTATCATGACAGTTTTCACTGGCAAAGAATCCTACAATATTGCAGATTTTACAGTAAAGAATCCACTTTTATGTTGGCATCAAAAAGTTCTTTCCTTTAGATGCAGAGGGTGCCCATTTGTTATATTATGGGTATCAGTGGGATAGATCATTGTATTGAACTATAGTACTGTGAAAAAGATTTTGGAAGGTGTGGAAAAGATGTTGCAAAGCAAGAAAGCTTTCAAAACAGAAGTGTATGACCTGTAACCTGAAAAAATATTCCACAATCTCACCTTTTGTAGCAGAGTTTGGCTATTCCTCACCCAGTGTAAAGCTTCCAACAAAGCTGTTTCTCGATTTTCCTTCTTTTTATTCACTTAGCATTTTGTTTATTGATATAAATTAACTATTAACATTTCTTTTTTTTAGCTTTCTTAGGCCTCTTTCACAACACCATTGTAACAAGGTAGTGTGACGGCCATTGGGGCCACCAGGGAAAATAGCGGGGGAAAAATATTCAGCTTGCGCCATCTTTTTCTCCTGCTACTCCCGCTGAAAAACAGGGGTGCCTGACAGACCCCATTGACTATAATGGGGTCCATCGGGACATGCTGTTGCACGTTGCGCCCCATCACAATGACGGTCGTCAAACTAAAAAAAAAAAAATTTGAGAGTTTGATGTCCGTTATTGACGGGGCACAACAGCAGTGCTTTCATTTTTCCTCACCTGCCTAAACTTATTGCATAGTAATGTTTATATATATATATATATATATATATATATATATATATATTAGGTTACTCCTGAGTTATTTTGTTCGTAAACTAAATAACCTAATCTTATAACATAATAATACTTCTAGGTACTGTATTCCTCCCATCATTATTTAGGTTGTCCACCTTAATCAATCACTACTATGTCTTTGTTATGGACTGGTGCCCAAATCTGTACATAATGTTACAGATGTAGTGTCACTACTGACTTAGAAATTGGTATAACTATGTTCTCATCATGTGCCCCTTTTGATGCACTCCTTGATGTTATATACGATTGCTGCTTGATTCTGGTTGCTAGATCTAGGTTTACTGTCAACTTAAATTCATTACTTAAAGCGTACCCGTCAGATCCAACAAAAATTTTTTTAATTTTATATATCATTCAGTACCTAATCCTGACCTTGTACATCTAACTTATATGTGTCTAGCACCTTTATTTATTTTTTATTACACTTTTAATTTAGATCACTAGTCTGAATTCCTCCCAAAGGGAGGGGGCATGGCCTTCCTCAGTAGGCTGTCTGCTCACATCTTCACATCTCCCCTAGCATTAGCAAAACTACAACTCCCAGCTTGTCCTCACTGACAGTAGCGGGACACGAGCTGACAGTGGGAGGATCTTTCCGCCAGCTGTGAGTCCTGCGCTCACAGCTGTCAATCAAGGAAGTGAGTCCATGACACATGGACACAGCAGGACTAGTATGCGTCCAAGCAGGCGGGGGCAGTTGTTTGACTGGATCTTTCAGTATGAAATACTGAAAATTTTCTAATGAAAGAAATTGCAAAACCAATTGGTTATGCATGCTTTACAACATATAAAAAGTTTTTGTATCTGACAGTGCACATTTAAAGTATTCTCCCTTTCTATTTACATAACCTTACAAATGTGTTTGTTTAGCATAGGGTCCTATCTGGAGAGGTCACTTTGATATGGATGATGGTCTTACACAAAGTAAGCTCAATTGTACAGTATATGTATAGTAAATATAACAGTAATATAATTGAAATAATCCATGAATGTAAAAAGAAACCTTTAGTTAAGATCATAAAATGTAGTTTTTTATGCCATTTTATAGCCCCGGAGGTTCATATTTCAAGACTGTTTTTATTTTGCTGCTTGAGATATAGGGATTTTACTCTTTGGTTGACTAGCTGCATTTTTACCTGGATAGTCAGATGGGTGGAAACTTAATTTTATGAAAGGGGATTAATCAGGTTCAGGGTGTGTGTCTATGAGGCTGAGGGCATGAATCATTTTCAGGAAGTCTTAGGCCATGTTCACACGACGAAACCTCCGAGCAGAATACGGCAAAAAAATTCAGCTGGTCCTAGCGCCAGCATTTTCTGCTGGCGCATGCTGTTTGCAGAATGTCTGCTCATGTTTTTTGGGCAGACATTCCACAAATTTTCCACTGTGTGAACATGATATTAGATTATAGATAGATATAAAGATTGTAATCTAGGCGCAAGTCAATGAGAAAAAATCAAAAACAGTCTGCACACTCAATTTTGCCAAATGTTGCTGAAATTTTTTGGCATGTTTGTTTTTACATTTCAGGCAATATTGTTTGGATATGCTAACATTTAGGGTAAGTTGTTTGCTGCAGATTTCATGCTTTGTAAATCAATGTAAGTAAATGAGTAAACACAGCATAAAGTCTGCAGGATCCTATTAGCAGTATGAAATCTGAAATAGACACTGTATGTGTAAATATACCCTCAGGTTCAGTTCCCACGTTATTATTTTTTGCTGCACTGGGCAGCTAAATCTGCTGCAGCAAATCTGCAGCAAAAATAAGGAAGTGTGGACTGACCCTTGATGCCCAGCTCTTAATCCTGCGCATCAAATACAGTATGTGCAGGGTACTGTACATGTGAATAGACCCTAAGAATAGGGTCACACGTATCGTAATTTGCTGTGTATTTGCTGTTGTGTATTTTCCTTCCCATTGAAGTCAATGGGTAGCAAAATACGCAGCTGATTTTGCTACCCATTGACTTCCCTGGGAAGAAAAATATGGAGCCGCAAATAAGCAGCAAAATACGCTACGTGTGACCCTACCCCAAAAGTGGAACAACAAGTTGGGATTCATTAGGTCCCCTTGACATGGGGGATGGACTTGCTGAGAAACTCAAGTTTATAAATATAATAAATATAACAGTAAAGCAATCTAACATTATCTACGTATGTCTTGGTGCTTGGTGAGTGTTGAACTTATTGTTGTGTATTATTTGCTTTTTCATCGATCAGTTTAAAATCCCATTTGCTTCTTTTCTGCCAAAGCTCCAACGTATTCAGATCCTTTTGTAATAAAATACTGTTATTGGTGTTCATTACCTGACAGTTTACTTTCACCAGCAAAAAGTGACGTTTTACTTGTGCAATTCCTTGTGCATTCTTCCACAAAGTCATTCATTATATTAAAGAGAATAGGGGCCAAAGCATCTATAGCCATCTATTATGATCATACCAATCATAGTGAATTCGTACTGAATATTATTTGGAGAAGGTATATATTTGTTACAAGGACCTTGGAATCTTGGATTAAATTACTCTGTGTAAAATTGTAAGCAGGATATTTACAGTAGCAGCCAATTCTATAGACAAAACTACCATAATAGTGTTTAATAAGGCAATAATGCAATCCTGATGTTATCTTAGCTGTAGGAGGTTCTGCAGTTTTGTTCAATGCCAAAGAGGATAACAATTAAACAACAACCCACTAATATCAGTTCACTGCGAGGGCAACACGGAAGCACAAAGAACTCTTCTTTAGAGCAGAGTTTGTGCTTGCTGCTTGCCTCTGGTCTGCACTAACAATGTGGGAAGCACTGGATTCCCACATTCCTTCACTGACGTCAGAAGCCCATACACACATTAAATCCACCTCTTCCTTCTCTGAAGAGAAGGAAAATAAAGTACAGCATCAAACCTACATTACATGTTATATTAGTAACACAATCTAAGCTATTTTAGAGAATTGTTGGATGCTCGGTAAAATAGAAGGTGTCTGTCTAAGCAAAGTGAATCCACAGACAACATTTTTTTTTTACCTTACAGCCATTTTATACATATACAGACATTTAGGATGTGTGTAAGAATCTAACATCCGTCAATCTGTTTTATTCCATGTTTTGCAGTTAAACTCTTCCGTTGCTCTTCGAAAATTGTCAACAATTAGTTGACAGATCTTATTATTCCTAAGGGTACATCCACACATACATAATTCACTGCAGCTTTGCCACTGCAGAAATTCCACTTGTGGATTTCCCGCTGCAGAATTCTGCAAGCAGATTAAAGGGGTACTCCCCTGGAAAACATTTTTTCTTTTACATTAACTGGCGCCAGAAAGTTAAATAGATTTGTAAATGGCTTCTATTTAAAAATCTTAATCCTTCTAGTACTTATCCGCTTCTATTTGCTCCACAAGAAGTTCTTTTATTTTTGAATTTCTGTCTGACCACAGTGCTCTCTGCTGACATCTCTGTTCATTTTAGGAACTGTCCAGAGTAGGAGCAAATCCCCATAGCAAACCTATCCTGCTCAAGACAGTTCATAAAATGTACAGAGGTGTCAGCACAGAGCACTGTGGTCAGACTGAAAAGGAAATTCAAAAAGAAAATAACTTCCTGTGGAGCAAATAGAGGCTGATAAGTACTAGAAGGATTAAGATTTTTAAATAGAAGTAATTTACAAATCTGTTTAACTTTCTGGCACCAGATGATTTAAAAAAAAAGTTTTTCAGGGGAGTACCCCTTTAATATGCTTCCCATTTACTTCAATTTTGCTGCAGGTTTTCTTCTGCAGAAAAGCAAGCGGAATTTCCAGTGCGGAAAACCTGCAGAGGATTATGTATGTGTGAAATCAATGGGACTATGGTAAACAATAGGACTAATTCTTTTAAATCCAGTTCTCACTTGGGCTCAAACTGAATTAAAAAACTGTTGCCAAAATTAAATATTTTTTTTTTTTACCTTTAAAAAAAGATAGTATGACGCCTGTTGGTGGAAAGATTCACACACAGCTTTTTGTGATAGTATTTGGCATAATTTTTATTCAGTTTTTTGAGCCAATATTAGAAGTGAATCTAGCAGAAACGAGACGAAAGTAAAAAATAAAGTTGTGTGATATCCTCTTAGAAATGAAAAACTGTCACAAAAGGCTGTGTTTGAAACTAGACATGACTGACTCGAAGTAGTAGGATCAGGAGCATCTGGAGAGACAGAAAATGGGTATGAAAGACAGCTCCCTTTGGCTGAGGTGGTGGAGCCTTGGCTGCCTGAAACAGGGAGCGGCGTGCCACTAGGTGATGCAGCAGGCTGGACCACCGCATTGGAGCCATGGTTCTCGCAAGCCGCTTTATGGTGACGCTGCATGTGTTGACCCATGGCCGTGGTGCCAACTTTGGGACCCTGGCCACGCTTCACCTTCTGCATACAAATCTCGCATGTGGCCAGGTTAACATTCTCTTGATGCTTGATGAAAAACTGCCACACCGCCAAGTAGCTGATTTTCACCCAACAGTCTGCACTGATTGACTGCTACTGCCTCTGACTCCAGGAACCCCTGCTCCACTACCTCCCAGGAAGGTAGGCTGCCGTGAAGCAGGTGGTCTACCCTGGGCACGCTTGGCTCCAGACTTCCCACTTCTGCCACCATGCTGACTGCCAACCATGCTACCACCTTGCTGGCTCAGCTGCTGCTTAACGGGCAACCTGCAACCCTCTTCTCCTGATGATGATGCCCCATCTGCACGCAGCTCCCAAGTGCGATCGGCTTCATCATCATCGAGTTGTGTCTGTACATCACTGATGTCCTCCTCAGGTTCCTCAACAGTGTCTGCTTCAGCTGCTTCAGGAGCCTGAACGCTCGAAACACCACCTCCCACACCACTCTCCTCATCACTTGCCTGCCTAGTGGACGAAGCGGACGATGTCTCCTCCACTTCTTGGCTGGGCAGTAGCTGCTGACTGTCCTCTAGTAGATTGTCCTCACTAAATAGTGGAGCTGAACCCACAGCATACGATACTTCTGTGGGGGAGGGAACAGCATAGGACAGAGGCAATGGGAGGACAGGGACTGCTCCCAGGCCATGCCAGCTGAGGGTTGTGTCTGAGGAACCCCCCGACTGTTGACTGGGGATGTCTGATGTCACTTGTGATGAAATGGATGACTGAGTTAACCAATCCATGACGGCAGATGGGTTGCTGGTCGAGAGATGACTGCTTGCTAGTATCGGGAGCTCGGGCCTCTCGCTGCAACTCCTGCTGCCACTCGCCCCTAGTCTGCTTTGACCTCTGCCTGATGAATTTAGGCCTCTGCCACTACTCTGTCCAAGTCTTGGCATTTCTCTGCCTGACATAATTAGTGTGTATATGAGGGGAGGACAATTCGCTCCACTACGCTTAAAACAGTATTTGTCTACAACACCAGCAGATGTGTAATTTTGGCTGGCCTTTCACAGTAAGTAGTCCCTTAAGACTTTAACAGGAACAAAATGGTACATCATGTAGATGTACTTATGTGGTATGCACTTATGAGGGGAGTACAATATGATCCACTACACTTAAAATAGTATTTGTCTACAACACCAGCAAGTGTGTACTTTTGGCTGGCCTTTCACAGTAAGTAGGCCCTTAAGACTTTAACAGGAACAGAATCGTACACCACCTTTGTACGCACAGGTTGTATTTAATAGAGGACAATACGCTCCACCACACAACCTGTACTGATAACACTAACAGCAAATTATTATGGCTTTTAGTGCTCTGTTCACCCTAACTTGCTGTCTACTATTGGCTTTTCAGTTGTTGTACACACCAGTGCTGCAGCACACAGTCGCTGTGTAATACACCCACAATTGCCCTTTCTCTCTCAATCTCTCTCCCTTCCCTATCAGTGCTTCTAGGCTGGATTTGGCCTTGAGGTAAATCGCTGCTGTAAAAATGCTTTTCTGTGCATCACACTCTAATCCCTGTCCATTTCTCTCTGCAATAGAACACTGGCCGCAAGATAGCTGCCGATTATATAGGGCTGTGACATCACAGGGCTGGCTGCATGCTGCATGTGAATCAGGGTCATCCTGCCTACATGAAGTTCCTTGCCCCATGTCCTGACATGTGGAGCCGCCATCTTAGATACCTTGGAGCCTGGACCGCACTAAGTGGAGTTTAATTAATTGATTTGTGCGATCGAATCGCAGCAATATTCGGATTCGTTGCAAAGCCAATTTTTCATGAAATTTGTAACAAATTTGGATTTGTCAGATTCGATTCACTCATCCCTATTTGACTACCCTTAGAATACGTTCACACGTACAGTTTCATGCGCAGATTTTCTGCTGCAGGTTTTAAGGTAAACTAAATGACTGAGCACATCTTCTAATCTGCAGTTACAAATCCTGCACATCAAATCTGCGCAGGATACTGTACGTGTGAATAGACCCTTAGGGTATTTACACGTAGCGACTCTGCTGCGGATTTCATATTGCGGATTTAGCTGCGTGAAATCCAGAACAGGTTCACTTCACGCCATATGCAGGCTTAACACTTTGTGGGCGGGGTGCAGAGAGTATACAGGTGAAACTCGAAATGTTAGAATATCATACAAAGTTCATTTATTTCAGTAATGCAACTTAAAAGGTAAAACTAATATATGAGAGAGACTCATTACATGCAAAGCAAAATGGTTCAAGACGTGATTTGTCATAATTGTGATTATGGCTAGAAATGGGCGAATCGAAGCTGACGAAGTCGAATTCATTCCGAATTTCATGAACAATTTGATTCTTAATGAATTCGAATTTTCTCGCGCTTCGTGGTAACGAACTTCTTCAGTCACTACATTTTGTGTGGGCTGAGGGGGGATAAAATGACAGCTACATGTGTAAGGACATGGGGCAACGAAATCTGGGAAGGCAGGTAGGCGGGATTACCCTGAATCACATGGTGGCATGTAGTGTTGAGCGGCATAGGCCATATTCGAATTCGCGAATATTCGCGAATATATGGACGAATATTCATCATATTCGCGAATATTCGCATATTCTTAATATTCTCGTTTTATTTTCGCATATGCGAATATTCGTGCGTGCGAAAATTAACATATGCGAAAATTTTCATATACAAAAATTAGCATAAACGAAAATTTGCATATGCGAAAATTAGTATATACAAATTTTCGTATATGCGAACATTAGCATTTGCTAATTTTCGCATATGCCAAAATTCGCACACCAGTCTCACAGTAGTATTAGAGCCTTCTTACACCACATAAGGCTGGGTCCACACTACGTTTTGTCCCATACGGGAGCGCATATGGCAGGAGGGAGCTAAAAGCTCGCGCTCCCGTATGTGACCGTATGCGCTCCCGTATGCCATTCACTTCAATGAGCCGACCGGAGTGAAACGTTCGGTCCGGTCGGCTCATTTTTGCGCCGTATGCGCTTTTACAACCGGACCTAAGACCGTGGTTGACCACAGTTTTAGGTCCGGTTGTAAAAGCGCATACGGCGCAAAAATGAGCCGACCGGACCGAACGTTTCACTCCGGTCGGCTCATTGAAGTGAATGGCATACGGGAGCGCATACGGTCACATACGGGAGCGCGAGCTTTTAGCTCCCCCCTACCGTATGCGCTCCCGTATGGGACAAAACGTAGTGTGGACCCAGCCTAAGCTGGAAGCAGAGAGGGATGATCACTGTGATGTGTACTGTGAAAAAAAAACAAAAAACGAATATTCGTAATTACGAATATATAGCGCTATATTCGCGAATATTCGCGAATATGCGATATTCGCGAATAAAATTCGAATTGCGAACACTAGTGGCATGCACCTATCAGCAGCCAGCCCTGTGATGTCACAGCCCTATATATTCGTCAGCCATTGCCGAAGACGGGCATTTCCCGGACATTTTGCTGAGAGAGTAGAGACTGTGTGTGTGCACTAATCACTGTTACTGACAATACAGATCTTTACAGCAGCAAATCCATTCACCTCAAGCCTGCATTCATTCTGGCAAGAGAGAGAGCAGACACTGAGTGGTCAATAATCGGCGTTACTGATACATACAGATCAGCATAGGGGAAATCCATTGACCTCAAGCCTGCATAACTGCAGGCAGGCAGGGAGAGTTTAGTCTGCCAATTAAGATCATCACAGGAAGCACTCCCCATTCAAAGACTGCAAGCAACCGTAGTGCAGGCAGGGACAGTTCAGAAGTTGAATTCAACTTGAGAAAAAACAGACATGGTCGCACATACACAACATGCACCTTTATGTAATGCTTCTCAACAATATTTATTAAACTAAGAGGTCGTTAGTGTACTTTATGATCATGAAGTGCAAGCCCACTAGCCACACCACGGCCACCTGTAAGTAGTGGGTCCCTAGCATAAAATGGCGCAGCACTGGGTGGCAACCACCAATGCCCCTACACCAGTGCCCACAGGGAAAATGACCCAACTGGCAGAGCAGACCCAATGCCACTCAAACCAGTGCCTGGGCCGCGCCACCCCACAGACAGCGCCGGGGCAGCAACGGACACCAAACAGCACCGAAGCAGGGGGAACAGATGTAAAAAGCTCACTCACCCTGTGCTCCCATTATGAAACTGGGAGGCTGCCAGGAATAGAGCCCTAATGCAGTTTCCTGCCAATTATATAGGCCTGAGCTGAGGGGGAAGGGCAGAGTGCAGACCAAGCAACAACAACAAAAAAAGAGGGACCGGAAAATACAATGTGAATTCAACTTGAGAAAAAACAAACATGGTCCGCACGTCCACAACATGCACCTTGACCTAATGCTTCTCAGCAATATTTATTAAACTAACAGGTCGTTAGTATACTTTATGATCATGAAGTGCAAGCCCACTAGCCATGTCATGGCCACCTGTAACAGTTCAGAAGTTGCTTCAGAGTCTGCCAATTGAGTTCAAAGACTGCAAGCAACCATAGTGCAGGCAGGGACAATTCAGAGAGAGAGAGTATGCTTTTTTCTGTTGTAACCATACTGGGGTTTATTACTGTATATATACACACACATTAAGTGTTCCTCAGGTTTCTGTTGCAGCCATATAGGGGCATATTTCTCTATAAAAAGTAAAATATAGATGCACTCCGCTGTTGTACGTGTTTTGAGTTTCAAGCGTATAGTGGCCTGGAAGTGTAAAAAGCAGGGTTATATACACACTCATTGACTGTTCTGCAAGTTTCTGTTGCCGCCGTATATTGGCGTATTTCTCTATAAAAAGTAAAATATAGAAGCTCTCTGCTGTTGTACGTGTTTGCTGTTTAATGTGTATAGTGGCCTGTTAGTGTAAAAGCAGGGACATATATACACACATTGGGGGGATATTTATCAAAGGATTTAGACTGGTTTTTTCCTGTCTAAATTTGTCGCACAGAAAGTCGCAGTCTAAATATGTGTGATTTTTGCTTTAGAAGATTTTGAGAACATGATGCATGCTAGTCTATTTTAGACCGAAAAATGCATTGGTGCGGAATTTATCAAAAGCGGCATCGGCTGAAAGTACACTGAAATGTGAGACCATACTGGAGCAGGTCTAAATACAATCTAAAGCATAGATCACGAAGTCCGTGCGCAGAATTTATCAAGAGCCGTGGGCCTTTTGATAAATTAGGCGCACAATAGACTGGCCTAACGCTCTGTAGTTTGGTCTATATTGATGCGGGACATAGACAACTTTGATAAATATCCCCCATTGAGTGTTCCGTAAGTTTCTGTTGCATCCGTATAGGGGCGTATACAGCCAGAGCCAAGAGTGACTTCAGAAGCAATAATAGATATAGAGGAATGACTTATACTTCCAGCTGGATCCACTTCTAAGTTTGGCTCATAAATGGCAGTGGCAGTTGTCCGAAAAACTACCGTGTGACACCAGCCTTTTCCTTGCCCATTTTATTTATCTTCCATACAGTATCTCAGAAATCAAGATAAACACAAAGAGGGACATTTACAAAGACTGGAGTGAGTTTTGAACTTGTTTAGAGCACAAACGACACAGAGAAAGTGTCGGACGTATGCCAAATTTATCAAATGGCGCACAAAAGTTGTTGAATTCCCACAGAACTGTTCTACCTCATTCTGGTTAAATGTCACAATTGTTGTCATAAGGACCATAAAACAATTGTTGCATAGAGACATTTAAATAGTTATATAGGGCAAGGTTGACCTGCCCTGTGTTAACTTCTAAATCTGGCCAGTGCAACTTTTGTGCAACATTTCACAAAACGTCGCACATGGTACTCTAAAGTGCTTTAAATAAGAACACTTCATGGTAATAAAATGTAAATGTTCTAAATGAAATGTGGCAGAAAATGTCGCACAGGGCCTCCCTGCGATTTTTAATGCTACAAATTTTTAATGGTTTGATACATTCCCCTCAAACTACTCATCCTTGTCCAGGCGCTAACTAAACTACTTCAGTCCCTGATTATTTGGATGAGGCCGAGCTAATCTCACTCCAGTGCCACAAAGCAACAGCCTTTCAGTGCATACAGTGTGCAAACTAAACACACTTGCGGATTTTGCTGCTTCCATTGCAAAATCCAAACAGTTGAGGATTTATTGCAGATTTTGCAGATTAATGACGTCCTAATTAAAGTCAATAGGCAAATAAAAAAGGCAAAAAAAATAAAAAAAATAAAGTCAATAGGTAATCGCAATAAATAATTAGCACCACCTATCAGTTTTTTGCACATTTTGGCCTTAAAGTTGTACTCCACCCCTAGACATCTTATCCCCTGTCCAAATGATAGGGGATCAGATGTCTGATCGCAGGGGTCCCGAGATCTCTCCTGCAGCCCTCACTGCCATTAGCTGCAATGAGCCTGATGACTTACGATACAGGGGAGGAGGAATGTGACATCACAGCCTAGCCCCCTCGTGACATCACAACCTCTATAGGAGGGGGCGTGGCAGCCATCACGCCCTCTCCCATAGGCTTGCATTGAGGGTGTGGGGCGTGTCATCATGAGGGGCAGGGCCGTGATGTCACGATCCTCCGGCCCCTGTATCATGAGTCATCTTGCGGTTTAACTAACCTTATATTTTAATCGGATATTTACGCACGTGGCAGTATCACATATGATTATGTTTATTTTTTATTATTACATTACATTATTTTAAAAAAAATGGGAATAGGGGGGGATTCAAACTTTTATTAGGATGAGGTTAACTCACCTTTATTAACTTTTTTTTACACTTTTTTTTAGTCCCCATGGGGGGGGGGGGGGGCTATACCATGCAATCTTATGATTGCATGCACTGTTCAATGCTATGCCATAGCATAGCATTAGTCAGTGTTAACGGTGCTCTGCTGCTATAGCGTGCCATAGCTGCCCAGAGCCTCAGAGCATCTATCATACGGCGAGGAGGCAGGTAAGGGCCCTCCCACTGTCCACTCAATGGATGTCCCGATCAGCTGTCCTGAGCTACCAGCACCGCTAACCTTGCATTTTGTACATCATAACTTTAACTGCGGTGTCTAAAGGGTTAATGCCGGGTATCTGCCCCATCAGTGATGCCCGGCATTAACCATGGGTCCTGGCTGCTCATAGCAACTGGGACCCACCGGGTAGGAAGTGTGCTAAGCTAATGAAACGGAGGTTTGAGAATCTGCAATACCTGAGGCGCCCTAGAGAAGCATCACCATTTTCACCAGGGTCGGACTAGCACCTCACCGGAGGTTCCCCGGCACCCACATCACTACAGATCAGACCGACATCACGGATTTCGGGACGGATGCCCGGCAGCCTTAAGGATCTCTCAGAGTGAATACACTCACAAAGTGAACATCAGCATTGTGCCTGAACCTGCACAACACCAAAAGGTGAGTGTGACCATCACACACCATTCTACTCATCTCTATGTATTGAAAATAATTTTTATTTTCATTTTGTATACCACCATTTACGGCACTTTGATAGCGCCTTCTTTTGTTCCTCGATTTTTATCTCTCCTCACTGCATACACACCGCTATTATATAATGAATACAAATGGAAACATTTATTGCACATAATTCTTCCAAAAAATACACAAACACAAATGTATTTCACAAAGGACATTTAAAATCACTTAAAACTGCTCACAAAGAGCACAGCACAACCCTGGAGAGGGGCCATGAACCCCCTCCCCCAGGAAATGACCCAGTACTAATAGCACACTACAATGGTTGCTGACCATACCATCTTCACCAGTCTGGTTTGCTATTTCTATCTCCTTGCCCAGGTAATCTACCATTGTATTGTCTATTGTGGCACGGTTTAGCCTGTTATTATTTCAGTGGAGACTGTTTATACTCTTATGGGCATTGGGACATACCAATAGTAATTGTTTACATCTATACTGGTCAGCAACCATTTCCCGGGGGAGTGGGTTCATGGCCCCTCTACAGGGTTGTGCTCTGCTCCTAGTGAGCAGTTTTAAGTGATTTTAAATGTCCTTTGTGCAATATATATGTATCTGTGTTTTTTTTATTTATTAATTATGTGCAATAAATTATTTCATTTGTATTCATGATATAATAGTGGTGTCCACTTTCTTCTCAGTTTTAGCCTTTTTGCAGTGTGTTTAGTTTAGCTTCTTCCACTGTAAGTAGCACCTAGTTTTAATATTGTGGTTGAGCCCCCCTCTTTGTATTAAAAGAGTTAAAGGGGTTATCCAGGAAAAAACATTATATATATATATATATATATGTGTGTGTGTGTGTGTGTGTGTGTGTGTGTGTGTGTGTGTGTGTGTGTACTGGCCCCTGAAAGTTAAACAGATTTGTAAATTACTTCCATTAAAAAATCTTAATCCTTTCAGTACTTATGAGCTTCTGAAGTTAAGGTTGTTCTTTTCTGTCCAAGTGCTCTCTGATGGCACGTGTCTCGGGAACCGCCCAGTTTAGAAGAGGTTTGCTATGGGGATTTGCTTCTAAACTGGGCGGTTCCCGAGACAGGTGTCATTAGAGAGCACTTAGACAGAAAAGAACAACCTTAATTCAGGAGCTCATAAGTACTGAAAGGATTAAGATTTTTTAATAGAAGTAATTTACAAATCTATTTAACTTTCTGGAGCCAGTTGATATATAAAAAAAAGTTTTTTCCTGGATAACCCCTTTAAACAGCCCATAACAAGAACCATAAACTGGTATAATTATGGCCCTATGTGAAACTTTACTGTCATGTATTTTTCCATTGAACACTTTTGTGAGAAATAGGTGTGTTGCAGAATGGAGCATGGTCTAAAATGTAAAACAGCAGTTTTGGCTTCTTCTCAAGGACTAGATATGCTAGGAATAAAGGTAAATGTGATAGTAATGTTGTCAGTGGGAATAGAGATGGATGAGAAGAGAAATGTGCAGGGATGGAAATTTATGATGTGGTGTAAGTCTATTGATGTAATGGGATCAGAGTAAATGAAAATACTGTTGGAAGTTGTGGTGTTGGTCTAATGTTAAAGATGTGGTGTATGTCTGTTTGGTGTAGTTAGATAAGGGTGCAGCTGGTTAAATGAAAAACTGGATACACTGTCTAACTAATAATGTAGTGTACAGATTTGTAACAAATGAATCAAACAGTGTCTATGTCCAAGGTACAACAATGTTTTATTTGGCTAAATACAAAGTAACAATCACTGGAAGTGCAGGATCCTTGCACTTTCCATATATAGTTAAAATGATTTTAAAATAATAAAAAATAATAATTACAAAAAACAATCACATGAGCAGCTTATTTAGTTTGACACCATTGGTAGTTAGAAGTGGATTGTAGAGCAGTGGGAGTTGATATGAGCGTCTGCAGTGCACTTGCAAGCGCTGGAGTCCCCAAACTAACAGCCCACTGTTGGGGTATAATCTGCTCTAGAAATACAAATGTTCAGTTTGCTCCTCCAGATGGAAATTTGCTAAACACAGCAGTGTATTGAATCCAATTAATTTCAGAGGTAACCGTGGGAAACCAAGTAGCCCAGTGGCTTCAACAAAATTTAGTCGGCACGGCGGCCGATGGAAGCAGGTGAAAGAGATGAAGAAGTGGCACTGCGGCCGATGGGTGGTGCTGGAAGCATGGCACGGCGGCCATCAGATGGTAATGAGAGTACGGCACGGCGGCCGTTAGGTAACCGGTTCGGTACACTGTACCGCTTACCCTTGGATGTGGCAGTCCTTATGCCTTCTGGCTGTGATAGTGGTGACAGTGATGTCCGAGATCATCTTGTGGACTGCCGGCAAGCATGGACATAGACAGGTGTGCAATGGAAAGAACCGAAATGGAGTGAAATGGACTAGTATGTAAATCTGAAGAAAAGTGTGGCGATCATTGTTATTAAAATATGTATATGAGTGAATGTATGTATGTGTATATGATAGATATAGTGTGATAGTAAGTGTCATAAGGAATTTATTGTCATTGATAGGAATAAATCTAGATGGATTTATAAAAGGCAGTGTAGGTATATAGGAATGGTCTAAAATGTGTTAGATAACCATGTCTAAAGATTAAGACTAATCTAGTGAAAAGCATAAGCCACGGTTATAAATTTGGTGCTTTCTTAGAACACCTTGCGTAAGTTTGAACAATTTCATTAATCGGGGCTAATAATTTTTGGGTGAAAATTGTTAGCTCTCAGGTTATAGTTAGGGATGTAAAGAATATATCATAGAATGCTGTTTGATATAGGGCTTTTTTCCCTGTGATGACTCTACTGGCCTGGAGCATGGCTTGTTGAAGGACGGATTACAGTAATCACCTTTACTGCTTATATAACCCTGATAATCCTTAATCAACCAATTTACCTTATGAACGAGCAGTGAAAACAAACTGTGTCATCCTTTCAATGTAGAGAGTGTTCAAGCAAGGGATAAGGTGGAAATTTTTTTTTAAAAAATACTAGTACTAGTGCGAAAAAACAACAACAATGCAGGGTATCTGTTCTTATTATTCAAAAATATGTAAACTGAAACATGTTAAAAAGGATGTGTCAGCTGCAAGTCACGTGCCAAACTGCTGACACTGTTACATAGCTGTCTGTGCTTCCATAACATAGAAAAATACTTTTATTATCTGATGCCAAGTGTCTAAAAGGCATTCCCAAGCCCCTGAAGGGCTGAGGGCTGGAACACCTCCACGCTCCCTCTCCTATCCCTGTCCCTGCTTGATTGACAGTCAGATTCAGCTAATATTCCCGAGCCCTGTGTGCAAATGTCTTTTATGTGCTGTGCATGCAAATTGTGCACACTTATAAGGTTTTAAATAGGGCTCGGCTTCCGGCTAACTGTCAATCAAGCATGAAGGGGAAGGGAAGCAAGCAAGCTTTCCAATTATTAATATAGTGCATGGGTCCAATGAAGTGGCATCTGACTGCATGGCTCACCATAGAAGCCAGGAACATGACCATATTTAGTGTTGCTCGCGAATATTCGCAATAGGAATTTTATTCGCGAATATCGCATATTTGCGAATTTGCGAATATTCGCGAATATAGCACTATATATTCGTAATTACAAATATTCGTTTTTTTTTTTCACAGTACACATCACAGTGATCACCCCTCTCTGCTTCCAGCTTGTGTGGTGTAAAGAAGGCTCTAATACTACTGTGTGAGACTGGCGTGCAAATTTTCGCATATGCGAATTTTCGCTTATGCAAATTTTTATATATGCTAATTTTTGCATACGCGAATTTTCGCATATGCGAAAATAAAACGCGAATATTACGAATTTGCGAATTTAGCGAATATATGACGAATATTCATCCATATATTCGCGAAATATCGCAAATTCGAATATGGCCTATGCCCCTCAACACTAACCATATTCTCATACTAAAATATTGTAAACATAACCTAACCCCCTAACAGTTTTAAATTTCACAGTGAAACATTTATATAAAGATTTTTGCAACTACACATTTTCTTGTTTCTCCATGTTAGCCATGCCATTCTATTTTTGAGTTTAATCTCCTATGATGCATCCTGGAGTCATGTCTTATTCAGATGTGACACACATGCACCCAGCAATTCATGTGATGTAAAACAAAATTATGAGACCAGGTTTATTTTTCCTTCTTTGCTTTATGGTCCAGTTTTGATTCTTACCTAATATAGGCCCTTTCGATGGCTAGGCATCAGCACAGTATTCAGCAAGCTGTGATGCGCTTTGTGTTCTGACATCTTTCTATCATTTTTTTTTTACATATCTACTGGCCCCAGTTAAACAGTTAAACAGGTTTGTAAATTACTTCTATTAAAAAAATCTTAATCCTTCCAATAATTATCAGCTGCTGAAGTTGACTTGTTCTTTTCTGTCTGGCCATAGTGCTCTCTGCTGACATCGCTGCTTGTCTTGGGAACTGCACAGAGTAGAAGAGGTTTGCTATGGGGATTTGCTTCTACTTTGGACAGTTCCCGAGACACGTGTAATCAGAGATTACTAAGACAGAAAAGAACAACTCAACTTCAGCAGCTAAAAAGTACTGAACGGATTAAGATTTTTTAAGAGAAGTAATTTACATATCTGTTTAACTTTCTGGAGCCAGTTGATATATAAAAAAAAGTTTTTTCCTGGATAACCGCTTTAACGTTTCCAATATTTTGTGCTACAGCAGCATTTCTGTAGCATTGGACCAGATTGGCTGGCTTTCCTTTTATGCACTCATCAATAAGCCTCGAGCACCCATGACTCTTTCAACAATTTGCTGGTTGTCCTTCCTGAAAGCACTCTTTGAAGCTATCAACTAACCGCTAAATACTGGGAACAACTCACAAGACCTTTCATTTTGGAGATGATCTGGCCCAGTCAAATTGTGATGGCTAGATGACTGTGTCAAAGCATTTCCAAAGCAACAGGTCTTGGGGTGTGTTCCTGTTATGCAGTGGTTAACACATGCCAAAAATGGTACAGACAACTAGTAAACAAGCAACAGATCCATAACCTCCCAACGCTCTTTGATATGCATGTGACATGTTGGCAAACCCATCTGGTCCTATCCCACAACAAAAAATCTTCTTTAGTGCTAATTATTTAAAAAGGAATGTACAACTTTAAAGGACTTGTGATGTCCACAATAACATTTTTAGCTCATGAATCTGACTTAAGTACCTGCCACCATTGCTTTATAATATCCTGCTGGTATGTTGCCCTTTTCATTACCTGCCCCATAGTTTTTCATTTTCATTTTCGCCCAATATTTCCTTCATAATCCTCTTTCAAAGCTTGCTCACTGCAGGCAGTGTTCAATATTGCTGAGGTGCGCCATGCAGCATGCACAGTGCCCGTTCCCGTCAGTCTAATTGACAGGCAGGGAGCTGCGCTGTGCTCGTGACTGTCCAGGCTGCACTATGAGAGTTAGGACTCATGCATGAGTCTGAACTCTATGAGAGACATGTGGCCAGGACATATAGGGAGACCCCTAGTGGTCAGTTTTTACAAGTCAAAATAAATATCTATAAATTTTTTTTAATATGACATGCTATAAGAAAGTTGTTTCTAATACATTCATTAACAACATATAAAAAGTTTTTGTGATGGCAGGTACTCTTTAATGTAAAATAACAAATTGTTCAGAACTGAATAGTGAGATTAGATTTCTTTCATAAAAGTCTATGCATATTTGCAGATAATATATGATGCAATAAATCTAACCCCAATGCTTTTCATAGGCCGCATGTTTATACATGAAGGTTTAATGTGTAGACAACATTATTTATTGTCCTTAATTCATGCCAGTTGAGGAGCAGTTATACCAAAATAGTGAAATCATGCAGTTCATGGTGCTGTGTAATCTGTGGCAGACAGGACAAACACTATGCTCAATGCCATCATTCTTTAAGGGTTAACATTATGAAATAAAATAGACATGCTAAGTAGAACTAGACATGTTGGTGAATGCTATTGCCCCCACTAAATGGCTTGCTTAAAGGGGTACTCTGGTGAAAAACATTTTTTTTTCAATCAACTGGTACCAAAAAGTTAAACAGATTTGTAAATTACTTCTATTAAAAAATCTTATTCCTTCCAGTACTTATCAGCTGCTGTATGCTCCATAGGAAGTTATTTTCTTTTTAAATGTCTTTTCTGTCTGACCACAGTGCTCTCTGCTGACACCTCTATCCATGTCAGGAACTGTCAAGAGCCGGAGCAAATCGACATAGCAAACCTATTCTGCTCTGGACAGTTCCTGAGACAGACAGAGGTGTCAGCAGAGAGCACTGTGGTCAGACAGAAAATAAATTTTAAAACAATAGAACTTTCTGTGGAGCATGATAAGTACTGGATGAGTTAAGATTTTTTAATAGAAGTAATTTACAAATCTGCTTAACTTTCTGGCACCAGTTGATTTAACCCCTTTAACTCTGCTGCCTGGCCAAAAGGAATTGCAAAGAAACTTACTTTTTAACTTTATTTTTGTTAGGGTGTCAAAGTTCAGACTAAGGAGTCCCTCAAGATCTGCTATCCCGGAGATCACTTCCTTATGAGAAGTCCAAATTAACAATTGTTCGTGTACCCTGGCCTAGTCATATCTTAGACCAGAGTAGCTATCTCTGTTCCTTTAAACAAGGCAAACATACTTTTTATGTAAACAAATAACCCAGACAGTTTCTTATTAGCCATCAATGAAGACAATAATGATGTGTCTACAACGTGTAGACATTTCTGTGAACAAGACAGTTAGGGAATATGATGGTAGCTTTTTCATAAGATGACTTTCAGTAAGATCCATCTATAGTCATAATAAGGAGTTTATTTGCCTGCAATGTTTGCTTCATTGCTTGATGCCAATAATTTCTTAGCTGTGAATGTCCTTGCAATGGTTGCTGTACAGAGAATGCCAAGAAACTATTTTCACGTGGCTTGTGGGAATTGGGATTCAAACCACAAATATCTTCCAGCCCAATATTCAACAAGATTCCAGGCACATGAAAAAAGCACTTTTGACATCAATTTTATGGCCTAATTCAACTTTTATTTTATATACATATTTTTTAGAAAGAGTATTTCAGTATATAAAAATATTTTAACTTTGTGTTCCCGGCCAAAACTAATAGGATTATTTTGTGAATGAAAACCGAGCAACATAATGACTGTATTCGTTTCACACCAGAAATACAGCGGTGAAGCTCCTTAACATTTAGCTTTTACATTAGGAAAATAAAGAGCTCTTACCTAACATGCACACACATCTGGCATTCTGATCAAGGTTGTCAAATGGGATTTCTCCGCACCTCTGAAAGGACAAAAGAGAATGTTTGGTATTAAGTTCTCTATATATGATCTGCTAATGAATTCATGAAAGGGTTACTCCTATCTCCTAAAGTGATTACATCGCTAGAATATGTCATTCCTTTATGATTGGTTAATGTCCAACCTCCAAGTCCCCCACTGATTTTAAGATGGACAGGGCAAGATCCCCAATGATCATAAAGAATGACATATTATATTGCTAAAACTATTGTTTTAATTTACTTGAGGTACAGCATATGGCAGCATGAAGGCTATGTAGCTGTAGAGTACATCTTATAGTAAGTATCATATAACTAAGTTATCCCAGCAGAAAATGTTATTATATTTACCACTTTTTGTTGCACTGCTTCTTTTGTTCAAACCTTTCTAACTTATATGTTATAATGTATATGGTTCTGCTTTAATAAAATCAAACGTTGGTGATCAACCTTCGTTGGTACAACAAAACCCAATTTAGATCCCCATGAAACCCTAACTCTAATTTTAGTTTGCTGATACTGTGGGGTACACGCATTGTGATTGTAATGTAGAATTCAATTTTACTTTTTGTTGTTGCTGACTGTCATGAACCGACAGGAGCGGGTAGTAGGGTTATCTATAAAATCCCTATTTGTCTACACTAGACTGAAAATAATGATTAAAAAAATCCCCTCTTATGTCACTCACACTTAAAGGGATCACTGCCACCACCTGTAAATTTCAAGCTAAAAGGAAGCTTCTAATCCAATCTGGATATGCTACAATTCCCAGATATAATATACTATCCCCAGTAGCATATCAAAACAGGAAAAAGATTAACTCAAATCTATGATGTAGCCGAAAAGGTAAGTAAATTTAAGACTATAAATCAGCTCTCTTCAAGGACAATGTATGTCGGTTTTACCAGACATAAGGCGGGACTTAATAAATAAATGATTTATTAGAAAAGAAGAATATTCACAGTGCATATAAAAACAGATATTGATAAGACAAAGTTTCCCCACACAGAAAATAAAATAAAATGGAAAAACTTGAATCCTTACTTACAAAAGTTACAGAGTTCTATTCCATGGGGTCTGGTAGGAAATGGCGTTTGACATCCAAAATTAGATCTAGTCCCCCATGCAAGTGCACTCCAGTTCTCTACATCTGCAGTTTTATACTTTGATGTGGGCAGGTGACACCTCTAGGCCATCACGCCCCCTCCTATAGACTTACATTGAGGGGGGGGGGCGTGATGTCACACGAGGGCATCACGATACTCCGGCCCCGTGGTTGTCATGCTTCACATCGGAGCCTCCAGCGCTGCTGAGAGTTCACAAAGGTGGGTGCGAAATGACAGATTGCGGGGGTCCCCAGTGGCGGGACCCCCACGATCATACATCTTATCCCCATACATCTTATCCTTTGGATAGGGGATAAGATGTATTAGGGCCGCAGTACCCCTTTAAGAAGCTACCACAACTCATATACCACATACATTTATATACAACACAAATAGAGAAACACATGGTAGGTATTCACCTACTTGGTATGTATTCACATTGATGTAGTTGCACTGTGGCGGTCATTGTTACTGTGATGCTTTGTATGTGGGGTGGTGTGGCACGAAGCCAGGGGCTTGGTCGGGCAGCAATGGGGCTGCCTGGCCACTGGGTTGCTCCCCCTGTGGGCATGGTGTTGTGGTGGTGGTGGCTGCCGCCCAGCACTAGGCCAATGTTGGGTTAGGGACCCACTATATATAGGTGGCCTTGACGGGGCGAGTGGGCTTGTACTTTTTGATCAAAAAGTATACTAACAGCCTGTTAGTGCTTGAATTTATGCTGAGAAGCAAGTAGATTAAAATACAAATTGTGGCTGTGCGGCTGTGTTTCTTTTTCTCTATTTTTGTTATATATATATATATATATATACACCTCTATCAGGTGTATATAAGGTGTCTTGGATGTTTCAGATCGTGCATTGCCTGCTGAACTGTTCACACAGGGGCATATTCATAGTGTAGGGTCCGTCCCAATGAGGTCACCTTACCGTGGTGGGACGGTCCAAGCTATTTGGTCGCCAAATTGCAAGCTAAGTACCTCACGGTTTCATGATTTCATATTTTCATTTATTGCACTACAGCTGTATAGCTTTTCATGTTTTATCTATATACTCATGTTTTATCTATATCTTTGTGCTAGCAGTCTGCTGCTGTATTCTCCTGTTGCTATATATATATATATATATATATATATATATATATAATATATTTATTTATATATACCATATGTATACATATTGGTGGTGCCCAAGTAGGATCCCAATCCCTCGTAGTGTACAATAAACAACATGGCACTCAAATTTATGATTCAAGATTTATTTTGCACAATCCTTACATTCAGGATTGTCCTTTTGGTCCTAACCAACCTTCATCAGAAATCAGGATTGCTGCAGAGGCGTAGTTTAAGATCAATAATGCGTCCAGATATCGGTGCATACAACATATAGTCACTTGAGGAGTCCTCTAGTCTCTACATGTCACAAATGCACATTACCTGCTTCCTGCCATCCGGCCCCATTATTGATCTTTTTCTATGCCTGCGCTGCAATACTGATTTCTGATAAAGGTCTGTTAGGGCCGAAACGACAATGCTGAATATAAGAATTGCAGAAATCTTTTTAAATCATAAAGTCAAGTGCCAAGTGAATTGGCATGTTGGAAGTGTTTGGTAGCCTCACTGTTATGACCGACTGTGGGGACAGGGAGACTGAGCCCTAAACTGACCCTAAAAACACTCTCCCTGCCTACTTGCCCAAACACCCTAAGTGGTGAATGACAACTTGGAGCCAGTCCCTACCCGGCACTACAGTGCAGTGGCATAAAAAAAAATAATATACATAGTCGGTCACAGGCCAGAAACAGAAACGGAAAGCTACCAGACAACCAGAAATACCAGACAAGATACTAATACTAACAGGGCAGAATATAAACTCACAAACAGAGCAGAATATAGTGAATTAACAAACAGTTCATAAACCGGATAACAGATTAAAGGCAGGCATGATAAAATGAACAGGACTAGGCATGGTATGAGTATACAGCAGAATCCAGGAGATGAAGGGGATAAACAGAAAAACTGAGAGCTAAGACACTAAACTGAACAGGTAACATAGGACACTGTTCACACTGGACACAGATAACAAACATGAACTAGACACCCCACTCCACAAAAGGAGTAGCCATTATAATGAAGCCAAATAGACTACTGGTCAGCGGGCACACTCCACCGTGTGATCAGGATGCTGACCCAGTAGGAAACAGAAATATAATACATGAAACTCTAGACCAGAACCAGATGAGTCTAAATAGACTCCAGGATACCAAACAGGAATTATTCATACAGAGCACAGGTAAAACTAGAATAACACAATGTGAACACCGACTAAGCAGAACAGACATACTAATCCTAAAAACCAACAAATAACAGACTAAAATATACAATAAACAAGACTATAAAACCATGGCTAAAACTCAGATAAAATATCACAAGATAAATACAAAGTGCATGCTCAAGTATATAGCACAAACAGACATCATAGTAGCATTATTGCACAAAATAACCAGCAGTCAGAATGCAGGAGAACTCTGGTTAAAACACACACACCCGAGATCTCATTCTTCAGAGCATTAACTATTCCCTATCCAGGGAGAACCTACTCCCTATCCAGGGAGAACATACTAGTGTGTGAATATACACCTAAACAGAAAGATACAAAAACAAATAAATGGACATTACACTCACCAGTCTTCACTGTCAGACTTTGTTGGTAGAAAGATGGGTTGGGTTTCAACTGCCCAACCTATTGTTTGAGGAGAGATAAGCTGACATAAGAACTGTCTGGCTGTGGATTATCTTTCCTCTCCACAGACAGAACACATGGATGTTCGGCAGTGCTTAATTAGTAGGGTGTATTTTTGGGTCATTTGAGAAATATATAAATAAGGTCTGAACAATGTACATAACCTTAACACACATACCTCTCCCTACACTCTGATATTAGATGACCCTATGCATAGAAAGAACACTCACCCTTAGAACAGTGACCCATACAGAAACTTCGGCCTGCCTATTAGACCCTGCCTCCCTGACAACTCCCAGGACAGGAGTTGTTTGTTAATACTACTGTTGTCAGTAAAAGTTAAAAAGACTCTTGTACCAAGGTTTTTTTTATCCGCTGCTAGAATTTTTTTTTCTATTAATGCCATTCGTTACAACAGTAGTGCACCTAAATTCCTGTATTGTAATGCCATTCGTTCCCTTCCACAAGGACCTTACGCAGTTGTCAGCAGAAGAAATAAAAAATTCATACAGATTGGCTAGATATTTCCTATGGATCATATAGAACAACAAAACATTTTGCTTGGAAGTAGGGTATGCTATTTCTTAACACCATAACAAGCAAAGTGATATCCCAAACAGATAGTTGTAAATGCTTAAAAGAATATAATTCTCACAGCCTGCTGGAAGATATAATTCAGCAAACTCATTTTTAACCTCAGAAAGGTTTCCATGAAAAACTTTCACAAAATACCAGAAGCCAAGCATCTAAACTTTGCAGTGTATTTTTGAACTGAGAGCATTCCCTGGCAAAAATTACTTAAGACCCACTCAGTGTAAGCACAGTGGTTGGGGGCCATCAAGTAAGTCCTTCAAGCTATCCAGAGTAGGGGGTGCACAGGCTTGCGCATCATCAACTAGCAGGGGCTATGATAAATAACTAATTGGTAGGGAATGTATGGCATCACTAGAAAAAAAATTATAGCAGCGGATAAGAAACCATTGGTGCAAGAATATTTTTAACTATTAAGGGAAAAAAATGTATCTGTAGCACTAACAACAGTAGTATCAGCACACAACTCCTGTACTTGTATGTCTAATTCCATGACTTGGCTCTTCAGTTACTCTTACACAGAGGTTGAAAGCAATGTATTGCTATTCAGAGATCTGAAAAGCGTCCTTTGGATCTGTTAATTATGTAACAATGGTGGTTCTTAGATCTTAAATCCAATAAGAGAGACAATGCATTTACACAATTACAAAAAGATGTTATGTATTATTTGGTAAATGGGAGAGAGAGAGAGAGAGGGAGAGAGGGAGGGATAGAGGGGGGGGGGGATCAGCTGTGGTCAGACAAATGCAGAGTTTAGTACACAGGAGACAGACAGACCAACTGTGGTCAGAGGTCAGATCTATGCTTTGTACAAGAGATAGTGGTAGTATTAAGACCAGGAAAGCCAGATCACCGTTGAGCCAAAATACTCATTCACAGGAAGTAGTGGTTGATCAATATAGGGCAATAGTAACTGTGATTGGTAATTGGCTTCTTTGTAGCAGGGTGGTTTAGGCTGCAAGATTTGACTGTTGATCCTGGAGTTAGAGTCCAGGAATGTACAGTTCTAGACAAACAGCTTGGAAGTGATTGGTGCACAGTGTGTAGAGGAAGGTTGGGTCCCCTAATGCGTGTTTTGTTCCTGACCATTTTAGCTCTGTGGTGCCAGTGGACTGGACACAAGATGGTAGGAGAGTACAGTTGAAGAAGGACTCTTAGTAGTGGGAGTAAAAATAGTAGTGACCCTCCTACGGTTTGTGTACAACAAATGTGTGTTAGAAAGTTAACTTGTGAGTTATTAGTAGGGTTGAGTAAACTTAAAAAAGAAAAATCAGGAAGCTCTCCGAACCCTTTCATAAAATGTTTGTTTTTGAGTGAATAAGTTGTGACTCAACCTGGAACTCAGCAATAACCCCAAAACTTATGTACAACAGTGCCTAAAGCCCTAAATAACACTGCTAGGTCATATAGAGGTATATCTAGGTACTTTTTGAACTGGTTTTAAGGCTAAGTTAATGTCAATGTTACAGCGGCTTGTGGTAACCCGTAGTAACTAACAACTTAAAAACACACTGTACTCATATTTTGTATGCATTTTTAAATAAAAATAGAAGTACAAAAATAATTCCTTTTTGTTAGCAGTTGCCTGCCCATGTTAAACTGTAATGGCTTTTTCCAAACAATCCAAAAAAGTATCCCTTGGGAGTAGCACAAGGTTTAGTGTCTGGCAAGAAGCAATGCTTCCGGCATGGTTAAATCAGCAACATTTAGACAATGTGTTTTCTGAACTCACATACAATTTTGCCTGCCCTGACAAAGCAAATGGAAAATGGCAATCGCAATGCAGATACTATAGTCCTTTAGTATTTATTGTACAAGGACTGCAGAATGCTGTAAACACACACACTGTCTCTCACAGATCAGCTCATCTCCTTAAAATCCCAGCCATAGCTGCATATATACACTTTGGTTCTGCCCTTGACCAACCTCTATACTGCAACTTATTTGGCTTGGACCTCTATGCAAGCAATTATTGGCTAAATTGAGGTCATGTGATCTTGCTTTTTGCAAAGTATTCTGGGCTACCCTGACATCATATCTGTGTCCATACTTTCATTGGTCTTGTGTTACCAGGTTTGGCCGAAGCAAATTAGCTAATGTTTGCCTTTGCAACAAAACAAACATTTCCCAAAGTTCTACGAGTTTTACAGGTTTTAGTTATTAAATGTGACAAATCCTTGAAAGCAGTGTTGGGTTGTTGGAGTCAGTGTAAAACTAACATTTCTATACACCAACAAAAAAAACTACTCAGCATAATGATGACTACAATGAGGAATATAACCGTGTATTAGGTGGTTGTCCACTTAAAGATTTATATTCTTATATAATAAATAAATTGGGTTGTTGAAGTCAGTGTAAATCTAACACTGCTATACACCAAAAAAAAAAAAAAACAACTACTCAGCACAATGATCACTCAATATAACTGTGTATTAGGTGTGCTTGGGGCAATGCTCCTGAACGGCCATCCATTCTGTCCATGAGCACTCCCTCTCCTCTGTCCCTGCCCGTCCCAGGACGCGTGGTGCGGGACGCGCCCGCACGTATGTGTCCCCACATGTGTGTCCCGGGCGTTACTAGCCCTTCCGTGCGGCCGTGAGCGCTCCCCATTTTGTGCACCCAGCGGCTCCGGGACTCGCTATGTGGGAAGCGCCCGCATCAGAGTCCCGAGTGTCCTCTCACCTGCTTGTTCCTCTGCTCTCTGTAGGGCGCGCGCACCAGCTCTGTATAATTTAAAGGACCAGCTCACCATTAATTAACTCTGCATACTATCAAAGAAGTTTGGTAAGTCCCTTTCTATAAATCTATTGCAATACCATATTTTAAACTAACATACCGTATACCAAAGTTGTGCCATAAAGTAAGTGTATATATATTGTGCCCCATCAACATTCAATGTTTGAACTAATAACCACATGTATATAGCGTCCTGTAGAAATGTGTCTGTAATGCGATGCAATATGTCAAGATTTCCTATATTCTTTGTAACTTTGTAACACCACTGACATACCAATTTTCTGGGACCATAGGCAGTGTGTTACTGCAGTATGTTAATGCAAACTAGCCAACGAATGCTACATTTGCATACTTTAATTCATATTGTGACACATTTTAATTATTAAAATAAAATATCATAATCATAATTTTGTATCCATTTTAGACCACGCACATACCTGTGCGGTACATATCACACTACATTCCTTCTGTATAATCTCTTACTTTTGTCTTTACTTAATCTTTATTATACTTTTCATTTTACTATCTTATAGCATAGTACGTTTTGGACCTGAGGAAAGCACTTTATGTGCCGAAACGCGTTGTCCACTTTTATACACAATAAACAATTTTTACCTGTGCTGGCCTGAGTCTGAGGCCTGAGGCCACATATGCGAGCAGCGCCTCCCACAAACCGGCTTTTTTGTAGCACCCAGCTACCAATCCTGCAAGTTACATCAAGGCAACCTTTGTGGACGGATTGTGCCAGGGGTAGCGACCTGGGTGCCGTCTGCTGCAGCAAGTCCATCCCGCTTTGTGGCGGGCTTTGGAAAATACCAGCGGCACCTTAGACTCCGCTCCCTGGTGCAGTTCAGCCATTGTCCACACAGGACAGTGGATCCACTTCCCAGCCGTTTACGGTAAGACCGTTACAAGGTGTTTGTCCACTTAAAGATTTACATTCTTATATAATAAATTAATTGGGGTGTATTGTGTCATAAATAAACTGTGCAGTTTTGTTTTTTCTGTGTACAGCATTAGTTTTGGTATCGGGAGGATTTTGGAAAGTGCAGGTGTTTCATTAAAATAACATTGGTCTGATTTATCTGTAAACCCAACAGTAACATCAGTGAGACCTATACCTATTTCGCAAAATCTATTCTAGAGTAAACTGTAACTTCAAAGCTTTTGTGCTCTCTGCGGGAAATAAAGCCATCAAATTCCAAATCAATCAGCAATCAAATTCCAAATCAATGTGGGCATCAATCCTGTCTATAATAAAACTACATTTCCTTTGAAACTCATTGTCTACCTATAATTTTTACTATTTCATGTGCCTCCAAACAATTAACCCCTTAAGGACTAAGCGTTTTTCCGTGTTTGCACTTGATAAACTTTTCAATTTTGCACCTAAAAATCTATATGTCATTTTTTTTTTGCACCACCAATTCTACTTTGAAATTACATCAGTCATTTTACCCCAAAAATCTACGGCGAAACAAAAAAAAATTATCATCGTGCGGCAAAATTGAAGAAAAAAACATCATTTTGTAAGCTTTAGGGTTTCCGTTTCTACGCAGTAAATTTTTCGGTAAAAATGACACCTTCCCTTTATTCTGTAGGTCCATACAATTAAAATGATACCCTACTTATATAGGTTGGATTTTGTCATACTACTGGAAAAAATCATAACTACATGCAGGAAAATTTACATGTTTAAAATTGTCCTCTTCTGACCCGTATAACTTTTTATATTTTTCTGCGTACGGGGCGGTATGAGGCTCATATTTTGTGCTGTGATCTGAAGTTTTTATCGGTACCATTTTTGTTTTGATCTGACTTTTTGATCGTTTTCTATTCATTTTTTATGGTATAAAAAGTGACCAAAAATAAGCTTTTTTGGACTTTTGAATTTTTTTGCATATACGCCATTGACTGTGCTGTTTAATTAATATTTTTATAGTTCGGACATTCACACATGGCGATGCCACATATGTTTATTTAAAAAAAATTCACACATTTTTTAAATGGGAAAAGGGGCGTGATTCAAACTTTTATTAGAGAAGGGGTAAATCACCTTTATTAACTCTTTTTTTACACTTTTTTTTTGCAATGTTATAGCCGCTATAACATTGCACACACTGATCACTGCTATGCCATAGCATAGCATAGATCAGTCTTATCTGTGCTTGATTGCTCAAGCCTGGATCTCAGGCTTGGAGCAATCAAACACAATTCGGACAGCGTGGAGCTAGGTAGAAGCCTCCTGCTGTCTTCTCATCTGTTCGGGACACCACAATTTCACCGCGGCGGTCCCGAACAGATCCGCTGAGCTAGCCGGCATGGATTTCTCTCGTCTTAGACACCGCGGCGTCTAAAGGGTTAATACCGGACATCAGCCCAATCGGCGATGTCCGGTATTAGCCGACTGTCCCAGTTGCTCATAGCAACAGGGACCCCACAGATACGAAGTGCGCTAAGCTTCTGAGCGCGCTTCACAGATTGGGAGCCGGCCACGGATGTAAATATACATCCACGTTCATTAAGGGGTTAATTAATAGCCAGAAGAAGCCTTTTGGTGAGATGGCTGTCACCTTCTGTTGCAATGGAAATGTACAAATTGAAGACAGAACACACACACACACACACAAAAATTTAATCTGTTCTTTAAGAAATTGAAGTCCTTTATTTGCAACTTCTTAGATACATCCAAGATAACCACTCCAAGGAGGCCTTTCCACTACAAACAATTCTTACATTCCAGGCAACCTGGGAAAAATAAAAATACATTGGGGAAATAAATAAAAGCAGCTGCTGTTATATTACCACAGCCAGTTATAATATGAAAGCTGAGCTGTGATTGGTTGTCATGGGGAAAAAAACAGATAGTTGTTATGACAGTTTTTATTAATTCCTCCAAGTATAATGACAATCACATTATGGGATGGAAAATACCATTTAAGACATTGTGGCAAGAGTGTCTTTTTCTTAGTTCTTAGTCTAGACATTCTACAAATGCACCTCTACTCCTTAGACACTTGCTGCCTGAGTGCAGAACTGAATACAGTATTCCAGATGAGGACTCTCTTGAGCTTTATACAGCAGAATCCCCTCCTTCTTCCTAGGAGCGATGCAGCAAAGCATCTGACTTGCTTTCCCTACTGGCTGGTCATAATGGAGTAGGAAATCTCCACTCCAAAATCCACTTGCCCCAAAGTAAAACATTCCTTATGATATTTGGTTGTTCATATAGTCATGAACATCAGGGTTTGTTTTTTTATTAATGTTGGTCCTGTTTTTATAAATTTCCAGTCTAAAACATAAAAAAAAAAACCTTAAGCATATAACCATGCACAGTCTTTTTTTATTACATTAATATCTTTTTATAGTCAAAGCCAGAAGTGAATTGGAAAGGAACATGGAATATAAAGGAAGGACTTCTTCCTCTTACTGGATCCATCCCTGGCCTTGGCTCAAAAAGCTGAATTAAACTCTTGAGTGTGAACCCCCCTTCGCACTTAAATGGGCACTGTCATGAAGTAAAAAAATTGATGTGTTGTAGTACTTAAGTACTACAACATATCTCTAATATACTTTAATAAAAAAAAAGTGATTTTAAACCAGTTTAAAATCACTTTTATATTCGGCCACTAAGGGTCGCCCTCCTAGTGGCCGAATGCATTCGGCAGTGACGTCACTACAGAATTTCGACTCATTTAAGCCTGGCAATGAGTCAAAATTCAGTCACTGCGGTGCTCGCTCCCGCCTGTCAATCAAACAGGCGAGAGCGAGCACGCTGATAGCTGGGGCTGCGCGCATTGGCCAGCTCCACTGACCTAACTTCCGCCCCCCCGCACGCGAAGTCCCTGTGCCCACTAGCGGTGTCAAATGTGCCCCCCGCGAGCGTGATCGCTACCATCACCGCTAGCGGGGTCCCTGTGCCCACTAGCGGTATCTCAAGAATGCCGAGCGCGGCTCTGTTCCCCGTCCCTGTCAGCTCTCAGGGTACGGGAACAGATTTAAAAGCCTCGCGCGCAGCTAACGTAGTACTGTGCATGCGCAGTACTACGCAAATAGCGTAGGGCTAACGCCAGGCTCCTGGCACTGCCTACGTTAGCCCTACGCTATTTGCGTAGTGCTGCGCCTGCGCAGTACTACGTTAGCCGCGCGCGAGGCTTTTAAATCTGTTCCCGTACCCTGAGAGCTGACAGGGACGGGGAACAGAGCCGCGCTCGTGCTCGGCATTCTTGTGACACTGCTAGTGGGCACAGGGACCCCGCTAGCGGTGATGGTAGCGATTGCGCTCGCGGGAGGCATTCTTGTGACACCGCTGGGAGAAAAAAAAATGGTATCAGGTTCATACCGGTACTGTATACCACCCAGCACTAGGAATAAGTGTTATTTATCTAATAGGGTGCCTCCAGCTGTTTCACAACTACAATTCTCAGCATGGCCTGACAGCTAATAGCAATCATGGCATGCTGGGAGTTGTAGTTGGGAAACAGCTGGAGGCACCATATTAGATAAATAAAACACTCATGCATAGACGATCTGAGGGCGGAAGCAAGCGCCCAGCAAGACGTCAGTGGCGTCGCGCCTGTTGGGAAGCGCTGCTTCCTGCCCTGCTTTATAGAGCAGATTTAGAAGCACTAAATCTGCTCTATTAAAGCGATTAAAAAAATTTTTGAAGCCAGGTAGGGGGTTAGGGCTAGATTACTACTAGGTAGGGACATATTAGATTATATAGTACTTGGTGGGAGCTACACTTTAAGCACAGGTAGTCAACAATAACATTACAAGTAACATTATTTCCTTTACATCAAAACAATTTAGCATTTTTACTTCAATTATACGGTAAATTTCCTACAAATCTAGAATTTCCTAATGTAATAATTTATTATTGCTTTGCACAATATGCTATCAAATTGACTTGCTAATAAGTAATATGACCCGGTTAAGAAATGATAATGTACTCTATGAAACATCATTTATACCATGTAAAAAAATGCAAAGCGTGAAATGCTGCATGAGTGTGACAAATCCAAAGAAAAAAGCTAAACTGTGAGTTCTCTAGGGAAATGTTCGCTTTCATTTCTAATTGTCTTTCATACAATAGATTTGAAGCACTGAACACTTGTCTGTATTTAATTATTATAATTATCCCATATTTAGGACAAGACATAGACATTTACACAGCAATGAAGAATTTGTGTTGTATATTAAAATCTGCAGAAGAGGCATTTAAGTAAACTTGGTAAATTAATATATATATATATATATATATATATATATATATATATACAGTAAGGCAAAAAAGTATTTAGTCAGCCACCAATTGTGCAAGTTCTCCCACTTAAAAAGATGAGAGAGGCCTGTAATTTTCATCATAGGTATACCTCAACTATGAGTGACATAGGGGGAGATTTATCAAAACCTGTCCAGAGGAAAAGTTGCCCAGTTGCCCATAGCAACCAATCAGTTTGCTTCTTTCATTTTTAACAAGGTCTCTGTAAAATGAAAGAAGCGATCTGATTGGTTGCTATGGGCAACTGGGCAACTTTTCCTCTGCACAGGTTTTGATAAATCTCCCCCATGATCTTAAAAAATCCATAAAATCACTATATTTGATTTTTAAAGAATTTTCACCAGAAGATAGAAAAAGAAAGACGGACACATACCATATTCTTCAGTGCCGTGATTTCTTCATTTTCTCCATACGGGGCAAGCAGTGAGGGGAAAGGGAGGGTGGACGGGTGCTCCGGAGGTCCGCGCTTTATCAGGCCCTACGTCACATATCTAGAGGGAGTGTTTTAACATCACCATGGGACACAGAAAACGCAGACATATAAGTGGATCAGGATCAGGGTAACAGTGAATACAGGTAAGCAATAACAAACAATGATTAAAAACAATGCATCTATAATGCAAATCAAGTTGATACATCACAGTTGCTGTTATATGAATACTCCCCCCCCCCCTTTTATTATATTCATTTAGGCCTAACGGGCCTGTTGCATTCCTACGGAGAATCCATGTGGATTTCTACAATAGCAACTGCTGATGCATGTCTCCACCATTTGGAAACTGTTCAATCCTTTCTAGGACCATGAATTTTAGGGCCCTCAGATTTCCATTGTGATTTTCACACATATGTTGAATGATCTAGTACAACCTTTCTTAGTTATTAACGTACGTAAATTTTCTCTTATCCTTATCCACATTCACATATGGGGTAGTATACTACATAGCTAGTCCTACAAGTAGCAAATTGTTTGAGTTTTATTACTGTTCCTCCCAAATTTATTTCATTCTTCTCCAAATTAAGGTCACAAAAAGAACAGCTACCGCAAGATCCGTCTTTTTTACTTTTTCAAATTCCATATTTTTCGCTCCATAAGATGCACCTGACCATAAGACGCACCTAGGTTTTAGAGGAGGAGAACAAGAAAAATAATATTCTGAACCAAACGGGTATTAAAATATTTAGGACCACCCTTGTGGCCAGCAGAACCCCCCTTGTAAAAAGCAGGACCCCCTTGTGGCCAGCAGTACCCCCCCTTGTAGCCAGAAGAACCCCCCCTGTAGCCAGCAGGACCCCCCTTGTGTCCAGCAGGACCCCCCTTGTGTCCAGCAGGACCCCCCTTGTGGCCAGCAGGACCCCCCTTGTAGCCAGCAGGACCCCCCTTGTGGCCAGCAGGACCCCCTTGTAGTTGCTTACCGGTCACTACCGCTGCACTGTTCACCCATCCGCATAATGGAGTCTATGGAGGAGCATCTGACACACACGTCACATGCTCCTCCAAAAGACTCCATTATGCGGACAGGAGAACGGGACAGCAACAGCGGCATGAATAAGAGAACGGGGCAGAGGAGCACTTCCCTTTCAGACCCAGGAGCAGGTAAGCGTCAGCAGCCTACCCCCTCCCCCCTTGCAGCCTTCCCTGCACACACACATTCGCTCCATAAGACGCACAGACATTTCCTTCTCACTTTTGGGGGAGAAAAAGTGCATCTTAAGGAGCAAAAAATACGGTGAACTTGGATTGTTCAATTCTTTCTATAATTTAAAATATTTTTTTTTTTATCTGTTACTGATTTCAGATCCTCATCGCATTGTAACATGGGTCAGTTTTTGAGAATGGCTTGAGTTATTGGCTTTATCACTTGAGTTAATGGTGAGTTCCTAAATGTGAATACTGTCCTATCAGATTTTCCTTTTTTCTGAACAGCACCTCTCTAGGAATTCTACTCTATCTTTCACTTTTAATATAACCTCCACTGGGTAAGCTCTCTGACTTAAACAATCCTCTAATTCTTTTGCTTGTATACGATAGGTTTCAGAATCGATATTTATTCTTTTCAACCTGATTAGTTGAAACTTGATTTGCATTATAGATGCATTGTTTTTAATCGTTTGTTATTGCTTACCTGTATTCACTGTTACCCCAATCCTGATCCACTTGTATGTCTGCATTTTCTATGCGTCCCACGGTGATGTTAAAACATTCCCTTTAGATATGTGACATAGGGCCTGATGAAGTGCGGACCAGTGTGATACAGAGTTCCTCCGAAGCACCCGTCCACTCTCCCTTTCCCCTCATGGCTTACCCCATTTGGAGAAAATAAAGAAATCAAGGCATTGTATATTGTACAGGGGTGTGGAAATTTTATAAAAAACTACTTGTCCACGGGACTAAAATGGAGCAAAATCTACTTGTCCCTCATGACGATCCACTTGTCCCAGCCAATTTTCGCTTTTACGCTCTAATTTTTTCCTCCTCTCCCTATAATAGCCATAACTACCTACTATAAGGATACCTTTTAATTTTTCAATAACATATTCTCTGAACCAAAAATATATATATATATATATTTAGGGAAGTGATATTGAAATAGTAAAAAATAATTTAGCAGATTTGGTGGTTTTCTTTTCTGCGCCATTTACCTTGTGGTTGAGATAACATGTTAGTTTTATACTTTAGGCCGCCTGATTACAGCGATAACAGATTTGTATCGTTTACGTCATACTAATTTTACGTTTTACTAATTCTGAACTTTTTCTAATTTTTTTAATTGCCATCTTTTAACCCCTGTAGCTTTATTTTTTTTCCGCATACCAGGTTGTATGAGGGCTCATTTTTTGCGCCATAATCTGTTTTTGTATCGGTACCATTTTGGTATTGATCTGACTTTTTAATCGCTTTTTAACTTTTTTTTCTGGGATATTATAAAAATTGCAAATCTGTGGTTTGGTATTTTTTTACATTTACTGTACGGGATACATAATGTTATATTTTAATAAGTTGTACAATTACGCACAAAGCGATACCAAATATGTTAATTTGTATTATGTTTGCATGTTCTTATATAGGAAAAGGGGGTGATTTGAACTTTTAACATGGAAGGGGCTAATGCAGCGGTCTTCAAACTGTGGCCCTCCAGAATTGTAGTTTTGTAACATCTGGAGGGGCTCAGTTTGAAGACCACTGGGTTAATGTGTGTCTTTTAAACTTTTATTAGAACTTTTTTTTTTCTTACACTTTATTAGACTTATGAGGAGGAATCATTAGATTCCTCATACAGATGAATAGATTCTATTGAACTCTATTAATCTGTGTGCTCTGTGATCCATTGATAGAGCCTGGTCCAGCCAGGCTCTATCAATGACAGAGCGGGACAGCAGGGAACAGAGGTAAGCCCTCCGGCTACCTCTATAGTGGATCGCCCCCCTGCGATCGCGCTGCGGGGGGGCGATCCACCCCACTAGCCCACCAGGGAGCATTCACATGTCCCTTTAGACGCCGCTGTCAGCTTTGACAGCGGCGATCTAAAGGGTTAATAGCCAGCCGCGGCGATCGCCGCATGCTGGCTATTAGCGGCGGCCCCCGGCTACTAAGAACAGCCGGGGGCCGCAGAGTACGGAGCTGGCAGGAATCCCGAGCCTGCTCCATACTCCCCTGTGAGTGCCGCAAGCATCTCCCCATGCAAACGTGCCTCCTCCCCTCAGTTCTCTGAAGCTACAGCTGGGGGGGAGTGAAGGCAGAGGACGCAGGTCTGCACGGGGAGCAAGAAGCCACGCCCCCTCATCCCCCCCCCCCCCGCACGTCTGCAGAGCAGGGGAGAGAAGACAAATACTGTACACAGCTTCTCATCTCCCCTGCTCTGCTTCGGAGGACACAGGCTGCAGAGTATGGAACGGGCAGGAGTCGGGAGCCCGCTCCATACAGATTGCAGATCGCCGCAGCACTTGTCAGGTCCGGCCCTGCTTGCCCGAAGCCGGGCTAAGGGCCTGACAAATTCACCTGCCCGGCGCCCAAAACTGCTAGTCCCGGGAGTCGGGCGATAGGAATTCCACATCCCTGTTGTATGTATTCCGTCTTTCTTTTTCTGTGCGCCTGTGAAGATGGAATTGTGATTTTTACATGAGCACTACAACACACCATGTAGGGGCCAGTCCAGGTGTATCTGATTCAGGAGTCTGAGTGCAACAATAAGTATTTGGTTACCTACAAACAAGCAAGATTTCTGGCTCTCACAGACCTGTAACTTCTTGTGTAAGAGTCTCCCCTGTCCTCCACTCGTTACCTGTATTAATGGCACCTGTTTGAACTTGCTATCAGTATAAAAGACACCTGTCCTCAAACAGTCACACTCCAAGCTCCACTATGGCCAAGACCAAAGAGCTGTCAAAGGACACCAGAAAAAAATCGTAGACCTGCACCAGGCTGGGAAGACTGAATTTGCAATAGGCAAGCAGCTTGGTGTGAAGAAATCAACTGTGGGAGCAATTATTAGAAAATGGAAAACATACAAGATCACTGACAATCTCCCTCAATGCAAGATCTCACCCTGTAGTGCCAAATGATCACAAGAACGGTGAGCAAAATCCTGGAACCACAAGGGGGAACCTAGTGAATGACCTGCAGAGAGCTGGGACCAAAGTAACAAAGGCTACCATCAGTAACACACTACCCCGCCAGGGACTCAAGTCTTGCAGTGCCAGATGTGTCCCCCTGCTTATGCCCGTACATGTCCGGGTCCATCTTAAGTTTGCTAGAGAGCATTTGAATGATCCAGAAGAGTATTGGGAGAATGTCATATGATCATATGAAACCGAAGTAGGAATTTTTGGTAAAAACTCAACTCGTCGTGTTTGGAGGAGAAAGAATGCTGAGTTACATTCAAAGAACACCATACCTACTGTGAAGCATGGGGGTGGAAGCATCATGCTTTGGCGCTGTTTTTCAGCAAAGGGACCAGGATGATTGATCTGTGTAAAGGAAAAAATGAATGGGGCCATGTATCTTGAGATTTCGAGTGAAAACCTCCTTCCATCAGTAAGGGCATTGAAGATGAAAGTGGTTGGGCCTTTCAGCATGACATTGATCCCAAACACAGCACCCAGGCAACAAAGGAGTTGCTTCATAAGAAGCATTTCAATGTCCTGGAGTGTCCTAGCCAGTCTCGTGATCTCAACCCCATAGAAAACCTTTGGAGGGAGGAATGGGCCAAAATACCAGCAACAGTGTGTGAAAACCTTGTGAAGACTTACAGAAAACGTTTGACCTCTGTCATTACCAACAAAGGGTATATAACAAAGTATTGATATACATTTTTGTTATTGACCAAATACTTATTTTCCACCAAAATTTGCAAATAAATTCTTTAAAAATCAGACAATGTGATGTTATGGTTTTTTTTTTTCTCATTATGTCTCTCATAGTTGAGGTATACCTATGATGAAAATTACAGGCCTCTCTCATCTTTTTAACTTGCACAATTGGTGGCTGACTTAATACTTTATTGCCCCACTGTAAGTTTGATTTGTACTTGTAAATGTGGTAGCCCTTGGGGGGGTGTATAGTGGTGGGGATGTTGTATTGGTATATGAGGGGTTAATGTTAACCCTATAGTTTGTGACGCCAGGCTGAGGGCTAGTATGCTGAGGTAATTCTCTGGCCCATCGCCGCCCTTCCCAGTAACGATAGGTGCATGAAATGACTGAAGGTCCACAAGGAGATTTAACTTGAACTTGAACAACTTTACTTAAGTGCTTACGGTACATCCAAGGCACAGTAACAGTCTAATATAACAGTCCTTATATTGCTTAGTGACTGACAGTTGTTGCGGACCTTGAGGTATTTAGAAAGTCTCTGAATTTAGGGTAGATATTGCAGATCCGTCCGGATTTAGGGGTTAGTTTAGGTCCGGTGATGCTGCAGAGTGTCTGGGGATTGATACACTCTCGATTTAGCATTGATCAGCCGTCGCCGCAAGGCTCAGGCCTAACTCACTGCGAGAATAGCTACGCAGATCCTTCTCGGTTGACAGCCCAGGAACAAGAGAGATGCTTACTGCTTCGCTGCGCAGGAACAAGAGAGCGAATAATGGCCACCGCTCCCTTATATAACTATATTTACATAAATCTTGCATAAGTTACTGGTTTACTAGATGGAATAGAGGTAACAAGGGGTAGACTATACAACATGGACCCCTACGTCCTAGGGACTCTGGCTATGGGGACCCATACACATAAAGGGACCGCATAGGATGCGGTACCGGGACACCACATAAAGCCTCCTGTACATGGTAAAGATGTGGATAGAGTCTTAAGGGAAGCAGAGTTCCTGCGGCACCGTCCTATGGTGCTATAGGCACCCTGTTATTCTGCCATATAATACATATTTTTTCTGCTGTATTCATAATTTTTATGTTTCTCTTTTTCTCTGACATTGAAGACATACTGAAATAGAGTAAGGCTCTATAAATGTTGCAGAATATACAGAATAAGATCAATATATTCCTTCATGCTCTACCAGGCAATATTCATTTCATAGGAAGCCAATTATCCGATGTGAATTATGGAAGTGTAGTATAAAAAATCACTATGCAATGAATTGTGGATTTTTGTCAGAATTCTATTAGGGTGTCACAATTTTTATGTCACATACAGTGGCCCCACACTCTTTTAGGTCCCATTCTGTGCTCTCACACTGCAGCAAGCCCTCCTCCTGTGCCCTAACACAAATATACCTTTTTTTTTTTGCCCTCAATACTATCATTATGCCCTCTTTTGTGAGGCACACTATATTTGTCCCTTTCCCATCAATAGTTCCTCTCTTTGTGCTAATAAAAAAACAAAACATCAATAACTCATCCCTCTCCATTCACACCCTGAGCAACTATTTGCTGGATGCTTCCTGGTCCTTGAAAAGACTTTGTCGGACATAACTTCTCAATTGTCCTTGATCACTTAAAGGCAACCTACAAGTAGAGGCCATGTCCTGAGGAGCCGACACATTGCTCCAAATCTTTGGTTGTCCTCCCTGCTCTGCCAGGCACAGTCACGGTCACACCCCTTGCAACCACGATCATTATGCCCCTAGTGGGGATTAAGTTACTATTAAATTGGCACATAATGATTACGCAGAGCTGTGATTTTAGATTATTATGTAATTCTTTTCCTAAGTCAGCAAAGAGTCCTTGTGGCTTGATTTATAGGCTTGTGATTTATATCCCTCAGGGTAGCTGATAAATAAGTCAGCCGGACTGACATACATGTCTATGCTATCTCGTGGGTATTATCGCCATAAATATATTATCACCATATATTATGTATGATATTATTTCATGATATAAAGGCACTTGGCTGTTAATGAACAATAATGGAGAAGTCCAGCAAACTCATTGCGTCCTAAGACCACATCATATAGAGACCGATGGAGGGTGCTGGGAGGAGGAGGGGAGGCTCAGAGGCTGCAAACCGGTAGGTTTCGCGCAAATGCACTTCTTCTGGCCTTACTTGGCTGTTAATGTTGACACAACACACACATCTGGTATCACAACCCTTCAACACATCCTTATACAAGTAATCTGTTGGATTTTATCCAGCCTGCGGTCAAATTGATATTTATATTGAACAAAAGACTGTTTATGTAAGACTTTAGCATTTAAATGCTTCTGTATTCATAACTATGAATTATATGCAATTTCATACTAGAGCAGCTTCAAAGTAGGATTTTATCCATGCCCTCATGAAGAAACCACATAGAAAAGTGAAATGATCACAAGAAATGGATGCAACAGAACAAAGCTTCTTGGGGTTTATATTTTATGGCCGCAAAATACCAAATATTTACCACAGAATTATCCATTAAACCATAACATTCACTGAAAAAAAAGTTGTTTGAAATGTTTATATAATATGTCTCAAACTGAAATTATTAAAACGTAGAGCAAAAACAACAAAATCTGTTTGTTGCCCCAGCTTTAAAGCGCAACTGTCATGGAAATTATACCCCCAGACTAATAACATGATAGTATAGATGATGATATGTGTAATGCAGCTATACTTTTGGCTGCTCTTTATCACACTTTATCAGCAGGAAAATAGTTTTATAGTGCGGTCAGCAACTGTCGGACAGGCGTGGCTGGGGATCGTAATGCCCCGCCTCTGCCACGCCTATCCCCTGTAAGTGAGCGCTAGACCACTGTGTGATTGACACACAGGTCCCCACCCCCCGATGTCCATGATGTGCGGGCCGGTGTGACTCCACTGAGCCTACACATATTATGTGCACCTTTATGATATACAGTGCCCGTACTCCTCTTCTTTCTTCTCCTGGTGCCAGAGGCGTGCTGCTTCTGCTTTCACTACAGGCAGAGAGAAAGCGGGTGGTATTAGTCTGGGGGGGGGGGGGGGGGGTACAATATCCATGACAGTTGCGCTTTAAAAGAATACTCCAGCTATTGACATCTATGAAGGTGATTTATCAAGCTCCATAGTAAAAAAAGACACACGTACTTGTGCACGTGGGACTTTTCTATACATGCTGCAACTTTTAGATTTTTGCTTATTCCAAAGCACATTTCTGAAATCTGCTCACGTAGTAACTTTTTTTTTTTTACTTTGCAGTGGTCATGTATTAATTAAATGCGATAGTCACTATTTATGAAGAAAAAAAGTTGCATCTCCATTTAAAAGTCGCATATGTATTCCAGGTCCAACCTGGCTTACAGAAAGTGCATCCGTCTGCAGAAAAGGACATTAACACCCACTTTATCAACTGTTCATGAAACAAAGCTACTACATTAATGTTAATGTTAATTATAGAAAAAAATTATTATATAAATAATAACTAACTAATACACACTGCACACCTTGTTCATTTTCATTTTGGGACACGTACATGCTGGCGTACCCACTAAATTTTAAAATAAATGTTGTGTTAAAATAGAATAAGGAACAAAATAATTGTGTAAGAATTTTTACAGACTTCATAAATAACCCATATATGGCACAAAAATTTTTCCGTAAAAAAAAAAAAAACGTTATGTTTTTTCAAATACGTTTGAAAAGAATGATAAATCTAATTCTATATCTTTTCATCTGATAACTCATACATATTATTAAAGAAGCCTCATGGTGAAAAACGTATCTCCTATTTGTAGGCCCCAATGCTCGGACTCCCCGCAAACTCTTGTATGGAGCCCTGGCTCTCCCCGAGAGCGACACGTCATGACCTCCGCACAAAGGGGGGGCCATCACGTCCCCTCCATATAGCTCTATGGGAGAGCCGAAGATAGCGGAACTGCTCTCCCATGGCGGCCCCCGTTTCATACAGTAGATTGTGGGAGGTCTCCAGTGGATAGGCTATAAGATTTTTACCGGGAGACTTCTCCTTTATTAGTGTGGGGAACTGCATCCCTCTCCCCCAGCATGCCAACCTAGATGAAAGTATTTAGCTTTTCTGTAGCACCTATGCTTGGCTACTGTTCTGCACAACTGATCTACAGATTTTTACGTGGGACAGGACAGTAAATAGAAGTATTGGAGAGAAAAGGCTGCGTTGGTGCTCCCAAGGAAGTAACCCAAGTCGTGGGTATTGATGCTAAATAATTTATTCTTACAGCATAAGAAATCAAAGAAAATAATAAATATAAATATATATATATTATATTTATTATTTTCTTTGATTTCTTATGCTGTAAGAATAAATTATTTTGCATCAATATCCACGACTTGGGTTACTTCCTTGGGAGCGCCAACGCAGCTTTTTCTCTCCAATACTTCTACATTACTCTACGGACTCTTCTCTGGGCTCCGTCCTCACGCTGCTGGCCTGCATACCAAGCTACCATCACCGGCAAGGAACACACTACCCCCACCTGGGTACCCACCTATACTGGATAAAGACCTAAACCGCACCCGGCGCTACCTCCGTTTTTTCCTACATTTTATTGCAGGACAGTAAATAGGTAGATATATAGTACATAGTTAACACGGTTTAAACAGAGACATGTCCATCAAGTTTAACCCAGGAAGGGAGGCGATGGATGAAGGAAAAAGGTATGGGTGGATGTGATTCTTTATTGTTATAAAAGCATTAATATTATTTTGTTCTAAGAATTTGTCTAACCGTGTATTGAAGACCTCGACTGTTTTTGCAGTGACCAGTTCCTCTGATACTATTTCAGAAAGAAGAGAGAAAGCTAGCAACTATATGATGCTGCACACCAATAAATTATTTAATCAGTCTCATGTGCCATACAAAAAACATCTTTATTTCAATATGCAAAAAGGAAGAGAGTATACTGACATTTAAAAACAATTAAAAAACATACATTCTGGGTGGAGAAATGTAACTCTACTACACCCACCCCGTGCTGGGACAATCCTGCCACAAAAATTGCTGAATAGAGAGTAACACCACTTTCAAATATATAATGCAGTTAGTACAAAACGTTCACAAAGGTAATAACATCAAGATGAAATCAATTCCACACTATCCAAATATGAGCATACCAACTGACATGCATCTATCCAACTATCTTAATGGCTAGCAGGTCAAATCAAGGTAAATACCAGTCCTAGTGAAGTGCATGTGACATGAGAGAGATAACCGTCTCTAGATAGTAAAGGTGCAATGGCAGAATGTCCTCATCCCAAACACGGAGGCAGCAGACCCCACGCATTCCGCCTTCAACTAGGAAGGCTTCCTCAGGACTCCACTAGCTCTCGTGTCTCCTGCACTTCAGTGTGTTGGCACTTTTCCAACACACGGACCTTGTCATTTGTGCGCATGCGTCGCTCGTCTTCGGCACGGTTTCCCCCCGAGTGTCATGTCTCTCTGTGACTCAGCTACATGCCTTATCACCTGCGGCCGGAGCTAAAAGCGACATTCATGCGCCATCTTAACACCATAAAAGTATGTGCTTTTGATGTTAATAATGGGCGTATCTTGAGCTTAATAACTACCTTCACCTCATTGATGCTTTTTGCATATATATAGACAAACTGGGAGAGATTTAGCAAAACCTGTCCAGAGGAAAATTTGCTGAGTTACCCATAGCAACCAATCAGATCGCTTCTTTAAAAAAAAAAAATGAAAGAAGCGAGCTGATTGGTTGTTATGGGCAACTCAGCAACTTTTGCCTCTGGACAGATATTGATAAATCTCCCCCATTAAGACTGGGATGGAAGTACTCCCGGATAAAGGTGACATGCAGAAATGCAGGCTGCTGCATCTGTACCTTGCAACTGCAATTATTTTCATCTGTATTGCTGCTCAACTGTATTTTGCACATTAAATGTGTTGTCTGTCATAGTCTACTTGCCATATACCTTTGTAACGTTGCACATAGGCACCCGACACCTTTGTCTCATATGTCTCTATCTCTAGCACTTATAGCTATTGGTATTTCACGTGTCTGTGTTTTATTTGTGCAATATATTTGCCTCATTATTGTGCTATCTAGATCATACAGTTGTCTAATTGTATTTTTTGCACATAGTATTTTTTGGCTGCTGTAGTCTACACACTGCATATGTTTGCATATTTGCACAAGGCATGTAACACTTTAGTCATATACTTATTCAATTTCTAGGTACCTATTTGTCTTAGTGTGCCTGTGCCTCAATTGTGCACTACACAGTATTTACTTAATTTTTTGAGCCGTGTACTTACCATCCCTATGTATATTATATGTACTATTATCTGTTGCAGTATTTGGTGATGTTGCCTTTAATTGGTGTTAGTTTCCTCTTTATCATTTATGTGTGTTTTTCTTTTATGAAATCTCTCTGTCAATAACATTTATTTGCATATTATATGAATTGTTTTTTTGATAAGTGACTCCGCTGTTTTCTGTCTTTCTGGTTTTGCATATTTTGGCATTCACCTAATAAGTGCTATAAGACTGTTGGGAGCTACTATAGCGATATATTATTTTCCCAATAAGTTTTTCTGATTATTTGGGTGATTGGGGGTTTAACTTAGAACAGTTTTTCACCGTATTTTTGTATGGACCATTGATATGCTTAAATAAGTTGATCAGATCTTCCCCTTAAATGTGTCTTCTTAAGACTAAACAAATTCAATTCTATTCATCTTTCCTCATAGCTAAGATATTCCTTGACAAAAATTAGTTAAAGAGGACCTGTGGGCAAACAAAAAATATATATTTTCTTTTCTTTAAATAGCTTAGGGTGCCCCGATTTAATACCATAGCACAATAAACAAAAGGAAAGAACAATATTGAGGATGTAAAGAAAATGCATGAGGAGAAATCAGGTATTGGGTCCGTAAGAGGCTTGATAGTGTATACAAGAGTACGATTCAGAGACAGCAGTATTTTTGGCACCCAGAAATGGGTACTACTAGGGAGTTACATGGGGGATGGACCCCGACTACCTGCTCAAGGTACCAAGCGGTATATTCAAAGTGTCCCTTCATAGCTAGTTGTGTGCTAGAAGGTAAATTGGAAATGTAGCTTGCCCAAGTGTTAAAGAAGTGTTCCACTTTCTTCTCCTTTTGGAGGATAGCTTTAACCCAATCCATGCAAAACCATAAATGCAATTTTTTAAGAAAAAATTTACATAGTGGAGCGATAGGACCTATCCATTTCTGTAGTATGACTTTTTGAGCTGCTGTGGAGACCATTTATAGGATTTTCTTAGTGCCTTTTTATATCGGCAGGTTTTAGGGTCCACTCAGACAAGCAGTCCCCAAGTGTCAACCAGAAAGTTATTGGTCAAGTAAATATTCGTGAGGTCACAGCCTTGCCTCCAAAAAGGCTGAATAAGCACACAGACAATGGTAAATGTTTGCCCAGGGGGAAGCACAGTGAACACAATAGTCCATGGAATAAATACCCATCTTGTGACCTATTAGCATAGATATGTTTGCCCTATGAAGGGTCCTAAGGGTAATTTCTGTATACTTTGTGAAAGGAAGGGCAGAGAGGCCCCCCTCATCATCATAGACTTATAATTAAAGAGAGAGTGTAAGTATTTTTAAAAGAGAGATATTTTTCCCCAACAAGGTGTGGGACCTGTCATGAAGGAATACAAAGTTGAGCCCCATTCAGCAGGAGAAAGAGTGTAAACATAGATGACAATGTGACAATGAGGGCAATGGTCAGGGAGTGTTTGTCCCGCAATGTTTGGAGAGGTAGCAGAGATTTGGTACGAAGGTCCAATAAGTGCAATGGTGTACAAACACCCTGTGCATGCCAATGTAGAAATACCAGATCTAAACAGCCATTTTGGAAACTAAAGTCCCCTACTAGGGTGACCAACATAGATTTGTATGGGTTCAGTGATTTGAGGTTGCAATTTTTTACCAATACCTCCACACAGATATGCAGAGAGGATTGTCCTTAACCGGTGTTTAGAGCATCGCATGGGGAGTGTGTAAAATGTTAGGGCGTGATATTGCAGGCACCAAGGTCTGGTATAAGTCTATGTCAGTGGGAATAGAAGTGTAATTAAAGGGGTACTCCGCCCCTGGCATCTTATCCCCTATCCAAAGGATAGGGGATAAGATGTTAGATCGCCGTGGTCCCGCTGCTCGGGACCCCGGGGATCGCCGCTGCGGCACCCCGCCATCATTACTGCACAGAGCGAGTTCGCTCTGTGCGTAATGTAGGGCGATACAGGGGCCGGAGCAGCGTGACGTCATGGCCCCGCCCCTCATGACATCACGGCTGTCCCCTTAATGCAAGTCTATGGCAGGGGGCGTGACGGCTGCCACGCCCTCTCCCATAGACTTATATTGTCGGGGCGGGCCATGACATCACGAGGGGCGGGGCCATGATGTAACAATGGTCCGGCCCCTGTATCGCCCGTCATTACGTGCAGAGCAATCTCACTCTGCGCAGTAATGATAGCGGGGTGCTGCAGCAACGATCCCCGGGGTCCCCAGCAGCGGGACCCCGGTGATCTGACATCTTATCCCCTATCCTTTCGAAAGGGGATAAGATGTCTAGGGGCGGAGTACCCCTTTAAGCAAATTTCTAATACTCCCTGATTGGGCTGTTAGGAGGCAAATATTGAGGAAGTTAAAAGAGATATCTCACCAGACAATTTTTTTCCCCCCAAAATGCCCAGGCTGCAAGAAAATAGAACATGCCACCGCTCCCCTGGTGTCCCGGTACCTCGCTCCGCTCCTTGTCAGGAAAAGGGGTATTGTACCTCATGGGTATAATATGAGGGGGGGGGGTAGAGCTATCGGCTTTATGAATTACCATGGCTTATCCAGAAAGAAGTTGGGCTTATGGGGGAAGGGGTTGAAATACATCACAGTGTGTTAAAAATTGTATATGCAAAATTTTGCCATGATAAAAAGCCAATTAATAGGTGGTATAAGGCTAGACAACAGTGTCTAAAGATATGTCAAATTTATCTGGTAGCATGAGCCACTGTGCTATATTTGGTTTATCCTTAAATTGTCCAGTCTAAGTTTACAATGTCTAAAAAGCTTAATAAACTGCCCCATTGGGTACAGATACAGAACCATAGGCAATATTTATTTTCTCCTCTAGTAGGAATTATGCTATAAACAGATTGATAAATAGGTTTTAGAATGGCAAGAGTGTTACCAGCATTTGACATATATTGTACCAACCTTCTTTCCTAGCTTGGTTGTGAATTACCAACTTCTTCTGTTTGGTAGGAAACCCATCAATAGCATTGTATGTATTTACTGTTCTGTGGGTGGGTGATAAATAATTTATCACAAAATTAGTAATACATTTTATTTATTTAGTATCTGTACTAGTGCATCTAAAAAGCAAAACATGACGATGCAGAAACTGGTATGCTGATCATGCTGTAAACATGCTGATCTACCTTGGTTATGGTGCATTTGTATTAAAATACTGTAGGATCAATATATATAAATATATATATATATATATATATATATATATATAAAATATATATATAAATATATATAAATAAATATATATATATATATATATATATATATATATATATATATATATTATAAACCATATGTCTCATATACAACACAGGTTTGAATCTATATTTCAGCCAGCACTAGCAATAAACAAGATAAATCAATCGCAGTCACTATTAGTCACTATAATATGCTATACTGGTATTTAGATGCCCTGGCTATAGAATTTTACTGATGTGTCATAAAGTATTATTAGATAGAAGTTCCCCTTTTTGTACTATTAATAAACAGAGTCACCCAGTGATGCCATATAACTGATTTATTAGCTCTGCTCATACTAACATTGTTCTGTACATTATTCTCTTTTCATAGAAAAATATCCAAGTCAAAATCCCTATTGAGTACAGGATTACACATTCTATCACGTGTCAGACATCGGGGGGGGGGGATACTAAGGGATACTTCGGTTTCCAATATTTTTGGTTTTACAAACATGTTCCAGGAATTATTGCAGCGAAGGATGAAGAGGAAGTGTCCAAATTGAAGACAATTCCATGTCACGTCAAGATTTTTCATGATTGTGAGACAAGCAAACTGAAGATCAGAGGGATTGATAGAACAGTGGTGTCTCCAAGAGATGGTAAGTGGAAACAGATATACGCCCACAAAGAAACCAAATGGATCTTTAAATTGAATACTGGAATGCCTAGAGAGTTAATTGAGACTATGTACCTTTTCAATTGAAGGTTTAACGTTGTAGCTCAGATTCTTGAGGTTTTTGATTTTCACTCTATTACATGTATGTTTTCTTTAATGTTTTTAACCCGATTTGTTTGCCTCTTTACTTTTGCGCTATTGGAGGTGTGTCTCTGTTTTCCATCTATGAAGATCAATGGAAAATAGAAGGGAGAGAACGGACATAACATTTGGGGGTGGAAAATAGAAGGGATACAATATGTTCAAGTGTTAATTTATGTCTGCAGTTCAGGGGCGGACACAGACAGCATAGGGCCCCTGTGCAAAGAACTTGTCTGCCCCCCCATACATCAATTGTTCAGGTAGGAGATAAATATTAGATATGAGATAGATAGATAGAAATGAGATAGATAGATAGATAGATAGATAGATATGAGATAGATAGATATATATGCAATAGATAGATATGAGATAGATAGATAGATAGATAGATAGATAGATAGATATGAGATAGATAGATAGATATGCAATAGATAGATATGAGATAGATAGATAGATATGAGATAGATAGACATATATGCGATAGATAGATATGAGATAGATAGATAGATAGATAGATAGATAGATAGATAGATATGAGATAGATATGAGATAGATATGAGATAGATAGATAGATAGATAGATAGATATTAGATAGATATGAGATAGATAGATAGATATGAGATAAAAAGATATGAAATAGATAGATAGATAGATATTAGATAGATAGATAGATAGATATGAGATGGATATAGATAGATAGAAAGATAGATAGATAGATATGAGATAGATAGATAGATATGAGATGGATGGATAGATATGAGATAGACAGATAGATATGAGATGGATATGAGATAGATAGATAGAAAGATATTAGATGGATAGATAGATGATAGATAGATATAAGATAGATACAGTAGATAGATAGATAGATAGATAGATAGATAGATAGATAGATAGAAAGATATTAGATGGATAGATAGATGATAGATAGATATAAGATAGATACAGTAGATAGATAGATAGATAGATATGAGATGGATGGATAGATAGATATGAGATAGACAGATAGATATGAGATGGATATGAGATAGATAGATAGATAGATAGATAGAAAGATATTAGATGGATAGATAGATGATAGATAGATATAAGATAGATACAGTAGATAGATAGATAGATAGAAAGATATTAGATGGATAGATAGATGATAGATAGGACATGGATATATTTTTACCAACCAGGGTGCCTCCAGATGTTGCAAAACTAAAAAACTACAACTCCTGGGCCTTTGGCTGTTGAGGTATGCTGGTAGTTGTAGTTTTGCAACAGCTGGAGGCAGGTAGATAGATAGTGTTTTCCAACCAGGGTGTCTCCAGCTGTTGCAAAACTACAACTCCCAGCATGCCTGGACTGTAGTTTTGCAACAGCTGGAGGCACCATGGTAGGAAAACACTGATCTATGCCCAGTCAATCTATCTATTTCAGTGTTTACCAACCAGTGTGCCTCCAGCTGTTGCAAAACTACAACTCTCAGCCTCTCAGCTGGAGGCTGTTGGATGGGTCTGAAGAAGACCCAGCAGTCCTGGTACACATTGGCACCAATGATAAAGTAAGAGGTAGGTGAATAATTTCAGGGACTTAGGCCGTCAGCTTAAGGCAAGGACCTCCAAGGCAATATTTTCAAAAAAATATTATCTGTACCACGAGCCACACCAGAGAGGCAGCAGGAGATTAGGGAGGTAAACAAGTGTCTCAGAAGCTGGTGTAGGAAGGAGGGGTTTGGGTTCATGGAGAACTGGGCCGGCTCTACCATAGGGATGGGCTGCACCTCAATGGGGAGGGTGCAGTTGTGCTTGGGGAGAAGATGGCCAGAAGGGTGGAGGAGTGTTTAACCTCTTCAGGACATAGGGCGTATGGATACGCCCTGCATCCCGAGTCCTTAAGGACCGAGGGCGTATCCATACGCCCGTGGGAATTCCGGCCCCCACCGCTAGCCGGTTGGGGACCGGAGCCGGATGCCTGCTGAAATCGTTCAGCAGGCATCCCGGCATATCGCCCAGGGGGGTCATTATGCCCCCCCCATGTCGGCGATCGCCGCAGATCGCTGGACAATTCAGTCCAGCGATCTGCGGCGATTCCGGGTCAATCGGGTCTCCAGTGACACGGTGACCCGGAATTACTGGCTGTTCGGGGCCGTCTCTGACAGCCCCGAACAGCCAGAGCCTGCAGGGGTGAGGTGGCACTGGTGCCACCTCACGATCGCCCTGATTCGTCGGCCGGATTACCGGCCGACCAATCAGGGCGCCTGCTGCGGGTGTCACTCCCGCACCCGCTCCGCCCCTCTTCTGGAGGACGTGAGCGGGTGCGGGACGTGCACCCCGGGTGCTGGGGACCCCGATCCCCGGCGTTAATGTTGGGATCGGGGCCCCAGGAGCAGCGGCGGCGGCGGGACTGACCTGCAGCGTCTGGATCGTTGGAGGTGAGTGACAGCCTCCTGCTGTTGCTTAGCAACAGCTCCCAGCATGCAAAAAGGGCATGCTGGGAGCTGTAGTTATACAACAGCAGGAGGCAGACCACCACAACTCCCAGCATTCCCTTATGGGCATGCTGGGACTTATGGTTTTGCAACAGCGGGAGGCACATTCTTTCTATGGAAAAGTGTACCTTCAGCTGTTGTATAACTACAACTCCCAGCTTGCACAAACAGCTAAAGTGCATGCTGGGAGTTGTAGTGGTGCATCTGCTGGTTGCATAACTACAACTCCCAGCATGCCCGTTGGCTGTCGGTGACTGCTGAGAGTTGTAGTTTTGCAACAGCTGAAGGCACACTGGTTGTGAAACTCAGAGTTTTTTTTTACCTAACTCAGTGTTTCACGACCGGTGTGCCTCCAGCTGTTGCAAACTACAACTCTCAGCAGTCACCGTACACCATGCACCGTACATGCTGGGAGTTGTAGTTTTGCAACAGCTGGAGGCACACTGGTTGTGAAACACTGAGTTAGGTCACAAACTCAGTGATAGATAACCAGTGTGCCTACAGTTGTTGCAAAACTGCAACTCTCAGCAGTCACCGACAGCCAACGGGCATGCTGGGAGTTGTAGTTATGCAACAGCTGGATGTCCCCCCCCCCCCTATGTGAACGTACAGGGTACACTCACATGGGCAGAGGATTACAGTAAGTATCTGGCTGCAAATTTGAGCTGCCGCAAACTTTCTGCTGCAGCTCAAATTGCCAGCGAGAAACTACTGTGAACCCCCGCCCGTGCGACTGTACCCTAAAAACACTACACTACACAAAAAATAAAATAAAAAGTAAAAAACACTACATATACACATACCCCTAAACAGCCCCCCTACCCTCCCCAATAAAAATGAAAAACGTCTGGTACGCCACGGTTTCCAGAACGGAGCCTCCAGCTGTTGCAAAACAACTCCCAGTATTGTCGGACAGCCGTTGACTGTCCAGGCATGCTGGGAGTTTTGCAACAGCTGGAGGCACCCTGTTTGGGAATCACTGGCGTAGAATACCCCTATGTCCACCTCTATGCAAGTCCCTAATTTAGGCCTCAAATGCGCATGGCGCTCTCACTTTGGAGCCCTGTCGTATTTCAAGGCAACAGTTTAGGGTCACATATGGGGTATCGCCGTACTCGGGAGAAATTGTGTTACAAATTTTGGGGGGTATTTTCTGCTTTTACCCTTTTTAAAAATGTAAAATTTTTGGGAAAACAAGCATTTTAGGTAAAAAAAAAATTTTTTTTTTACATATGCAAAAGTCGTGAAACACCTGTGGGGTATAAAGGTTCACTTAACCCCTTGTTACGTTCCCCGAGGGGTCTAGTTTCCAAAATGGTATGCCATGTGGTTTTTTTTTTGCTGTCCTGGCACCATAGGGGCTTCCTAAATGCGGCATGTCCCCAGAGCAAAATTTGCGTTCAAAAAGCCAAATGTGACTCCTTCTCTTCCGAGACCTGTAGTGCGCCAGCAGAGCACTTTGCAAAAGTCATGAAACACCTGTGGGGTATTAAGGTTCACTTTATCCCATGTTACATTCCCCGAGGGGTCTAGTTTCCAAAATGGTATGCCATGTGTTTTTTTTTTTGCTGTTCTGGCACCATAAGGGCTTCCTTAAGGTAACATGCCCCCCAAAAACCATTTCAGAAAAACGTACGCTCCAAAATCCCCTTGTCGCTCCTTCCCTTCTGAGCCCTCTACTGCGCCCGCCGAACACTTTACATAGACATATGAGGTATGTGCTTACTTGAGAGAAATTGGGCTACAAACACAAGTAAAAATTTTGTCCTTTTACCCCTTGTAAAAATTCAAAAATTGGGTCTACAAGAACATGTAAGTGTAAAAAATGAAGATTGTGAATTTTCTCCTTCACTTTGCTGCTATTCGTGTGAGCTTCAAAGTTAGAAAAATGCTAAATTTTCAAATTTTTCATCAAATTTACGGATTTTTCACCAAGAAAGGATGCAAGTATCGACAAAAATTTATCACTATGTTAAAGTAGAATATGTCACGAAAAAACAATCTCGGAATCAGAATGATAACTAAAAGCATTCCAGAGTTATTAATGTTTAAAGTGACAGTGGTCAGATGTGCAAAAAACGCTCCGGTCCTTAAGGATAAAAATGGGCTCCGTCCTGAAGGGGTTAAACAAGGGACTGGGGGGGAGGGAACCTACAACATAGAGGGGGAAGATAGTGTAGACAGAGAGGTGGGACTTATTAATATACCTGGGGTTGGAGTGAAGGGGGGGGGGGGGGGTTAGAATAGTTAATAGGGATAGGCTTCAAAGGGAAAAAAATGTACACCATTGAATTGCATGTTGACTAATGCCAGAAGTCTGACCAATAAAACTGACAAACTGGAGTTGATAATGTCTGAGGAGAATTATGACATAGTGGGTATAACAGAGACTTGGTTGGACGATAGCTGTGACTGGGCGGTCAACAAACAGGGTAATAGTCTATTCAGGAAGGATCGGACAAAACAGAAAGGGGGAGGAGTTTATATTTATGTAAAGTCCATTCTGAAGGTCGCACTACGGGAGGATATATGGGAGGGAAATAATGTGGAGTCATTATGGGTAGAAATATATGGAGATAAAAATTAAAACAAATTCTGATGGGGGTTTGCTATAAGCCACCAAACATAATGGAAGAGCCAGAAGATCGATTATTGAGGCAAATAAATAAGGCAGCAAATCAGAATGAGGTGATAGTAATGGGGGGATTTTAACTATCCAGATATAAACTGGGAGACTGAGACCTGTTAATCTCATAAAGGAAACAGGTTTCTGACTATAGCTAAAGACAATTATCTGTCTCAAATGGTGCAGGGCCTGACCAGAGGGGGCGCCCTACTAGACTTAATGGTAACCAACAGAACTGACAGAGTAACTAATGTGCAGGTAAAAGGACACCTGGGAAAAGGACACCTGATCATAATATAATGGAAGCATGGCTGCGTGACTAGGCCTTGGGTCTCTTCAGGACACCAGACACTTTCAGGTCTTGACTGTTCCTCAACATGAACTCAAAAAGCTCCAGAGACTGAACTAGCTCCTCCCTTGGTTTATATAGGAGCACTTAGGAGAGGTCCTATAGGTGACCACACAAGTCATCTGGTCACTGACACCTTCCCTAGTTACATGACTTGGTAACAACATTTAAAGCAGGGGTCTCAAACTCCCGGCCCGCGGGCCATTTGCGGCCAGCGGAACGAAAGTTTGTGGCCTGCGCCAGGTATGTAGTGAACACAACTGTGTCTGGAAGCAGTTCTGTGTCCTGAGCAGAGCAGAGACTGCACACGCCCCCCCCCCCATCAACCAATCACAGTGTCTCAGCACTCAGCACAGTGACTCAGCAATTTCCTCAGCTGTTCGGGACAGAGAACGCTTCAAGACACAGTTTTCTTCACTACAGTAGAAGCGCAGGACAGGTCTATGTGTGTGTGTATGTGTGGGTGTCTGTGTGTGTCTATGTGTGTGTGTCTGTCTGTCTATGTGTGTGTGCATGTGTGAGTGTCTGTCTGTCAATGTGTGTGTGCATGTGCGTGTGTGTGTGTCTGTCTGTCTATGTGTGTGTGTCTGTGTGTGTGCATGTCTGTCTATGTGTGTGTGCATGTGTGTGTGTGTCTGTCTGTCTATGTGTGTGTGTGTGTGTGTGTGTGTGTGTGTCTGTGTGTGTGTCTGTCTGTCTGTCTGTCTATGTGTGTGTGTGTGTGTGTCTCTATGTGTGTGTGTCTATGTGTGTGTGTCTGTCTGTCTATGTGTGTGTCTGTGTGTGTGCATATCTGTCTATGTGTGTGTGTCTGTGTGTGTGTGTCTCTGTGTGTGTGCATGTCTGTCTATGTGTGTGTGCATGTGTGTGTGTCTGTCTGTCTGTCTGTCTATGTGTGTGTGTGTGTGTGTCTCTATGTGTGTGTGTGTGTGTCTGTGTGTGTGTGTGTGTGTGTGTGTGTCTGTCTATGTGTGTGTCTGTGTGTGTGCATGTCTGTCTACGTGTGTGTGTCTCTGTGTGTGTGTCTCCGTGTGTGTGCATGTCTGTCTATGTGTGTGTCTGTCTGTCTGTGTGTGTGCATGTGTGAGTGTCTGTCTGTGTGTGTCTATGTGTGTTTGCATGTGTGTGTGTCTGTCTGTCTATGTGTGTGTGCATGTCTTTCTGTGTGTGTCTATGTGTATGTGCATGTCTGTCTATGTGTGTGTGCATGTCTGTCTATGTGTGTGTGCATGTGTGTGTGTCTGTCTGTCTATGTGTGTGTGTGTGTGTGTGTCTCTGTGTGTGTGTGTCTGTGTGTGTGTGCATGTGGGGAACCTGCTTCTACCTAATGTGGGGAACCTGCTACTACCTAATGGGGGGAACCTGCTTCTACCTTATGCGGGGAACCTGCTTCTACCTAATGTGGGGAACCTGCTTCTACCTAATGTGGGGAACCTGCTTCTACCTAATGTGGGGAACCTGCTACTACCTAATGTGGGGAACCTGCTTCTACGTAATGTGGGGAACCTGCTTCTACCTAATGTGGGGAACCTGCTTCTACCTAATGTGGGGAACCTGCTTCTATCTAATGTGGGGAACCTGCTTCTGCCTAATGTGGGGAACCTGCTTCTACCTAATGTGGGGAACCTGCTTCTACCTAATGTGGGGAACCTGCTTCTACCTAATGTGGGGAACCTGCTACTACCTAATGTGGGGAACCTGCTTCTACGTAATGTGGGGAACCTACTTCTACCTAATGTGGGGAACCTGCTTCTACCTAATGTGGGGAACCTGCTTCTATCTAATGTGGGGAACCTGCTTCTGCCTAATGTGGGGAACCTGCTACTACCTAATGTGGGGAACCTGCTGCTACCTAATGTGGGGAACCTGCAGCCTACCTAATGTGGGGAAACTGCTGCCTACCTAATGTGGGGAACCTGCTGCCTATCTAATGTGGGGAACCTGCTACTACCTAATGTGGGGAACCTGCTTCTACCTAATGTGGGGAACCTGCTGCCTACCTAATGTGGGGAACCTGCTGCCTACCTAATGTGGGGAACCTGCTGCCTACCTAATGTGGGGAACCCCCAGAAGTAGCACCCCCATCATCCGTCAGCTCATGCTATTACTACACGGGGTAGGGGGAATGGAGGGGTTGCTGGTGGATGATGGGGGTGCTACTGCTGGTGGGGGGTGTTGTTGGTGGATGATGAGGGGCGTATGATGAGGGCATTATATGTAAGGGGCTCATGCGGCCCAGCCTCACCCAGCTACTACCTCCAGTGGCCCCCGGATAATTTGAGTTTGAGACCCCTTATTTAAAGGCATATGAACATTATAAAGACATTCTCACATATAACATTAGGCACTTATTTACAATTTGAGATATATACAATAAGGGTGGACTTAGGGGACACTAAGATAGAGTCCGCCACACAGGACAGAAAGAGGTACAGGAGTGCAACTCCTGTACTGGGCCAACACAGAGGTATATATCTTATGAAAATAAAATGGTCAGAAATAGAAGAAAACCAATGTGGATGAATAAAAATGTTAAGGGGGCAATAAATGACAAAAATAAAGCATCTAAACTACTAAAACAGGACGGCAGTGAAGAAGCATTAAAAAGCTATAGAGAAAAATGTAGAATATGTAAAAAACAGATAAAAGCCGCAAGAGTGGAGACAGAAATACTCATTGCCAAAGTAATTGCCAGATTAAAACTAACCCCAAAATGTTCTTTAACTATATAAATAGCAAAAAGGTTAAAAATGAAAGTGTTGGCTCTTTAAAAAATGATGAGGAAGAAATTATAGACGGGGATCAGGAAAAAGCAAATATATTAAACAAATTCTTCTCCACTGTGTTCATAGAGGGAAATGAAATGCCAGGGGAAATACAGCGAGAGCAAATTTTTACCGTAAATATCGGCACTTCGCGATTTCACGAATATTTTGAATATAGCACTATATATTTGTAATGACGAATATTCGTTTGTTTTTTTTTCTTCACAGCACACATCACTGATGATGTGTACTGTGTAAAAAAAAAGTGATAGTGTTAGATAGGGTAGGTTAGTTTAGCAAATAGGTTCTAGTGTAGGGTATAGTGTTAGTTAGTTGTAAGTTATAATCGTGCATGCGCACTATACGAATTTCATTACAATTTTTGCATGGGAAAAAAAGTAAACGAACATAGCGAATATGCGAATTTCGCTAACATATGTACAAATATTCGTCCTTATATTCACAAAATATCACAAATTCGAATATGGCCCCTGCCACTCATCACTATGTATGACCCCATATCAGCATGAATTTATGAGGGATCGGTCCTGTCAAACTAACCTGATCAGCTTTTATGAGGAGGTGAGCTCCAGACTGGACCAGGTGGAATCATTGGATGTCGTATATCTTGATTTTTCCAAAGCATTTGATACAGTGCCACATAAAATATTGGTGCATAAAATGAGAAGGATTGGGCTGGGGGAAAATGTGTGCAAGTGGGTAAGTACCTGGCTCAATGATAGGAAACAGAGGGTGGTTATTAATGGTACTTATTCTGATTGGGTGACTGTTACTAGTGGGGTACCACAGGGGTCAGTCTTGGGTCCTATTCTATTTGATAAATTAAGAGATGAGCGAATGGAATCTGATGAATCTGAATTTGTTACAAATTTCAGGAAAAATTTGATTTATAACTAATGTAATTATCGCCGAGATTCGATCGCGCAAATCACTTCATTAAACTCCATTTAGTGTGGTCCAGGCTTCAGGGGCTAGGCATCTAAAATGGCAGATCCACATGTGAGGACATGGGGCAAGGAATCCTGGGAAGGTGGGAACAAGGCGGGATGACCCTGAATCACATGCGGCATGAGCATCCTATTAGCAGCCATCCACCCTGTGATGTCACAGCCCTATATAATCGGCATCCATCTTGCAGCCAGTCACATCAGCGTTCTATTACAGAGAGAGAGGGACAGACAGCAGTGTGTGTTGCACAGAAAAGCTTTTTTACAGCAGTGATTCACCTCAAGCCCAAATCCAACCTAGAAGCACTGATAGGGAAGGGAGAGAGACTGAGAGAGAAAGTACACTTGTGGGTGTATTACAGCAGCGAAAGTGTGTACAACAACTGAAAAGCTAATAGTAGCCAGCCAGTTAGGGTGAGCAGAGCACTAAAAAAGTATTGTCCTCTATTAAAGGGTACCTCTCATCAAATAAACTTTTGATATATTTTAGATTAATGAATGTTGAATAACTTTACAATAGCATGTTAATGAAAAATATGCTTCTTTCTATTGTATTTTTCCCAATCAGTCCTGTCAGCAAGCATTTCTGACTCATGCTGGAGTCCTAAACACTCAGAGCTGCCAGCCTGCTTTGTTCACAGCCAAACAGGCTGTGAACAAAGCAGGCTGGCAGCGCTGAGTGTTCTCCTTTGTGAACAAAGCAGACTGGCAGCTCGTAGTGTTTAGGACTCCAGCATGAGTCTGAAATGCTTGCTGCCAGAACCGGTAGGGAGACCCCTAGTGGTCATTTCTTCAAAGTGGAAAATTAAATAGAAAGAAACATATTTTTTAATAACATGCAATTGTAAAGTTATTCTGCATACATCAATCTATAATATATTAAAAGTTTTTTTGATAAGAGGTACCCTTTAAGTGTACCATTTTGTTCCTGTTAAAGTCTCAAGGGCCTAGATACTGTGAAAGGCCAGCCAAAAGTATACACCTGCTGGTGTTGTAGACAAATACTGTTTTTAAGCATACTGGAGCGCATTGTCCAGCCCTCATAAATGCGTAACAAATACGTACATCTAAATGGTGTACCATTTTGTTCCTGTTAAAGTCTTAAGGGCCTAGATACTGTGAAAAGGGCAGCCAAAAATACACACCTGCTGGTGTTGTAGACAAATACTGTTTTAAGCGTACTGGAGCACATTGTCCTCCCCTCATAAGTGCATACCACATAAAGAGATATCTAAGTGGTGTACCATTTTGTTCCTGTTAAAGTCTTAAGGGTCTAGATACTGTGAAAGGCCAGCCAAAATTACACACCTGCTGGTTGTCACGATGCCGGCTGGCAGGAGGTGGATCCTCTGTGCCAGAGAGGGATAGCGAGGACCGTGCTAGTGGACCGGTTCTAAGACACTACTGGTTTTCACCAGAGCCCGCCGCAAAGCGGGATGGTCTTGCTGCGGCGGTAGTGACCAGGTCGTATCCACTAGCAACGGCTCACCTCTCTGGCTGCTGAAGATAGGCGAGGTACAAGGGAGTAGGCAGAAGCAAAGTCGGACGTAGCAGAAGGTCGGGGGCAGGCGGCAAGGTTCGTAGTCAGGGGAGATAGCAGTAGTTCTGGTACACAGGGTATAAACACACAAAACGCTTTCACTAGGCACAAGGGCAACAAGATCCGGCAAGGGAGTGCAAGGGAGGAGACTAGATATAGCCAGGGAACAGGTGGGAACCAATTAAGCTAATTGGGCCAGGCACCAATCATTGGTGCACTGGCCCTTTAAGTCTCAGGGAGCTGGCGCGCGCGCGCCCTAGAGAGCGGAGCCGCGCGCGCCAGCACATGACCGCAGGAGACGGGAACGGGTAAGTGACCTGGGATGCGATTCGCGAGCGGGCGCGTCCCGCTGTGCGAATCGCATCCCCAACGGCCATAGCAGAGCAGCACTCCCGGTCAGCGGGACTGACCGGGAAGCTGCAGGGAGAAAGACGCCGTGAGCGCTCCGGGGAGGAGCGGGGACCCGGAGCGCTAGGCGTAACAGTACCCCCCCCCTTAGGTCTCCCCTTCTCTTTATCGGGTAACTGCCTCCCCTGGGATGAGGACACCGGGAAAGGATGGAGGGATTCCTCAACGGCAGGCAGAACCGCAGGAGTGGGAATGGGGAGAGAGGGCAGAGGGCGAGACCTGGCACGGGGCAGTGTGACACCAGGACGAGGGCCATGAGGGGACACAGAAGCTTGCCTGATGGAACTGGGAGGGGGGGAGGGGCATTTCCTGTGGCAGGCAGAGTCCTTAATGACCTTAGGGGGACCGGATACTGAGGGAACCACAGAGTCACGGCAAGGGTTACTGGGAACCGGTCTTAGACAGTCCTTGGAACAAGAGGGCCCCCAACTCTTGATCTCCCCAGTGGACCAATCCAGGGTTGGGGAATGAAGTTGAAGCCAGGGAAGTCCAAGGAGAATCTCCGAGGTGCAATTGGGGAGGACCAAAAGTTCAATCCTCTCGTGATGAGATCCGATGCTCATTAGAAGGGGCTCCGTGCGGAAGCGTATGGTACAATCCAACCTGGCTCCGTTGACCGCGGAAACGTGGAGTGGCTTGACAAGACGGGTCACCGGAATGCGGAATTTATTCACTAAGGATTCCCGAATAAAATTCCCAGAAGCTCCAGAGTCCAGGCAGGCCACGGCTGAGAGGGGAGAGCTGGCTGAAGTGGAAATCCGAACAGGTACCGTGAGACGTGGAGAAGCCGACTTGGCATCAAGAGACGCCACACCCACGAGAGCTGGGTGCGAGCGTGCGTTTCCCAGACGTGGAGGACGGATTGGGCAATCCACCAGAAAATGTTCAGTACTGGCACAGTATAGACAAAGATTCTCTTCCTTACGGCGATTCCTCTCTTCCAGGGTCAGGCGAGACCGATCCACTTGCATGGCCTCCTCGGCGGGAGGCCTAGGCGCAGATTGCAGTGGAGACAGTGGGAGAGGTGTCCAGAGATCTAAGTCTTTTTCCTGGCGGAGCTCTTGATGCCTCTCAGAAAAACGCATGTCAATGCGAGTGGCTAGATGAATGAGTTCATGCAGGTTAGCAGGAGTCTCTCGTGCGGCCAGAACATCTTTAATGTTGCTGGATAGGCCTTTTTTAAAGGTCGCGCAGAGAGCCTCATTATTCCAGGATAGTTCAGAAGCAAGAGTACGGAATTGTATGGCGTACTCGCCAACGGAGGAATTACCCTGGACCAGGTTCAGCAGGGCAGTCTCAGCAGAAGAGGCTCGGGCAGGTTCCTCAAAGACACTTCGAATTTCCGAGAAGAAGGAGTGTACAGAGGCCGTGACGGGGTCATCGCGGTCCCAGAGCGGTGTGGCCCATGACAGGGCTTTTCCAGACAGAAGGCTGACTACGAAAGCCACCTTAGACCTTTCAGTAGAAAACTGATCCGACATCATCTCCAAGTGCAAGGAACATTGCGAAAGAAAGCCACGGCAAAACTTAGAGTCCCCATTAAATTTGTCCGGCAAGGACAGGCGGAGGCTAGGAGTGGCCACTCGCTGCGGAAGGGGTGCAGGAGGTGGCGGAGGAGATGATTGCTGCTGCAGTTGCGACTGAAGTTGGTGCACAATGGTGGACATTTCCGACAGTCGGTGGGTTAGATGGGCGACCTGTCGGGATAGCTGGGCGACCACCGTGGTGAGATCAGAGATGGAATGCTGGGGAACCTCAGCGGGATCCATGGCCGGATCTACTGTCACGATGCCGGCTGGCAGGAGGTGGATCCTCTGTGCCAGAGAGGGATAGCGAGGACCGTGCTAGTGGACCGGTTCTAAGACACTACTGGTTTTCACCAGAGCCCGCCGCAAAGCGGGATGGTCTTGCTGCGGCGGTAGTGACCAGGTCGTATCCACTAGCAACGGCTCACCTCTCTGGCTGCTGAAGATAGGCGAGGTACAAGGGAGTAGGCAGAAGCAAAGTCGGACGTAGCAGAAGGTCGGGGGCAGGCGGCAAGGTTCGTAGTCAGGGGAGATAGCAGTAGTTCTGGTACACAGGGTATAAACACACAAAACGCTTTCACTAGGCACAAGGGCAACAAGATCCAGCAAGGGAGTGCAAGGGAGGAGACTAGATATAGCCAGGGAACAGGTGGGAACCAATTAAGCTAATTGGGCCAGGCACCAATCATTGGTGCACTGGCCCTTTAAGTCTCAGGGAGCTGGCGCGCGCGCGCCCTAGAGAGCGGAGCCGCGCGCGCCAGCACATGACCGCAGGAGACGGGAACGGGTAAGTGACCTGGGATGCGATTCGCGAGCGGGCGCGTCCCGCTGTGCGAATCGCATCCCCAACGGCCATAGCAGAGCAGCACTCCCGGTCAGCGGGACTGACCGGGAAGCTGCAGGGAGAAAGACGCCGTGAGCGCTCCGGGGAGGAGCGGGGACCCGGAGCGCTAGGCGTAACACTGGTGTTGTAGACAAATACTGTTTTAAGCCTACTGGAGCGCATTGTCCTCCCCTAATAAGTGCATTCCACATACATACATCTAAGTGGTGTACTATTTTGTTCCTGTTAAAGTCTTAAGAACTTAGATACTGTGAAAGGCCAGCCAAAAGTACACACCTGCTGGTGTTGTAGACAAATACTGTTTTAACCTTAGTGGAGCGTATTGTACTCACCTCATATGCGCACTAATTATGTCAGGCAGAGAAGTACCAGGACATGCACAGAAGAGTGGCAGAGGCCTAAATTCATCAGACAGAGGTCACAGCAGACTAGGGGTGAGTGGCAGCAGGAATCGCAGCGAGAGGCCTGATCTCCTGGTATCAGCTAGCGGTCGTGTCTCGACCAGCAACCCATCTGCCATCATCAATTGGTTAATACGGTCATCCACTTAATCACAAATGACATCTGACACCCCCAGTCAACAGTTTGTGGGTTCCTCATACACAACCCTCAGTTGGCATGGCCTGGGTGCAGTCCCTGTCCTCCCATTGCCTCTGTCCTATGCTGTTCCCTCCCTTACAGAGGTATCTTATGCTGTGTGTTCAGCTCCACTATTTAGTGAGGATGATCTACTAGAGGACAGTAAGTAGCTACTGCTCAGCTAAGAAGTGGAGGAGACATCCACCGTTTCCTCTGCTAGACAGGCAAGTAGTGATGAGGAGAGTGGTGTTGGAGGTGGTGTTGCGAGAAATCAGGCTCCTGAAGCAGACACTGTTTAGGAACCTGAGGAGGACATCAGTGACATGCAGATATAACTCAATGATGATGAAGCCGATCGCACTTGGGAGCTGGGTGCAGAAGGGGCTTCATCATAATCAGGAGAAGAGGGTTGCAGGTTGCCCGTGAGGCAGCAGCTGAGCCAGCAAGGTGGTGTCGGGGTAACATGGCGGACACGTCATGCTATTATTCTATTAAACATAGTGATTCATTTTTGGGCCTACAATAAGTATGACAGTGGTAGTATGGTTGACAGTCAGCATGGTGGCAGAAGTGGAAAGTCTGGAGCAAAATGTGCCTGCTTTGCGGCAGCCCACCTTCCCAGGATGTAGTGGAACAGGGGTTCCTGGAGTACGTGGCAGTAGCAGTCAATCAGTGCGGACTATTGGTGGGAAAATTTGCTACTCGGCGGTGTGGCAGTTTTTCATCAAGCATCCGGAGGATGTTAACCTGGCCACATGCAAGATGTGTTGGCAGAAGCTGAAGCGTGGCCAGGGTCCCAATGTTGGCACCACGGCCCTGCGTCAACATATACAGCATCATCATAAAGCAGCCTGGGAGAACGATGGCTCTGATATGGTGGTCCAGCATGCTGCATCACCCAGTGGCACGCCTCTCCCTGTTTCAGCCAGCCAAGGCTCCACCACTTCAGCCTAAGGAAGCTGTGTGTCATACCCTTCTGTCGTTCCATATGCTCTTGCTCCTCCTACTTCGAGTCATACTTCGAGGCACAGTGAGGCACAGTTTAGGTTTCGTGAGATGTGCAGTTTTCCTAGCCATCTGACAGGTGAGGAGGAGCAGCCAGAGGAGCTGGAGGGTTATGAGGAAGGTGAGACACAGAACCCAGACACACCGTGGCAGTATGCAGTGGAGATCGATGCAGGTAGTCCCTCCGAGTCACTTGCACAAATGGCACGATGCATGCTCACTTGCTTGCGTAGTGACCGCCAAATTATCACTATTCGGCAGTGGGATGACTTCTGGCTCTCCACCTTATTGGACTCTTGCTACCGGCACAAAATGGGGGCCTTTTTTCCACCCACTGATAGGGAGGACAAACTGACCTACTACAGAGACATGCTACGTAGTCAGTGGGCCGATGCCTATTTGCGCCATCGTCCATCCTCTCACAAGTCTGACTCGGGGGGCCCTCTGCACTCACCTTCCACTGTCCACTGCCATGCCTGCTGGGGAAGGGTAGGTTGGCAGGAGCAGTACCAGCTCCATCAGCAGCCTTAGTCTACAGTCGCTGATGAGTAGATTTCTTCACCAACATAGTGAAGCAACTCATCAGCAGCAGGTAGACCTGGAGCAGGACCTGAACCAGCAGTGGCATACCTTAACATGACCATGCCAACAGACCTTGAAGATCCGCTGGACTTCTGGGCAGCCAAACTTGATTTGTGGCTGCAACTAGCAGAGTTTTCCCTTAAAAAGCTGTCCTGCCCGGCCAGTAATGTGCCATCATAGCGGGTGACTAGCGTGGTGGGGGCCATAGTAACCCCAAGGATAACTCGTCTGTTCATGAAAAATGTGGAGAGACTGACCTTTGTGAAGATGAATCAGACATGGATCAGCCAGGATTTCCGCCCACCAATGCCTGATGCATTAGAGTAGATTGACCATGGTGCCACACCAACACAAATATGGGTAGTGTAAAACATATTTAAGGTGCTGCTCCCCAGTTACAGACATTCCTCGGCATCAGACCACAAGTAAATATTGAGGATATGCATTAGCTAAAACATAACTTTTCTTAGGATAAAATATATGTACCCCCAAATTTTTTTAAATAAAAAAAAAGGAAATGAGACAGCCTTGAGGTGGCATCAGCAGCATCAGGAGTCCTGAAAGTGATCCAGTGACATAGTGGGGCGGTGGGTCGCAATACCAGTACCCGGTGATAAAGGTGGGTAAAAAAAGGAGAACTTGGCATCAGATGTGAGGCATCAGGCGGGTGGCAGGATAAGAATAGTAGCTGAAGCAAGTAGGCAGAAGAAAACGGTCTCTTTTGTAAAAGTGTTAGTGTACATAAGTAAGTATTGAGGGTATGCATTACGTAAAACGTAACTTTAAATAATATTCTTAGGATAAAATATATGTACCCCAAAATTTTTTGAAATCAAACAAAAGGAAAGGTGTGCAAAAAACACCATGTGTCACCTACACCACCAAGTATTGATGTGATGCACAGACCTCTAAAAGGTGGAAGGGAGCAATATATGGTTCATTGTAACCAGTGGGGGTAAAAACTTCCCCTGTAAGGCCCTACTATTTTTAGGTGGCAATAGGGAGAGTTTCCTGTGTGGGTCCGTCCGTTTTAGGGCGAGTAACACTTGCCAAGAAGGGAATTAATAATTCGAGAGTAGAGTAGAGAGATGTTCCCTTCCACCTTTAAGAGTTCTTTGCATCATATCAATACTTGGTGCACACCTTTCCTTTTGTTTGATTTAAAAAAAATTTGGGTACATATATTTTATCCTAAGAATATTATTAAAAGTTTTACATAATACATACCCTCAATATTTACTAATGTACACTAACACTTTTACAAAAGAAACCGTTTTCTTCTGCCTACCTGCTTCAGCTACTATTCTGATCCTGCCACCTGCCTGATGCTTACATCTCATGCCAAGTTCTCCATTTTTACCCACCTTCATCACTTGGTACGGGTATTGCCACCCACCACCCCACTATGTCACTGGGTCACTTTCAGAACTCCTGATGCTGCTGATGCCACCTCCAGGCTGTCTCATATTGCTACCATATGTTCTCCTCATGCTGCTGCCACCTCCAGGCTGTCTCATTCAGCCACTATATGGTCTCCTCATGCTGCCGCCAACTCCTGGCTGTGTCATTCAGCCACTGTATGGTCTCCTTATGCTGCCGCCAACTCCAGGCTGTGTCATTCAGTCACTATGTGGTCTTCTCTTGCTACCACCAACTCCAGGCTGTATCATTCAGCCACTATATGGTCTCCTCAGGCTGTGTCACTGTACCCCCATGTGGTCTCCTCATACTGCGGGCACATTAAATAAAACTTTTTAGGTTCATCTATTTGAAATCTTGAATTTAAATGTTAAAAAATATCTTTAATCTTTTTAATTGTGAGACCCTATATCAGGCTATTGCCACCTCCAGGTTGGGTCATTCACCCACTATATGGTCTCCTCATGCTGCCACCATCTCCACGGTGTGTCATTCAGGCACTATATGGTCTCCTCATGCAGCCACCAGCTCCACGCTGCATCATTCAGCCATGCTATGGTCTCCTCATGCTGCCGCCACCTCAATGCTGTGTCATTCAGGCACTATATGGTCTCCTCAAGCTGCCGCCAACTCCAGGCTGTGTCATTCAGCCACTAGATGGTCTCCTCATGCTGCCGCCAACTGCATGCTGTGTCATTCAGCCACTATATGGTCTCCTCATGCTGCCGCCAACTCCAGAATGTGTCATTCAGACTCTATATGGTCTGCTCTTGCTGCCGCCAACTCCAGGCTGTGTCATTCAGCCACTATATGGTCTCCTCATACTGATGCCACCTCCAGGCTCATTGTGCCGCTCAGCAACAGTGATTCTAATAGCGATGCCTCTAATCTGCATGTCATACTGAATAACTGTATTATTTCACTAACCCAGCACACACCCTATGCGTGTTAAAGCAAGGCAAAGTGGTCTACACCCCTATTGAGGCTCTCTGTAGGCCAGAAATATAGGTTTTTAACCCCTTAAGGACCCAGGGTGTTTCCGTTTTTGCACTTTTGTTTTTTGCTCCTTACCTTTAAAAAAATCATAATTCTTAAAATGTTGCACCTAAAAATCCATATGATGGCTTATTTTTTGTGCCACCAATTCTACTTTGTAATGACACCTTATCTTTATTCTGTAGGTCCATATGATTAAAATGATATCCTAATTATGTAAGTTTGATTTAGTCGTACTTCTGAAAAAAAATCCTAACTACATGCAGGAAAATTTATACGTTTAAAATTTTTATCGTCTGACCCCTATAACTTTTGAATTTTACCACATTTGGGGCAGTATGGGGCTAATTTTTTGCGCCGTGATCTGAAGTTTTTAGTGGTACCATTTTTTTTATTGATCGGACTTATTGATCACTTTTTATTCATTTTTTCATGATGTAAAAAGTGACCAAAAATACGCTATTTTGTACTTTTTTTTGCACGTACACCATTGTGTTGTTTTAATTAAGTATATATTTTTATATTTCGGACATTTCCGCACGCGGCGATACCACATATGTTTATTTTTTTTTATTTACACTTTTTTTTTTAATGGGAAAAGGGGGGTGATTCAAACTTTTATTAGGGAAGTGAAATGATCTTCATTCCCCTTTGTTTTTGCAATGTTATAGGGGGCTATAACACTGCACACACTCATCTTTTACATTGATCAATGGTTTCTCATAGGAAACCATTGATCGATGATTCTGCTGCTTGACTGCTCATGCCTGGATCTCAGGCACTGAGCAGTCATTCAGCGATCGGACACCAGGAGGCCAGTAAGGGGACCCTCCTCATGTCCTACGGCTGTTCGGGATGCTGCGATTTCACCACGGCGGTCCCGAACAGCCCTCTGAGCTAACTGGCATTAGTTTAGTTTCACTCTAGATGCGGCAATCAACTTTGAACGCCGCGTCTAAAGGGTTAATAGCGCGCTGCACCGCGATCAGTGCCGTGCGCTATTAGCCACGGGGCCCGACCCGCTATGACACGGGGCCACGCCGTTATTGAATGGGAGCGGACTCAGGACGCCCTGGGTCCTTAAGTGGTTAATACAGATTTGCTGCAAATAAATTCGGACCGAACCAGATTTTTTCGGAAAGTTCGGCAAAGCGGAAGAATCGAATTTTTCAAAAATTCGCTAATCTCTAAATATATTCATTAATGACCTTGTAGAGAGGTTGAATAGTAAAGTAGCAATCTTTGCAGATGATACTAAACAAATGCACCTGGATAGACTGGAGGTTTGGGCTGGGAAGTGGCAGATGAGGTTCACCACTGATAAATGTAAGGTTATGCACATGGGGAGGAAAAATACAGGCTGGGATTATGTATTAAATGGGAGAACACTTGGGACAACTAACGTGGAAAAGTTAACAGTAAATTTAGCTGTAGTGACCAGTGTCGGGCAGCTTGTGCCAAGGCAAATAAAATCATGGGGGGCATCAATAGATGTCCATGACAAGGAAATAATTCTACCACTGTACAAATCACTAGTCAGACCACACATGGAAAACTGTGTACAGTACTGGGCACCAGTGTACAAGAAAGCTATAGTGGAGCTGGAGAGGGTTCAAAGACGGGCAACCAGAGTAATACGAGGAATGGGAGGACTACAGTACCCAGAAAGATTATCAGAATTAGGGTTATTTAGTTTAGAAAAAAGAAGGCCTAAAGGCGACCTAATAACTAAGCATAAATTTATCAGGGGGCAGTACAGAGATCTCTCCCATGATCTATTTATACCCAGGACTGTATCTATAACAAGGGGGCATCCTCTATATTTAGTGGAAAGAAGGTTTCTACACCAGCACAGATGGGGGTTCTTTACTGTAAGAGCAGTGAGACTGTGGAATTCTCTGCCTGAGGAGGTGGTCATGGTGAACTCAGTAAGAGAGTTCAAAAGGGGTCTTGATGCATTTTTGGAGAATAATAACATTACAGGTTATGTATACTAGATTTATTGGGACAGAACGTTGATCCAGGGATTTATTCTGACTGCCATATTTGGAGTCGGGAAGGAATTTTTACCTCTAGTATGAGGGTTTTTTGCCTTCCTCTTGATCAACTCAGCAGGGACTCATTAGAGATATAGGTTGAACTTGGTGGTCTTTTTTCAACCTTATGAACTATGTTACTAAGCAGGAAAAAAAGAATATTGTGGAGTTCACAGAGGAAGAGCAAGTTAACTCAACTCAAAGGGGTACTCCGGGGAAAACCTTTTTTCTTTTAAATCAACTGGTGGCAGAAAGTTAAACAGATTTGTAAATTAAAACAAAGATTAACCACACCTCAAGAATACTACCCTAGGGTACACAGTGAATAATTGTTTGAGACATAAAGTTTTGAAAAAAAGTGCAGATTTTATTAAAACAATAAAAACCTAAATGGTTAAAAATATCAGAGCAATGTCAATGTTATCTTAAACTGTCCTTGGGCCCTAATGACAGATTTAGAAAATATGAATATATGTATAGCAACCACCTAATATAGAATAATCTATAGATGTAAAAAACAAATGCAATTTTTCAACGATATATAATGATCCGGAGTCGACTATTAGTCCGGCACCTATGATGAATAAAAAAGGGCTGATAGTCCGGCACTTGTAATGGAAAAGGCAAAGTCAGATTAGATATCAGCCTAGACGCGTTTCAGGGTGCTAAAAAACGACCCCTTCCTCAGTCGCCTACTGAGGAAGGGGTCGTTTTTAGCACCCTGAAACGCGTCTAGGCTGATATCTAATCTGAACAGAGCACAATTTGCACGCACCACCTAGACTGAAGCCGGACCAGAACTTTGTGCACCACTTGCTGCATTCATCAAACATCCTCTCCTACTGAGCGCATTACCAACCTGCTGCCTGCACTACCAGAACCCAGCCACGATCTCTCCAGCGAAGGTCCGATACACATCCAGGTATTTGCCGATACCACGGACCGTTCCCGAGAGAGTCTCCTGCCGGAGCCCATATCCATCCAGGCTCTCACGCCAGGATTGCTGCAGCCAACACAAGAATTTCAACTATCGGCCCGTCGCAGTACGGGACCAGCAGCCAGGGTGAGGTTGAACTTTGCATTTGTCTAACAACTGTGGGCAGCTTTTTATACACCTATACATCAGTCCATCAAGTGACTTTGCCTTTTCCATTACAAGTGCCGGACTATCAGCCCTTTTTTATTCATCATAGGTGCCGGACTAATAGTCGACTCCGGATCATTATATATCGTTGAAAAATTGCATTTGTTTTTTACATCTATAGATTATTCTATATTAGGTGGTTGCTATACATATATTCATATTTTCTAAATCTGTCATTAGGGCCCAATGACAGTTTAAGATAACATTGACATTGCTCTGATATTTTTAACCATTTAGGTTTTTATTGTTTTAATAAAATCTGCACTTTTTTTCAAAACTTTATGTCTCAAACAATTATTTACTGTGTACCCTAGGGTAGTATTCTTGAGGTGTGGTTAATCTTTGTTTTAGTTTTTACCCATTTGGATTGGTGGGGATCAATCCTTTAACCACAATAACCTCGAATACCTGGTTGTGAGCTGCACACATTTTTCTAATTTTCTGATTTGTAAATTACTTCTATTAAAAAAAATCTTAATCCTTCCTGTACTTATTAGCTGCTGAATACTACAGAGGAAATTATTTTCTTTTTGGAATGCTCTCTGATGTCATCGCAACCACAGTTCTCTCTGCTGATGTTATTATAATAATAATAATGCTTTATTTATTGTTGTCCTTAGTGGGATTTGAACCCAAGTCCCCAGCACTGCAAGGCAGCAGTGCTAATCACTGAGCCACCATGCTGCCCTTAGCATACATCTGCTATGCATGGTTGCTAAAATGGACAGAGATGTCAGCAGAGAGCACTGTGCTCGTGATGTCATCAGTGTTCCAAAAAGAAAGGAATTTCCTCTGTAGCATTCAGCAGCTAATAACTACTGGAAGGATTAAGATTTTTTAATAGAAGTAATTTACAAATATGTTTAACTTTCTGCCACCAGTTGATTTAAAAGAAAAAAGGTTTTCACCGGAGTACTCCTTTAACTTCATGACACAATCATTAGGGACTACTGCCCTCATCAGCCTGAAATGTTCCTGTAGCCACTACGCTAGCAATAAACTAGGTAAATCAATAGTAGTCAGTATTTAGGTATCCTGGCTATAGAACTTTACTAATGTGTCATAAACTATTATTAGACAGAAGTTCCGCTTTTTGTACTAATAATCAATAGTCACAGATGCTATATAACTGATTTATAATCACTGTTCATACTAACGTATCTCTTTACATCATTCTATAGAAATACTGTATAATGTCCAAGTAAACATGCTTATGAAGTAGCCAATATTTAATTGAGAAATAATTTTGGAAAGTGAGGGAGTAAACATGCGCATAGCTGGAAACCAAAGGGTTGACACCCCTTCCCTGCTGACAATGCCACCAGTTGACCCCACTCACCCAGCCCTGCAAGATGCTATCAGTGACTACAGCACTGATGGGACATAAAATACACAATGGAATTAGGGAACTTCCTTTATCCAGCCCAGGTGACCACTTTGTAGCCTTAATGCAGTGGATAGCACCCTTCGTTGACCTCTATTGATATAAAACTACTCCTCATCAGCATGTCTCCCATCTATCCACACCAGCCCCCTCCACCAGCATGTCCCCCATACATCCACACCGCTCCTCCCATCAGCATGTCCCCATACATCCACACCAGGCCTTCCATCAGCATGCCCCCTAAAGATCCACACCAGACTCTCATCTCTCATCAGCATGTCCTCCATCCAGCCCCACTATAAGCATGTCCCCCATCAAGCCCCCCGCCCCCATCAGCAGCATGCCCCACCCCACCCCATATATCCACACAACATCCTGCTGGAGTAAGGAGGAGGCAGCCAATAGTGTGTGCGCAAGGAGAAAACAGTATCCAGTAAAGAATGCAAAACAGATATCTGACATCAAACCTAAAACTGAAACACAGTGCATCTGTCCATGTTTTTCAGTTTGATTCATTTAAACCCTTTAAGTTAAAAAATGTCCCCAATATGTGTGCATTGATCATATTGCTCTATTGACAAATATAGGTGCAGACACTTTTGCTTACCAAACAATATTCTCTGTAATTTTGTAACTAACAGAACCACTAATGTGGGGTACATGGCATGATGTGTGTTTTAGACACTTTTTATGCTTATCTTGACAATCTTGAAAAGTGTCTAGTGTATATATCCTTTCAAAATCTGAAAGAATCTGCAATAGACGCACCAAACACAGCCTGAGATATAGTTACTGTATATACTCGAGTATAAGCCGAGTTTTTCAGCACGATTTTTCTGCTGAAAATGCCCCCCTCGGCTTATACTCGAGTGAACTCTCCGCCTGTCAATCCCTTCTCAGTGGTCTTCAACCTGCGGACCTCCAGATGTTGCAAAACTACAACTCCCAGCATGCCCAGACAGCCATCGGCTGTCCGGGCATGCTGGGAGTTGTAGTTTTGAAACATCTGGAGGTCAGCAGTTTGAAGACCACTGAGGCCTTCGTCATCATCCAGACCCCCCCTTAGTTTTCTACTCACCTCCCCTCGGTGGGAAGGAAGGGTGAACTGGTCCGGGCCATCTATGCTGCAGGGACCGTCCGGTGGGGAGGGTTAGTCATTCCGGGATGTCCATTTTCACCGGGAGGCCCTCTTCTCTGCTGCGGGGCGGCCCCGGCCTAGTGACGTTGCCTTGACGAAGACGCACAGGGACGTCCGTACACAGCAGACGTCCCTGCGCATGAACGTCCCTGTGCGCTGTCGTCAAGGCAACGTCACTAGGCCGGGGGCCGGCCTGGAGTGGAGAAGTATATATGGTATATGTCTTATACACTTACATTATAACACTTACGTTATACCACTATCTACCTTTGGAAATTTTCTTAACCCATTTACTCCTAAAATACATTATGGAAATATAATTATGTGGAGAAGAAGTTTAATACTTTAATGTTACAATGCCATGAAGTCAGATTTATTTTAAACACTAAGCCAAACAAAGCTAGTAATTCTTTTACAGAGGAATCTCCTTTTCCTTACCTGAGGGGAAATAATGGCAAGACCTTTCACAAGAAAAAGAACAGACCATAGAAAGGAAATAGAAGGAATGACAAGAGGTAAATGTGCGGTATAAATAACCTGAACTGACTGGAAAAGTCACACACTATATATAACTTGTAGCACACCCCATGTAACAACAATCCCTATGAAAACACCTGTATAGGTTATATATAGTCCAAGAATAAGAATAAGAGTTCAGACTGCAAAAACAAATACTCATGGTTATATATATATATATATATATATATATATATATATATATATATAGTACTTTTTATGAAACCTGCCATTTGGCCATCCTCCTCATATTATGAAAAGTCTTTTGGCATAGGAGTTCCTTACGGTATCCATATTGTATTGTTAGAATTGTCTTTTGTAAGTTATCCTGACTAAAATATTAAATATAGTTTGTTTAATTCTATAATATAGTAGTATAGGTCAAACAACCTAATTCTTCAGCAGCATGTCTTCTGTTTAAGCCCCTATACATGGCTGTAACAATCAGTGGGTATAAAGCTCCTTGCTGCTTTGACTTTGGGCCACTCCTGAAGGTGTCTTCTAAGTTATCTCCAGGCTTTTATTTTTTAACCCCAATACAAGGATCAGTTTTTCCTTGCAGAGGACAACTAGGGTATTACCTCTAGGAGTTTAAGTGTAGGAGGCAGCGGGCCTTGCCGGACTGAAAACACTAGTGCAGAGCACAGAGGGGTACAGGATGGGGTCTGGGCTGATAGAGATTGTTCATGGTCAAAAACAGTAGTTGAGGTTCAATAGTCCGGGTAAAACTGCGGTCAAACACTAGAATACGGCTGGGATAAAGATGGAAGGCAGAGACAGGGTCAGAAAACAGGCTTGGGAATTACACTATAATGGAACAAGAAGCATGAGAACAAAATTCATTTTATCCTCTTTGCCTTTTAACCCCTTAAGGACCCAGCCATTTTACACCTTAGGACCCGGCCATTTTTTGCACATCTGACCACTGTCACTTTAAACATTAATAACTCTGGAATGCTTTTAGTTATCATTCTGATTCCGAGATTGTTTTTTCGTGACATATTCTACTTTAACTTAGTGGTAAAATTTTTTGGTAACTTGCAACCTTTCTTGGTGAAAAATCCCAAAATGTGATGAAAATTTTGAAAATTTTGCATTTTTCTAACTTTGAAGCTCTCTGCTTGTAATGAAAATGGATATTCCAAATATTATTTTATTTTATTCACATATACAATATGTCTACTTTATATTTGCATCATAAAATTGACGAGTTTTTACTTTTGGAAGACATCAGAGGGCTTCAAAGTTCAGCAGCAATTTTCCAATTTTTCACAAAATTTCCAAAATCACAATTTTTCAGGGACCAGTTCAGGTTTGAAGTGGATTTGAAGGGTCTTCATCTTAGAAATACCCCACAAATGACCCCATTATAAAAACTGCACCCCCCAAAGTATTCAAAATGACATTCAGTCAGCATTTTAACCCTTTAGGTGTTTCACAGGAATAGCAGCAAAGTGAAGGAGAAAATTCACAATCTTCATTTTTTACACTCGCATGTTCTTGTAGACCCAATTTTTGAATTTTTACAAGGGGTAAAAGGAGAAAATGTATACTTATATTTGTAGCCCAATTTCTCTCGAGTAAGCACATACCTCATATGTCTATGTAAAGTGTTCGGCGGGCACAGTAGAGGGCTCAGAAGGGAAGGAGCGACAAGGGGATTTTGGAGCGTACGTTTTTCTGAAATGATTTTTGGGGGGCATGTTGCATTTAGGAAGCCCCTATGGTGCCAGAACAGGAAAAAAAAAACACACGGCATACCAGTTTGGAAACTAGACCACTTGAGGAACGTAACAAGGAATAAAGTGAGCCTTAATACCCCACAGGTGTTTGACGACTTTTGCATATGTAAAAAAATTTTACAAAAATTTCAATAAAATGTGTGTTTCCCCTCAAATTTCACATTTTTGCAAGGGTTAATAGCAGAAAATACCCCCCAAAATTTGTAACCCCATCTCTTCTGAGTATGGAGGTACCCCATAAGTTGACATGAAGTGCACTATGGGCGAACTACAATGCTCAGAAGAGAAGGAGTCATATTTGGCTTTTTGAGAGCAAATTTTGCTTGGGGGCATGTCGCATTTAGGAAGCCCCTATGGTGCCAGGACAGCAAAAAATACCCAAATGCCATACCATTTTGGAAACTAGACCCCTTGAGGAACGTAACAAGGAATAAAGTGAGCCTTAATACCCAACAGGGGTTTCACGACTTTTGCATACGTAAAAAAAAAAAAAATTTTTCACTAAAATGTGTGTTTCCCCCCCCAAATTTCACATTTTTGCAAGGGTTAATAGCAGAAAATACCCCCCAAAATTTGTAACCCCATCTCTTCCGAGTATGGAGGTACCCCATAAGTTGACCTGAATACCCACATGCCATACCATTTTGGAAACTAGACCCCTTGAGGAACGTAACAAGGGGTACAGTGAGCATTTACACCCCACTGGTGTCTGTCAGATCTTTGGAACAGTGGGCTGTACAACATTTTTAATTTGCACAGCCCACTGTTCCAAAGCTCTGTCAGACACCAGTGGGGTGTAAATTCTCACTGCACCGCTCATTACATTCCGTGAGGGGTGTAGTTTCCGAAATGGGGTCACATGTGGGTTTTTTTTTTGTGTTTGTCAAAACTGCTGTAACAATCAGCCACCCCTGTGCAAATCACCTCAAATGTACATGGCACACTCTCCCTTCTGAGCCTTGTTGTGTGCCCCCAGAGCACTTTGCGCCCACATATGGGGTATCTTCGTAGTCGGGAGAAGTTGCATTACAAATTTTGGGGGCTTTTTTCCCTTTTACCTCTTGTCAAAATGAAAAGTATAGGGCAACACCAGCATGTTAGTGTAAAAAATTTATTTTTTTACACTAACATGCTGGTGTAGTCCCCAACTTCACCTTTTCATAAGGGGTGAAAGGAGAAAAAGCCCCCCGAAATTTGTAAGGCAATTTCTCCCGAGTACGGCGATACCCCATATGTGGCCCTAAACTGTTGCCTTGAAATACGACAGGGCTCCAAAGTGAGAGCGCCATGTGCATTTGAGGCCTGAATTAGGGATTTGCATAGGGGTGGACATAGGGGTATTCTACGCCAGTGATTCCCAAACAGGGTGCCTCCAGCTGTTGCAAAACTCCCAGCATGCTTGGACAGTCAACGGCTGTCAGGCAATACTGGGAGTTGTTGTTTTGCAACAGCTTGGAGGCTCCATTTTGAAAACAGTGGCGTACCAGACGTTTTTAATTTTTATTGGGGAGGGGAGGGGGGCTGTGTAGGGGTATGTGTATATGTAGTGTTTTTTACTTTTTATTTTATTTTGTGTTAGTGTAGTGTAGTGTTTTTAGGGTGCAGTCACACGGGCAGGGGGGGTTACAGCGATTTTCCCGCTGCGAGTTTGAGCTGCCGCGCAAAATTTGCTGCATCGCAAACTTGCAGCCTGATACTCACTGTAAGCCCCCTGCCCATGTGAATGTACCCTGTACATTCACAAGGGGGGGACCTCCAGCTGTTGCAAAACTACAACTCCCAGCATGCACAGTCTATCAGTGCATGCTGGTAGTTATAGTTTTGCAACAGCTGGAGGCACACGGGTTGGGAAACACTGAGTTAGGAAACAGACAATGTTTCCCAACCAGTGTGCCTCCTGTTGTTGCAAAACCACAACTCCCAAACATTCTCAGGCATGCTGGGAGTAGTAGTTTGGCAACATCTTTAGAGCCAGATGTTGCCAAACTACAACTCCCAGCATGCTGGGAGTTGTAGTTTGCAACATCTGGAGGACTACAGTTTGCAGACCACTAATACAGTGGTTCCCAATTTGTGCCCTTCCAGATGTTGCAAAACTACAACTCCCAGTATGCCAAAACTGTCCAGGCATGCTGGGAGTTGTAGTTATGCAACATCTGAAGGGCCAGATGTTACAGAACTACAACTCCCAGCATGCCTGGACAGTAAGGGCATGCTGAGGATGTGTAGTTTTGCAACATCTGGAAGGGCACAGTGGTCTCCAAACTGTGGACCTCCAGATGTTGCAAAACTGCAACTCCCAGCATGCCCAGAAGCCAAGGGCTGTCTGGGCATGCTGGGAGTTGTAGTATACAGGGTCCCAATACAGCAATGCATGTCGCTTTACGGCGACGTGCATTGCTGTAAAGGGCCCGACCACGGCTGAAGATCTACTCACCTGTCGCCGCCGCCACCATCTTCCTCGCTGGGATCCTTGGCTTCAGGGACGAGGTAAGTAACGGGGCCGGGCCCCAGCACTCCCCCGTCCCCCGCCGTGTCCTCCGGTCTCCCTCCCGTCCTCTCCGGACTTCCAGGGGCCGGGCAGGGCGGGAGGAAGTAACCGCCCCCCCCCCCCCCCTGCGATTGGTCAGTTAACTAACCGACGGATCGCAGGGTATAGGAGGAGGTGGCAGGCTTGCCACCTCGCTACTATACATCAGCATGGTCCTGGCTGTCTGTGACAACTGGGATCATGCAAAATTACCGGGCTGTCAGGTCCCAGAGACCCGATCAGCCCGGTATCGCCGTAGATCGCAAGGGCGATTTCCCTTGCGGTTTGCGGCGATCGCCGACATGGAGGGCCTACATGGCCCCCCTCGGCGTTTGCCCTGGATCCCTGCTGAAGGATTTCAGCAGGGATCCGCTTCCGATCTCCGCCGGGTGAGCGGCGGAGACCAGGAAAAGACATGACGTATGCATACGTCATGGGTCCTTAAGAGGTTAAAAGAATAACTTTCAGTTTCCATCTGGAGGCTCATATGAGAGCTGGTTTTATGTGGGACCTGGTAGTTTATTTTACCGCAAAATCAGAGCCAAATTTAGCTTTCGTTTCTACGCAGTGCACTTTATGGTAAAACTGACTCCCTAGAACTTTTTTATTTTATTAATTTATTTTGTCTACGGAACAGTTTTAAGGCTATTTTTTCACTGTGTATGTGGAGGAGACCGCTCGAATCCTTGCTGCCACCGCTGTGCCTGGGCTGAGGGGTAGCGCCACCCCTCTCCAATACAAACGTAGAAAATGATGTCTGACACCAAGCAACAAGTAAACGTCCACTTTATTGAAGCATAACAATAAAAGTACAGGCATTGCGTAACAGCCTACGCGTTTTGGAAAAGCATGTCCTTAGTCATAATGCCATGACTAAGGACATGCTTGTCCGAAACGCGTAGGCTGCTCCGATCTGCCTGTACTTTTATTGGTATGCATCAATAAAATTGACTTTTACTTGCTGCTTGGTGCCGGACATCATTTTCTACTGCTATTTTTGCACTGTGATCTATACTTTTCATTAGTAACATTTCAAAATGTATGATGTTGTAATCGATGTGTATATATATATATATATATATATATATATATGTGTATGTGTGCGTGTGTGTGTGTGTATGCATTATAAAAAGACTATTTGACAAAGCCCATCCCCCACGCTACTCTGCTCCTTGCTTTCCCTCCTCCCATCGAGTTGAGGAATTTCCAGTCCCAGCCAACGCCTAGAAGCCTTCTAAAAATCTAACAGAAAGACCATACCTTTTATGGTATGCCAAGGCCATATTCACCTCCCTATGAGGGCGGGAATTTATGCTAATTGCAATGTCTATACAACTGGACGACTGACTAATAAAATTTTGAAGTTTCATTTCCTTTGGTGCATATATTCTGATAACGAATTAGGACAGGGGTCAGATATTTAATAGGTCACTAATAAAATCCATATCATTGAACAAAAATCAGCAAACATATTTTTTTTTCTTTTATGCCGCCCACTATGCAGGATTATAAACCTTATCTTTTAAAAAAAATGTAAAAAATTTACGCACAGCATCACTAAATATTAGAGATGAGCGAACTTACAGTAAATTCGATTCGTCACGAACTTCTCGGCTCAGCAGTGGATTACTTATACTGCATAAATTAGTTCAGCTTTCAGGTGCTCCGGTGAGCTGGAAAAGGTGGATACAGTCCTAGGAAAGAGTCTCCTAGGACTGTATCCACCTTTTCCAGCCCACGGGAGCACCTGAAAGCTGAACTAATTTATGCAGGATAAGTCATCAACTGCTGAGCCGAGAAGTTCGTGACGAATCGAATTTACTGTAAGTTCGCTCATCTCTACTAAATATGTTTGCCAGGATATTTTTGTATTTTCAAATTTTTTATGGGATTTTTTATATATATTTTTAAAGTCACATGCAGGGAAGCTAACCCAAAGCAAATGCCAGGATGAGCAATACATTAGCGTGAGCAGAATGCTAGTGTTACAATAATTCATGTCTTATTTGCCAATATGGTATCAAAGTAGTTTATGTTCATTTCTATATACAGGGTGGGCCATTTCTATGGATACACCTTAATAAAATAGGAATGGTTGGTGAAATTAACTTCCTGTTTGTGGCACATTAGTATATGTGAGGGGGGAAACTTTTCATGATGGGTGGTGACCATGGTGGCCATTTTGAAGTCGGCCATTTTGAATCCAACTTTTGTTTTTTCAATAGGAAGAGTGTCATGTGACACATCAAACTTATTGGGAATTTCACAAGAAAAACAATGATGTGCTTGGTTTTAACGTAACTTTATTCTTTCATGAGTTATTTACAAGTTTCTGACCACTTCTAAAATGTGTTCAATGTGCTGCCCATTGTGTTGGATTGTCAATGCAACCCTCTTCTCCTACTCTTCACACACTGATAGCAACACCGCAGGAGAAATGCTATCCTGGTGCCAGAACAATGGAGCCCCCCACATGTGACCCCATTTTGGAAACTACACCCCTCATGTAATGTAATAAGGGGTACATTGAGCATTTACGCCCCACAGGTGTCTGACAGATTTTTGGAACAGTGGTCTGTGAAAAGGAAAAATGTAATTTTTCATTTGCACAGCCCACTGTTCCAAACATCTGTCAAACGCCAGTGGGGTGTAAATACTCACTGTACCCCTTATTAAATTCTGTGAGGGGTGTAGTTTCCAAAATGGGGTCACATGTGGGGGGGGTCCACTGTTCTGGCACCACGGAGGGCTTTGTAAACGCACATGGCCCCTGACTTCCATTCCTAACAAAATCACTCTCCAAAAGCTCAATGGCGCTCCTCCTCTTCTGAGCATTGCAGTTCGCCAGCAGAGCATTTGATGTCCACACATGGGGTATTTCCATACTCAGAAGAAATGGGATTACAAATTGTGGGGCGTCATTTTCTACTATTACCCCTTGTAAAAATGTAAAATTTGGGTAAAAAACTGCATTTTAGTGAATTTTTCTTTTTTTTTTCATTTACACATCCAACTTTAACAAAAAGTCGTCAAACACCTATGGGGTGTTAAGGCTCACTGTACCCCCTGTTACATTTCCAAAATATGTTAGTTTCCAAAATAGTATGCCATGTAGTTTTTTTTACTGTTCTGGCATCATTTCAGCTAAATTTGCTTTTCAAAATCCAAATGTGACTCCTCCTATTCTGAGCATTGTAGTGCACCAGCAGAGCACTTGACGTCCACACATGGGGTATTTCTATACTCAGAAGAGATGGGGTTACAAATTTTGTGAGGCATTTCTCCTATTACCCCTTTTAAAAAATAAAAATTTGTGGGAAAACTGGCATTTTAGTGAAAAAAAATCATTTACACATCCAACTTTAACGAAAAGTCGTCAAACACCTGTGGGGTGTTAAGGCTCACTGTACCCCTTGTTACATTCTTTGAGGGGTGTAGTTCCCAAAATAGTATGCCATGTGTTTTTTTTTTGTTGTTTTTTTTGCTGTTCTGGCACCATAGGGGCTTCTTAAATGTGACATGCCTCCCAAAAACTTTTTCAGAAAAACTTACTTTCCAAAATCCCACTATCGCTCCTTCCCTTCTGAGCCCTCTAGTGCCCCCCCCCCCCAGAGCACTTGACATACACATAAGAGGTATTTCCTTTTACCCCTTGTAAAAATTTTAAAACTGGGTCTACAAGAACATGCCAGTGTAAAAAATGAAGATTTTGAATTTTCTCCATTAATTTGCTGCTATTCCTGTGAAACACCTAAAGGGTTAACAAACCTTTTGAATGTCATTTTGGATACTTTGAGGGGTGCAGTTTTTATAATGGGGTCATTTAGGGGGTATTTCTAATAAGAAGGTCCTTCAAATCCAGTTAAAAACTGAACTGGTCCCTGAAAAATTTTGATTTTGAAAATTTTGTGAAAAATTGGAAAATTGCTGCTATACTTTGAAGCCCTCTGATGTCTTCCAAATTTATGATGCAAACATAAAGTAGACATATTGTATATGTGAATCAATAAATAATTTATTTGGATTATTCATTTTCCTTATAAACAGAGAGCTTACAAGTAAAAAAAAAATGCAACATTTCCAATTTTTTCATCATATTTTGGAATTTTTCACCAAGAAATTATGCAAGTATCGACAAAATTTTACAAATAACATAAAGTAGAATATGTCACTAAAAACCCATCTCGGAATCAGAATGAAAGGTAAAAGCATCCCAGAGTTATTAATGCTTAAAGTGACAGTGGTCAGATGTGCAAAAAATGGCCGGGTCCTACACTGAAAATTGGCTGGGACCTTAAGGGGTTAAGTTTATCTTTATATATTTATGCACCCCTTTTTAATATATATAGAGAATAAACTTGATTAACCTTTGCAATTTTTTTTTTTTTTTACCTAACCATAACAACGATATATACATTGCAACAATGAATATTCCATTACTCATTTTGCACTGTGGGATGCCCACATCTCAATCCCCTAAAACCGTATGGGCAGCTGTCTCAGTATTCCTGTTTCGCACATTTTAAGTCCAAAACTTTCTATGCAGCAATTATTTTACAAATTGTTTCATCCAAAGCAAATATTCAAGATTTCAATCACAAAAGTTCTTTTACAAAACAAAAAGACAAGTTTGGATTTAGCTTTTGTTCTCTTCATACATAAGTGACAGCAGTTGGACCCGTGAAGCCTAGACTGTGGAAAGTAATTGCTTTCTTATGCGAGAAAACGTGAAATTATTGTTATAGGAGCCAAAGAAAAGTTCTGGAAGTCAGGAAATATTTCTTTTAGCTAGTTTTATGGCTTTACGAATGCTTGGACACATACACTCAAAGACCACTATATTAGGTTCACCTGCTCCATTGGTGGTTAACACAAATAGCTAATCAGCCAATCACATGGCAGCAACCCAATTAATTTAGGAATGTATACATGGTCAAGACAACTTGCTGAAGTTTATACTGAGCATCAGAATGGGGGGAACAAAAGGGAATTAAGTGACCTGGAATGTGGCATGGTTGTTGGTGCCAGAGAGTCTGGTCTGAGTATTTCAGAAACTTCTGATCTGCTGAGACTTTTACCCACAACCATCTTTAGGGTTTACAGAGAATGGTTAAAAACAATAATAATCCAGTATATGATGTCAGAGGAGAATGGGTAGACTGGTTTAAGATGACAGAAAGGCGACAGTAACTCAAATAATCATTCATTACAACCATTTCTAAAAGTACAGCACATTGAACCTTGAAGCAGATGGGCTACAGCAGCTGAAGACCACGCCAGGTGCCACTCCAGTTAACTAAGAACAGGAAACCGAGTCTACAATTCACACAGGCTCACCAAAATTCGCAATAGAAGACTGAAAGAACGTTGCATGGTCTGACAAATCGAAATTCCAGATGATATATTTAGATGGAAGGGTCAGAATTTGATGTAAACAACATACAAACATGGATCCATTCTGTCTTGTATCAACTGTTCAGGCTGGTGGTGATGTAGTAATAGTGTGGGCAGCATTTTCTATGTGGGGGGACAATGGCCATTTATGAAATTCAAGTACGGTATGTCTTGACCATCAGAACTGGATATGCTCATACATTCTCCCTTTTTTTATAATGTTTCTTATAATGTATCTTAATAGGGCATGTGAACACAGGCTGCCTTCATGATGGTGTAAAAAAAATGACCTATTGTGTAAACCAATTTTTTATGTTAACCTCTTAATGTCACAGCGGATTTTGGCATTGTGGACAGAGACAATTGTTATTTTAGTGTTTTAGTATTTTATTCCTCGCCTTTTAAGATATATACATCTTTTATGTTTCCATCCATAGAGCCATGTGATGGCTTGTTTTTTGAGTGACCATTTGTACTTTACAAAGACACCTTTCAGTTCACTATTAAATGCACGGCACAAGCAAAAAAAAATTATCTGAGCCAGAAATTGAAAACAATTTGAGGGTTTTCTTTATACGCAGTGCACCTTGCAGTAAAATTGACAGTATCTTTATTCTGTGGGTCAATACAATTAAAGGGTACCTTTCATCAAAAAAACTTTTGATGTATTATAGATTAATGTATGCAGAATAACTTTCCAATAGTATGTTATTAAAAAAATATGCTTCCTCTATTTAATTTTCCACTTTGAAAAAATGACCACTAGGGGTCTCCCTACCAGTCCTTTTTATAGATTTCAGACTCATTCAGGAGTCCTAAATCTCAAACTGCATCCGCGACACAGACAAGCTCAACACTGCTCCCTGGCATTGAGCAGGGGTGAGTTTGTCTGTGTTCCGGCTGCAGTCTGAGATTTAGGACTCCTGCATGAGTCTGAAATCTATCAAAAAAAAAAAAAAGGACTGGTAGGGAGACCCCTAGTGGTCATTTTTTCAAAGTGGAAAATTAAATAGAAAGAAGCATATTTTTTAATAACATGCTGTCACGATGCCGGCTGGCAGGTAGTGGATCCTCTGTGCCAGAGAGGGATTGGCGTGGACCGTGCTAGTGGACCGGTTCTAAGCCACTACTGGTTTTCACCAGAGCCCGCCGCAAAGCGGGATGGTCTTGCTGCGGCGGTAGTGACCAGGTCGTATCCACTAGCAACGGCTCACCTCTCTGGCTGCTGAAGATAGGCGCGGTACAAGGGAGTAGGCAGAAGCAAGGTCGGACGTAGCAGAAGGTCGGGGCAGGCAGCAAGGATCGTAGTCAGGGGCAACGGCAGAAGGTCTGGAACACAGGCTAGGAACACACAAGGAACGCTTTCACTGGCACAATGGCAACAAGATCCGGCAAGGGAGTGCAGGGGAAGTGAGGTGATATAGGGAAGTGCACAGGTGAACACACTAATTGGAACCACTGCGCCAATCAGCGGCGCAGTGGCCCTTTAAATCGCAGAGACCCGGCGCGCGCGCGCCCTAGGGAGCGGGGCCGCGCGCGCCGGGACAGAACAGACGGAGAGCGAGTAAGGTACGGGAGCCGGGGTGCGCATCGCGAGCGGGCGCTACCCGCATCGCGAATCGCATCCCGGCTGGCAGCGGAATCGCAGCGCCCCGGGTCAGAGGATGTGACCGGAGCGCTGCAGCGGGGAGAGTGAAGCGAGCGCTCCGGGGAGGAGCGGGGACCCGGAGCGCTCGGCGTAACAGTACCCCCCCCCTTGGGTCTCCCCCTCTTCTTAGAGCCTGAGAACCTGAGGAGCAGACTTTTGTCTAGGATGTTGTCCTCAGGTTCCCAGGATCTCTCTTCAGGACCACAACCCTCCCAGTCCACTAAAAAAAAAGTTTTCCCTCTGACCTTTTTGGAAGCTAAGATCTCTTTGACAGAGAAGATGTCCGAGGAGCCGGAAACAGGAGTGGGAGGAACAGATTTGGGAGAAAAACGGTTGAGGATGAGTGGTTTGAGAAGAGAGACGTGAAAGGCATTAGGGATACGAAGAGAAGGAGGAAGAAGAAGTTTATAAGAGACAGGATTAATTTGACACAAAATTTTGAAAGGACCAAGATAGCGTGGTCCCAACTTGTAGCTAGGGACACGGAAGCGGACATATTTAGCGGAGAGCCATACCTTGTCTCCAGGGGAAAAAACGGGAGGAGCTCTTCTTTTCTTATCCGCGAACTTCTTCATGCGTGATGAAGCCTGTAAGAGAGAATTTTGGGTCTCTCTCCATATGATGGAAAGGTCACGAGAAATTTCATCCACAGCGGGCAGACCAGAGGGCAAGGGAGTAGGGAGGGGGGGAAGAGGGTGACGGCCGTACACCACGAAAAATGGGGATTTGGAGGAAGATTCAGAGACCCTGAAGTTATACGAGAATTCGGCCCATGGGAGGAGATCTGCCCAGTCATCCTGGCGGGAGGAAACAAAATGTCGCAAATAATCACCCAAGATCTGGTTAATTCTTTCTACTTGTCCATTGGACTGGGGATGATATGCAGAAGAAAAATTTAATTTAATCTTGAGTTGTTTACAGAGAGCCCTCCAGAATTTAGACACGAATTGGACACCTCTATCCGAGACAATCTGCGTAGGCAACCCGTGAAGACGAAAAATGTGTACAAAAAATTGTTTAGCCAACTGAGGCGCAGAAGGAAGACCAGGAAGAGGGATGAAATGTGCCATTTTGGAGAATCGATCAACGACCACCCAAATAACAGTGTTGCCACGGGAAGGGGGTAAATCAGTAATAAAATCCATACCAATCAGAGACCAAGGCTGTTCAGGGACAGGCAGAGGATGAAGAAAACCAGCGGGCTTCTGACGAGGAGTCTTATCCCGGGCACAGATAGTGCAGGCTCGCACAAAGTCCACAACATCCGTTTCCAGAGTCGGCCACCAATAGAAGCGGGAGATGAGTTGCACAGATTTCTTGATGCCCGCATGACCTGCGAGATGGGAGGAGTGACCCCATTTGAGGATTCCGAGGCGTTGGCGTGGAGAAACAAAGGTCTTTCCTGGAGGAGTCTGCCTGATGGAGGCAGGAGAAGTGGAGATCAGGCAGTCAGGTGGAATGATGTGTTGCGGAGAGAGTTCAACTTCTGAGGCATCCGAGGAACGAGAGAGAGCATCGGCCCAATTTAGTAAAGATGTGGGCACCTTGGAGGCGATCAAAGAGTTCAGAGATGAGGGGTAAGGGGTAGCGGTTCTTAACCGTGATTTTATTAAGACCGCGGTAGTCAATGCAAGGACGTAGGGAGCCATCTTTTTTGGACACAAAGAAAAATCCGGCTCCGGCAGGAGAGGAGGATTTACGGATAAAGCCCTTTTTAGATTCTCCTGGACGTATTCAGACATGGCAAGAGTCTCTGGGGCAGAGAGAGGATAAATTCTGCCCCGGGGTGGAGTAGTGCCCGGGAGGAGGTCGATAGGACAATCATAAGGCCTGTGAGGAGGTAGAGTCTCAGCTTGTTTTTTGCAGAAAACATCCGCGAAGTCCATATAGGCCTTAGGGAGACCGGTTACTGGAGGAACCACAGAGTTACGGCAAGGGTTACTGGGAACCGGTTTTAGACAGTTCTTGGAACAAGAGGACCCCCAACTCTTGATCTCCCCAGTGGACCAATCCAAGGTTGGGGAATGAAGTTGAAGCCAGGGAAGTCCAAGGAGAATTTCCGAGGTGCAATTGGGGAGGACCAAAAGTTCAATCCTCTCGTGATGAGATCCGATGCTCATAAGAAGGGGCTCCGTGCGGAAACGTATGGTACAGTCCAATCTTTCATTATTTACACAATTGATGTAGAGGGGTCTGGCGAGACTGGTCACCGGGATGTTGAACCTATTGACGAGAGAGGCCAAAATAAAATTTCCTGCAGATCCAGAGTCCAAGAAGGCCACAGTAGAGAAGGAGAAGGCAGAGGCAGACATCCGCACAGGCACAGTAAGACGTGGAGAAGCAGAGTAGACATCAAGGACTGTCTCACCTTTGTGCGGAGTCAGCGTACGTCTTTCCAGGCGGGGAGGACGGATAGGACAATCCCTCAGGAAGTGTTCGGTACTAGCACAGTACAGGCAGAGGTTCTCCATACGGCGTCGTGTCCTCTCTTGAGGTGTCAGACGAGACCGGTCGACCTGCATAGCCTCCACGGCGGGAGGCACAGGAACAGGTTGCAGGGGACCAGAGGAGAGAGGAGCCGAGGAGAAGAAACGCCTCGTGCGAACAGAGTCCATATCTTGGCGGAGTTCCTGACGCCTTTCGGAAAAACGCATGTCAATGCGAGTGGCTAGGTGAATAAGTTCATGTAGATTAGCAGGAATTTCTCGTGCGGCCAGAACATCTTTAATGTTGCTGGATAGGCCTTTTTTGAAAGTCGCGCAGAGGGCCTCATTATTCCAGGACAATTCTGAAGCAAGAGTACGGAATTGTATGGCATACTCGCCAACGGAAGAATTACCCTGGACCAGGTTCAACAGGGCAGTCTCAGCAGAAGAGGCTCGGGCAGGTTCCTCAAAGACACTTCGGATTTCCGAGAAGAAGGAGTGTACTGAGGCAGTGACGGGGTCATTGCGGTCCCAGAGCGGTGTGGCCCATGACAGGGCTTTTCCGGACAGAAGGCTGACTACGAAAGCCACCTTAGACCTTTCAGTGGGAAACAGGTCCGACATCATCTCCAGATGCAGGGAACATTGGGAAAGAAAGCCACGGCAAAACTTAGAGTCCCCATCAAATTTATCCGGCAAGGATAGGCGTAGCCCAGGAGCGGCCACTCGCTGCGGAGGAGGTGCAGGAGCTGGCGGAGGAGATGACTGCTGAAGCTGTGGTAGTAACTGTTGTAGCATAACGGTCAGTTGAGACAGCTGTTGGCCTTGTTGCGCTATCTGTTGTGACTGCTGGGCGACCACCGTGGTGAGGTCAGCGACAACTGGCAGAGGAACTTCAGCGGGATCCATGGCCGGATCTACTGTCACGATGCCGGCTGGCAGGTAGTGGATCCTCTGTGCCAGAGAGGGATTGGCGTGGACCGTGCTAGTGGACCGGTTCTAAGCCACTACTGGTTTTCACCAGAGCCCGCCGCAAAGCGGGATGGTCTTGCTGCGGCGGTAGTGACCAGGTCGTATCCACTAGCAACGGCTCACCTCTCTGGCTGCTGAAGATAGGCGCGGTACAAGGGAGTAGGCAGAAGCAAGGTCGGACGTAGCAGAAGGTCGGGGCAGGCAGCAAGGATCGTAGTCAGGGGCAACGGCAGAAGGTCTGGAACACAGGCTAGGAACACACAAGGAACGCTTTCACTGGCACAATGGCAACAAGATCCGGCAAGGGAGTGCAGGGGAAGTGAGGTGATATAGGGAAGTGCACAGGTGAACACACTAATTGGAACCACTGCGCCAATCAGCGGCGCAGTGGCCCTTTAAATCGCAGAGACCCGGCGCGCGCGCGCCCTAGGGAGCGGGGCCGCGCGCGCCGGGACAGAACAGACGGAGAGCGAGTAAGGTACGGGAGCCGGGGTGCGCATCGCGAGCGGGCGCTACCCGCATCGCGAATCGCATCCCGGCTGGCAGCGGAATCGCAGCGCCCCGGGTCAGAGGATGTGACCGGAGCGCTGCAGCGGGGAGAGTGAAGCGAGCGCTCCGGGGAGGAGCGGGGACCCGGAGCGCTCGGCGTAACACATGCTATTGGAAAGTTATTCTGCATACATTTAAAGTGATATCCATGGTTACATACATTTTCTATTACTCTACTATTTAAAAGAAAAGAAGAGTGTAGTTCCTCCACTCGCTTCATAGACAGAATGCACTTCAGGGCGTAAATGTACAGACATGTATCGACTGCTTAAAGGAATCTCTCTAAATGCTGTTAGAAGCAGCTCACTAAGATGACATTCCCTATGATCTTACACAGTTAATAGAATTAAAAAAGTTACAATAAAAAATTAGGTGATACTATCATGGGATACTGTAGATTTAAAATCAATGGTGACCTAAATATAAGAAACGTGAAACAAGAAGACTTACAAAAGCCCTTCAGGCTTCCATTGATCCTGGGAAGGAATAATACAGTTTTCTAAATTGTTCTGTCCAGGTAACAAAAAACCCAATAAACTTGATGATCTACCTTTTCAATATGATCCAAGAGAGTACGTTCACACATGTATACTTTTAGTGCAGATCTTCTGCAGATTTTGCTGCCCATTGGCAGATCTGCAGCAGAAAATACGCACGTGTGAACGCACCCTTCACACGGGCAGATTACCTGCGTAATTTCTGCAGTGTATTTGCCACAGAAAATCCACATCAGATTTTGCTAGCATTGACTTCAATGGATCAGCAGAAAATCCATCTACAATAGAGGCAGATTTTCCTTCGGACCCATTGAAGTCCATGGTAGCAAAATCTTCTGCGGTTTTTCCGCAGCAAATATACCCTGTTCTAAATTATTATGCAAATTATATTGTCTCATTTACCTACATAATTGATGTAAATAACAGTCAGCATAATTCTCCTTTTACAATTCAAATTTTATTGCACAAACCTCCTAATGATAACAGTCTTTTTTTTAACGTAAAAACTTCCAATGCACTATTCCAAATTATTATGCACATTAAGTTTCAAAACACTTTATAGGTTGTAAAGAACTGAAAATTGTCATTTGTTGTGTTTGCAGAATATTTACTGAAATCAAAAGCTATTTCAATAAAACTTTTAACAATATTTAAACTTTTTAAACATTTTAACAGATCACGTTACATTTTAACATACTCTTATTTGATAGCAGCTTCACAAGTCTTGCATCCATTGAACTTGTGAGTTTTTGGACAGTTTCTGCTTGCATTGGTTTGCAAGATGTCCGAATAGCCTCCCAGAGCTGCTGTTTGGATGTAAACTGCCTCCCACCCTCATAGATCTTTTGCTTGAGGATGCTCCAAAGGTTATCAATAGGAGCCATTGATGCAGAGGAATTCTTTGCAGCATGAGATGGTGCATTGTCATGCATGAAGATGATTTTATTACGGAAAGCATAGTTCTTCCTTCTGTACCAGGGAAGAAAGTGGTCAGTTAGAAACTCCACATACTTTGTAGTGGTCATCTTTACACCTTCGGGGACCCTAAATGGGCCGACCAGCTTTCTTCCTATAATTCTGGCCCAAAACATGACTCCACCACCACCATGCTGATGTCGCAGCCTTTTTGGAACAGGGTGGCCATCCACCAACCATCCACTACTCCATCCATCTAGACCATCCAGGGTAGCATGGCACTTATCAGTGAATAGGACTGTTTGAAAATTAGTCTTCATGTATTTTTCTGCCCAATGCAGCCATTTCTGCTTGTGAACATTGGTTAGTGGTGGCCGAATAGAAGGTTTATACACAGTTGCAAGACTCTGGAGAACTCTACACCTTGATGTCTGTGGGACTCCAGAGGCACCAGCAGCTTCAAATATCTGTTTGCTGCTATGTAATGGTATTTTAGCAGCTGCTCTCTTGATCCAATGAATGGATCTGGCAGAAATCTTCCTCAATGTGCCTTTATCTGCACAAAGCAGTCTGTGCTCTGAATCAGCCACAAATCTCTTACTAGTGCAATGATCACGCTTAAGTTTTCATAAAATATCTAATGCTTTCATACCTCGTCCAAGGCATTCACTTTTTTTGGCAGCAGAGAGATCCTTTTTCTTCCCCATATTGCTTAAAAATGGTGCTCTGCTTAATAATGTGGAACATCCATCTTTAGTAGATTCTCCTTAAATTGGGCTCACCTGACAATCAAATTAACACAGGCTTCAGAGATTGTTTTCAGTGATCAAAAGAGCCCAGAGACACAATGCCTTCCATGAGTTAAACTGAAAAACAAAATGTTTCATTTTTGTGACACTTAAATCGAATTTGCATAATAATTTGGAACAGGATGCACACTGCGGAAATTTCACAGGTAATCCATCTGTGTGAATGTACCCTTAGGGTCTGTTAGAAAAGAGATTATGCCCAGACTGCTGCAATTAAAAAAATTAACATGGACTTACCTTCTGCTATTCCCGCTTGTGTCAGTATTACCATCCCGTGCTCTGTTGTGATCCTCTTCTTCTGGTGGTCAACACAAAACAATGCAGCTTAGCTAATTGCTGGGTACAGCTGGCCGGTGAGTGACTGAGTGGCAGGTGGATATATTGAGCCCTGGCCCTGGTCTTCTTCCTGGTGCCTGAGCACAATATGTCATCTTGGCTACCTTGGTCAATCATTGGCCAAGGTGAGACACCACAGAACTTAAAGAGGTATTCCAGGGAAAAAATTTTTTTTTATATATCAACTGGCTCCAGAAAGTTAAACAGATTTGTAAATTACTTCTATTAAAAAATCTTAATCCTTTCAGTACTTATGAGCTTCTGAAGTTAAGGTTGTTCTTTTCTGTCTAAATCCTCTCTGATGACACCTGTCTCGGAAAACGCCCAGTTTAGAAGTAAATCCCCATAGCAAACCTCTTCTAAACTGGGCGTCATCAGAGAGGATTTAGACAGAAAAGAACAACCTTAACTTCAGAAGCTCATAAGTACTGAAAGGATTAAGATTTTTTAATAGAAGTAATTTACAAATCTGTTTAACTTTCTGGAGCCAGTTGATATATATTAAAAAAGTTTTTTTCCTGGAATACCCCTTTAACCTCACACAAAGAGAAAGAAAGAGATGGAGCGCTCACCGTTCCAATTGCAGGCGGACCAGATTCAGGAATCAGCAGACCACATCGGTCCGAGCAGGGAGGCGACAGACGGATCCGGGGGGAGTTCAGACGTCTGGCCACGGACCGTATCACGCCCCTAAGCACTTTGTCAGGCCGCAGACCACAGAACTTAGCTGAGCTGCTTTGTTGCATGTCGGGAACTAGAAGCAGGAATAAGATTGCAGCGGAGGACGGGCCGGCAATACCAGGGAGGGGGTGCGCGAATATTCAAAATGCTAATTTTTACCGCGAATATCGGCACTTTGCGATTTCATGAATACTATGAATATAGTGATATATATTCGTAAGGACGAATATTAGTTTTTTTTTATGCAAAATTTTTTATGTGAGTTTATGCGAATATCGGCACTACCTGACTGGACACTGATCCCTCCCTTCTTTTAGGTGAAAGATATAATTGCGCATGCGCACTATGCTAATTTAATTTAGAATTTTCGCATGAAAAAACGAGAACGAACACAGCGAATATGCAAATTATGTGTACATAGGACGAATATTCTTCCTTATATTCTGCAAAATATTGTGAATTCGAATATGGCCCTGCCACTCATCACTATTGGGGGGGGGGGGGGAGCAGGATGTATGCCAGTTCAATTTTTTTTTTTGTTGCAAAAGCCTGGGCATATGGAGTGAAAAACTTTGATTACATTTATCATGGACTCTTGAAAAATGATAATGCCAGTGGGAACAGGACTTAAACTGACCATGTTTATTTACATTTTTCCTGAAGGATGTTCTAATCCAGGGGTGTCAAACACCCGGCCCGCCAGACCTCGTCATGTGGCCCGCCACCGGCCGCCAGCCTTCACCTTTAATCTCGCTTTTGTTTTTTTAAAGAAAGCCGCCTCTTCAGCGCATGCGCGGCGATCCTCCTTCGGTCCTCCTGGTCCTCCGCCTCTATGGTTGTACGCATGGGACATCAGTGACGTCCCGTGCGTACAACCATAGAGACGCGGGAGGAACAGGAGGACGGCAGGATCATCTCAGGAGGATGCGCGCAGGCCCTGTTAAGTGACCGGCGGCGCGTTATCTTCTTCAGCGTTGCAGTCACCGCTCAACCGGTCCTGGCACCTACTGCTATGGTCCATAGGCCATAGCAGTAGATGTGACCCCGGGCCGGAGGAGCGGTGACCAGATCACAGTGGGGGCAGCACACAGACATACAGCCTCCAGCCATACACTGTATATGGCTGGAGGCTGTATGTCTGTGGGGAGGAACTATACTGGGTGCTGCCAACCTAATGTGGGGGGGACTATACTGCCAACTAATGTGGGGGAACATGCTGCCTACCTAATGTGGGGGGAACTATACTGCCAACCTAATGTGGGGGAACATGCTGCCAACTAATGTGGGGGAATATGCTGCCTACCTAATGTGGGAGGAACTATACTGCCAACCTAATGTGGGGGAACATGCTGCCAACTAATGCGGGGGAACATGCTGCCTACCTAATGTGGGGGGAACTATACTGCCTACCTAATGTGGGGGGAACTATACTGCCTACCTAATGTGGGGGGAACTATACTGCCAACCTAATGTGGGGGGAAATATACTGCCAACTAATGTGGGGGAACATGCTGCCAACTAGTGTGGGGGAACATGCTGCTTACCTAATGTGGGGAGAACTATACTGCCAACCTAATGTGGGGGGAACTATACTGCCAACCTAATGTGGGGGGAACTATACTGCCAACCTAATGTGGGGGGAACTATACTGCCAACCTAATGTGGGGGGAACTATACTGCCAACTAATGTGGGGAACATGCTGCCAACTAATGTGGGGGAGCATGCTGCCTACCTAATGTTGGGAGAACTATACTGCCAACCTAATGTGGGGGGAACTATACTGCCTACCTAATGTGGGGGAACTATACTGCCTACCTAATGTGGGGGATCGATACTGCCTACCTAATGTGGGGGGAACTATATTGCCAACCTAATGTGGGGGGAACTATACTGCCAACTAATGTAGGGGAACATGCTGCCAACTAATGTGGGGGAACATGCTACCTACCTAATGTGGGGGGAACTATACTGCCAACCTAATGTGGGGGTAACTATACTGCCAACCTAATGTGGGGGTAACTATACTGCCAACCTAATGTGGGGGGAACTATACTGCCAACTAATGTGGGGGAACATGCTGCCAACTAATGTGGGGGAACATGCTGCCTACCTAATGTGGGGGGAACTATACTGCCAACCTAATGTGGGGGGGAACTATACTGCCAACCTAATGTGGGGTGAACTATACTGCCAACCTAATGTGGGGGGAACTATACTGCCAACCTAATGTGGGGGAACATGCTGCCAACTAATGTGGGGGAACATGCTGCCTACCTAATGTGGGGGGAACTATACTGCCTACCTAATGTGGGGGGAACTATTCTGCCAACCTAATGTGGGGGAACATGCTGCCTACCAATGTGGGGGAACATGCTACCTACCTAATGTGGGGGGAACTACAAGGTACTGTACATTGCGGTAGGAGGGGTAGTCTTATATGGCGAGTATATCCCAAACTCTACATTTAACTGTAAAAGTTGGGGGTCATCTTATACACCCAGTCGTTTTATACGCCAGCATATAGGGTATGTGGGGGGGGGGAGGGGTCCTACAGATACAACTGGCCCTTTGAGGGTGACCAAACTGCTGATGCGGCCCCCGATGAATTTGAGTTTGACACCCTGTTCTAATCAGAGTTTTATGACGGATGCATTTGTTGTCTTTACGGCAGTCGAACAGTGTGTATCAGGTTTGCAGTATGTATTTGAAAAAATTTATGATCGGGTGTTTTAAAAGCTACAATATTTCAGTTAAGTCAAACTTTACTAGTATTTTACATGCCACTAAAAGTAGCTGCATTTTTAGGCTTATTTTAACAGGCATGTAAATATGTCAGTGTAACAGACTCTACCATAATAAAATGCCTCCTTATGCAACAGCATTTTATACTTTCTTAAAAGGATAACCACATGTCTAGAAAGCCAATGTGACAGCATTCATAAAGAGCACATGGCTTCATGCAATTTTACCCATCTACTGAAGGTAATAAAAGTCTTTTTCACTATACTATACATTTATATTATTAAATACATATAACCAATTTAGACACAATTGCCTTTAACATTTACTAGGCTGTTTAATGTCGGCACACCACAAAACATCTTTACACTCTGTCCCTTCCTTGCTGTATACAATGGTGTTTACTACAGTGCTGTAAAGGACTTGACCGCTGGGTGCCAGGTAGACGCAGGAGCTGTTGGTCTCAGTGGACCCAGCTCAGTTCTGCAGTGCACATCAGGAGAAAGTATTCCTCCAAATGCTAAGATGTCAGAAATAAGTTAAAGGGGTTATCCAGGAAAAAACTTTTTTTTATATATCAACTGGCTCCAGAAATTTAAACAGATTTGTAAATTACTTCTATTAAAAAATCTTAATCCTTTCAGTACTTATGAGCTTCTGAAGTTAAGGTTGTTCTTTTCTGTCTAAGTAATCTCTGATGACACGTGTCTCGGGAAACGCCCAGTTTAGAAGCAAATCCCCATTGCAAACCTCTTCTAAACTGGGTGTTTCCCGAGACACGTGTCATCAGAGATTACTTAGACAGAAAACCTTAACTTCAGAAGCTCATAAGTACGGAAAGGATTAAGATTTTTTTAATAGAAGTAATTTACAAATCTGTTTAACTTTCTGGAGCCAGTTGATATATATAAAACATTTTTTTGCCTGGAATACCCCTTTAAAAAAAAAACATATAGTAAAAAGTTCTATGACCTCATTGGGGTTCAGTGTGTAAAACTGACGGATGGATAAATAAATAAATTCTATATTTGTGTCAACCTTTCTATTGTGGTCCTGAACAGGAGATGCATTGTTTTATTTAAATAAATAAAACAATGAATCTCCTGTTCACAAACACAACAGAAAGGTTGACACAAATATAAAATTTATGCCCCATGTGCATGCACAATTCAGTGACATAGTGCAACCAATATGGAACATTCAGCAGCTGATAAGTACTGGAAGGCTTAAGATTTCTAAATAGAAGTAATTTACATGGGCAATGTTAAATGGGCACTGTCATTAAAACTAGATTTTGCTATTGCACTCCATATGGTAAATACAAAATCTTCCTAATGTACTTTGTTTAAAAAAAAAATGAAGTTTTCTGTTTTATTTGTGTTTAAAAATGCTGCCACTAGGTGTCTCCCTACTTGTCCAGAGCACATTTTTCCCCATCTTTTGCCCAGACTTTGGACTCCTGCTGGCCTGGCAGAAGTCCAAAAGCAAGAAATGTTGAGGGGTGTGTGCAGCCTTATCCAATCATATCTCACACACAAGGTAGAAAACTAAGAAATAATAAAATTAAAGGCAGGGGGTTTTATCATAATGGGGGCAGTAAGCTTTCTGGAACCAATTGCTTTGAAAACTATTGTTTCCCACCGGAGCACCATTTTAACAGTTTCTTCACTTTAGTCACTCAATGCGTGCATTAAAGGGGTACTCTGTCCTTAGACATCTTCCCCCCCCATAACACCTTTTCCTGACACATTTATTGTTTTTTTTCCATCAGTGTTTGCTTGATTTTGCACCTACCTAGAAAATTCTAAGTGTGGCCTTAGTATTTTCTGCATCCCCAATGTATCTATGGTAGATTTTTCTTCTGATAATGACACATGATGTTTGTATTTTACTGATGAACTTTAAATTGGTCAGTTTTGACATAATTGATATGATTGGTGCAGTTTGGTGCAAAATGGTGCATGTGTTGCAGCTGTGTGCTAAAATAAAATAAAAAAAAAATCTATTTTTTCTCCATCATTCTGCACTCGTGAGAATGTGAAAATTGAATTTTTATAAATGTATTCAAATTTATTGAAAATTAAAAACTAAAATGTTGTATAGACAGAAGTATTCAGACCCTTTGCTCCACCAGATATCTAGCACTGGGGGCCTCTCATTTCCTGATCATCTCTGAGATGTTTCTACACCTTGATTGGAAAGACCCAGCCCTGTCTATATAAGGTCTCACAGCCGACAATGTATATCAGAGCAAAAACCAAACCATGATGGGAAAATAATGCAAACTTCAATAAATTAGCAAACATTTCCAACATTCTGTTCTCACTTTGTCATTATGGGATATTAAGTGTGACATAATGAAGGAAACTGTGAGAGGGTCTAAAGAAGGGATAAGGAACACATGGGGGGGGGGAGATATTAAAAAAACTACAGTAATTTCTATTACAGTGATGTTAATTACATTTTCTTTTTTTTCTCCTTACATTTTCAAAGGTCTCTTGTGTTGCATTGAAAATATGAAAATATGTAAATATGTGAGATATGCGAGAATACGTGACAGCTCAGTGTCGGGCTGTTAGGGACTGCCACGGTGCCTCCATTTCCGTCCGATCAGCGATCTGCTGCTCCATGACTGCTCAGCCGGCTCAAGCACCAGAGCGCTGATAACACTGATCAATGCTATGCTATGGCATAGCATTGAACAGTATATGAAATCAGAAGATTGCATGTAATAGTCCCCTATGGAGACAAAAAAATGGTGTAAAAAAAATAAAGTTAATAAATGTGATTTAACCCCTTCCCTAATAAAAGTTTGAATCACAAAAAAAACTAAAATAAATATAAACATATGTGGTATTGCCGCGTGCATAAATGTTTGAACTATAAAAATATAATTTTAATTAAGGCAATGGCATATACTTAACCCCTTAAGGACCCGGGGTTTTTCCGTTTTTGCATTTGTTCGTTTTTTCCTCCTTACCTTTAAAAAATCATAACTTTTTCAATTTTGCATCTAAAAATCCATACAATGGCTTATTTTTTGCGCCACCAATTGTCCTTTGTAATGACGTCAGTCATTTTACCCAAAATCTACGGCAAAATGGAATAAAAAATCTTTGTGAGACAAAATTGGAAAAAAAACACGCCATTATGTAAATTTTGGGGGCTTCCGTTTCTACACAGTCCATTTTTTGGTAAAAATGACACCTTATCTTTATTCTGTAGGTCCATACGATTAAAATGATACCATACGTATGTAGGTTTGATTTTGTCGTACTTCTGGAAAAAATCATAACTACATGCAGGAAAATTTATACGTTTAAAATTGTCATCTTCTGACCCCTATAACTTTTTTATTTTTCCGGGTATGGGGCGGTATGAGGGCTAATTTTTTGCGCCATGATCTGAAGTTTTTAGCGGTACCATTTTTGCATTGATAGGACTTATAGGACTGATAGGATTTTTTTTTGCGTGTACGCCATTGACCGTGCGGTTTAATTAATGATATATTTTTATAATTCGGACATTTCCGCACGCGGCGATACCACATATGTTTATTTTCATTTTTATTTACACTGGTTTTTTTTATGGGAAAAGTGGGGTGATTCAAACTTTTGTATGCTGTTAAAAATAAATATTGGGGTGAAAATCACAGAAGAATTGTGAGAAAACCGTCACACACAGGCCCAGACACTATATTATGAACTACACTAACTTTACAGCCCCTGTAGCATAGTAAAATAAAAATTCCTGGAATACTCCTTTAACCCCTTAAGGACACAGGGTTTTTCCATTTTTGCAATTTCATTTTTTCCTCATCACCTTCTAAAAATCATAACGCTTTCAATTTTGCAGCTAAAATTCCATATTATGGCTTATTTTATCATTTTATCAAAATATCCACGGCGAACCGGAAAAAAATTCATTGTGCGACAAAATTGAAAAAAAAATCAATTTTGCATATTTTGGGGGCTTCCATAACTACGCAATGCATTTTTTGGTAAAAATTACACCTTCTCTTTATTCTGTAGGTCCATACGATTAAAATGATACCCTACTTATATAGGTTTGATTTTGTGGTACTTCTAAAAAAAAATCATAACTACATGCAGGTTTTTATCGGTACCATTTTTATAATGATCAGACTTTTTGATCGCTTTTTATTCATTTTTCCATGATAAAAAGTGACAAAAAATTCACTATTTTGGACTTTGAAATTTTTTTTGCGCATGCGCCATTGACCTTGCGGTCTAATTAACGATATATTTTTATAGTTCGGGCATTTCCACATTCAGCTATACCACATATGTTTATTTTTATTTACAGATTTTTTTTATGGGAAAAGGGGGGTGATTCTTACTTTTATAAGGAAAGGGGTTAAATGATCTTTATTAACTTTTTTTTTTACACTTTTTTTTTGCAGAGTTATAGCCCCCACTAGTGGCTATTTCACTGCACATGGAGGAATCATTTTTCAGCGCAACTCTGTGTCTTTGTTCCACAACAAATGGTCTGCTGATTATACTAGTCTATAGACTGTATAATACCCAGCAATCCATTCCTAATAGTCTTTGAAAGAGTGCAATTTTGGGTTTAGTACACAGCGACTGTGTGCTGCAGTACTGTTGTGTACTGCTAATGTTGTGCAAAAATAAATTTTTTAAGCGTACTGTAGCACATTTTTTAAGCATTTTACGGCCCTCATAAGTGCATGCCACATATCTACATCTAAGTAGTGTACTATATTGTACCTGTTAATTTGTAAAGGGCCTACATACTGTGAAAGCAATACTTTTTTAAGCATACTGTAGCACATTTTCTGTCCTCATATGTGCATACCACATACATACATCTAAGTACTGTACTATTTTATACCTGTTAATCTGTGAAAGGCCTAGATACTGTGAAAGGCCAGACAAAAGTAATCACCGGCTGGTGTTTTACTCCAATACTTTTTTTTATCGTACTGTAGCAAATTTTTCAGCCCTCATAAGTGCATACCACATACCTACATCTAAGGAGTGTACTATTTTGTACCTGTTAAACTCTCAAGGGCCTAGATACTGGTTTAGGACTGCCAAAGGTACACCCCTGCCGCTGTTCTAGACAAATACTGTTTTAAGCGTAGTGAAGCGTATTGTACTCCCCTCATATACACACTAAGTAAGTCAGTCAGAGAAGTGCACAGGGGCCTAAATTCATCGGGCGAAGGCAGAGGTTACAGCAGACTAGGGGCGAGTGGCAGCAGAAGTCGCAGCGAGAGGCCTGATCTACCGGTATCAGCTAGCGGTCGTGTCTCGACCAGTAACCCGTCTGCCATCATTGATTGGTTAACACGGTCATCCACTTCATCACAAGTGACATCTGACACCCCCAGTCAACAGTTGGTGGGTTCCTCAGACACAACCCTATGTTGGCATGGCCCGGGAGCAGTCCCTGTCCTCCCATTGCCTCTGTCCTATGCTGTTCCCTCTCCTACAGAAGTATCTTATGCTGTGGGTTCAGCTCCACTATTCACTGAGGACGATCTAATAGAGGACAGTCAGCAGCTACTGCCCAGCCAAGAAGTGGATGAGACATCCGTCGCTTCCTCCGCTAGGTGGGCAAGTAGTGATGAGGAGAGTGACGTGGGTGGTGTTGTTGCCAGTGTTCAGCGTCCTGAAGCAGACACTGTTGAGGAACCTGAGGAGGACATCAGTGACGTGCAGACACTTGATGATGATGAAGCCGATCGCAATTGGGAGCCGGGTGCAGAAGGGGCTTCATCATCAGGAGAAGAGGGTTGCAGGTTGCCCGTGAGGTAGCAGCTGAGCCAGCAAGGTGGTAGCATGATTGGCAGTCAGCATGGCAGCAGAAGTGGAACTTCTGGAGCCAAAAGTGCCCTGGGGAGACCACCTGCTTCGCGGCAGCCAACCTTCCTGGGAGGTAGTGGAACAGGGGTTCCTGGAGACAGCGGCAGTAGCAGTCAATTAGTGCGGACTGTTGGTGGGAAAATCAGCTACTCGGCTGTGTGGACGTTTTTTTTAATCAAGCATCCAGAGGTGGTTAACATAGCCACATGCAAGATGTGTCGGCAGAAGGTGAGGCGTGGCCAGGGTCCCAATGTTGGCACCACAACTCTGCGTCTACATATGCTGCACTACCATAAAGCAGCCTGGGAAAACCGTGGCTCCGATGTAGTGGTCCAGCCTTCTACATCACCCAGTACCACGTCGCTCCCTCTTTCAGCCAGCCAAGGCTCCACCACCTAAGCCAAAGGGAGCTCCTTCTGTCACTCCAGATGCTCCTGCTCCTCCTACTTTTAGTCAGTCATTCCGCCAGCCATGTCCAAGAGACAACAGTATGCGCCCACTCATCCAACAGCACAGAAGCTGAATGTGCTCCTGTCCAAGCTGTTGGTGCTGCAGTCCCTCCCTTTTCAAGTGGTGGACGAGGTGGAGGGTCCCAAGCCGTCATTTCTTTGCGAAGAAGGCAGTATCAGCCCTGCACAACTTTGTGAAGGTGGGCCAGTCCTGTCGGTGTGTACCAAAGTGCATGGCAGTGCCGATGTCTGGAGCTGTAACTATGGTCAGGGACAATACATGTCCTTTACGGCCAACTGGGTGAATGTGGTTCCTGCACAGCCACAACACCAACTTGAACAGGTCATGCCACCTCCTCCACACTCTCAGGCCGTTGGTTCTGTGACAGTGTGCGACTTCACCTCCACATCCTCCCCTGTGTCCTCAGCCTCCACTGCACGGATAAGTCACGCTGTTCTTCACATGGTTTGCCTTGGCGAACGGAGTCACACAGGGGAGGAACTGCTAAAAGTCATTCATAAAGAAATCGGAGCATGGCTTCCTCCACGAAAACTGGAAATGGGAACCATGGTGACTGACAACGTGAAGAACATTTTGTCTGCACTGCGACAAGGAAGGCTGAGCCATGCGCCTTGCATGGCACACGTGTTCAATCAGGTTATCAAGCGGCTCCTGAAGTGTTCCACCCATTTGCAAGACATACTAACAATGGGAAGGAAACTTTGCATGCACTTCAGCCACTCATACGCCGCAAAGCACACCCTCCTTGAGCTGCAGCGTCAGAACGGTATCCCCCAACATAGTCTGATTTGCGACATTGCCACATGTTTGAATTCCACCCTCCATATGTTGGACCGACTATGCGAACAGAGAAAAGCCATCACCGATTTCTTGATCATCAAAGCGGGTGTAAGTTAATGTCAACCAGTGGCAGCTCATACATGACACCTGCCGTTTGCTCAGGCCCTTTGAGGAAGCCACCTTATTTGTCAGTCGCCAGGATTACGTTATGAACTATGTCATTCCACTGCTTCATTTTCTACAACACGTTGGAAACAATGGCTAGTCAGGGCAATGGAGACATGGCGCCTACATCTCACGGCCACATGAGCCCTGTGGGTGCTGAACTGGAGGAGGAGGAGGGGAGGGGCACAGTGGAGCACAGTTTAGGTTTTGTGAAATGGGCAGTTTTTCTAGTCATCTGACAGGAGAGGAGGAGCAGGAGCAGCCAGAGGAGCTAAAGGGTTGTGAGGAAGGTGAGACAGAGGACCCAGACACACCGTGGCAGTATGCAGTGGAGATGGAGGCAGTGAGTCCCTCCGAGTCATTTGCACAAATGGCACGATGCAACCTCACTTGCTGGCGTAGTGACCGCCAAATTGTCACCATTCGGCAGCGGGATGACTTCTGGCTCTCCACCTTGTTGGACCCTCGCTACCGCCACAAAATGGGGGCCTTTTTTTCACCCACTGAGAGGGAGGACTAGTCTGCCCAATATCCTATCCTATCATAGTCCCTGGCACTATCTTATATTAAGGATAGTCTTATGCTTATCCCATGCATGTTTAAACTCCTTCACTGTATTTGCAGCGACCACTTCTGCAGGAAAGCTATTCCATGCATCTACTACTCTCTCAGTAAAGTAATACTTCCTGATATTACTTTTAAACATTTGCCCCTCTAATTTAACCACTTAAGGACCCAGTCATTTTACACCTTAGGACACGGCCATTTTCTGCACATCTGACCACCGTCACTTTAAACATTAATAACTCTGAAATGCTTTGACTTATCATTCTGATTCCGAGATAGTTTTTTCGTGACATATTCTACTTTAACATAGTGGTAACAATTTGTCGATACTTGCATCCTTTCTCGGTGAAAAATCCCCAAATTTTATGAAAAATTTGAAAATTTTGCATTTTTCTAACTTTGAAGCTCTCTGCTTGTAAGGAAAATGGATATTCCAAATAATTTTGTTTTTTATTCACATATACAATATGTCCACTTTATGTTTGCATCATAAAATTGACATGTTTTTACTTTTGGAAGACTCGGGGGGCTTCAAAGTTCAACAGCAATTTTCCCTTTTACCTCTTGTCAAAATGAAAAGTATAGGGCAACACCAGCATGTTAGTGTAAAAAATTTATTTTTTTACACTAACATGCTGGTGTAGACCCCAACTTCACCTTTTCATAAGGGGTTAAAGGAGAAAAAGCCCCCCAAAATGTGTTAGGCAATTTCTCCCGAGTACGGCGATACCCCATATGTGGCCCTAAACTGTTGCCTTGAAATACGACAGGGCTCCAAAGTGAGAGCGCCATGTGCATTTGAGGCCTGAATTAGGGATTTGCATAGGGGTGGACATAGGGGTATTCTACGCCAGTGATTCCCAAACAGGGTGCCTCCAGCTGTTGCAAAACTCCCAGCATGCTTGGACAGTCAACGGCTGTCAGGCAATACTGGGAGTTGTTGTTTTGCAACAGCTGGAGGCTCCATTTTGGAAACAGTGGCGTACCAGACGTTTTCCATTTTTATTGGGGAGGGGAGGGGGCTGTGTAGGGGTATGTGTATATGAAGTGTTTTTTACTTTTTATTTTATTTTGTGTTAGTGTAGTGTTTTTAGGGTACAGTCACACGGGCGGGGGGTTACAGCGAGTTTCCCGCTGCGAGTTTGAGCTGCCGCGCAAAATTTGCTGCGTCGCAAACTTGCAGCCTGATACTCACTGTAAGCCCCCTGCCCATGTGAATGTACCCTGTACCCTGTACATTCACAGGGGGGGGGGGGGGGGAGACCTCCAGCTGTTGCAAAAATACAACTCCCAGCATGCACAGTCTATCAGTGCATGCTGGTAGTTATAGTTTTGCAACAGCTGGAGGCACACGGGTTGGGAAAAACTGAGTTAGGAAACAGACAATATGCCTCCAGTTGTTGCAAAACCACTACTCCCAAACATTCTCAGGCATGCTGGAAGTAGTAGTTCGGCAACATCTTTAGAGAGAGATGTTTCCGAACTACAACTCCCAGCATGCTGGGAGTTGTAGTTTTGCAACATCTGGTGGACTACAGTTTGCAGACCACTAATACAGTGGTTCCCAATGTGTGCCCTTCCAGATGTTGCAAAACTACAACTCCCAGTATGCCAAAACTGTCCAGGCATGCTGGGAGTTGTAGTTCTGCAACATCTGAAGGGCCAGATGTTACAGAACTACAACTCCCAGCATGCCTGGACAGTAAGGGCATGCTGAGGATGTGTAGTTTTGCAACATCTGGAAGGGCACAGTGGTCTCCACACTGTGGACCTCCAGATGTTGCAAAACTGCAACTCCCATCATGCCCGGATGCCAAGGGCTGTCTGGGCATGCTGGGAGTTGTAGTATACAGGGTCCCATTACAGCAATGCATGTCGCTTTACGGCGACGTGCATTACTGTAAAGGGCCCGACCGTGGCTGAAGAGGAACTCACCTGTCGCCCCCCCCCCCCCCGTTAGCTAACCGACAGATCGCAGGGGATAGGAGGAGGTGGCAGGCTTGCCACCTCGCTCCTAGCCTTCAGCATGGTCCTGGCTGTCTGTGACAACCGGGATCATGCAAAATTACCGGGCAGTCGGGTCCCAGAGACCTGATCAGCCCGGTATAGCCGCAGATCGCAAGGGCGATTTCCCTTGCGATTTGCGACGATCGCCGACATGGGGGGCCTACATGGCCCCCCTCGGCGTTTGCCCTGGATGCCTGCTTAAGCATTTCAGCAGGCATCCGCTGCCGATCCCTGCCCGGCAGGGGCCGGAATTGTCCATGACGTACGCGTACGTCATGGGTCCTTAAGTACCAGGTTGTCATGACGTACGCGTACTTCAAGGGTCCTTAAGGGGTTAAAACTATGTCCTCTTGTCGTAGTTTTCCTTCTTTTAAATATGCTCTCCTCCTTTACCGTGTTGATTCCCTTTATGTATTTAAAAGTCTCTATCATACCCCCTCTGTCTCTTCTTTCTTCCAAGCTATAGATGTTAAGGTCCTTTAACCTTTCCTGGTAAGTTTTATCCTGCAATCCATGTACTAGTTTAGTAGCTCTTCTTTGAACTCTCTCTAGACTATCTATATCCTTCTGGAGATACGGTCTCCAGTACTGCGCACAATACTCCAAGTGAGGTCTCACCAGTGTTCTGTACAGCGGCATGAGCACTTCTCTCTTTCTACTGCTTATACCTCTCCCTATACATCCAAGCATTCTGCTAGCGTTTCCTGCTGCTCTATTACATTGTCTTCCTACATTTAAGTCTTCTGAAATAATTACTCCTTAATCCCTTTCCTCAGATACTGAAGTCAGGACTGTGTCAAATATTCTATATTCTGCCTGAGGGTTTTTACGCCCCAGGTGCATTATATTGCACTTATCCGCATTAAATTTCAGTTGCCAGAGTTCTGACCATTCTTCTAGTTTTCCTAAATCCTTTTCCATTTGGCGTATCCCTCCAGGAACATCAACCCTGTTACATATCTTTGTGTCATCAGCAAAAAGACATACCTTACCATTGAGACCTTTTGCAATATCACTTATGAAGATATTAAACAATATTCGTCCCAGTACAGATCCCTGAGGTACCCCACTGGTGACAAGACCTTGCTCTAAATATTCTCCATTGACTACAACCCTCTGTTGTCTGTCACTCAGCCACTGCCTAATCCACTAAACAATATGGGAGTCCAAGCTCAATGACTGCAGTTTATTGATAAGTCTTCTATGTGGCACAGTGTCAAAAGCCTTACTAAAATCTAGATATGCAATGTCTACTGCCCCTCCCCATCTATAATTTTAGTCACCCAATCAAAAAAATCAATAAGATTTGTTTGACATGATCTCCCTGAAGTAAACCCATGTTGTTTTTCATCTTGCAATCCATGGGATTTTAGATGTTCCACAATCCTATCCTTCAGTAAGGTTTCCATTAATTTCCCCACTATTGATGTCAGACTTACTGGCCTATAGTTGCTTGATTCCTCCCTACTACCTTTCTTGTGAATGGGCACGACATTCGCTAATTTCCAATCTTCCGGGACGACTCCTGTTACCAGTAATTGGTTAATTAAATCTGTTAACGCTTTTGCTAGCTCACCACTAAGCTCTCTTAATAATTTTGGGTGTATCCCATCAGGCCCTTGTGATTTATTTGTCTTCACTTTAGACAGCAAACGTAGAACCTCTTCCTCTGTAAAGACACATGCATCAAATGATTCCTTAGTTTTCCTCTCTAATGGAGGTCCTTTTCCTTCTTTTTCTTCTGTAAAAACTGAACAGAAGTATTCATTAAGGCAGTCGGCTAGCCCTTTATTCTCTTCAACATACCTTCCTTCCTTTGTTTTTAATTTAGTTATTCCTTGTTTTAATTTCCTTTTTTTAATTTATATATCTGAAGAATGTCTTATCCCCTTTTTTCACAGACTGAGCTAGTTTTTCTTCTGCCTGCGATTTAGAAGTTCTTATAACTTGCTTGGCCTCTTTCTGCCTAGTCTTGTTGATTTCCCTATCTTCATTGCTCTGGGTTGTTTTATAATTACTAAATGCTAGTTTCTTGTTTTTTATGATTTTGGCCACTTCTGCTGAGTACCACAGTGGTCTCTTCCTTTTTCTGCTTTTACTGACAAGTCTAATGCAATTTTCTGTTGCCTTCAATAATGTGTCTTTTAAGTAGTCCCATTTCTCCTGAACTCCATGTAATTTGTTCCAGTATGATAGGGACTCATTTATGACTAATCTCATTTTTGAAAAGTCGGTTTTTCTAAAAATCTAAAACTTTTATTTTTGTGTGGTGTGGCTCCTTCACTGTTCTCATATTAAACCACACTGATTGGTGATCACTAGATCCCAAGCTTTCACCAACAATAACATCATATACCAAATCCCCATTTGTGAATACCAAATCCAAAATGGCCTCCCTCCGGGTTGGCTCTTCAACCACTTGTTGTAGAGATAATCCCAGGAGGGAATTTAGAATATCTGTACTCCTGGCAGAACTAGCTATTCTGGTTTTCCAGTTTATATCTGGAAGATTGAAGTCTCCCATAATGATAACTTCTCCTTTCATTGTCATTTTAGATATTTCTTCAACTAGTAGATCATCTACTTCTTTGACTTGGCCAGGTGGTCTATATATCACACCTACACGAGTTACTGCATGATTACCAAACTGCAACGTAACCCAAACAGACTCTATGTTGGCCTCACTAACTTGTATTAGGTTAGATTTTATGCTATCTTTCACATGTAGGGCCACTCCTCCTCCTTTCTTGCCTTCTCTGTCTCTTCTGTATAAAGAGTACCCTGGTATGGCAGGTCCTGTAAGCACACGGCTCCTGTACAGTCTGCAGGTTGAGTTGCCTGAGTGGTGGATTGCGCTATAGAACCTGGTACCTTTCCTGCCTAGCACCAGCACTTGCATCAAATACCTCGGACAGGTTTACCTGCTGCCGATTCCAGGAAGCTGCTCCACCATCACTTTGAACCACGCGCTTATTGCTGTTGTGTCTATATACACAACAGTACAAGGTGAGCGAGACTACTTACTTGTTTTACAGTCTCACCATACACATATTTACATTGTTCCAAACGTATTGCCCTATGAGGAGCTCTGCTCTATCTTTTTCTCCATAGAATACATTCTGGTATGGATATGTCCCAGTCATTCCTTTCATTAAACCATGTCTCAGTAACAGCCACTAAATCTACATTCTCAAATGCCATTATTGACCCAAGTGCATTGATTTTATATCAGGGGCTGGAACAGGTGGTAGCTCGCCTCGCGGCGGACTGCCAGCTCGATGCTCACCAGAATGGGTAATCAAACTATAAAATAAAAATTCTAATTAACTTAAATAAAAATTACATAAAATAATCTGCCACATCCAGATGCTCTGCGGCAGTGATTCTAATAGAGATGCATGTAATCTGCATGTCATACTGAATAACAGTATTATTTCACTAACACAGCACACTCCCTATGCGTGTTAGGGCAACGCAAAGTGTTCTACACCCCTATTGAGGCTCTCTGTAGGCCAGAAATTGTCATTTTTAATAGCGATTTGCCACAAATAAATTCGACCCGAACCAAATTTTTTGGGAGATTCGGTGAGTCGGCCGAATCGAATTTTTAAAAAATTATCTCATCTCTAGTGGCTACTTACCGTATTTTTCGTCCTATAGGACGCACCGCCGTATAAGACGCACCCAATTTTTAGGGGCAAAATCTAAAAAAATTAAGATTTTGAACCCAGTAGTGGTCTTCAACCTGTGGACCTCCAGATGTTGCCAAACTACAACTCCCAGCATGCCCGGACAGCCGTTGGCTGTCCGGGCATGCTGGGAGTTGTAGTTTTGCAACATCTGGAGGTCCGCAGATTGAAGACCACTGCATAGGAGGTAATACTCACGTGTCCCCGCCGCTCCGGACCCGTCACCGCTGCCCTGGATGTCGCTCCATCGCTGTCGCCGTGTCCCCGTCGCTCCGGAACGTCTCTGCTGCCGGCCGGGTATCTTCGCTCTCCGTCGCCGCCATCACGTCGTTACGCACACCGACGCACGTACGCAACGACGTGATGATGAGGAAGGAGAGCGCCGGCATACAGGGGATCCCTGAATGGAGAAGACACCGAGGAGGCAGGTAAGGTCCCCCCCGGTATCCTGTAAGCACTAACCCGGCTATTCAGTCGGGCTGTTCGGGACCGCCGCGGTGAGATCGCGGCGGTCCCGAACAGCCCGACTGAACAGCCGGGTTAGTGTCACTTTCCCTTCAGACGCGGCTGTCAGCTTTGATCGCCGCGTCTGAAAGGTTAATACAGGGCATCACCGCGATCAGTGATGTCCTGTATTAGCCGCGGGTCCCGGCTGTTGATGGCCGCAGGGACCGCCGCGATAGGGGTGTATTCGCCGTATAAGACGCACCGACTTTTTCCCCCCCAGTTTTGGGGAAGAAAAAGTGCGTCTTATACGGCAAAAAATACGGTATACGGTATAAAGTACAAAATAAATTAAATTTAAAGAAATTACAATCAGAAAATAGAGAGACTAGAATAAAGAACATGTTTCAGTATCTGGCTCTAATCGTTTAAAAAAGTCTAGGGATACATTCCTATTATGAAGTCTGATTCAAATCAGAAAACGAGAGATGTACTGTAGGTAAGGTTGTTCAAGGTATATTTGACACAGTGTATGAAAAAGGGCTGCTTTAAAAAATCCAAACCTCTGGACAGTTTTTGATTTGAGAACCTTAATATTGCACTCTGGTGCAAGGTGTCTCTGTATTGTAAGATGCCATAACCTGCTGATAGATTCCCTTTAAAAAAAAAAAAAAAGTATCAGTTTTTCTGAAAATATGGCTGAAATAATTGCTGGCATTTGAACTCTATAGATGCCACCATCAATAGTGACTGTGGCAGCTAGGCAGTTATTTGGAAGGTGCCAGTCCTTTCATGTTTCGGATTGTCTTCCCACCAACTCAATTGTGTGTTGTCGATTGCTCGTCATGGCAGCCAGGAACCTCCTGAAAGCCCCAAAGGCTGCTATGATAGATCTCTTGTTATACTCTGCAAAAGGCAGTTGGGCAGTCTATGTCATATGGTACCAATATAAACTCCCCACACTGCTCCATAGATAGAAAAATGTAAAAAGTTATAGGGGTCAGATTATGAAGATCCAAAGCAAAAAAAACTAAATGTCATTTTACTGGTAAAACACTATTTAAATTTGGTATCATTGTTGTCATGCTTACTTCACGTTGGGCAGGGAAGAGTAAGCCCTAAGCTTATCCCGGAACCCTCTTTCCCTGCCTACTTGCAAAACTGCCCTAAATGGCATCTCACAACTTGGAGCCAGTGCCTTTGCTAAGGTGCAGGGCCGTCACACTCAAAACAACAAATAAGTATAGTACAGGTTGGGAACACAGAGTCAATAAACCAGAATACAGCAGGAATACAAAGTAACACAAAACAGACATCAGAGAAACAAAGTAACAGAAATACAGCGAACAGACAACAGCCTAAGAACAAGATAAACTAAAGATATGATAATGTGAACAAGACAGGTAAACTAGGAATTATATACGGTGAGATTTATCCAGGGATGCAGGGAATGAACAAGGTAAGACTGAAGCCAGACACTATAACTTTAAGGGGTACTCCCGTGGAAAACTTTTTTTTTTTTTTTTTAATCAACTGGTGCCAGAATGTTAAACAGATTTGTAAATCACTTCTATTAAAAAATCTTTAATAATCTAATCCTTTAAGTACTTTTTAGGGGCTGTATACTAAAGAGAAATCCAAAAAAGAAATGCATTTCCTCTGATGTCACGACCACATTGCTCTCTGCTGGCCTCTGCTGTCCATTTTAGGAACTGTCCAGAGCAGCATATATTTGCTATGGGGATTTTCTCCTGCTCTGTACAGTTCCTAAAATGGACAGCAGAGGTCAGCAGAGAGCACTGTGGTCATGGCATCAGAGGAAATGCATTTCTTTTTTGGATTTCTCTTTAGTATACAGCCCCCAAAAAGTACTGGAAGGATTAAGGTTTTTTAATAGAAGTGATTTACAAATCTGTTTAACTTTCTGGCACTAGTTGATTTAAAAAAAAGTTTTCCATGGGAGTACCCCTTTAAGGATATGCTAATACTAGAATTACAAGAACAGGGAGAGACAAACACTCAAAGACCAACAGGATACACAGAACTAATTCAAACAAAGCAAACTGATTCTTATGTAAGGGACAAAGCGAAGCTTAGGAAACCACTCCAACACTAGGAGGAACCAGATAACTGCAACACCAAACTCCAATAATAGAGAGACACAAAATACCAAATCCAAATAGATTCGAAGTTAGAGGGCACACCATTGTGTGAGAGAGGATCTAACCTTGGAGGAAACTTAAAATCCAAAACACATCTAAACACGGTTACAGATACTAAACTGATTCATAAATACACAAAGCACAAACAGGTCTCAACAGTGGTCAAGATTCAAGGCTCACAGAAGCAGGTGTGAAAACACACCAACAAAAACACATAATAAGACACACATGAGACAGACTAAACCCGACCAGGTGCACATAATAACAAGAATATCAGAATAGAGCTAAAAGCTAGCAATGAGCAAAAAGCCATGGCAATACAACATACAATGTGCACACACGCAGATAAAAGTGAACAGGATTAAACCCAGAACAAGGTAAAAATCAGCACCCAGGCTGAAGGCCTGAGGAGACTACATATGACCCCCTCCTAGGCTCTGATTGGTTATCAATATTAAAGGGGTTCTCCGCCCTTAGACATCTTATCCCCGATCCAAAGGATAGGGGATAAGATGTCAGATCGCTGCGGTCCCACTGCTGAGGACCCACGGGATCCCCGCTGCGGCACTGCGCTATCATTACAGCACAGAGCGAGTTCGCTCTGCACGTAATGACGGGCAATACAGGGGCCGGAGCATCATTACGTCACGGCTCCGCCCCTTGTGACGTCACGGCCCGCCCCTTTCAATACAAGTCTATGGGAGGGGGCGTCGCGGTCGTCATGCCCCCTGCCATAGACTTGCATTAAGGGGACGGGCCATGATGTCACGAGGGGCGGGGCCACGACGTCACGCTGCACCATCCCCTGTAACGCCCGTCATTACTCCTGCGCTCACTTCATAGTAGTTGCGCATAGTGACATCCTCTGACGTCACAAGCCAGTGTTTTCCAACCATGGTGTCTTCAGCTGTTGTAAAACTACAACTCTCAGCATGCCTGGACAGCCAAAGGTTGTTTGGGCATGCTGGGATTTCTAGTTTTGTGTCTCCTGCTGTTGCAAAACTACAACTCTCAGCATGCCCGAAATCCTAAGGCTGTCTGGGCATGCTGGGAGTTGTAGTTTTGCAACAGCTGGAGGTGCCATGATTGGAAAACACTGGCTTACAGTGCCATAGTGCCTCCAGTAACCTGCTCCTGCCTCCGCCACGATCCTTTTCATGGTTGTCAGTGAGTCATACTGCACTCAGCCAATCACCGGCTGCAGCGAAGTTCCGACTCGGCCGGCGATAGGCACCGACAACAGGGAAAGGATTGCGGCGGAGGCCGGAGCGGGTTACTGGAGGCACCTGGGGAGCGACAGCAGGTATGTACATTTATTATTTTACTGCCGGCAGTCTGAATGACAATTTTTGCATCCTGGAGTACTCCTTTAAGTTAGAGAAAAAAAAATATATTGTGGAAACCTCTCTTATCATAAATCAACCTGTACAGATTAACATTAGGGTAGGGTTACATGTAACAGATCTGCAGCGTATTTTACGCTGCGGATCCACCAATGACTTGACTCTATAGAGTGCCTCCTGCTGTTTTTCACACTGTGTGCTGCTCACAACAGCAATCTGCCACTAACAAGCAGCCACACAGGGACCTGCGAGTCACCGTGGGCACATGCTGTGTACTCTGAAACATAATGGAGCGGCTCATAGTGGCAGATTGTTGCTGTCAGCAGGACACGGGGGGGGGAAAACAGCTGGAGGCACACTATAGGGTAAGGTCATTGACGGATCAGAGTAACATACACTACTGATCTGTTACATGTGACCCTACCCTAAAGGTGCATTCACATGTGCGTATTTTTGCTGCAGATTTGCTTCAGCAGATTTTGCTGCCCATTGACTTCAATGGGTAGCAGAATCTACCACAGCAAATCTGCAGCAGAAAATGTATTGAATCTGTGGGGTGGGGGAGGGATTTGTGGGCTACACACGTTCAACCATCCTGAATAATGGTATCTGCTCGTTCATGAGGTGATCATAGAATTTGGGGTTCGGAGGTAGCATGTGTATGTATGATGTGTGTGTATGTATGAAGTGTGTGTGTATGTACTGTATGTATGATGTCATGTGTATGTATGTACTGTATGTATGATGTGTGTATGTACTGTATGTATGATGTGTGTGTATGTACTGTATGTATGATGTATGAATGATGTGTGTGTATGAATGATAGATGTGTGTAAACAAGATGTATATATGATGTGTGGAGATGTATTATGCGGGGGGATCTGGAGCCAGCAGTTGTATGTATGATATGTGTATGTATGATGTGTATGTATGTGTTATGCATGTGTGTGGGGGCGGAGGCGGCGTGTCTATGATGTGTGTGTATGTACTGTATGTATGAATGGTGTGTGTGTATGTACTGTATGTTGCAGTATTATATTCAGGGGGTACAGTGGGTGGCAGGATTATATTCAGGGGGTACAGTAGGAGGCAGTATTATATTCAGGGGGTACAGTAGGAGGCAGTATTATATTCAGGGCGTACAGAAGGAGGAAGTATTATATTCAGGGGTACAGTGGGTGGCAATATTATATTCAGGGGGTACAGTGGGTGGCAGTATTATATGCAGGAGGTACAGTTGATGGTAGTTTTATATTCAGGGGATACAGTGTGTAGACGTATTATATTCAGGGGGTACAGTAGGTGGCTGTAATATATTCAGGGGGTACAGTAGGTGACAGTATTATATTCAGGGGTACAGTAGGTGGCAGTATTATATTCAGGTGGTACAGCAGAAGGCAGTATTATATTCAGGGGGTACAGTAGGTGGCAGTATTATATTCAGGGGGTACAGTAGGTGGCAGTATTCTGTTCAGGGGGTACAGTAGGTGGCAGTATTATATTCAGGGGGTACAGTAGGAGGCAGTATTATATTCAGGGGTACCGTAGGTGGCAGTATTATATTCAGGGGGTACAGTAGGTGGCAGTATTATATTAAGGGGGTACAGTAGGTGGCAGTATTATATTCAGGGGTACAGTAGGTGGCAGTATTATATTCAGGGGTTACAGTGGTTGGCAGTATTATATTAAGGGGGTACAGTATTTAGCAGGATAATAATGATTATTGTCTTCAAAGTGTGGATCTACTGACAAAGTGAGGAGCCTATGATGTCCGGGTATCAGACTCTGCAGAGAAGATGGAGCTGGAAGAAGTCCTGACGTCTGGACCAGATGAAGAAGAAAAGAAAAGACAACAGAGAAGACATCACTTAGGTCATTCATATCATTGTGTATACTCCTGACTGTCCTATCAGCTGGAGTCACTTGTAAGTTCCGCAGTGATGATGGGTGACGCTGTACTCCAATCTGTGGCTATACATCTGTTGCAAAACTACAACTCCTATAATGCCTGAGGCTCTCCTGACATGATGGGAGTTATAGCTTTATAACAGCTGGATAGTAACTGGAACCAAGGTGATTGGGTGATTGGGTGATTGGTGGGGGTCCTTGCAGTTGGACCCCCTCCAGAAAAATGGTCTGCTTATTTTTAAATGTCTGTTTTGTCTGTCTGGCCCTGCCTGTTAGTCACTTGTATTGTTGTGAATTCTCCTGACTGTGTCCCATCAGTGCTGTGTTCACTGATATCTTTGTGCGGCCGAGTAAGGGTTTGTCCGGGATTGGGGAAGTGGGTCATCAGGTGGTAGGGGGGCCCAAGGCAATTTTTCATACCAGGCCCTGGGGTTTCTAGCTACTCCCCTGATGATATGTGTTGTGCAGAAAGCGAACAACCTTCTAGAATTATCCCCCTGGCACAACCCCTGTTTCAGTTTTTGACTTTGAACATGGCAACTAGGTCTGTTGGGAGGCAAGACTGAGTGGTTAGGATAGGAAAATATGTAATTCGATTCATAGGTGCAGACAAGAAGACCTAATTTGGCAGCATTCATGAAAACTAATAATAATCAAATTACATGTCATCTGTTACCTAGGTTAGTGAACAACTAGTTAGTTAGCTGGATCCAACTGCTGGGACACTTGCCGATCCCCAAAACCTAGTAGAATTGTAGTCCCAAAGGAACTGAGCCAACTGCACCTGCGCAGCCAACCATTCTCTATTAACCTTTCAAAAATTTAGAAGGGCTATAGAGAAATAATGAAACAGTGGCCACGCATGTATGGTGCACTCCGTTCATTTGACCTACAATTTTCCTGTGGTCTGCAGATCGGCAGGGGTTCCAGGGATTGTACCCCCACCAATCTGCAAGCTATCACCTATGCTGTGGTCAGGGGACATCTTGCTGAAATGATAACTCCACTTTAAGTTAACAATGTCCAAAAATGTAATATGATAACTAATTCTGCCACATTATTCTAACATTTGTATGCATTGCAGGAGATATTAAAACCTTAATTTCTCTTTTTTCCCCTGCAGCATTATCGGCAGTAAAGTTATGTCTAAACTCCATTCAATGGGACCAATGTTGCTGTGTTAGCGATTTCATGGGCTTAAAGGGGTATTCCAGGAATTTTTTTTATTTGACTATGCTACAGGGGCTATAAAGTTAGTGTAGTTCATAATATAGTGTCTGTACCTGTGTGTGATGGTTTTCTCATGAATGTTCTGTGATTTTCACCCCAATATTTATTTTTAACAGCATACAAAATGACTGTTGGCTCAGATTTTTCCCAGGTTGCAGTGCGGCCGTGACCTGACTCACTAGTCAGCTGATGACAGGGAGCCTGTCTGCTTCAATGGGTGGAGCGATCGCTTGGTGGGAGAGAGATCAATCTGCAACTAATGCAACAGCTGTAGGCACCCTGATTGAAAACCACAGGTCTTTTGAATGGATGCAGCTCATTTATGTTTCAAGGGGATGGTTGGCTGAAGTGTCGGAGGAAGGAAAATGGAATTGTGGGATTTGCAGTCAAAAAAAGAAAAGTCAAACAGGAAATACTAGTTCACAAAAAGCTAGCCACAGTGTTATGGTAATCTCACAACATAGCCATTTAGCCCCAAGACAAGCGCAGATCCTTTCTAAGCATGTCCATTACTGCCTGCCAGATATGTACTAAAATCACCTTATGGTGGATAACCCCTTTAAACCTGTTGACAGATGCTTTTTTTAATACATGTTTTTTGCATGGGCTTGTATACATGGACAACATTTCTATAACTGTTTAAATACTATTCAGGGTGATTCAAAAAGGATGATGCAAAATTATAGCCTTGGTATTCATAACTAAGAACGCAACACACATTTATTAACATAAATCAAAGTTTTATCTAGACATTGTAAATGTTCAAACACAGACATTGTAAGATAAACCATTCTGTGTTTTGTAGCACCTTTACTTCCATACTGGTCAGCTTTGTCAATTTCTAGGACTACACTCTTACATGGCTAGACTGTTTAGCTTTGATCTTTTTTCATTTTTCACCTCTTTATGCTATGACGGTTGCTTCATGGCATGTTAAAAGGTTATGTTATCCACAAAAGTGATGTCAGAACCCATAGGGTTAAACAGTTCTGACAGTTTCTTTTGCTTACATTTTGTTTACATTTTGGTCAGCTGACCTTGATTGGAGCACCTGTTCTGGCTCCTATATAAGCTGGCAGTCTGCTCTTACACCCTGCCTGCGAAAGAGCTTAATTTCCTAGCTAGCATTTATATTGTATCCTGTATTTTTGGCATATCTGACCTATTGGCTCTGTACTCTGACCCTTCTCCTGTTTCTGTGACTTGGCACTTCTGTGATCTCTTGGTACTGACTCAGCTTTTGGACTGTGACTTATTGTGTGTGTGTTTAGATATAATTTCTGTTAGTCTGTGTGCTCCCTTACAGTGTCCTGACTCAGACTGTATTGTAGTTTGTTGTGTTGACCCTAACTTCCCTCACTTTTTCAGGAAGGGTCCGTCAACGTGGTTGTCGATCCGCTGCCTAGGGCGGATAGGCAAGTAGACAAGGAAATGGGGAGTGGGCGAGAATAGTGTTGTACTCCTTCCCATACGTGACAAGTGATTTATGGTTCTCTGCTATCTGAAGAAACTTTTGTATGCAGATCGGCAGATAAGTATTTTTATTCTCTTAGGACCAAAGGGTACTAAACAGGAATGTCTCCTGTCACCATTGCTGTTTCATATAGATTTTAAGCCTCTAGGGATCCAGATGGACAGAGGGGAAATAAAATGTGCATGTTTTGTCAATAATACGTATCTTTTTGTAGACTCTCCTGAGGTGCTCCTGGACAGTATTCTTTGGT